>NC_047662.1:79227797-79845297 GCF_011762505.2 Arvicanthis niloticus | reverse complement strand
TTTAGTCTAAATAAACCTCTCTATATAACATGTGAAATAAAATTAATTATAGTAACTTAAAAAATAAAAATAAATAAAAATGAAGCAAGCACCTATTTTCCCAAGATGGCAATTAGATATGCAGCAGATAACTCTTGCTATTGATATTTTCTTAAAAAGTATTAAGTCCTTTTGATTTATATAAAGGGATAGGAACAGAAGATAAAATTAGAGAAAGAAAAACTAAATACAGTGTCTATTTGTATGCAATGTCCTTTCACATAATCACACATTCTGTGCTCAAGGAATGACTTATCATTTCAGTTTTGTGATTTTTCTAAAGTTGATACTGATCTATATCCATGCAGTTGCTAATTTACAATAAAATGTTATTTTAAATGAATAATTGTCTATATGGTTCATTTTCCTTACCTAAACAGGAGGAAAATAGCTGCCTAAAAATGTTTCAATCAAACTCAAGTTCATCCTAAATAGACCACAGCTAAGATCCCAGAATTGAAAAAGTACAGTAATTCATATAACTTTTAAGACAAGTTTTCATGTCTTTTTGCATGTGCCTGGGTACACTTCATTGTTAAAGTAGTAACCAAGTATGTTTTAATGTTTATATTTAGCTTATATTTTGCATGGAACAGGACAAGTGATTTAACACTTTTAATGACCAGGAGAAGGAAATAAAATTTCTCTCCCAACCTATAAACAAGAGAATGAAATCAAACTATTCTTTCAATGTACATATTCCTCAGTTATTGGACATAGCAACTGATAACACAGAATATGCATATCTATTGTTTAATAGATCAAAATCCAACTCTACAATACAAAAGGTAATATAAACAGAAGGTAATAAAATGCCTTTTCATCCTATGGGATATTGAAAATACTGCAGGAGTTAAATTCTATGGAGTTAGTTTGAGTTCTGCCTGTGACAGCTATCAAATGATTTCTGCACCCTAATTTAGCCTCTATATGCCATACATACATGATGCCAACACATAGAAAATCACTCTCCATATTTGTAGATACAGTGCCAAGGCCTGTGTTTTAGTCTTGTTCTGAAGGTCATTTAAGATCCTCATGTAGAAATCTCAGTGGTGGTTTATGGTAAAAAGTACTTCATAAATAAGATTATATTAATACTTATGGGTCATTATCAAACTTATAGATTAGTTAATGTTTTATATAAAAATGTCTTTTGATGCATTTAAAGGCACTATCAGAATGTCTGATGTCTAGAAACGTAAGAGAGAGTGGAGCACTATATATCCTAGGTTCAAGACAAATGGAGAGTTAGAAATGGTTTGCAACGCCATAGGAAGAACAACAATATCAACCAATCAGACTCTCCAGAGCTCCCAGGGACTAAGCCACCAACCAAAGAGTGTACATGGAGTCACCCTTGGCTCCAGCTGTATATGTAGCAGAGGATGATATTGTTGGGCATCATTGGAAGGGTAGGTCCTTGGTTCGGTGAAGGATTGATGCCCCAATGTAGGGAAATGTCAGGGCAGGGAGATGTCAGTGGGTAGGTGTTTGGGAGAACATCCTCAGAGAAGCAGTGCAGGGGGGAATTGGATAGAGAATTTCTGGAGGGGAAACAGGCAATGAGATTAGAAAGGTAAATAAACAAAATATCAAAAAAACTTGCACTATTATAATCTGGTTTACATTAATGACATGCTTTGAGAGCACAGACAATTATGACATACAGTAGTAGGTACTGTTTGGTAATACAGGTCCAAGGGGATTCTATGGTAGATGAAATGAGATAATGAAATGAGGCACCTTGGCTTAGATTTTGTTAATAGTGCTGTCTAATGTTAGAAAAATTATAATACAATTTATTGAAACTAATCCATCAACACCAACTTTGTGAGATTTCTGTAAGGACAAATATAAAGATACTTGATATAATGAGTTCACAGTGACATAAGGAACATCTATAATAAGTCTATGTTCAATTGTTCAGTTGTACTTATAGAGAAAAAGGCTCTCTCTCTCTCTCTCTCTCTCTCTCTCTCTCTCTCTCTCTCTCTGTGTGTGTGTGTGTGTGTGTGTTTGTCAGTGTGTGAGTGTGTTTTCTTGTTATTTTATTTATTTACATTCCAAATGTTGCCTCCCTTCCCAGTTCCCTCTCCCCAAGTTCTTTTCCCCACCACCCATCCATCCCCACCTCACCACCACCAGAAGATCCCCTTCCTTAGGTTATCTATCTTGGTTCTACAGAATTAGGCACATCCTCTCCCACTGAAGCCAGAGAAGAAAGTCCTCTGTTACATATGTGCCAGGGCCAGGGACCAGCACATGTATGCTCTTTGGTTGGTGGTTTAGTCTCTGGGAGCTGTAAAACATTCCAGTTAGTTAATATTCTTGTTCTTCCTTTATGGTTGCAATCCTTGTCAGCTTTATAAATCCTTCTTCTAACTCTTCCATAGGGGTGAACCTTGGCTCCAGGCATATATGTAGCAGATGATGGCATTATTGGGCATCATTAGAAGGAGAGGCCTTTGGTTCTGTGAAGGCTTGATGCCTCAGTGTAGGAGAATGTCAGGGCAGGGAGGTGTAAGCAGGTGGGTGGTCGGGAGAAGACCTTCATAGAAGCAGAAGGGGGATGGGATAGAGGGTTTCTGGAAAGATAATCAGGAAAGGAGATTTGAAACCGCAGTCTAATAGTTGGCTATATTTGTATCTGTCTCAGTCAGCTGCTGGTAGAACCTCTCAAAGGACAGCTATGCTAGGCTCCTGTCTGGAAACACAATATGGCATCAGTAGTAGTGTTAGGGTTTGGTGCCTGTGTATGGGATAGATCCCAAGTTGGACTGGTCACTGAATGGCCATTTCTTTAGTCTCTGCTTCACTATTGTCACTGCATTTCCTTTGCACAGGAACAAATCTGGCTCAAAATTTGGAGGATGGGTGGGTGGTCCATGCCTCAACTGAGGGGCCAAGTCTATCTACTGGAGTTATTCTCTTCAGGTTCTATCTTCCCACTATTGGGTCATCTCCATTGACTCCTGAGATTCTTTCACTTATGAAAAGATTTTTTAAATTAGGTTTACTCAAAACAAACTAGTAAAGAGGTATTTCTTTGAGGTGAGATGCAAAAAGCCCTCAGTTTAGCTATTATGAGTGCTGCATACTCCAAACCCAGCCCATGCCTACTCATTAGCTGGAATTTTTTTTATCTTGTTCTCCAGATACCAGGCTTGAATACTTGGCCTCATTAAACAGTTCTGAAATTTTAAACAGAGAAATCATAGAAGAGCAGAATTTTCATTTTGAGTTCCACTCTCAAGATAATGTTATCTAAGGTTTTTCCATAGCTTTCATTTATCCACATTTGACCATTTAATTATTTATACAACAAATATCTGTTTTGTGCAAATGATAAAAGAACAGGAAACACAGAATCGAACATTTATGATTTCTCTGTATATATTTTTTTGAATTACATATTTATCACAAGAATAATTTTAGAGTTTGCCGTACTAACTATATGTTAAGTTGCAAAGTTCTTTTTCATGTTCATGCATTTTTATTTTATTGTTGATTTTGGTTTGATATAAGGTCTCATGTAGTCCAGGTCACCTTGAGTTAAAGATATACTGTAGAAAAAATTTTGAACTTTTATGACCTTGCCTTTGCGTTTTTAGTGCTGAGATTGTAGGTAGTCATAAGAAACAATCCAAGGTAGATATATCTTGTGATATCCTCTCATATCTGTGGTGCTAGTATAATAAAAAAAAAAAATAGTGAAAGACATTTTATGCCAAGACAAACCTTTTGGTAAGATCATTTAGTTAATTCTTTAGCTCATATTTCTGTATTATAAAGATAATCACATCATGAGAAGACTTTAAGGTTCAGAAGTTGGCTTACACTTGATAGAATCCTTTGGATTTTGTATGGCTCTTTTATATCCCTGTGACTGAATAAATATGACATGGACACCTGTTTTAAAACATTGAATTGTCCTGTCTCAATTCTTCCTACTGTGGTTCATTGTGATGATGGACTGTGACTTCTAACTGTGAACTGAAATAACCCTCTTTTTAAAGTTCCTTTCTCAGAGTATTTGCTCATAGAACCAGGAAAAGTAACAAAGAAGTAGTCTTTAACATAATGGTTTTTCAGTTTGGTTGTATGGTGGCAATTGTCTAATTTTGGCCATAATAACTGAGGTGAAAAATAACAGCTGTTACTAGAATCTAGTAGGTGTACATCAGTGGTTTTGATAAAGTGTATATTAAACAGAGATCTTATCCTTAAAAGAAAAAATTATGAAACTTATCAAGGATACTCTTGGTTAACATGGCATTACACAAAGGTGTCATAGAGCTCTCTTACCAAACACTTAGAATTTTGATGGATCTATAACCTTTATTTTTGTTTATTGATTTCTCATCCATTACATATCAAACACAGGTTCTTCTCCATCCATTCTCTTCAGTCCTCCCCTCCACCTTCACTCTCTCACAGATTAACTTCTCCTCTATTTCCCTTCACAAAATAGCAGGCCTCCCACAGATATCAATCAAAATGGCATAAAAAGTTACAATAAGACTAGGCACAAAGGTTGAGCAAGACAAACCTGTAGGAGCAAAAGGATGACAAGAGACAGAGAAAGAGTTAATGATACCCCGACTCCTACAGCTAAGACTTGACAAGAAGCTGTACAATCTTAACACATGACCCAATAAAGATAAATCCTTACATTTACTTGGAACAACTTAGAATTGCAAGCCAATGAACCTCACTATTCAATCAGAAAATCTAGAATTTGACATAAAATTTTTTTAAAAAATTCCTCTGTATGATTCTGATAGATGTGCAAATCTAATAGGCATTTTTATATGGTTAAGTATGAAGCACTAATACACACAGGTACTTACCTAAAATAAAGTGGCATAAATGTTATGTAAAATATGGAGAAAGTCAAGTCATTTTTCAAAATTAAAAAAAAAAAAACCTGTCAAGCAGAGTTTGGAGATGAATACTATGAGACTTCACTGAAGTGGGGTGTTGGAAAAAATACATTTAACACAAGCTTATTGGAGGGTAAAGGAAGCCTATATCATAGAATTGTGCAACCTGCAAAGTTGCTAAATGATCCCACTTCAGAGTCAAGAGAGATAGATAGACTATGGGAGATTTTGAAAGAATACCATAGATAAATCAAGATGAGTAACATCCTGTCAATAGAAAGATAACAGACAATTTTTAGTATACCTGTGTGGGATGGTCCATTGCTGTAATGCCAGCACTGAGAAGCTAACTTAGAAGGATTGTTTTAAGTACAAGGCCAGCTTGGTCTAAATACTATTCTCTAGGCCATCCAGGAACACGAAGCAAGACCATGACTCAAAACAATAAAAATTATAGGAACAAAAGTTTTAATGAGGAAAAAAATGTATTGATACATGTTAGTTTTAGGATGATTCCTACAGCAGTATAGCTTATATTCTTACAAGTCAAATGAGATGTATGAATGTAAAGTCCTTGGCAATGGTTAGAAAAAAACTGTCTGTGTGTGTGTGTGTGTATAAAGGTAAGATGATATGTTCTACATATATTAAATGGCAATAATGACCATCATGGTTCTTGATTCTTTCTGTTAACCATTTTGTGAAGATTTATATAAAATTTAGAAAGAATCGTAGTATTTATAGTCATTGATGGAAGACTCACATGCATGGTTATAAGTCACATGATACAAACATCAGAGAAATAAGAGCAAATCATTAGACTAATTTGAAGCACTGTTATCTGAAATGAACAGAAGTCAGTCCCCCAGTCAATGTACAAACAGAAAGCTCCACATTCGGAGGAAGAACTTAACAGCAAGCACACCCAGTATGAATAAGAGGGCAGGCAGAATGCGTCATAAATGATACATCTTCATCGATACATGGAACAGAATAATCCAGAAAACCTATTATAAGCTCCAATTCACTGTGTTTCGCTTCAATCCATATTTCACCAGTGAGGTACCATCCCTTAGTGCACATTACTTTTGTAGCATGGCAATGATTACCTCCAGAAAACTGTGATCACCTTCCCCCATGGTAGTTATTTTCTTTTTTTATTGGATATTTTATTTACATTTCAGATGTTATCTCCTTAACTAATTTCTACCACCCCGACCAGGAATCCCCTGTCCTATCCCCCCTCCTCCTGCTTCTACGAGGATGTGCCCCCACCAACCCTCCTCTCCCACCTTCCCACCCTCGAATTCCCCCACACTGGGTGTCCAGCCTTCATAGGACCAAGGATCTCCTCTCTCACCTATGCCTGACATGGCCCTCCTCCCCTGCATATAAGGCAGGAGCCATGGGTCTCTCCCTATGTCCTCCCAGGGTGGTGGTTTAGACCCTGGGAGCTCTGGTTAGTTGGTATTGTTGCTCTCCCCATGGAGCCTCAAACCCTTTCAGCTCCTTCAGTCTTCTCTCTAACTCCTCCATTGGGAACCCCATGAACAGTTCAATGGTTAGCTGTGACCATCTTCCTCTGAATATGTCAGACTCTGGCAGACCTCTAAGGAGACAGCTATATCAGGCTCATGATATATCATATCATGATATGATATATCAGCATGTACTTCCTGACATCCACATAAGCATCTACCTTTGGTGATTGTACATGGGATAGACACCCAGGTGGAAAAGTCTCCAGATGGCCTCACCTTCAGTTTCTGTCCCACACATTGTCTCCAAATTTGCTCCCTTGATTATTTTGTTACTCCTTCTAAGAAGGACTGAAGCACCCACACTTTGGTCTTCCTTCTTCATGAGCTTCATGTGGTCTGTGGGTTGCATCTTGGGTATTGTGAGCTTCTAGGCTAATATCCAAATATCAGTGAGTGACTACCATGTGTGTTCTTTTGTGAATGGGTTACCTCACTGAGGATGATATTTTCTAGTTCCATCCATTTACCTAAGAATTTCTCCAATTTATTGTTTTTAATAGCTGAGTAATATTCAATTGTGTAAATGTACCATATTTTCTGTAGCCATTCCTCTGTTGAAAGACATCTGGATTCTTTCCATCTTCTGGCTACTATAAATAAGGCTGTTATGGTTATAATGGAGCATATGTCCTTGTTATATTTTGGAATATCTTTTGGCTATATGCCCAAGAATGGTAGAGCTGGGTCCTCAGGTATTGCTATGTCCAACTTTCTGAGGAACCGCCAGACTGATTTCTAGAGTGGATACAACAGCTTGCAATCCCACCAACAATGGAGGAGTATTCCTCTTTCTCCGCATCCTCAACAGTATTTGCTATCACCTGAGTTTTTGATCTTAGCCATTCTGACTGGTGTGAGCTGTAATAGAGAGCTCATATCCAATATATACAAGGAACTCAAGAAATTAGACTCCACACAACCAAATAACCCTATTAAAAATGGGGTACAGAGCTAAACCAAGAACTCTCAACAGAGCTAACTTGAATGGCGGAGAATCAGAAAAAAAATGATCAGCATCCTTAGTCATCAGGGAAATGCAAATCAAGGCAGTTATTTTCATAAGAAAATGTGTTACTAGATTGAATTACAATTCCCTTTGCAAACTTAACTGTGTATATTGTGTTTGACTTCTGGATGTACATAACACAATATATTTTATATTTTCCTATATACCTATATGGATTTTAAGGTTTCTTTTTTATAACAAAATTATTTATTTTCTTTAATAACCTTTATTTATTTTTTTCAACTACTTTCCCTCATTATCACTATAGTTGCTTTCCCTTGGCCACTTTGTAGTTTTGCTAGTTAGCCCAAAGCCAGTCTTACAGAATCAAAACTTATATTCTTATATTATTTTGCTAGTACAGAAAATGCAAAGATAATGGGCTGGAATTATCCTGACACTGTATTTCTATTAATGATTTCAGACCCAAGGGTTTGGCTGATGACCAGAGTGAGATCTTTATTACTGAAAACTGGGTAGTACTTCCTAAAAGGCAATTGAAACACCTCGGAAATGTTGAAGACTTTTCCTGAGGCTGGATAATTATAGTTTGAAAATGCTTTCAATTTCCCATGACAAGTTTGGAGAACCTAAAGATGGCAAAATGAAGGAGATTAATAGATTATTGATCGAACAGTCTTGTAATTCCTTAGTGAATTGGATTTAGTTTCTTCATTGAGATCAGGTCAACGCCATAAATCTTCTAGAAAATCAATGCAACAAAGAATGTCATGAAGTAGCCTCACAGATATTTCCCTAGCCACGTCAGGTCTAGGCACACGTTACTCACTCTAGCAATAGAGAAGAGAAAGGGCTAGGCAATGATCAGAGGAAATACAGTAACATTGGCCATATAAGTAGACATATGACCATTCTTATATGTTTTAAGACACATATAAAATTTAGGAGCATATGACATGCACTCTGTAATATATGACCTTATATCACTTTGCTATTAGCCCTCCAATGCTAGAATGATAATTTTATATCAGATATAATTTAATGACTATTTGCTTCTCACCATCTTTTCCCAAGTGATTCGGAACATTTAACTTTCACCAACTCCATTCACTTAGAGTTGTTCAGATGGTATATCACATTTTTTAACCTGAAATCTGGGAATAAACTGACTATTATTTATATTGTCTCCAGTCCTTAAATGTTATGAATATATGATCATCTTATACAACTATTATATGTGTATCTCTTCTTTCTACAAAACATTTGAATTAAGTCCTAATTTATATTCTAATGTAAAATAAAGTGATTAGTCTTAGGTAGTCATGCAAATTATGATAATAGCTACTTATTTATTATTTCTGTAGCAGAACATGATTGACAATGAAGCCAAATCATTATTACACTCAAGTCCTAAACAGTGACATAAAGAAGTTTATTGTACCTCTTAGGATGTTGAAGTGTTAGTTTGTAATCCATTTTTATTTTGCATTAGTGTTTTATTTCTTTTCTAATATTATAGTCAAAAACTTTTGGTTGGCACACTTCTGATCAAAACCTCAACCACTATTCTCTTTTCATCTTAGAATTTTGCCAGTTCCCTTTTATAGAAAAACTTTGATATGGGAAATTGAAATGATTGGCTGTACCTTTAAAGTGTTAGTTTAATTCTAAGGCCATATTTTGTTTTATGATTTTTACTTGGAATAATTCTGGCCTCTGTATAAGAAATTGTTCTTAATTACACTTGGTTGTTCTATGGATTTATCTGATACTTGTCCTGGTGCCTCAACTACACTTTCTCTCTCCTTCTCTATTTGCCTTCACCCCTTCCCGCCTGCAGGCCCCTGTCATAAGCTAGAATTATGCTACTAGTAAGTCAAGAAAGAGAAATTTCTTATGATTTATGTCCATGATCCACATATTCCCTGAACTTTAAATTATTACACTGGATTCTATGTCTGCTGGGAGATGTTTTGGTTAGAAATGAACTAGTATGAATCACCACAATGACTTGAGCTCTGATCTAGAACTTGCTTTCCATAGATCTACACGAAAAGATGAAGAATGCATGAAGTGCTAGCTTTTCACCATATTTCTACAATTTATTATTTTTTTCTCTTCTCCATGTACTGTATTTTCTAATATCACAAAATCTCTCAAAATCTGTACATTATTCTCCCCCTTTCTTCAAGGGGAAGTCCAGGATAACTATTGTAACAAATGACTAGAAAATTAGGTTACTTGAAACCTTAGCATTTACCTGTCACTCCCGAAAATATTATAAAGTGAGTTTTGCCTCTTAGTGACACTTCTCTGAGTAATTCAGACTCAGGTGCCCAGATTTTATATTATATAACCGTTCTGTTACATAGACCCTTGGCACATATTGCTTCCAACCTTTATTGACTAAAACAAATTTCCACAGAAGGTAGGGTTAAAAACAGGGCATAAAAATTTTGATGTATAACAATTATAAATACATTTTGAAAAAGACATGGTAGAGTCTACAATAAGCCCATCATCTGTACGTTTATAAAAACTCATAAAACCTTAGAAGTTGATTACATTTGCATACAAAACACCCACATTGTATTGCCTAAAACTTCAGCTATGCTGCTGTGAAAGTTATGCGACAGCCTGATAAAACTGGGCCAGCAGAAGGGAAAGTCAAAATGTAAAGAAAAAAATGGTAGCAAAGGTATCTGAACAGATGCACTGTGGATAATTGTGTTGCTTCTTGGAAATTTCTTCTTGAGACATCTGATTTGTTTTTACCATATTCAACTCCTTTATTTATTTTATATGAAAAATATATAACTGTGAAAAGACTTTCAAAAACTTAGTTTGTGCATGGAAAGGACCCAAAAGCCATTGTAAGAAGACAGACACAAACATAACTTGACATTTTAAAAGGGTAAATGAATTAGAGCAGTATACAAAAGTAAAGCACCATACATTGGTTAAAACTTGATGTTATTACATAGAAGGTTCTCACAGTGTCATAAAAGGTGCAGACTAAAGGTACAACCCACTCTTTAAAAATATATTTATTCCATTTCCCTTTTCTCTATCCAAACCCTCCCATATATTTTTCCTTGCTTTCTCTTAAATCCATTGCATTATTTTGCATTAATTGTTACATACATACACACCTACTTATATACATTCATATTTCTTAATACTCAGTTTTAGAAGCTGCTTAGTCTATATAATGTTACATATATATACATATATATGTGTGTATATATATATACATATATATACATATACATACATATGTGTGTATATATATATACATATATATATACACACATATATATGTATATATATTTTTTTCAGGGCTTACTATTTAACATAGGATAACCAACTGATGTGTTCCTCCTTGGAGAAATCTATTTCTCCAACTTTCAGCATCCCTTAATTGTCTGTGCTTCTTTGTGTTTGTTTGAGGCTTCCTGAATGTTCCCTGTCCACTCTATTATGTCTACTCTTGTTGTCCTTGTTAGTTCATGCATAGAAAATGATATTGGTGAGACTCCATGGGTGTATCTTCTTATATTTCTAGGAAACACAAACTCATAGCAAACTACCTGATCTTAAAATTATTTCATCTCCTTTTTAAATGATCCCTGAGGCTTCAGTGCTATAGTGATATTGCACATGTATCAGTTGGGACTGAACTCCTCAACTCTGTATTTTGATTGATTGGAGTCTTTTTGACATGGGCTCCATCTGTTGCAAAACTATATGCATCATTATTTCAACAGATTAATAGTAGAAATAATAAAACCTCTATTATTTGTGTTTACATAATGACCCAATTTTTGTGTTCTTTGTTAATGAATCAGTAGCTGTGTGCTCATTCATTCCAGGATAATATTAGGTTTCATTATTTTTCCAACCAAGTTTCATAAATTTGATACCTTGTGGGGATGATATTTATTATATTAAATTCTCATGCATAGACATACAGATTATGAGGGATATTCTTTTATGGAGTAAAGTAATAAATTACTGCAGCATTTATCTTAATGCTACACACAAAAAAAAACCCACACACACACACATTTGGTGTTTGGTTTATCAGCATGTATGACTCTCATTCTTAGTAATTTCTGATATTGCTTTTATAGTTCCTTTTTCCTCCCACCTTTAAGAATTCTTCTGAATGACTTAAGCTTGTCCATATATGCCAGTATTATTCTTTTACCTCCATATTCTTTATTCATTCATATTTGCTATATACCTTTCCCATGGAGAGCAATTCATTCTTTGATGCCAGAGGTTAAGATGTGAACATCTCTACATCTGGATGTATTCTCCATAAAAATCACAGTGAAGTGAGGCTTTTAAACCACAACAAAATATTTCTAATATAACCTAAGGTGTCTTCACACAGCTGGAAAAGGAGAATAAGAAATTTCATCAGACAACAGTTTGACAAAAATATACATTATGTGCATTAACTTTTGTTTTCTTTGACTTTCAGGGAATATTGCAAACTCCCTTCTTTATGTTTTAGCCACAGAGGAAAGAATAAGATAGCTTAAAAGACAAGAATAGCAAAGGAAGCATAAACATGGGAAGCGAAGAAAAAGCGATGTCAGCATTGTGAGTCATAACAAGAGGATCATGTGCTGGGCTTGAAATTTTCTTTTCCAGTGTTTGCAAGGGTGGCTGAGTTTTCCACTGCTTTCCACCTTCTCAAAATAGATGATGAGTACCATAGAGCCCATCTGCAGTGAGAATTGGTTAGTGACACATGACAACTACACTCTGAAATGTATCAGCTTTCCAGTGGCTGTGTGATAGGAATATGTGCCTTGAAAATGGCATTTTACCCTTCCAGAACTTGTCATGATCAGTTTGCAAATATATCATGGGCATATTTTAATACTCTCTTCTTAAGAAGCACAGTTTTGGTTATACCCCTAACACTTAAGACCTCATGCCACCCTATAGAAGACTTGAGTCCTCTGAAATGCTCTGAAAAAGACAGAAGCCTAGGGAAACTCAAATCACTCTTACTCATTTAGTCTCCAAACATAGTCATATATATATATATATATATATATATATATATATATATATATATATATATGTGTGTGTGTGTGTGTGTGTGTGTGTGTGTGTGTGTGTGTGTGAAATAACTTTAACTTCTTGCTTCTTTTACTTTTTCTAGTATTTTCTTTATATCTTCTGTTATAATGTAGCTTTCAGAAGATGCATACAGACAAATCAAATTTTTACTTCTCTTTAGATGTATAAACATTTTATGCATTTATTTTCTAACTTCTTTGATTCTTAACATCACCTGCAGATAATCATGAATGGACTCAACTCTCTTCTACTAAGACCCAAACAAAACTTGTGTATCTTTTGTTTTAAACAAGTTTTATTATTTACCATTTAAATGATTATTTACATTTATATCTGTAAACAATGGATTTTGAACTTTTCTAATCCTATTGATTATGTGTGAATGACTGTTATGACATCACAGGGTATGGACAAACTACCAATGGCCACATCTCCAAACAAAGGTGACTCCCTCGATAGCCATCACCAACAAGTTGATGTTAAGCTAGAAGATGGAACTCTGTAATCCCCCCTCTATATATGTTGAAATATTGGCTGGTTTGATTTTTTAAATAGGCAATCATAACTGTTGCGAATTGATTTGTGGCTCAGTTATGTCATATCCAAACGAAAGCATGCCTTCATTGTCTGACTCTTTATATACTATATTCTACGACCTCATGAGAAAAAGCTAAAATAAATGAATCACCTATGGCTAAGCATTCACTACCACTTGCTCTCAGAACTTTGAGCATTAGCACTATCAATAGCAAACACAGCCTACCTGACAAAAATTGAGTTAATTTCAAGTATATTAACATAATCATAAATTTTGCAAAAGCAGTACTGGGCACATGTCCAAACATGAAATGATAAGTAAACCAGAAATATATATATGTGTGTGTATGTGTGTGTGTGTATGTGTGTGTGTCTATATATAAATGTAACAATAATAACTGAAGATTAAAACATTAATTTAGAAGAAAGGAGTTATGAAAAAAGGTGGAAGATGGAGGGGGGACATCACTGACATAGATGTAGTATTCTTGTATAAAAATTTTTATTAAATATTTTATTTATTTACACTTCAGATGCCACCCCTTCCCCCATTTCCCCTCTGTAGAAACATCCTATCCCATCCCCCCTCTTCCTTTTGGTTTTTATACTATTTTAATTACATGCAAGTATTAAGGTCAGTTCTAGGTTGAGGGTCTAGCAATACAATAGATGCAAATGGTCAAGGAATAAGCAAAACAATAAACACAAATCTTCAAAGAACAAGCAAGGGAATAAATAAAATTCTGCAAATATTTCCATGATCACTGTTTATAAGGGCTTAGCAGGATGACCAAAATATCTGAGCCAAATTCCCTGTCCTAGCCCAAAGTCATTTTCATGTCTGAAGCCTACTTTCATGATCTAGCCTAAATTCCTGCCTGAAATAACTTTTTTGCTTTTAACAACATCAACTTGTTGGCAGCTAAAGTACATGGCTTGAACCTGAAAATGGACCCCCATATAGAGTTATTAAATCAACCACAGAGCCTTATCAATCTAAGACAGAAATGCATTACTTTTGGTAATGCATATTCCATGACTGGTAAGGAAGGCATTCTTGGCAGAATGACCTAAAGCAGACTCAGTCTTGTTTATGAAATAAAAAGGGGGGGGGGCAGAGAGCTTTTGGGGTTGTTTGACAAGAATCTGACATGTGCCAACGACAAGGAAATGAACTGCCTGGCAGAAATATGACATTGGCCAAGGGCAAGCATGTGGGCTTCAGGCAGGGATCTGACATTAGGCTAGAACAAAGAAGTAATTTCAGGCAGGTAATCTAAATATTAGGCTAGAATGAAGAAGCTCTTGTATAAAATTTTCAAAATAAATTAAAGTTTAAAAGAAGGCAGTTTGATAGTATAATCTTTCTTATGTTGTCACATTCAATCAGAAATAAAAAAGTTTTCTTCCAAAGCTGTCAAGCCTCCATTTCACCAGGACAACAACTAGCTTGGGTCAGTACTGTAGCATGCAGGATCTGGCATAAGGTAAATAAACAGATGAGGTTTCTTCCCAAGGTTCTTGGATAGTAGCTTCCAGCGCTATGAAAGCTAGCCAGCAGAGAAAAGTTTTGGGGGAGCAGCACTGCCTACCCTTTTCAAACTTTCTCCCATATATTATATATGTTTTATATTTAATATTATATATGGTATACTGTTTTACATTTTCATGTGGATGTGGAGGCAGAGGAAAGCAGGGAAGTCTACATGAGGTACCTATGTCTAAGAACTTGTGTATCTATTTTTAACACTGAGGATTATTCTAATCTTAGGCAACTTAAAAAAAAACAATATGAACACAGAGTAGAAGGTTGGGTATTTTGCATCAGAAATTTAGGATTTGAATTAAACATATTTCTTTTTGTTTTTAATAAGATGATATGAAAAAATTCTCAATGCTTCTGTGTCATCATAAATAAATATGTGATCTCAAATTCAATGTTCAGGTATACATTTATAGCTGGAAAAGACATTTGAATAACAAAAACAGGAGTAACATATGATCCTTTGTACTGATTTTTTTCTATTTCTACCAGGTGTGATTTGAAATTGTAAATAAACTAAACAGATTTAGATGGTATGAGTTAGTCAGAAATTTACATGACAGGAGAAGAACTTAAAAATAATCTAGAAGACAAAAACATTGGATACAAATATACCTGAAGTTAGGCAGAAAGGCACAACTTAATTTAACTGTTGATGAAGTCTAAGTCATGCAGACATTGTTCATTTTCAGCTCCACCACTTGCTCTACAGGTAGAACCTGTGAACACATAGAGTACACTAGAAGTCAAGGTAGGCCTAGTGTTCTTTTAAACATAACATTAATTATAAAAAATAATATCTGATACATCTAAGATATTAGACCGTTTTGAACACTGTTTATTTATTTTGTCACATTTCCACAATAATAAAGACTTAGAGAACAAATTCTCCTTGACCACAAACAATTTCACTACCCATTGCTCATACTCCTCATTCCACGTCATCCTTCATCAGTATATGATTTTTAGTTACATAAAAATGACATGGGTGTTTTAGTGAATTCTTAAATGATTTAGAATGAATACTATAATAACACACATTATAAACATATATTTATGTATAATCATGTATGAGAAAGATAATGTTCTGGACATTAATTTTTTCACAAATTAACACATTTATTGTTCTTGCTAATTTCTCCTCACTCCATTTAAAAGTAAGGAAATAGAGGCATTATTTTTATGACCAGAAAAAAACTAACCCTACTATTTCTTCAGATGTCATTGTTCACAGTAAATTTAAGTTTTTACCCATATTAAGGTCAAATAGTAATGTTGAAACATAGTAATTTGTGTGTGTGTGTGTGTGTGTGTAAATGTGTTTGTGTATGTATATTACTTAATGCTTGTAACATTTGTATCACATAACTTCATATGCACATATATATTTGTAACATCTATGCTGGTAAATAGTCAAAAAGTTAAGTTGATAATTATACTAGGTTTCATAATGTTCACACAATGTCAGAATCAGTTTTCTAATGTAATATTCACAGATGTCACTGATTTAATCAGCAATTATTAAATACTAAGTATCTGAAGTGCTATAGCTTAGTCTTCAGGATTATGTAAAATCTTTGCTCTTTTAATTTGAGTGTCATCCAGCCAAGGATGCAAATATGTTTCATATAAAAGACAAGGAAATAAATCTTCCAACAACAACAAACAAACAGAAAACTTTGCAAATAACAAAAAAATAAGAGATTAAAACACAGAAAAGATAAGGAAGATAAGCAAAGTATAGAGACAAGGAAAGAAATAAGAAGGGAGAGATGATTGTTTCTAAAATGAAATTCAGCTAATGGTAGGAAAGATGCTTCTCATGTCAATACTGAGATTGTTCAGGCTGTCCTTTTTTCTGAATCAAACTTTCTTGATTATAATTTGACAATAATACAAGATAGGTAATTACATTCTCAGTCAAGAAGGATAGCCCATGGATGAACAGATACACAGCGCAAACAAAGAATAAAAAGGGCATGCTTTGATTATCCTCCCCAAAATATGTTTCTATGAAAACTATGAAGAGAATTACAGAAAGGCAGAAATATAAAGTGTCATCAAAGCCTGTTTTGACTGCAAGCCAAAAGAATAACACATTGATTAAATGACAAATAATTAAATAATTTATTGTGTTAAATAGGTGAGACTTTTTAGAAAATATAATAAAATGTGCCTGATGTTTAAAATAATATAAAAATATTTTCAACCATATACATTAAAATAAAATTCACAATACTCAGTTTTTTTATTCAGTCATGTTTTGCTTTTTATTTTTGAGACCATATCACAATAAATTTCTTATCGTGGCCTAAGCCTACTCTATAGCTTAGGCAGATATCTCTTGAATCTGAATCTATATTTCTCCATATTAGTCAGGAATAAAGGTCTGAGTTACCAGGTTTGGTTGTATCTTTTTATCTATAATAACAACAATATTGTTTAGGTGATAGAAATCAGTATGATTCTTTTATCTTACTATTTTTATTATTTATATACTTTACATCCAGATCACAGCTTCATCTCCCTCCACCTCCCTCTTTTCCCTCTAGTCCCTTCCTCTAACCTTCTTCCCCCATCTACACTTACTCCTTTTCTCCTCAAAAAAAAAAAAAAAAAAAAAAATGGGTGGCCTCTCCTTTATTATCAACCACCTTTGGCATTTGAAGTTGCAATAAGAAAAGGCACATCTTCTACTGAAGCTAGAGAGCCCAGTTTGAGGAAAGGAATCCAAAGGCAGGTAAGAACATGTTCTCTCTCTGTGTTAGGAGTCACACAGGTAGACACAGTTGCACAATTGTTTCTTGTGTGAAGAGGGTCTAGGTCCATCCCATGTGTGCCCTCTGGTTGGTAGTTCCATCTTTGTGAGCCACTATGGCCCAAGTTATTTGATTCTGTAGGTTATCTTGTGTTGTCCTTGACCTCTCTGGCTCCTTCTATTCTTCCTCCTCCTACTTCACAGAATCCCTCAAGCTCTGCTTAGTGTTTGGCTGTGGGTCTCTGCATCTGTTTCCATCAGCTGCCGGATGAAACCTCTTTGATTACAGTTATGCTATGATCCTGTCTGCAAGCATAACAGAATAACATTAATAGTGTCTGTGGTGGGCTACCTTTCTTGGCATGGTTTCAAGCTGAGGTAGTCATTGGTAGGAACTCCTCTCAAATTCTGCTCATCTTTTGTGCCCGAACATCTTGTAGGCAGTGCAAATCATAGGTTAAAAGTTTTGTGGCTGCGTTGGTATCCCAATTCCTACACTGGAAGTCTTTATTGGTTGCCAGATATGGCTATTTCAGGCTTCATTTCCTTCACTGCTGAGAGTCTTAGGTAAGGTCATCTGAAAAGATTCATGGGATTTTATATTTTTCAAAGTTTCTATTTAATCACAGAAATGAGCCCACTATTCCAGTTCTCTCTCTTTCTCTTTCCTCACTGTACATGATCCTTCTGATCCTATGCCTACTCCCTCTGCCATTCAGTCTCAACCTTTCATTCACCCCATTGTCTAATCCATTTCCTCTTCTCAATGAGATCCAAGAGACCATGTCGTGGATGCTACTTACTATTTAGCCTCTTTGATTCTTTGGATTGTAGCACAGAAATCCCATACATTATAGCTAATATCCACATATAAGTAAATGTATACCATGTTTGTATTTCTGGGTTGGGTTTCCTCATTAAGGTCATCTTTTCAACTTCAATCCTATTCCCTGCAAATTTCAAGATGTCATTGTTCTTATGAGTTGTGCAATACTCCATTGTGTAAATGTAGCACATATTCTTTATCCATTCATTGGTTGAGGGACATCTAAGTGATAGGTTGGTGCTATTACTAATAAAGCTGCTATGAACATAGCTGAAAAAGTGTACATACAATATAGTGGAGCTTCTTTTGGGTATATGCCCAGAAGTGGTATAGCTGAGACTTGAGGTAGAACTATTCCCAGTTTTCTGAGAACCCAACAAACTGATTTGAGGAGCGGTTTGTATTCACAGGAGCAATAGAGAAGTGTTCCACTTGTTCTGCATCCTCAGCAGCATGAGTTGTCATTTGAGGTTCTGATCTTAGCCATTCTGATAGGTGTAAGATGGAATCTCAGAGTTGCTTTTATTTGCATTTCCCTGATGACAAAGGACTTCAAACATTTCTATAAGTGCTTCTCAGTCATTCATTATCCCTCTGTCGAGAATTCTCTTTAGATTTGTATCCAATTTTTAATTGGGTTATTTTATTTGTTGATGTGTAGTTTCTTGAGTTCTTTATGTATTTTGGACATCAGCCCTCTCACAGAAGAGGAGTAGGTAAAACCGTTTGCCATTGTTTAGACTGCCACTTTGTCCTTTAAACAGTGTACTTTGCCTTAGCATACCTTTTATGTTTTATGGGGTTTTGGTGTTCTTTTCAGAAAGCTGACTCCTGTGCCAAGGCATTCAAAACTATTCCTCACCCTCTCTTCTATTAGTTTAGTGTATCTGGTTTGGTGTCAAAGTTTGTCATCCACTTCGACTTGAGCCTTGCACAGCATGATAGATAACAATAACTTTACATTATTGTACTTGCAGATATTCAGTTAGTTCAGCAACTGATTTTTTTCAAGATGCTTTCTTATTTTCCATCATGTAGCTTTTGTTTCTTTGTCAAAAATTTAGTGTCTGTGAGTGTGTGGATTTTCTTTGGTAGTATTCAAATCAGTATTTCTGTGTAGTCAATTCAATTCCACTTATCAACCTGTCTATTTTTATGCCAGTATTGTGAAGTTATTATTACTATTACTCTATAGTACATCTTGGAACCAAGCATGGTGATCCCTCCAGAAGTTCTTTTATTTTACAGGGCTGTTTTGAATATCCTGTATTTTTTTTCTCATACTAAAATGAGAGTATTATTCTTTCAAGGCTTCTAAAAACTTGCGTTGGAATTTTGATGGGAAATGTGTTGAATGTGTAAATGTCTTCTCTTAGGATTACCATTTTAATTATGTTAATCCTAACAGTACAGTAGCTTGGGAGATCTTTTCATCTTCTGCTGTCTTCTTCCAGTTCGCTCTTCAAAGTCTTGATGTTCTTGCCATACAGGTTTTTCATTTGCTAGGTTATAGTTATCCCAAATAACTTTGTTTGTGTCTTTTGTATAAAATATTGCTTCAGAAATTTCTTTCTCAGCTTATTATTTATATATAGGAAGGCCATTTATACTTTATAATTTTGTAACCAAACACTTTGCTGATGGTGCTTGTCATCTATAGGAGTTCTCTGATAGAATTTTTGTGGTTGTCACTGATTTTAGTGGAATTGCTTTATGTTTCTTTACATTTAATTTGATGCTGGCTATTAATTTGTTATATAGTGTAATTATTGTGTTTAGATAGGTACCTTGTATCCCTGATCTCTCCAAGACCTTAATTATTAGTATTAGTAGTATAATGACTATTAGATTTTGTCAAATGCTTTTTAAGCATCCAAGTAGATGATCATGTGGGTTTTTTTTTCTTTCAGTTTGTTTATATGGTGAATTACATTGATCAATTTTTGTACATTGACCCATACTTGCATTTCTTATATGAAGCCTACTGGATCACAGTGGATGAAGTTTTTGATGTGTTCTTCAATTCAGTTTACAAATATTTCATTCAATATTTTGAATCAACACTCATTAGGAAAATTTGTCTGAGGTATGTGTGTGTGTGTGTGTGTGTGTGTGTGTGTGTGTGTGTGTGTGTGTGCATGGAGTCTTTGTGTGGCTCAGGTATCAGGGTGACTGTTTTTTGAGTTTGGCAATGATCCTTCTGTTTCTATTTTGTGGAATAGTTTGAGAAGTATTGGTCTTAGCTCTTCTTTGAAAATCTGATAGAATCTGTCCTAAAACCATCTGGCCCTAGGCTGCTTTTGTTGGTGGTGCTGGGACACTTTTAATGAGTGCTTCAATTTTCTTAGGGGGTTATTTAGATAGACTATTTAGATAGTTTACATGATCTTGACTTCATTGGTATCTGCCTAGAAAATCATCCATTTCATTTAGATTTTCAAATTTGTAGAGTACAGGTTTTGAAGTGAAATCTTATGATATTTTGGATTTCCTCAGTTTCTGTTGTTATGTTTCTCCTTTCATTTCTGATTTTGTAAATTTTGGTATTCTCTCTCTCTCTGCCTTTTAATAGCTTCCACTAAAGTTTTTTCTATCTTATTGATTTTCTCAAAGAACCAGTCCCTTATTTTGTTGATTGTATTGTTCTCTTTTTTCTACTTTATTAATTTCAGCCCTGATTTTGTTGATTTCCTGCTGTCTACTCTTCTTTGGTGTGTTTTCTCCTCCTCCTCCTCCTCCTCCTCCTTATCCTCCTCCTCCCTCTCCTTATCTTCCTTCTCATCCTCCTCATTTTCCTCCTTCTTTTTTCCTAGAACTTTCAAGAATTCTTAAAGGTAAATCACTAATATGATCTCATTAATTTCTTATGAAGGCAATTAATGTTATGAAGTTTCCTCTTAGGACTGTTTCATTTTGTCCCGTTAATTTTGGTGTGTTTTGTATTCCTTTTCATTGAATTATAGAAAGTCTTTAATTTCGTTCTTCTTGACCCAGTGGATATTGACTAGAAAATCTCCATGAGTTTACAGACACTCTTTCATTCTATTGTGTTGAAGTACAGCTTTAATCCATGGTCATCTGATAAGATACATGGGGTTATTTCATTTTTTATGTATCTGCTAATACTTTCTTTGTGACACTGTATCTGATCAATTTTAAAGAAAGTTCTATGAGATTCTTAGAGGTAGGTATATTCTTTTGTTTTTGCTTGAAATATTCTTTAGCTATCTATTAAATGCATTGAGTCATAATGTTATTTCCATTATTTCCTTGTTCAGTTTCTGTCTGGATTTTTCTTCCATTTGTAATAGTGATGTGTTACACTCCCCCACTGTTAATGTGTGGGGTTCATTTGTGACTTAAACTTTGGTATTGTTTCTTTTACAAATGTGGATACCCTTGCATTTGGGGCATCAATATTCAGAATTAAGATCATCTTGATGGATTTTTCCTTTGGTGTGTATGAAGTGTTTATCTCCATCTTTTTTTATTAAGTTTGAAATTATATAATATTAGACATCATAATGGAAATTCCAACAAGATTCTTGGGTCCCTTTGTGTGGAAAATCTTTTCCAGTCCTTTACCCAATCTTTAACTTGAAGTGTGTTTCTTATATGTGGCAAAATGATGGATTCTATTTTTGCATACATTCTATTAGCCTATATATTTATATTAGGGAATTGAGTCCAATGATGTTGAGAGCTATTAATATCCAATAAATATTAATTGTTGTTCTACTGATGTTTGTTTCTCTTCTTTTGGTTTTGCTGGTATGAAATTATTTCCTGTGTTTTCTAGGGTGTAGTTAAACCTATTGCATTTGAGGTTTTGGTTTTGGTTTCCTAGTATGTTCTATAAGGCTGAATTTGTGGAGATATATTCTTTAAATTTGTTTTTGCCTTGTAATGTCTTCTTCTCTCCATCTATGTTGATTGAAAGTTTTGCTAAGCTTTAGTAGTTTGGCTGGCATCTGTAATCTCTAAGAGACTATAACACTTTTTATAAGCTTTTCTAGTTTGTAGAGTGTCTATTGAGAAGTCAGGTATAATTTTAATAGATTCTGTATTTATACTAGTTGGCCTTTTTTTCTTGCTGTTTTGAATACTTTATTTGTTCTGTATATTTAGTATTTTATTATTATGTGGCTGGAGGACTTTCTTTTTGTTCTCATGTATTTGGTGTTCTGTTAGCTTCTTGTATGATTCTAGGCATTTCTTTCTTTAGGTTAGAAAAATTTTCTTCTCTGTTAGTCGACAATATTTTCTCAACCATTGAGCTGTGATGATGATATATTGATAATGATGATTCTTCCTTTTTCCTTCTCCTCCTCTTCATCCTCCTTCTCCTCCTTCTCTTTCTCCTTCTCCTCCTCCTCCTCTTCCTCCTCCTCCTCCTCCTCCTCCTCCTCCTCCTCCTCCTCCTCCTCCTTCTTCTTCTTCTTCTTCTTCTTCTTCTTCTTCATAATTTTTTCATGATATTACAGATGTCCTGAATGATTTTTAGAAATGTTTAGAGCCAACATTATATTTGACATATGAGTCAGTTTCTTCTATCATATCTTCTATGCCTGAGATTCTTTATTTCATCTCATTTATTCTCTTGGTGTGTAAATGTAGCAACCTTTTCTTTATCTATTGATAGACATCGAGGTTGTTTCTAATTCCTGCCTATTATGAATAAAGAATGATATAGCTTAGAAAGGGTTTCTCTAGTAAAATGAAGCATCCTTTAGATATGGCCAAGAGTACTATAGCTAGATCTTAATATAGATAGATCCCCATTTTCTCATGAACTAACACTCTGATTTATATACTGGCTCTCCAAGTTTGCACTCCCAAAATCATGGGAGAGTGTTTCCCTTAGTCAGCACATTCTGTCATATAATTTATTGATCTTGGTTTTCATTCTGGTGTATGAATAAATGTCACAGTAGTTTTTCTTTAAATGGCTGAGGGAAATTATGAAATTTGCAGGCAAATGGATGAAAGTAAAAAAAAAAATCTTTTTTTTTGTGTGGTATCCCAAACACAGAAATATAATTTGATATGTTTTAATGTTTATGTGCTTATTATTTGTTGTCTTCAATAAGCTGAGTCTAATCTGTATAATCACAAATCACAGGTATAAATTAAGGGACTATGTAGAAGAATGGATAGCTCTAGTAAGAGAACATAGAATAGATAATTATAGGTATGTGAGTGGAATTATAGGTATGTGAGTGGAATAAAATGGGAGAATCAAATAAGGAAGTAGTGGAAAGAAAGGTAAAAAGAGGCAGTATAGGGAGGGAGAACTAAAACTATTTGTATAAATGTGTGCATATATATATATATACATATATGCTTCTACTATATATATATATATATATATATATATATATATATATATAGTGTGTGTGTGTGTGTGTGTGTGTCTGTGTGTGAGTTAATTACAGTCACTTAGTTACACATTTTATACATTTTGTAATTTTAAAATTAAACAATTTTTTCACATCAACTCCATTCTTCTTTTCTTCCCTTTGCATTCCTCTACCTCCCTCCCCATTCTTCACTCTTTCCCTCTCTCCCTTTCTACCTTTCTTCTCCCATTTATCCATTTAGAGTAATTGGTCTGTAGAGAAATATATTAGCTAGATGTGAAGTATGATTAATTTCAGAGAAGAATTTTTGCTGAGAATGGTTTATGTGTGTTTGTGCTATATATGTCAAGTATATGTATATATGGCCTATAGATACATGTAAGCACACATGTGCATAGAGCTAAAAAAGGTTGTTTTATATCTTGGTCATTATTCTACATCAAATTTCTTCGAGATAGAGTTTAATCATTTAACTTAGACCTGAGAATATGCATAGAGAATTGTTGTGTCCTACCATAAAGTTATTTGTAGCACCATGTTTATTGTGACTCTATTTACTATAGTAATAAGATAGAACTCTCCTTGGTAACAGCAGAGGGATGGGTAATGAACATCTTGTACATACATAAAATGGAATAATACTATTTAGACCTGAAAAAAATGAGTCATAAATTTTTCTAGAAAATAGACTTAGCATTTACAATATTGAGTGAGTTCACCCAATGTCATAAACAAAAAAATACAAAGTTTTCCTATGATGATCTATACTGTAATGTATGTATGTATTTATGTAAATAAATATATGTGTGGGCATAGAATAATATTGTGAAGAGAGAATAAAGCAAGGTTAATAACAATGCAAAATACTTGCCAATGTAATATAAAGTAAGATAATTCTTAAAATTCCTTAAAATTATCTCTCAAGACATAAGACATCTTCAATGCTAAATGGGTCCTGAAATGAATAGTATCAGCATGTGATTCCATGAATGACTTACCTTACTGGAATCATCTGAAGATTCCAGTAAGAATCTGAAATTGGAAGAGATCTGAATTTTAAATGAGGTTTTTATTGAATACTTCTATGGAATATTTTAAGTACCATTAAACTTACTCTACCTTATGGTTAAACAAGAATTTTAGTTAATCAAATTAGGGCATATGAATATTATTAAAAGTATAATTCAAATATCACAATTTTGAAAATATTTATACTAAAGAAAACCTTTTTTTTTTCCTGAACCTTCTAACATTGGCTTACTGTCCCTGCATCTCCAAAGTAACATGCCAAGAATGTGAACTCATTGTAATTTTAAATTATGAATATTATATGATTCTAAATTGTTTCATTGTTAATAGATAAATGCACTTTGTTCAAAATTTAAAAATTAAAATGTAACGGTGTATTTTAAGTTGCTCCACTTCCTAGTACATTCCTTATCTTTCTCTCTCTTTTTTTCAGTAGTGCATTTGTTTATTTTATTTTCTCCCTAAGGATTGATTCCAGAATAACTAAGCACACCTATGACTGAAAGGTACAGACTTTCTGCCTCTTGGGGAATTACAGAAGAAACTTATAATCAAGACAAAAGGTGTTTGGATTTTAAAATATTTTCAACACCTTCCGTGCTGTACACTGCCTGCATCAGGGACACAGAGGGATTTAGCTCAAGACTTGAGTTTGTCTTTATCCCAACACTTGACAGTTTAATAATTCATGCAGTTTACATTCTCAGAAACACATGAGCCAGGATTATTATATCCCTTATTTCTATGTCTTTTTTATTTAAGCTATTACATACTATGGGTCTTGATGTAAGATCATTGTCTGATGATAAAAGGAAAATTGTTTTTCATTTTCTGGGCATTGTCATCTCTCAGAACAATATGTGAACATGGCAGGTGTCTTTCTAATACATCATAACACTTCTAACTACAGTGATGAATTCATGCAAGCCACCTTATTTCAGTCATAGGTGGCAAACTCTTTTCAAGGAGATGTTCTTCCTTTCCCATCCACATTTTCTATTTTATTCTTCACTCTTAACTCCTAAACTCGACTGGTATTTTCACAGTGGTCTGTTGGAAAAAATATGGCTGGGAATGCTCTGGGTTCCTCCAGCTGAAAGTTGGGCCCATCTGCTTATTAACTAAAGGCCTCTCCACGGTTCCTCACAGTTCCTCATGGCGCGGCCCCAACACATGAGGAAGTTCTTGGGTTTCCAAAACCGGTTTATTGACATGGAGGATGGTGGATGGATCTGGATGCATATCCCACAAAACCCAGGGTGGACCTGAGTTAAATATGGAGGGGAAGGGAAGAGGAGGGAGGGGCTGGGGAGGAATGTTTAATCAGCTCCACTTTCTGGCCTTCAGGTACCTTATTAGTATCTTATTAGATTAGTATTATTAATCTCTCTAAGGCCTGTTCATCATGCCCTCCACTTGTGTACCTGACTGAAGGGTGAAGGTGGAATAGAGAGTGGCCCTTTATAAAAATCAAGATCATAGAAATTCTGTAGGGATACATACAAATAGTTTAATAGATGTCACTTGACAGATATATAAAGTCAGGCCCCATAAAGACTGAATTTTTCCCAAAATAAGTGACCTACCCATAAATAGTAATAATTAAAACTAAAACTTGGTCTTTTAAATTTCAAAAATTCTTTACTCTATGCTGTCTTGAGTATTTCAGTTTTATGTGTTACATTACTGTATCATCTATTACCTATTCATAATCTGCTATAAATTCCATATGCATCTGTTAACTTATGACACTAGGAATAGATTTATCTCACCATTCTTGCCATTAGACCTTGGGTTTCACATCATCTTCCAAAGGTAAAATAAGCACAAAATTACTGGGAAATATAGATTGGTGTCTCAAGTTGCTGTGATTGTGATTAGTCAGTCTGATACAGACATAAAGGCAGAAGAAAATAGTGTATCTTTTCTGAACTTCAAAAATATCTTGAATGAAACTTATATTATTGTGACATTTTTCACAGGTTTGGCACCAGCAAGATTGATGACATGAAATAAAGAAGAAAGCCACTTTGACCTCTTCATTTTCTCAGTCACTAGCAATATTTTGACAAACATTTTTGTCATTATCACTTTGCAGAGAAAATAGACCCTGTATTTTATATATACTTTTTCTATATCAAAATTATTGCCTCCTGTGAATAATAAAATCAATATAGACTCTTTTTTAATAAAGCCCCTAGACAACCTTCCCTTACCAATTAATTAAACATTTGAGTCAATCTAGTTCTAGGCTATCATTCAAGGTTTTATAAACTTTGATGCCTTGCCATTTTCCTCTGAAATTCTCACTATTTAAAGAAGAAATAGCTTCTATTATGAGCTCTTGTGAAATTTAAACCATCAACCTTGTTTTATTTAAAGACCAGATCAAATCTAGGCAAGACTGATAATGCCCAAGAAAGGAGAGTGGTTCAAAACAATCAAGACCTGGCATGAACTCCAGCTGAGACTTCAACTGAACTAATATTGAACTCATTTTTTTTTTTTAAGTCTCAAATGGTAAGAGATGTTTCTGGAGCATAACAAAAGAAAAATCTGCTTAAGCTGGGGTTGTATCGAAGGCAAGTTAGGTTGTACACAATAAATAATCCTGGGTTCAGAGACCTAGAAGAGTAACTCAAATTGTTAGATTGAAAAAAATGTAAGGGGAAGGACTTTTACTTTACTCTCTTAGTAAAGTAATTTCTGTCCAAAGATAAGGGCTTAAATTCCAATCACATATCTGAGATAACAAAAATCAAATATGGTTATGCCCACTTAAAATCCCAGGATGCCAAAGAGACAAAGACAGGTGGATCTCTAGAATTTACCTGGCCACTGAACCTAGCTTATTCAGAGATCCAGGCTCATATTAATCTCAGTCTCAGAAAAAAAAAATAGGTTGACACTGTCTAAAGAATAATGCCTTAGATAGACTTCTTGCCTCTACATGCATGCATACATATCTGCATCCACACACATGAATAACAGATATACAAAATAAAAGATAAAACACTGTTCCAATTATTATTTTTACTTCAGCCACTAAAATTTTATACTATTTGTGATTATTGCTACTTAAAAACATTAACTTATGCACATTGTGTTTAGAGGGGGAACCCAATCTTCTTCATTTGAAGCTCTTTAAAAGAACATCCACTGTCCTTTTAAAATAAAACCATGCCATCATTCTCTATTACAAAATGTAAGTAAGAACAAAAGAAAGAAAAAGTGATCTATTTATAAATGTTGCCTATATCCCATCAAACTCCAGAATATGTGTATACATTTCTATTTCTTCTTGGAACTTGCTTCATTTCCTATCTCTCCCCCTAAACCTTTAATAGTCTTTCCTATTATTTGGGTTTATCTTAACTATGCCTGTGTCTTGATTCTCTCCATCCTCAAGAAAGGATATAACATCACAATTTGTTATTCATTGGACTAGTCACACTTTACAGTTAGTTGAAAGATTATATAATTATTTCATTAATATTTACCTTTAATTGGACTGTAAGCATCATGGGAAAAAGAAAATATCTAATATATTCAATTTGTCCATAACACTATCAGTATTTAAAATATGACAGTATAAATGCACTGCTTATTCCCTTCTAGTGTCTGGTTTTACTTTTCTGAGAACCTTCCATAGTGATTTCACTTGACCGCTAAAGCCAGCTATGGATGCTTATCAAATTATGAATTACACATTTGCTTGTATTTCTGCTTTTGAGAATGGTATATTCAATTCCCTATGCCATTTATAGTTGGGTTTCTTCTTGATGCATAAGGGTTTGTTGTGGTGGTTTAATATAGGTTGCAGATACTATTTGTCTACACTGTGGCTACCAAATATTCTCTTATTTTGTGGACTACCTCCTCACTTGATTCAATTTTCTTTTTAGTACAGAAGTTTTTAGTTGAATGGCCTCACATGCATGCATATAGTCAGCATGGATTTGACTTAGTGATTTATATTAGAAAGGAAGACAGGAGGTTCTAAACTATGGAGATAGATTCGAAGGAGTAGAGATAAAGGAAAACAGAAGATGCAAACGAGTAAAATGAATTGTATGCCTCTATTAAACTTTCAAAGAATAACTTTTTGAAAAGAATTTATTTACTAATCCATTTTGGGAAATTAGAGATGTAGTACTGTCTAAATTCATTAAGAAGTTGTTACACATTTAAAATAAAGATTTCTAATTATTCTTCTGGGTAGCCATTTTTCAAATTATTAGAAAAGCAGCAAGAAAAAGCATAACAGGAGAAGAAAAGTGTTTGTGGTTATATGAACTATCTATAAAAGTTGTAATGTTGACAAGATACATTTTGGGTTGACAGTATTGTGAGTGGATTGGTGTCCCTATCACTCCACTAGGGCAGTGAGCAGGGAAAGGCCTGGTTCCCAGTTGAGCTAAAGCTAGAAACCCCAGTGATCATGAAGGGACAGTAGGCATTTTGCCTGTTCTTGTACCAGGCATTCTATTAGGTAGCTATAGCTCCTCACAACCCTCCTGTAGAAAGGTTTGTGGCCATCAGTCACAGTCACCTAAGGACAATGCCCCAAGCACCTCCACATATAGAGGACTTGACCTATAGCCACGTAGGCAATAGACAATTCTCTATTTTAATGAGGTACCTAAATGACTGGAGTACTTATTCAATAATCTTTCCTTCCCAGACACTTCTCCCTGCAAAAGATATTTAATCTCTGGTCCACCCTGAGAAGTGGGGTATGGTTTTACTCATCTACTTTCTGCCATGACAATAAATGCCTTAAAACCATATACTGCCTCTTTTCATCAGGCTCTACCATGGCGAACAATGGAGAAGGTCTTTGCTTACTGAACTGCCTTCTAATCTCCTGTAGAAGGATTCTCTGTGCTCCCAGCCACGGCCGCTACCAAGCCAAGCCAAGCCTAAGCCTGCTTCTGCAATCAAGCCAAAGACTCCCCATGGGACCAGCTGGAGCCTCCCACTTTCCCTCTGGCCCTGGGCTAGATCCAGCCCTTGGGCACCCACTCATTCTCAGCT
The DNA here is from genome assembly GCF_011762505.2 of Arvicanthis niloticus. Lineage (NCBI taxonomy): Eukaryota > Metazoa > Chordata > Mammalia > Rodentia > Muridae > Arvicanthis > Arvicanthis niloticus. The sequence continues at coordinate 79,815,674 of NC_047662.1, read as the reverse complement.
CTTCCATGGCTCCCAATGGTGCCTGGGTCCCTGAGAGCCTGACAACCAGACGCCCTGCCCTTGCCACAGGTCAAGGGACCCCTGAGCCAGCTCTGGCTGTCCCTTGCCTCAGACTGAGCTTCCCCATCACTGGAGCAGTGTTCTGAGGCTTCCCTCCAGCCCAACACCCATCTGACCTGGTGGTGGTATGGTGTGGGTCAGCATGGTCAGCTTCTGAAATCCTGCCTCCCCCCAGTGGCTGAGCCCTGTGGTGAAGCAGATGAGGGACCAAATAACCCTACACAGGGTTTCTGCATGGCTACTGAAGATGACCTTTTCAGGTTCCATATCCACAATGCTTTGAGTCACAGCTAAGGTCACTCCATTGATTCTTGGGCACCTTCCTTATTCCAGACCTCTGTCTCTTCCTGGAAATACTCTCTACTTTCCCACCCCTGTCAGTTGTAGATTTCTATTCATATTCATGGACATGTGGTCATCTCTCCTGTGCCTCTCCATACCTAATCCTAAACCTCCCTCCCCTCTTCTCCTCCCCGTTCTTTCTCTGAACTTGTTTCCTCCTTCAGTCTGCCTCTTATGACTATGTTATTCCTCTTAAGAGAGATTCAAGCACCCTTGCTTGTGCCTTCCTTCTTGGGTTTGTGAAGTGTAGCATGTGTATCTTGAACATTTCGGCTAATATCCACTTATAAATGAGTACATACCATGCATGCCCTTCTGGGTCAAGGATACCAACCCACCCACAAAATCTTTGACCCAATATTTATCCTGGCTGTGAGAAATGTAGGGACAGGGGATGTAGCAAAGACTGGGCCAATAACCTGCCTAAGTTGAGATTCATCCTATGAACAAGTACCAATCCCTGACACTATAAATAATACTTTATTAAGCTTGCAGACAGGAAGCTAGCATGGCTGTACTCTGAGTGGCCCAACACTGCAGCTGACTCAGACAGATGAAGACACTCACAGCCAAACAGTGGATGGAGCTTGGGGAGTTACTGTGGGTCATGCAGAAGGAATGACAAATTACTTTATAACTCATGGAATGTGGCTCACCAGTTACCACAGCCACATGATTGAGCGTTGATATGGCAGAACCCTGAGGACCATGTGTTCTGAGGATTTCATTTTGTTGTGGAGTTGTGCTCTGCTTGCTGCCCTCACATCCCTCTTAATCAAGGAACTATATGAAAACTTTAAGGAGGCGTCTAGTCCCTCACTGGTCAGTATCTCTGGCACTAAAATGATAATGCTTAATCTCTTTCAGGCATTGCTGCTGGAGATGCTATTGATTCAATCACCATCTTAGAAAAGAACTTGGTGACATAGATTTTCAGCAATGACCACCACACTTAGAAAACATTTGTAATAATAAAATTATTGGCTGGGCAGTGGTGGTGCACGCCTTTAATCCCAGCACTTGGGAAGCAGAGGCAGGTGGATTTCTGAGTTTGAGGCCAGCCTGGTCTACAGAGTGAGTTCCAGGACAGCCAGGACTACACAGAGAAACCCTGTCTCGAAAAACAAAACAAAACAAAACAAAAAAAGCAAAAAAAAAAAAAAAAAAAAAAAAAAGAAAGAAAAGAAAAAAAAGAATAAAATTATTAATGGAGCTAGGTGGAGATGCTTTTACTACTGGCTCTGATGTAGAAAATCTTAGGAAACAATTTGAAGTTTAGAAAGGCACACTCTTTTAGTTAAGTTAGGGATATTTTATGGTCAGGAAACAAGAACAATGATAGCAATGGCTGAAGTGAGGCTGGACTGGTGATGATTGATTTCTTATACCCATTTTTGCTCTCAACTTCCTGATATGACCTATGAAGATCTGATGATAAGCAGGTATGCATTCTGAGGATTTAAGGAAGTTATGATTGATTTTTCTATAAAAGTTTAGATTTGTATTTCATTTAAGATTCTTACAAGATTACTTTTAGAGATAAATAATAAAATAATCACTCCTTTATTTGTAACTACAATGTTGCCTTTCAGTAAGAGAAACTGGTTGAGAAAACTACCTTACTTCCTTGCTTATACTTTGTTAATCTACAAGTTTCTTAGTTACACACTTTGTTAATCTATAACAAGTTGCTTAGTTACGAATCTACATGAGTTTTGGGAATAGTTTGTGTTCTTTACCTGTACTACATAATGCTTTAATAATGTTGTAAATAATGTTGTAAAGGCATGGAGAATACATTGTTAGTTCATAATCATTACTAGTAGAAAACAAAAATGTAATCACATAATTTTATACTGCTTAAAATATTTTGCTGAAATATATAAACTATAAAAGAATTAATAAAGTATGGGGACCAGAACATTGTTTCTTCCATTCATCAACTGTGTGTATGAATGTATATGTACAAATTTTGTATGACTAGGGGTTGGAATATTGTATCTTCCATCCATCAACTATGTGTATGTATGTGTATATATAAGGTTGATGTGAGTGGGAATTGGCATATTGTTCCTTCTACCCATCAACTGTATGTATGTATGTATGTATGTATGTATGTATGTATGTCTTATCTGTATATGTGAGAGCTTGCTCCATCCACCAATTGTGTGTACATATGTATGTATGAGTATATGTGAAATGCTTATGGGTATCTGGATCCACCACTGTCGGTGGCTCTAACTTACGACATAGAAGCCAAAGCCAATAGTTGTCAGGGACTCTTATAGAAGAATAGTGGGAAGGATTACATCCCCAAAGGGGATAGGAACTCCAAAGGAAGACCAACAAAGTCAACTAACCTGGACCATTGGAGCTTTCACAGACTGACCCATCAGCCAAACAGCATACATAGGCTGGATCTAGGCTCCCTAGCACATATGTAGTAGACATGCTGTTTGGTCTTTATGAACCCAAACAACTGGAATCGGGACTATCATAAATGCTGTTGCCTGTACAAGGTATGTGTTCTTTTAGCTTGGTTGCCTTTTCTGGTCTAAGTGGGAGAGGTAGTGCCTAACAACATAGACTTGATATACCATGGTGGGAAAATACAGGGGAACACCCTCTGAGATGAGAAGGGAAGTAGGACTGCAGTAGAGGATTGTGGGAGGGGGTGACTGGGAGGGGGCAGTAAGTGACTTGTAAAGTCATTAAGTAAAAATAAACAAATAAATAAAATTTTAAAATTATAATGTTTGCCCCTTTATACGCCACAGTTGAAATAAACTTTATTAAAGACACTTTCCATTCACTCACTCTCTGTGGCTTTATCACATGCGCAGTAGTTTTGTAACACAGTATGGTAGACATAACATTGGGTGTATTCATTAAACGACAAAGGTTTATTATAGTTTCAGAGATAGGATTTTCTACAGTCTGTAGGGATAAGATGACACTAGATTGTTGATAAGCTATTTCCAACCTACTGCCTTCAAGCCACATGAAGCTGATGACAGTGAAGAATATAGTAAACTTAAAGTATTTCTAGGCATTCTGGAATTTTTTTTCATCACTTAATTCTCAAAAAAAAGTGAACTTTGTGGATGGAATGGAACTAAAATGTCAAACATTTAGATGCTTCCAAAACATTAGGAGACCCATGTCTTGTTCCAGACCAGTAGGTTCACTTTTTATATGTTAACATCTTCATTTGTAAAAACAAAATGTAATTACCATAAGTGAGTCTTTTTCTACAAGGTATTAATATTGTTTATATTTAATATTATAATATATATGTGTGTGTATGTGATAATAATATTGAACTGATTCAATTATTAATTTTAAAATATTTAATAACAACCTACTATGTATCTTTTAGATGAACCCTGGAAATAATTTAATATCAAAACTAAGGTTTTCCTCATAAATTTTGAATTTCATTGGAGCACCATACAGGAAAAAGTAAAAGAGGATATGACACATTATTAAGACATTTGTACATTTTTGCACAAATTATGTAGAAAAGAAGAATAAGTAAATTAGAAAATGTATTAGAATAGGTAAATTAGAATATGAAAATTTCTCAAAAAGAAATGTAATTTAAATTTAAAATGTGGTAGTCATGGTAGGCACCAAAATATAATGTTATTTAAGTAACTCAGTCAGGGAAATAAATGTTGAACATCTGACAAAAGAATATTTAAGCAAACAATGTAAATTTAAGAGTTTAAAAATATATGTGTCATGTTATTAAACAAATTGATCATTGTGTGTAGAGAAGTAATGAACCTTAGATCAAAATGGTATGAACCTCAGGCCAGAGGAAGCCATGTGTGTTACCTCTTTGTGAAAAAAAAATGGACACAGTTGTGGATAAATAAGAACATATGATGGCCATTGTATTCATCAAATTTTGAAATGATTAATTTATAATGTCTTTTAAAATTAGAAGTGTTAAAGGATTATAAGTCTATAAAAATGGAGAATGGTGAGAAGGCAGTCCATATTCTAATAGTATTGACTCGGGCCATTATGATAGTCATGTTGTTAACATCTTTATGATTCTTCAAATGAAAGACAGAACAAGCTAGGAAAGAATTAAATAAACAAGCTTCAAGAAATAATACAGTGCTGTGTTTGGAAGTAAGATGCTATGATTCAGTTGAAATACAAAGGGATATCAGCAGAAGGGACTTGCAAGTCAGTGAATGAGAAAGAAAAGAAGAGACCATAAAGAGAATAGAAGTGAGGGGGTATTAGATAATACTTTCTTCTAAACTAAAACATTCCTTTGAAGAGACAGGGAAAACCTCATCAGATTCTCGAACAAAACAAAATGTTACATGTGTGAAGACATAGAAACATGCGAGATTCTCAAAGGCCCTGCCCAGTTTTAAAGAGTGAACAGCTATCAGAAAAGAAAACTCTTCCAGCTGATCTGTAGAAAGATTTTTATCCCGCTAGAGCTGCCTGAAAGTTGGAGAGAGAAGTTCAAGAATGTAGCTTTTGTGAGCTATCACTTATGTTGGGGTTGAGTTTTAAGATGGCTTCTTTTCAGTCTTCTCTGCTGTGATAACATTTCACCCAAATTCAGGTTAGAAACTCCAATAAAATTTCATTAGTTCACCCTGATGGACTTTGGTATAATTGTTATTTTCATCAGCTACGGATTCCTTTTCTTGGGAGAATAAGTGTGTTTGTGTGTGTGCATGTGTGTGTACGCTTGTGCGTGTGCGTGTGTGTGTGTGTGTGTGTGTTTGATCTTCATCTCAAAAACACCTGTCACACAAAGACTACCATCATTAATACTGTTAAGCATTGAAGACTGTTAAATTATAACAGTAGTAGCAGTTTCTCCTAAGTCATATTCATTTAGTTTTTCAAACTGACTCCTACAATAATGCTAAACAGAAGCTTACAGATAAGCAGAGAAGTCAGATATCCTTTTATAACTTCTCTTCAAGAGTCAATAAATGCTAAAGACCTTATATTTATCTCCAAGTAATACTCAGTATGACCTGATATGTATGAATAAATGAATACTGTTCACTGGTCACAACCTTAGCTCAATAAAAAGAACCATGTTAGAAGCCATAAGCAATTAAGATTTACAAGAAAGGAAGGAGATCATCCCACATAGTGTAATAACCTCATAATAACCTCATCCAGTGCTTCAGGAACTATCGTCACTAAGACATACTACTATATGGTTTAATATGAATATATTTTTGAGTGATTTGAGGTTCTCATTATTCAATGGACTAATTTTTATGTTAAGATTACATTATATATTAGATATCTTTCATAATATGACTTCCAATGATAGTTGCAAACAATAAGAATAATGCTCTTATAACCATAATTATAAATATTTATATGTATTTATAAATATTTATATGTATTTATATGTATTTATAATTATAAATATTTATATGTATAATATTTATTTAAATATTATATGTATTTATATGTATTAATTATATAATTTATAATTATAAATATTTATAAATATTTATATGTATTATAAATATTTATATGTATTTATATGTGTTCACCCTGATGGACTTTGGTATAATTTGGTATAATTGTTGTATAATTTGGTATAATTATGCATATTATATGTGTATGATATTATATATATGTATATCTATATGTGCATGTATATATACATATGTGTGTGTATATACATATATATCTTATATCATATATATCTTAGCTCATATATATATATATATATATATATATATATATTCCATATATTTCTCTTTATACTTTAGTTGTTCTTTTCACTCAGAGCATCAGAAATTTTATGGATATCCTTTTGATGTCTTTTCTAAGGGATTTGTGCCCACTCCTGAAACCACTTCATGCATTTGCTGTCCCCACTTTGCTACCAACAGACATTTCTCTTCTCTCATAAAGGACTCATGTATATGAGTGTTCTATTTGGATGTACATCCACATGCCAGAAGAGGGAATCAGATCACATATATTTAAACTGACTTTAAATTTTTTCATTAGAAGTTAGAATTACTAGACATTGAGTGAATCCTTTTCCCTTTGCTAATGCTTAGTAAACTATGACTTGTGAATTATTTTTGTTTAGAGACCACATACACACACACACACACATATATATATATGTGTGTGTGTGTGTGTGGGTGAGTGTGGGTGTAAGTGGGTGTGTACTGGTGACATTATATATATATATATATATATATATATATATATGATATACACATGCATATATATGATATACACATGCATATATATATATTGAATCCCAAATAATTTCAATACCATATATTTATTTTAGTGTCTTAAAATCATAAGTATTTATAAGAAAATTTATGAGATAGTCTCCTTATATGTACATATATATGTATAATATTGAAACCCAAATAATATCAATATCATATTTTTTATTTTAGTTTTTTTTAAATCATAATATGTGTGGGGAGCCTACAGAAGGCGTCTATCATCCTTGCAGGCATCTTGAACCACATACCCTGACAAAAGACTTGTTTTCAACAGCCTACAACAGCTGAGCACACTCTGATAACATCTTGTTTTATATACCCAGGATTTTCCCTTGGGTGTGTATGACTTAAAGGAGTGACTTAAAGGCATGACTTAAGAAGTGAGACTATAAAAGGGGAGAGGCAGACAGAAGAGGAAACTGGAAAACTTGGAACTTGGAGGCGCTAGGAACTAGGGACTAAGAACTCTAGACTTGGGACTTGGACTAGGAACAAGAAACTTGGAAAGAGAGAAGAAAAGAGACTTGAGAATAAATGGGACCGAATCACACTCTGTCTGGTCTCCATTCTTTGAGTCTGCCCTCACTCGCTCTCTTGCTGAACCCTGACCTGTGGACCGGAGCAGCAGTGCAGGCTCTGACAATTTAGCCCCCAAAGTTTGGGGCAGTGCGGGTTCCAACATCTGGCAGAGCAGTCCCCGACAAATATGTATTTATAAGACAACTGCTTTGTAAACTTACATGAGCATAGATAATGACATATCTTTTCAAATGATGAATAGACAACACAAAGTATAAGAATAGTAGACATGAGCTGAAACTGACACCCAAGTGGAAAATATTAAAGTCAGAGTAGTAGATCTAATCAAAATGTCATCAGATACTTTTTCCAAATGAAAGAAAGCTAAAGGTGAAACTTATTTTTAAAGATATATATAGTGTATGAGTGTTTTTTTGATATACACCTGCATGACAGAAGAGGGTTTCAGATCACATTATAGCTAATTGTGAATCAACATGTGGATGCTGGGAATTGAACTCAAGACCTCTGGAAATGCAGCCAGTGCTCCTAACCTCTGATACAGCTCTCCAACCCTGAATGACATACTTAAAAATAAAATAGCAAACAGATAAAGCACTATCAGGTAGCCTGTCAGAATTTGACACACATTATGTTGTAGGAGATGTAACAAAAAAGCAAGCCAAAGAGTTAGAATACAATAATAAGGAAGAGAGATAATATAGAAATGAACAAATTTTCAATTATGGAATAGCTAGCATCTTACTTAAGGAAAAAAATATACATTTAAATAAAATTTACACAGCAGGTATTTCATAGGCAATGATTTGGTCTTTTATAGAGTAATTAGAGTAAGTCTAGCTTTATAAAAATTAATATGGTCAAGGTAAGTCACAATGTTAGCAAATATTAATATAGAATTCCAAGTATCTATTACATATTGTCACACTAATTCATGCCAACCTGAATCATTACTGAAAAAAATGCATACTAGGTTATTGAAAACAATATATAAGATAAATATACAATCACAATATTAAAACAGATATTCCATTACTAAAACTGAGATTACTTGATCTATACCTCAGTAAAATTGACTAGAGTGTCAGTCTTATAAATGACCAAAGTTATACATTCTTGTGCTTTACTTACTTAGTTAGTTACTTAGACTGCCAGATCAGTTTGCTAGCCAAGGAAGGCCTTCATTCTCTTACCACTTCCTTGGCCACCTTCAAATGACCTTAGGTTTTTAAACCATACAGGTCAGTTCTTGCAGGCCAGGAACCATACAGCCCAAGAATGCCACATCAGTACAATCAAGTTTCACACCCCCCCACACACACAATACCTACTACAACAAGAGTATCTAGGGACCAAAACCACCCAGATAGCTAAAGACCCACAAATGAACATAATCAACAAGGCCAGTACAGTATGTCACTTCCAAAACAGGGCTACACTGGTAGAGCATGCCCTGGGTCTCCTAACACAACAAAAGCACAATAAAATGACCTTAAATATAATCTTATAAAGATAATAGTGGCCATTATAGAGAAAATAAATAAATCCCTTTAAATTTACAGGAAAATACAATCAAATAGACAGAGGTCTTTCAAGAGGAAACAAATAAACAAATAAACAAATAAATCCCGACAGCCCGAGCTATACAGAGAAACCCTGACTCAAAAAAAAAGAAAGAAAGAAAGAAAGAAAGAAAGAAAGAAAGAAAGAAAGAAAAGAAAAACAAGAAAGGAAGGAAGGAAGGAAGGAAGGAAGGAAGGAATATTTCTGTATTTATTTTTATGTATTTTATGTGTTTGTATATGTGCCTGCCTGTTGGTATGTGTCCCACCAGCATGCAGGGGCCAATGGAGCCCACACTATAATGTATTATTTCTTACAACTGGCGTTACAGGTGGTTGTGAGCCTTTATTTTGGCTCTCAGACACATACTCTTGGATAATTAGGATAAACATAGTGAAAATGGCAATCTTAACAAAAATAATCACCAGTTTCAAAAATCTCCATCAAAATTCCACACAATTTTTTTTATAGTCCATGAAAAATCAATTCTCAACTTCATATGGAAAAAAAAAAGAACCTAGGAGAGCAAAAAGAATAAAAGAACTTCTGGAGTAATCAACATCACTGGCTTCAAGCTGTTCTACATAGCAATACTGATGAAACCTACATGGTGTTGGGACAGAAACAGACATGTTGATCAATGAATTCAAATCAAAGTCCCCAAAATAAACACCTACACCTATGAACACTTGATTTTTGATAAAGAAGACAAAACCATACAATGGAAAAATAAAAGCATTTTCCACAAATGGTGCTGAACTTACTAGATGTCTACAAGTTGAAGAATTAAAAAAAAAAATTCATATTTATCACCCTGCACAAAACTCAAGTCAATCAAGGATCTCAACCTAAAACTATAAAACGAGATCCACTAAATGTCATAGAAAAGAAAGTGAGAAATAGCATTGAATGCATTGGTACAGAAAACAATTTCCTAAACACAACACCAATGGCTCAGCTCTAAGATCAACAATTGATAAATGGGACCTCAGGAAACTGTAAAGATTGTGTAAGACAAAGAACACTGTCAGTAGGATAAACCCGCAGATTGGGAAAGGATTGTCATTAACTCAAAATCTGACAGAAGGCTAATATCCAAAATTTACAAACAACTCAAGAAGTTAGTCACCAAATCCCAATTAACCCAACTAAAAATGTAGTACAATGTTAAACAGAGAATTCTCAATAAAGAAATGTTGAATGGCTGAGAAGCACTTAAAGAAATGTTCAAAGTCCATATTCTTGAGGGAAATGCAAACCAAAACAACTTGGAGGTTCCATCTTACACCCATCAGAATGGATAAAATAAAAAAAAGTAAAGAGATAGCATATCCTGGTGTGGCTATAGAGCCAGGGAAATACTTTATAACTGCTGGTGGGAGTGTAAACTTGTACAACCACTTTGGAAATCAATTTGGCAGTTTCTCAGCAAACTGGGAATTGTTCTAGCTCAAGACCCAACTATACCACTCCTATACCCAAAAGATGCTCCAATATCACACAAAGATTTGCTCAACTATGTTCTTAACAAAGTTATTTGTAATAACCTGGAACTAGAAATGTCCCTCAACTGAAGAACTAACAAATAAAATGTGGTACTTCTACACAATGGAATACTATTCAGCTATTAAAAACAAAGACAGCATGAATTTTGAAGGCAAAATGGATCTGACATGAAACTATATTCCTCAGTGAGCTAATATAGTTCCAAAAGGATATGCATGGTATCACTTATAAGTGGATATTAGCCATAAAATACAGGTACCATGCTACACTCCACAGACCCAGAGAAGCTAAACAAGAAGGAAGGCACAAGCAACAAAGTTTGAATTTCATGCAGAATAGAAAATAAAATAGTCATAACAGGCAGATGGACAGAAGGAATTGTGAGGAAGAATGGGGAAAAGAATGAGGGTTTCAGGCTCCCTTTTAGGAAAGGACAGGAGAGATAGCTATATGACCAGGAAAATAAATCTACAAATGACAGAGGAAAGAGATGGGGGAGGGGGTATTTCCAGGATGAGACATAGACCTGAGATAAGAAAGTTGACCAACAATCAATGGGGGGTGACTCACAGCACTGGGGATTTGGAAGCTGAAGAGGCTGCCTACTGTACCTAGGCAGGAACCTAAGTGAACTGACAGATACTCTAACCCACCCACAAAACTTTCAACCCAAAATTTATTCTGTCTACAAGAATTACAGGCTTGGAAGATGGAGCAGAGACAGAAGTAATGTCCAGCCAATAACCAGCCCAACTGAGATAGAATGAAGGCTATTCCAAAAGCTGTTGCTTGTAAGTTGGAGATGTTCTTCTAACAAGGCTGCTGGGTTCAGTGTGAGAGAAAGCACCTACTTTGCAAAGATGTGAAATGCCAGGGTGAGTGGATTCTCAGAAAGGCTCCCACCTGGTCAAAAGAAGGTGAGGTGGGGGAAAGAACACCCACCCTGTTATAGAACAAGGACACTGAGTGGGATGTAAGGTAAGTAAAATATAATCTCAAAAAATAAAACATCACTTCATTGTCATCTTCATTAAAATCTGTTTATTTTTCTTTTTTAAGAATATAAAACAGGATCACTGCATATAAATCATTCATACATAAATCATGTATGTGTGTGAATGTATATGAATGTGTGTGTGAATACATACTTTTTATATATATTTCAAAATATTAATCATTCAATAGTTATCCTCTAAAACAGTAATTTTTTTACTACAAATGAAACATAATTGCCATTATTTGCTGAGGTTATTTAAAGATTCATTGTCAAATTTAAATTAAAATTAAAAAAATCAAAATATGGAACTATTTCATGTGAACTATGTAGACAGGCAGGTTAAGTGGAAGGAAGTGTTGGTCTCCACAGTGAGTTCATCCATATGCCACTGCTTCTTGCTTCCTTATCACGCAGGCCTTGTGAGGAAAGGTCACTGGTGATTGACAACCACTCACAACTTGTCTCACAGAAATGTAAAGGTTTTGATGAATAATGGAGCTAAGTAACTTCAGAGTTGGCAAAACTAATATTCTGTGATCGTTCTCCGAGCATCCTTTCCTTTATAGACCAGCTGCATCTTATCCTTGTGATTTCTCCATTCGCTCTTCCTCAGTATCCAGTATCAATGTACATTTCCCTAGGGTACTAACAGGATTAAGAATTCAGAAGCAAGGAGCTGAGTGACATGGTGGTCAATATCAACCTTGGGAGTCCACCAGCTATGAGACCACACTATTAAGTTGAGAATTAAAAGAATGAGGCTACTGCTACCACGTTATATAACAACCATGGATATTTTTACTTCTTAAATCTCATTATTCCTCACTTCTGAGATGGGACTGTGTAGATTCACCATTCCTTATAGTCTGCTGCAGTTCATCTTGATGCATCCTTCTTCTCAGCCCCACCATCCGCATGCCCCAGGCACCAAAGAGCAGTGTAGGATGTGTTCTGATGGCAGCAGGTAGCAGGGACAAGAATACTTTGAGGAAGCTATGTTAAATAAAGACGGACACAGTTCTTTTTTGAAATAGATATTTCATTGTCTTTAATATGTGAACATACATAAGGACTAAATACTCTAGGAAAAGTTTTTTCTTGTTGTTTGTTTCAGCGTTTCTAATCTTGTCCTTGAGAAGCATTCTTTAAACCCTGTAATTCAAGGCTTTTTAGACTATAAATTTTCCTCCTCCCTGTTCAGGCCAAATTCTGTTTCATGAAGCTGAGAAAATGGGTTTAGATATCTCTACTTCCTAGATTGAAGCTGATATGGATCTGGGAATTTTAAGTATTTCAGTGTAAATAAATCAAGACGTGAACTTCTTGGTCAGAGTGTGTGGAAGTCCTACAGAAAAGTTGTATGCAAACATATGCTCACATACAGAGGTGGTAAGCCTTCCCTGGAGGCTTCCTTGAGTGTCTAGTTCTGTACTATGAAATGCTTAGCACCTTCTTTTAAATTTGAATTCTTCACTAAGGTTTCCATCGTACCTTCCTTTTTTGAAATTTTACATCATTCACACATACACACATATGAAATATGAGATATATAGTCCATGTATAATTTTTGAGTTTTATCTTCTATAAATAAATAAATTACATTTTCTCCTTCCCTTTCCTTTCTTGAAACCCTCTCATATACACTTACCTATCCTGCAAATTCATTGCATTTTCTTTTTTTAATAATTATTATTTTATTTATATATGTATATTATTTTTCAGCCTATCAATGGAATTTATGCTCTCTAGAACATACATTTAGCCGAATTATCTGAAGCATGTGTCAAATCTGTGATGACCCTATTACAAACATAATAGAAACTGACCTACAAGGCTAGAACTCCTCAAGCCAAGAATATTGCCTTGTTCTTTTTGTCTGGAAATTTATTCTACTAACTTTATAAGTGGACTGGCTTAAGCATTATCCATTTCTCAGGCTTCTTTCAGACCCTTATAACAACTATTTAATTTAAACTAAATGAGGAATATTCATTTCTATTATTATTTTAACATGAGAAAGAAAGTATTAAGAACTTACGTGATTTCTGTGAGATATACCTACTGAGGAGATGAGATAGATGCTCAGCTTGGTTTACCTGATTCTAAAACCTTGAAAATTTTATCAAGCTATGTCTTATTAATTAGTAGTAAGGCACATTCCTCCTCCTCACACTCTCCCTCTGGGACTTACACATTTTCAAATTCCTATCTCTTTAGTTCTTTTGTCATTTTACCTCATTTCCTTTTCTTTGTACTTTGACCTCTATCCTCTCTTTGCCTTTCTAGAACTGACTACACGCTACCCCAGATAACCCTCAATGTATTTGCAAAATGTACCTTGTTTTGATCTCCCTCATTAGACCATTTCAGCCCTATTCTGACTTGGCATTCCTTGCCATGACTCCCTAGCCAGTGAGAATGCCTTTAAAATGTACATTTGTCCCAGCACTTTCTGAGGAAATGTACATTCCCATAAGGCCCCATTTAATTTTTATCACCAGCACCACTAAAATAACTGCTCTCAATACATCCATTCCCTGTGTTTGCAGCCAGCAACTCTACCTTCCGGTGCTTCCTCTGCTTTTTTCAATCCTGTCAGGGAAATGTGTTCAAAAATATTTCATTTTGTTGCTACTCAGAACAGAAAGTTTTCATCCGCACCATTTCAGGGACCATGAGTCAGTGCTGAGAACTAACTCTTGATTTCTTCAGATTTTCTCAGGCTGGGAAATGCACACAGCTCTGTGTCTGTCCCTGATCTCGAATAAAACATTCCCAGCATTTGATTCAGTTACTGAAACTGTGCCTTCCTTCCAACCTAACCCCTTCAGATGAGTTGTTTGAAATATCTCTGGAAACTTCCAAACACCGGAGAAGAGTACACCATCAAAAGCTTATATTAAACTCTCAAGAACATGACAAATGATTCAGTCTGCCACAGTGCTGAACTTGTGAACTTAGAAGCTGTTTGTCTTCTGTCTGGTTCTATGAACTTTTCCGGTTCTAAGATAGTAACTAAAAGACTCAGAACATATGCCATTCTATCCCAGAGATTCTTAGATTTTATGTGTGTCATAATTACTTGACTTTGGGAGAAGTATGAATTCTTCTTTGTAAAATGGGGAGTCCCAGGAGAAAGAAGAAAAAAGAGAAATCTGACAAAGAAATGAACTGAGGGCTGGAGAGATGACTCGGTGGTTAAGAGTGCTTACTTGCTGCTCTTTCATAGGATTACATTTTGTTACCCATGCCAGGCTTCTTACAGTTGCATGTAACTCCAGCTACCAGAAATCGCATGCCCTCTTTTGGCCGCTACATATATCTACAAAGACATAGGCACACATACACAGGCTCATGCACACAATCACACTCGAGTGCACAAGCACCCCCACACCTGCACACATATACACATAATCAAAAGTAAAAACAAAACTCTAGAAAAAAATTAAAAAGGTAAAAAGAAAGATTAAAAGAAAGTATCATAAGTTAAATACATTTGGAAAATATGGCAGTAAATAAAATTAACCATTTCTGTATTTTCTAATGTTTTATAGGATGAAAATATTTCATCATAGATTCTCCAAATTTTAGAAGGTCAGGAAATCCATGGATTTGTTTTTCATTTATCATTGTTAAATTAAAGTTTAATGTGCTTTTGGTTCCTTAAGAAAGTGTACAGCCATCTGTATTATTCATGCCTTAATTAATTTATTCATATATAAATCTATGCATGCACCTATGTATAAGTAATTTAAGCAGTAACACAAAGTCTTGACTGTTGTTTACTCTTGAGATCAGAAATGTGAAAATGAATGTGATAAAATTCCAATAGACTACTGGTATAGTACTTTGTTTTCTATCAGGAGTTGAAGCTGAAAAAAATATTAGGACATGGAACTAGATGAGACTTGAGTGCATCTTTTCTTTGGACTACCTGATATGGTACCAAAACCTAATTTTATGCAGGCATCTAGGAGAGAAACAATTAAACAGGGCTATCTAACTACAACACCTACAAACCATGATAATGACCAGCACAGCAAGATTTCCCAAAAGATGCAGTAAGTGACAGTTGGACATTGATAACAAGATAACCAACAGCCTTTTATTTGGACTTAAATCCCACTGAACAGAAGGTAAATCATTCCTGCTACTGCAAACCATCCTGGGGCTAAGTGTGCTCATGGAGTTTAGAAGAATCTACTACTACCACTTTGTCAGATATGTATAATCCTTTTCTATCTTCTTGAACACGCATATATGTATAGCTAGCAGCTTTCATCAATCTCTTTTTTATAACAAATGGAGACTATCACATAAAACCATAACTGGACATAATGCAAATATCAACAGATATAAAGGAGACTAGCTCAAACACATGCATCTACATCACAGTTATCACATATATGGCTCAGAGAATGTCAGGGAAAAAACTAAAAGAACCAGAATACCAGAAAGTTTACTGTGGAACATTCTCCCTTGGAAATTTTTATATAAACAAGAAAGGAACAATGGCAATATTAATGGGCATATTAATATGAAAAGGAAAAATTTTTGTGAATTACCACCCCTGGCGGGGACTCCTAGGAAATAATGAAAGGTGGGAGACAAATTATCCTTTTCTAAAAACAAACCCTCCTACTCATTGTACAATGAAGAGTGAATAGCCTTGAATTATATACAAACCATCAACAAATATGAATGCAGCAATTTGTATTTTATAGGCTTGTATGTAGATGCATACATCTCTGCATATATGCATGTAGAAATACTAGCAATAGCGATAAAAATCCAAGAAAAAGAGCCCATTTACTTGAGAGTGGAGCAGCAAGGATCACTTCTTCTCAGAGGCTCTGGAATCCTGCTTTACTCTCCACAAGCAAGCATCTAAAGTGTTGCTGTGTGATGTTCTTTTGGGGAACATATAAAGGTGGATACTTGGGAAGAGACTGGAAGCAGGAAAAGAAAGAGAGAAAATAATATAATTATTTTTCAGTTAAAATATTTATTTTAGAAAGACACAAAAATCCTCCACAAGTCACTGTTTTAGAAAATGGACATTTAGATGCACACGCTATAAAACAAAGTCTTAAGTGGCATAATGTAGGAACAGAACTATGAGAGGACACAGTGTGGAAAAACAATTTTCTCATTTAGTTTAAAGTGTACTAATTCTTCTGTGCTGCTGGCTATCATCTCCTCTGCAGGCTACTTTATTGGATATTGTACACTTCAGGAAAGTGGCATGGCTAATCCAATCTCATGATTTGTGTTTTGTGAACTCACTGGCACAGAATGCATTCAAAGCAACCCATGAAAAATTTTAGCATGACAAACTTCTGTGAGAGTGGTCTTGAGAAAATGTTTGAGAGAACAGAAAGAGCTCAGCAAGCATTAAATAAATAAATAAATTAAATAGCCGGAGTATTTTGTTCCAGCTAAAAATGTTTCCAAGTTAAAGAAATAAAAAATAGACCACAAAGTGGCTGATGTTGAGTCCCTGATAAATTCAGGCCCATCAGTGTGTCTTAAGTTAGATCCACAGCAGGTCTCTCTGCTACTTTTTGGATCTTTTTCATTTCTCCATCCCTAAAACTTTTTGCTCTGGTTGGTTCTTAGGCTCTTTTTACCATGCATTCCTTCTGTGAAGTGAATGCCCTTTTTTTAAGCTTTTTCTACAGTACGAGCTTCATCCATACACACCACTGACTCCTAGTAACAGAAAATCAGCTGATCAGAGAGCAGCAAGGAACATTGCCTACTTCTCAGAGGCTCTGGAATCCTGCTGTACTCTCCACAAGCAAGCATCTAACATGTTGCTGTGTGATGTTCTTTTGAAAACTCAGAGGATGAAGTATACTATATAAAACCAAATTCTCATTTCTTATAAAACTGCCTTTAAAAAGAAAAATCTTTCTGTCTCAGAGGGAGGTTGCAGTTGAAATAAACTCCAGAATAGTTTTGTTAACTTTCATGACAAAGCCAATACACATGTACAGTATTTGATATATTTTAACATAATTCAGGTGAATTTAGTACTTGTTCAGAAAGATATTGTGTGTTTAGTTCCTTTCTTAAGATTCTTTTTATGTGACCTGAGAATTCAAATAATTGAAGAAGAAAATGTTGCTAACTGCAGTTGAAATTTCTTTCAAGCATTTGTTCTGGATTATATTAGCTAACTTAGCTATTTAGGAGGCAGCTACCTAATAAAATTACTAAGCCTGTCTTTGGCTCTGAAGATTAGTGAAGGTTAGTTGGAAAACAGTAAAACTGGAAAACTTTTTCTGGAGAGTACAACTAAATTGGTAGAATTGTATAGTATTTTCTTATTGGAAAATTCCTTTCATGTACTTTCATATATCTTATTAAGATTAATTTCACCTTTGAAGAAGTTGAGGATCACAAATTATATATAAATATCCCAAATAAAATATGGCTCATTTACACAATAGAATACTACTATGCTATTAAGAACAAGAACATCATGAGTTTTGCAGGGAAATGGGTAGAACTAGAAAAAGTCTTCCTGAGTGATATAACTCAAACCCAAAAGGACATGCATGGTATGTACTCACTAATAAGTGGATATTAGCCAATAAAGTACAGAATACCCAGGATATAAGCCACAGAACTCAGCAAACCTAACAAGCCGAAGGGCCCAAGTGAGGACACCTCAATCCCACTTGGGAGAGAGAAGAGGGAGGAAAGAATGTGGGTGGGAAAGGTGATAGGGAGGAGAAGTGGGAAACAAGATCAGCTATTGGTTAGGGGAAACAGGAATAAAGCCCAGAGGGCCAGGAGAAAGAATAGAAGCCCGCAATCTCATAATGTAGGAGGTGGGGGGACCCACTAGACTGTAAAAGAGACCTGGGAAGTGAGATATTTTCAGGACTCAAAGGGAGGGACCTTAGATGAAATACCCTTCAGTGGGGAGAGGGAACTTGTAGAGGCCACCACCAGTACGGAGACAGGGTATCTATCTAGTGGAGGCATGGGGTTGCTATCCTATGGTCAAAAACTCTGATCCAGAATTGTTGCTGCCTGAAAGAACTGCAGGGTTAAAAATGGAGAAGAGCCTGAAGAAGAAGGAGGTCCAGTGACAGGCCCAAAATGGGAGTCAGCTTAAGGGGAGGCCCCAAGGCCTGACATCATTATTGATGCTATGGTGAAACCACAAAAAAAGGGCCTAAATACTGCCCTCCAAAAGACCTAGCAAGCAGCTGAAAGATGCAGATGCAGATATTTACAACCAACAAATGGACAGAAGAAGCTGACTCCTGTGGTTGAATTAGGGAAAAGCTGGAAGGAGCTGAGAAGAAGGGTGACCGTGTAATAAGACTACCAGTCTCCACTAACTTGGAACCAAGAGATCTCTCAGAAACAGAGTCACCAACCAGGCAGCATACACCAGCTGATATGAGGCCCCCAACACATATACAGCAGAGGACTGCCAGGTCTCTACTCAGTCAGAGGAGATGCACCTAACCTTTAAGAGACTTGAGACCCCAGGGAGTGGGGATGTCTGATGGGGTGGGGCTAGAGGATGGGGGCATTCTCTTGAAGACTGGAGCAAGGGGAGGAGGAGGTATGGGATGTGAAACAATCAGAAGGTGAACCAGAGGGAGAATAAAGCTAGAATGTAATATTAAAGAATTAAAGAAATAGAAATGTACTTCTTGAAAAAAACAAAAGCCACAAACATTTAAAATGACCTTGAAGATTTAACATTAATTTTACAGTCAAGGAAATAAGGTTTAGAATAATTGAATTTTTTGTTGCTGTTACTGTTATGGTTTATTTTAGAATTATAAACATATTTGTGATGGGGGTAGCACTAAACCTTAGGTGTCCTGATAACAAAAGAGAAAATAAAATTGGTCCCTAGAAATCAAAATTGCATAAGTGAAATCCTATGTGCTATTGATATCCATTAAGGTGGGTGAATGTTTTATCCTTTTTTTCTGATTGATTTTCAATGGCCAGCAACCCTGAACACTTTTGATGTTTCTTGTTTTGAGCAGAGTCAACTTTCAGTCAGACACCCTTTCAAGTAGATGATCTTTAAACAAACTCATCTGTTAAGAGTTACTCAGAACTTGAAACACAAACAAAATGGAATAAATATTTTTTTTTTTATTTCTGGAAGGATTCTTCTTTATCTGTTTTTTGTGTTTAGATGTCATGAGTGGGGCATTTGTAATTACCTGTAAAATTGCCTGAAACTTTACTTTAAAAACATTTTAGTGTTTTGTATTTTAAATATTTAAGATATAAATATTATATTTATAAGATATAAATATTTAAAATGTTTAATTAAAATGTGGTTCACTGTTCTATTCCCATCCTCAAGCCCCTCCCAGCTATCCCCCTCCAACACCTCCCAGGTACACTCTCTCATGCAAAGTGATAGTCTTCTTTTCTTTGACTATTATTACTAGATGCATATGTATGCATGCAAAAATATACACAGACAAATAAATAAAGCCTCCTGAGTATGTTTCTGGTATTTCTACGAATCAGGTTTCAAGGCTAGCCTTTCAGCATTGGACATCAAATAAGGAAGACCATACCTGGAAGAGTCGTTACATTTCTCCATGCAGGCTTTAGTTCCCCCATTTCTTTATCTCATGGTGGGACATCACACACTCTTTTCTCCTTTCCTGTTAACATATCCATTGGAATTGCCATCATTCCAGTCTTGTTTAACAAGCATTTTTAAGAGAGACTATTTCACAGCAAACTTTTGCCTCTTACCCTTTTTCTACCCCCTCTTTCACGACGTTTCCTAAGTCATAAATGACTTAACTTTGATGTATTGATTGAGGCTAGCATGCACAAAATCTGTTGAATCTACATATTGTTCAGTCGTGGTTTTCCATGATGGTTTCCATTTGTTATAAAAAGAGGTTTTAGTATAAGGTATGAAGATACTATTTTTTCATGGGCACAAAAAGAAATATTAGAATGTTATTAGAGACTCTGTTGTTTCAGTAAAATAGAAGTTACAGTTTATCTTCCATGATCAATGACTTTACTAGCTCTGGGTAGTTGGCTACAATTCCAGTATCAGTAATTGTTATCCTCTTGTTTGTCTGGTCTTAAACCTGTCAGCAATATTTTGATTATGACTAAGTTATGTGTGTCTCTTTTGCACACTTAGGTTTATCACACCATGGTGATAATTGTCTTCATTCATAGGCATACTATCTGGGTTAAAAGGTTGATTCTTTGTCTCTTTTGGAATCCTTTTCCTAGAACCTTCTAGAACCAATAAAGGTAGTCTAGTCCCCAGAGAAGAGGCTTTAAGGTTGGATTCAACTTGGGGTGCCAGTGGATGCTGTGTCAACATGCCTGGTATTTTCAACAATGCAGATTTACATTGCAGCTCTGGAGGTGGGAATTAAGAGCAATAATAAGCAGTAATAAGAGCAATAAGCCCAAATAACCCTTTTAAAAATGGGGTAGAGAACTAAATAAAGAATTCTCAACTGAGGAATCTTGAATGCCTGAAAATCACCTAAAGAAATGTTCAGCATCCTTAATCATCATGGAAATGCGAATCACCTGAGGACCCATCTATACAGCACTCTTGGACATATACCCAAAAGAGCCTCCACCATACCACAAGGACACATGCTCCACTATGTTCATAGCAGCCTTATTTATAATAGCCAGAAGCTGGAAAGAACCCAGATGTTCTTCAATAGAGGGATGGATAAAGAAAATGTGGTACATTTACACAACAAAGTACTACTCAGCTATTAAAAATGACTTCATGACATTTATAATCAAATGAATGGAAGCAAACACTGAAGGAAAGGCCATCCAGAGACTGCCCCACCTAGGGATCCAACCCACTTGCAGACACCAACACTACTGATGATGCCAAGAAGTGCTTGCTCACAGGAGCCTGGTATAGCTGTCCCCTGAGAGGCTCTGCCAGAGCCTGACCAATATAAATGCAGATGCCTTCAGCTGACCACCGGATGGAGCAAGGCTACCCAAGTTGAAGAGTTAGGAGAAGGACTGAAGGAGCTGAAGGGGTTTGTAACACATAGGAAAAACAACACTACCAACCAACCAGACTCCCCAGAGTACACAGGGTGAAACCCATGCCTCCAGCTGCATATGCAATGGAGGATGGTCTTCAATGTGTGTGTGTGTGTGTGTGTGTGTGTGTGTGTGTGTGTGTGTGGAGTCCCTTGCTTGTTTCTGTGAAGGTTTGATGCCTCAGTATAGGGGGGTCCTAAGGCAGTGTGGCAGGAATTGGTGGGTGGGCAAGGGAGATCCCTCACAGAAACAGAGGTGATGGGGCATGGAATAGAGGGTTTGTGGCGAGTAAACTGGGAAAGGGGATAACATTTGAAATGTAAAAAACAAAATACTCAATTTAAAAAAGAGAGAAAAATAGCAATAGTATTAGCAGAAACTAGGAAAATATAAAGGGAGCATTGTGGAGAAAGGCAGAGGAGCAGTAGGCAGAAAATTAGAAAGAATAATGAAATAAGGAAAAATTGAGAAAATGTGGGGCTCTAATTAGTGAGAAGCAAAAGAAAGGTAAAATAAAAGTAATGGTATCTGAAAACATTATTTGGAGCAAGTGAACCATGCTACCAAACAGAAGATCTGGTACAGCTGAGTGAGCCCAAGCCCCGTGAAACTCAAAATTGAGTATGGTAGCAAATTCTAATTGCTCATAAAACCCCACTGAGGGGACCATGTCAATCAGTCATGTAGAGAAAACAGCTGAGGTCTTTCCCCATGCCGATAAAGCATCACTAGCATCTAAAATGATCCAGAAGGAAACATCTATCCCTGCATCACACCCCACACCTCGGTGTTTATAAAGTCTCTATCCACATGTAATAAGTACACAGGTTATTTCACTGAGAATCTTCTGAGAGTGGGTATTTATTGAGCTATAACACTTGTGGAAGAGTTGACTCTTGGAAGCATTCACTGCATCCACTGCTGGAAGTTAGAACTGCCTAGCAAGCTAGGCTCATACCTCTGTCTTTCCTGCTGTGTATACCCACAGTGGCCTACTGTTGCTCCCCCTGCTGCTGGCATTGACACTGCCACAGTAGCAGGTGAGACCTCTGACCCCAGCTACCTACCCTGTGCAGGCTTCCCTTTTGTAAGCCTTTGGCCATTTCCAGCCAGACTGGAGACCCCCAGAAACTCAGATTCCACAAAGGATGACAGAATTATCAGGAATTATACTATTAACTATTTACCCCAAAATAACTACCATACATATTGTCTGTATATAAACATTTATAAACAATTTAAATAATTTTTAGTATCTGGGATGACCCTGATTCCACAGGTCAGAGACAATCTAACAAAAATTCCAATACCAAGCATGAAAAACCCTCTTTTTGAGTTGTTGGTCAGAGTTGCTCAAGAGAGTCCCAAATAATTATTGGTTATTGTTATTGCTTGTAATATCTCCCTATCGGTGTTAGGTTGCTCCCTAAGCCTTTCTAATTGTTCATAGAAGTTTAACTGAAACTATTTAATAAACCCAATTACCTTAACAATGTTGTCAAAAGGCAAACAAAAGAACTAAATCATATTTTTTAAAATGATAGAAAGAAGATACATTGGGTGGTGTTTTTGTTACATAAGCATAAAAAGATTCATATTTTGAATATCAATCCAATAATGTGATACTGGCCTTTGTAACCATATCGATTAATGCTTATTTAATCAATTTGTAGTCAAGTTGCAAAAGACCATGACAATATATAATGGTAAATATGTTAATGTCACATCTAAATTTTTGGCAAATCCTAATGAAAATCTACTATCTCGACTCCCACAATGAGATTGGTACCCCTCCCTCCATGAAGGCTAGTGCTACCTCAATCAATCTAATGTCATTGGTATTATAATGTGGACCACAGATTTTACTTGAACTTTCTCTTTTTTCACCTTGTACTTCAGTGTCAGCACTGATTCTCAAGTGTGTGGAGCACTGGATTTCCAATTTTTCTTTACGGTGATCTTCCAAAGGTTATTTGACCTCATTGTTAAGGTGTATTTCCTGATAGTTACACTAATTGTACTTCTGGATTCTGTTCTATAAGCCTATTTAAATGCTTTGGGGTAATGTCAGAAAGATTCCTCCTTCTGTGTGCATAGTTTTCAAATATTTATATGGTTAGTATTTCCCTCCTTAGCTCTGCTTTGTCTATATAGACATAACCTAGTTCTTTTAATCTTTCCTCATAAATCAATCCCTCTAGTCCTTTAATCATGCTCCCTGATGTTCTTTGAATCTCTTCCAATTTCTTGACAGCTCTCTCATGTTGAGATGCCCAGAACTGTTTACACTATTCTAGGTGCCGCCTCATCAGTCTCACACTGAGCAGTTTTCTCTCCTTCATGCATTTGACAGCCCACCTCACTGTCTGTGGTTCAAGAGATGCTATTTGGAGGCCTTGTTCACCATTTAAACTTGGAATACATTCTGTCACGGTTAATGTCAGGTATGCTCTAGTATCAGTTACCATCCTGAGAAGCCATTATTGGATGATAACATTTTAGAAATGGTAAGGAAGGGGTGTGGATATGGACACTCAGAAGTGAGTGCTGTTTTTAAAGGCTGTAGATTTCTGAAAGGGCTAGGTTATAAAGAGATGCAAACTGTCCTCCTTCATTTTTAAGACTAACTAGACTTGACTCTTAGCTCTAGAGTGTTTCTGTTGTTTGACCTTGATGAGGTTTCTGGAGACACATCATAAAATAAGAAAGAATACCCTCAAGATTACTCTAAGTAAGCAGCATGATTTGTAAAAGTGTTCAGAATGTTTAGTTGGCATATTAGATGCAGCCAATGAAATCAATGTTAACTACTTCACTTCACTTAGATTATTGAATGGAGGTAAATTTCCATCATAGACACATATTTTAAATGCACATTAATGAGTGTCAAAAATGTGTACACTCAAGTAACCAATACTCAAATCGCATTATGCATATAAGTTTATGCACATTTTTATGTTTCTCTTTCACTCCTTGATCTCCTGAAGGGTAACATGAAACTCATTTCTTTTAGCATGTCTTTATTTTGCAAAATAATTTTAATGGAATCATATACTATCGATTTTGTGTGTGTTTGTATATAAAGCTTAATAGGGCAATATTAAAAGGCTTTATCTTTTATATAGATTCCAGGACATAGATAGATAGATAGATAGATAGATAGAGATATAGATATAGAGATATAGAGATATATATGAGAGAGAGGGAGAGAGAGAGAGAAAGAGACTATTTTTCTGAGTAGCTTTCCATTGTATAAGTAATTTAAAGAAAAATTCTCTCTTTCTCTCTCTGTCTCTCTGTCTCTGTCTCTCTGTCTCTCTCTCTCTCTCTCTGTCTCTCTCTCTCTCTCTCTCTCTCTCTCTCTCTCTCTCTCTCTATTTTTATTGGTTTGTTCTTTCAAGACAGGGTTTCTGTGTGTAGCCCTGGCTGTCCTCGAACTCACTCTGTAGACCAGGCTGGCCTTGAACTCAGAAATCTACCTCCCTCTGCCTCCCAAGTCCTGGGATTAAAGGCATGTGCCACCACTGCCCGGTTCTCATTTTTTATTCCTGGAGGCTGAGCTGTTTCAGTTTCTATTATTGTAAATAATACTAATATGAATATCCTGATCATTGACCACACATTGAAGCAGTCACTAATCCCAAGACCAGCTGGACAACACAACTCTGCTTGATGGGGAAGGGAAAAGTACAAGGAACAAAAGTTAAACAAGCAAACAAAAAACAAGTAATTTTAAAATTGAATGGGAAGACATGGATGTGTTGTGCAAGTAGAAAGTGGAGGACATGAGGTGTGAATATATTCAAATGTATACAATTCTAAGTGAATCAGTGGAAATATGTTAACATCAATATTCAAAGTAAATAAATGGTTTTGTGGCTATATGTTTTTATTTTCTCCCATTGATCTGTAATTGATGGGTTATAGCAATTAGGTGTGTAATTTAGTTTTCCCAGAGTCCAGCCTTTTTGCAAAAATAGCCCTTGTCTTTTTAATCCTTACCAGTGATGTGTGCTTATTCCAGTTGTTTAACATTCCCGGTGATAATTGGTGTGGTAAGACTTTCTAAGCTGTTCTTTGGTCATCCTTTCTACTGGATATAATCACAATTGTGGATTAAATTGTAATTTTGGATGGCAAATTGAGGACCTTCATTGTGCTTTTTATTCATGCTTTATCATTTGATATCTACTCAAATAATTTATCCATTAAAATTAGATTTGGGTTTACTCTATCAATGCATGTATATTCATTATACACAGTCCTCTACAACATATACATATCATATTTTATCCAAGCCTTTGTTTTTGCCTCTGATATATTTACCATTATCTATGAAAATGCAAATACTTTTTTTGATGAAATTCAATTGGTATTAATTATATTCACCTTATTAAATAATTTTTGTAACATTAAAATTTTTCTTATGTTTCCATTTGAAATTTTCAAATGTTTCATATTTTTACACTTAGCTTTATAGACAAAAATTAAAATAAATTTATATATTGATGAATGATTATTTATACATATGTCTTATAAATATAAAAAATACATTGAGATCCATTTCTTAAAACATCTACTGCTGAGAGAAATTATTTCCCACTAAATTTCCTTGACTATTTTTCACAAAAATAAATTGAAACTATGTATCTCCTTGTTAATTTCTACTAAGATCCTGCTGGGAGTTCCCTAAGGACTACAAGGGAAAATAGATCTATTTGGAGAGACAAGAAAAGTTAACATTATTTAATCATTCCTTGAAATCAGGGAAGGTCATTAATTTCCTCGTTACTTGGTTACTCTCTAAAATGTTATATGACAATATGTGATTTTTCTATAAAATTCATTTGCATTTGCTTAAATGTTTACTTGAACACAAAAGTTTTTAGTGCCTCAAACGGCATTATTTCGTGTTAACTTAATTTCATAATGTATTTTAAAAATTTCATATTCATATTAATGAGGGTTATATTTGTACATTAATTCTGTTCCCTGTGGTAATGATAATTTCACTTGTTTGTCAAATTGTTTTTGTTTGCGGTCTGTAAGTTCTTCCAGGTTCACTGTGTCATTGAAGTGAATACAATATGCTATTTAACCCTCTTTTCTGACCCCTGTTGTTTGCTTTCTTCCATCTTATCATACCTGCAAAATGCAAGAGGTAAGATTGTGTGTGTGTGTGTGTGTGTGTGTGTGTGTGTGTGTGTGTTACTTTCCTTATCTTAAACAGGCATTAAACACTTTATTAAACACTTTATTGATTAAAATCCATATATGTTGTCTATGAACTCCTATCTACTCAAGACACTTTCTTTGTATTAAATTTATTGATAACTTTCCATGAATTTTGATGACTTTCTCAAATATTTTTAATTTTGTTGTTAATAAAAATATGTTCACTGATCTGATATTCTAATCATATTGGATAATTCATTTTTCAGTTGTACATTTTTGTGAATAGGGAGCAATATTTAGGATTGAGCCTCGGGCAGTATTTCAGCTAACAAGTGTCTGCCACTGAGTTATATTCCAAACCCTCTCTTCTCTGGGATTTTCTCCCCACTAGAAATAGCTATTAAGATATAAGGTGTTATTCATCTCTGATACATTATTACTGGATTGTAGTTTTTCTATTAATTAGTGAGGAGAGTGTTAAAAATCTTTAAGGTTAGGATTTAATTGAGACTTTTTTGGCATGGTATTTGAAATCATGTTCTTAGGTTCTTGTAAAATCAAAATGTCCACATATTGAAAGAATGAACCTTTTCATTCTAAAATAACGTCATTTTTTATGATCCTCCTAGACATCAGTTTCATTTCATATGTTATTAATGCAGTCCCATCTGCTTATATAGATATAAAATTTTTTCTGGCATATTGATATTTTGGCATTTACCTCCAAACTTATCTCTGCCTTCAAAAAGTTTGCCTGTTGCAAATAGCTTATGATTACTACTTAAATGCCAAGCTTCTGAACGTCTAAAATGTATCCTTGTTTACAGTCATTTGATGGGAATATGTAGCCTGCTTTGAAATTAACATAAATTTTTGACATTGCTGCCCAGGATTTATCTCTTCCTGTTTCTTCTCTCCCTCTTTCTTCTCTTTCTCCTTCTTTACTTCCTCTCCATATCTTCTGCTTTAATTCTTTGTTAGCTTTGATTCCTTTGAACTTTTGGTGGTATGTTGATTCCTCGCTATTTAGAAATATTTGTTTATATTTTTCCTCTGAGAGGTGACCAGTAAATTGACATATTTACTCTAACACCTTTTTAAGTTTGTACTTATAGATGTCTAGCATATGATAAAAGAAACTTTATCACAAAAATTTAGACCTAAAAATCCCCTTAGCATCAATACAGTCATGCCAATGCATGGATGTGTATATGATGTAATTCCTATGCTATATCTGGATTTCTTTTCATTTTAAGCCTTCAAGACACTTTTGGATATTTAAAATATGGGGAGTAAGAACTGTCTATATTTACCACGTGTGTATCATTACGCATGTCCTCACTTCTTGGTGATTCAAACCTCCAGATGGCATTATTTTCGCATCAGCATGAGAACTGCTTTTAGTTTTCATGTTGGCTGGCAATAAATTCTCTCAGATTTGGTTTACAAAAGAAGTGTGTATTTTATTTGATTTGAAAAATGTTTTCACTGGAGAGAAAACTACTTGGATAAAAGTTGTGAGATATTTTTTAAAATGTTTTGTTTTCTTGCTGTACTTAAAAATATGTTTATGTGTGCTTTCATTAAAATTGTCTCTTTGTTACTCAATACTTTTTGTTCTAAGAAACTTTGAGAAATAGATTTGTCTTAATTAAAGTTTGAAAACAGCAGAAAAAGTAGTTTTAAGGATGAGGACAAGGAGTTTTGTATTTACTTGAGATACCTATTAAACTTGGATATAAAAATATATGAACAGTTTAATAAACATATCTTTTAGAAATCTGTGTTGAGATGTGATATTAATTTAGTAACTATCAAAATATAGATGAATTAAAATGTTATGATGTGAAATATACATACCATTAATTTAATGTAGATAGAGAAGATGGGAGAATGAACACCAGTCAACCTATGTTAAGAAGCTAAGAAACACTGAAAAGTGAGAAACATCATAGGCAGAGGATCTATGAAAATCTATTGGGTCTCGAAGGCCAAGGATGGGCAGGAAGAAGAAATGAAATAAACACTGTTAGCAGGTAATATATATCAACATATAATTGATGCTGATTGTGAGTATTGACAAAATGATTTAACAGTGAACAAAGAGTTACTGACATTAACAAGAATAATTATTGTGATGTGATTGGGAGAACAATTAATTATATTTACAATAAATATGGAAGAAAAATTGGGGAAAATAAATACTGGCAAGTTTGTTATAAAGATGTTTTTCTCTGTGGCAGTACTGGCCATGATGGCTGCAACACTCTTGAAAGTGGTCCCTGTGTATGGCCTGGTCAGCTGAATAGAGCTAGCCCTAATAAGAAGAATTGTTAGTGATCTGTCCCCAAGGATGTGAGAGGTTTGCCACAACAGCATGAAAGATTGGAGCGTTGTTTCTATATGAATCATTTAAATAGGTGAAAAAAAATGATGCCTACAATCTGGATGAAGTTTCTATTTCTACGTCTGGTGTTTTATAATGACAATAAAGTTAACTTCCAAAACTTATAAGAGAAATTATCTATTTACATTTTCTTAGCTGTACAATATACAAGGACAGTAGCTGAACGTGAAGATGGCAATGGACGGTTTGGGGAATTGAAAAGTATATAAAAGCCACCTAACTAGACATATAGGTGTATTAAAGGCTGCTTAGGATCAGCAAATACAGAAAGGTCATGCAACATTAGTAGGGATTCATCTGAAACATATTTTTGCAAGAATAAAGTGCAGCACACCTGCATATCTGTTTATTTCCTATAGCACTGAGCTGCTGATGGGCAGAACAGAACTTGACTGAGAACTACATATCACCATGCCTTGTGCATTGCCATATGAATCCAATGAAGGGATAAAAAAAAGTGAGAAAGTTAATGTAACGGTAAGCCTCGTAATGTAAGTCCCTAGAGACTAAGAATACAAAAGAAGACAGAAATATGGTTAAGTCATTGGGTCATTAAGTTTTATGTTACATTAGTTTAGCAAAATAATTGATGATGTGAGTCTCACTACAAGAGATGGTGTTTTGAAACTGTGCGGGTGGGTGCCCAAGGGTGGGTGGGTTTAAGGTTATAGATTTTTTACTACAAATGATGTTACTCCAGTTACAATGTAACTAAATCATATGACAGGAGTTCAAGAACTGCCAAGTCAACTTACAATAATGACTGCTTTTTAATAGTTTAAATAGAGATATATTCTTAAAGTGAGATTGAAGGATGGACAGTCTAAGAAAGGAGGTTAGGAATGGTCCCAAAGGGAAAATAAGTAGCCAAAGAGATGCTTTTTACAACTCAAGAAATTATTGCATATTTCCCATGGGAGAAAATGCATTTGCAATTTGCAAAGAATATACAAATGCCAATGTTCTTAAAAAAAAACCCTGTATTTTCAAAGGGCAAGCACATAGGCAGAACTTGTTCACTCAAATTGTCCTCCATCCTCATGCTATTTTTTGGTAAATGTTACTGTATTCTATAGATGGCTGTGGATATTAGCATATACTACATTAAGTCATTTCTTACGATCTTCAGCTTATCTGTGAAAAATAAACTTCCTTATCTCTCAAGACAGTAAAACAAAAATTGGGTACAAGTAGTTTCATAGGTGATATAATCCTTAGAAATGTAACTGATTGTCAATATCCCTTGTAAATCATAGTATAAACTTGTGTTTACAAGTACTGTGACTAAAAAATTTTCTCTGGTTAAGCTTATGGTAAAATATCTACCTTTGTCAAGACACATCAGGTCTTGTCAAGATCATCTCACTGTGGTAAACAGGTCTTTGATAAGTTCACACTACAGCCTATAACTGTTTTTGACTGGCATTAGTGATTAGAATTTCTGATGAATAGTGAGTTTACTTTTGAACTGCCCTCATAGCCAGCAGTGGTGGATGATTTTCAGAATCATTTCATCCATAACATAAAGAATATTGTTTCATGGGTAAGATGATAACTGTGACATATTTGCAATATATTAGTTCATGGAGTTTAAATGTTGAACACTTTGTCCCTAGTAAAACTGTGTTGAGAAGTTAAGAAAGTTAGGAAGCCATTAATTTACTAGGGCTTTCTCTACCAGAAAGGAATAATGACATTATTGCAGAAGTTAGTTAGATGACACCAGAAATATCAAATTGATGACTTTGGTCCTTTCTTCCTGTGCTCTATTTAGTGTGTCAGTTTTTGATTCTGCCTTCTGTCATTGTATGATATATCAGAAATTCATCCTTTACTAAAACCACTTTTGTTTCTCAGAAACAAATGCTGAGATGGGGTTTTGTCAACAGGTATCATCTTTGGGAGACAGTATTATAAAATATTGCCAAAAAGGAATCAGGAGAGTGAGCTAAGAAGTGGGAAAAAGAAAGAGAGAGAGAGAGAGAGAGAGAGAGAGAGAGAGAGAGAGAGAGAGAGAGAGAGAGAAAAGAAGAAGAAGAAGAGGAAGAGGAAGAGGAAGAGGAAGAGGAAGAAGAAGAAGAAGAAGAAGAAGACGAAGAAGAAGAAGAAGCAGAAGAAGAAGAAGAAGAAGAAGAAGAAGAAGAAGAAGAAGAAAGGTAGGAAGGAAGGAAGGAAGGAAGGAAGGAAGGAAGGAAGGAAGGAATCAGTTAATTCAATAGTAGTTCTGTAAAATGTTCATCAAAGTTGTCCCACCAAAGTGCATGAAAAGTGGGGCACCATCTCAATCATTGTAGTTCCCTCAAAGGTACTGGTTCCATGATATCTTAGGTAGACTCTGGCTAAAGACTGAGAATAACACTGGAAGTCTCATTAGAGTAGTCAAGTAACAAAAAGGTGCCAGTGTGTCAGTAAAAGTGGCTGGAGAATGCAGAGAGTTCCTCACACCAGTCTGTGTGTAGTTGGCTGGGAAGGCCCTGGGTTCCTCCAGCTGGAAGTTAGGCCCAGCTGCTCACTAAAGGCCCCAACACACAAGAAACCGGATTTATTGACATTATGGATGGTGAATGGATCTGGATGCACACCCCGTAAAACCCAGGGCAGTCCTGAGTTAAATAGCAGGGAAAGAGGGGGGAGGGGCTGGGGAAGTATGCTTAATTGACTCCACTCTCTGGCCTTCAGGTACCTCATTAGTATATAAATCTCTCTAGGGCCTGGGGCCTGTTAATCACACCCTCCACCTGTGCCCTATGTGACAGAAGGGTGAAGGTTGAATGGAGATTAGACCTCAAGTGTCAGGCCTGACACCAGTGCTTAAGGGAATGAGCTCTTAACCTGGAAAATATTCATCTTATGTGCAGATGAAATTAGTTAGGATAAGTAGAGAGAATGTGGAAAAGACACATGTCTGCATCAAAGATTAAATGAGATAATGCATGTTAAATCTCAAAACAGTCTAAAAGACCATCAATGCTACTTTCTCTATTATAAACCTAATCTCACTATTTTCCTTTGTGACCTGTGCTTTTAGACATCATCTTATTTATTGATTGATTCTAGGGTAGTATTCATATTGGCTTTATAACTCTATCAATGCAAATGTCTTGCTCGTATTGTTCT
This sequence comes from Arvicanthis niloticus, assembly GCF_011762505.2. NCBI lineage: Eukaryota > Metazoa > Chordata > Mammalia > Rodentia > Muridae > Arvicanthis > Arvicanthis niloticus. Next base: position 79,783,654 of record NC_047662.1, on the reverse strand, counting down.
TGTCTTACTTTGTAAATATAACTTAGGGACTTAGTGTGTCAAAGGTCAGAATAATCCAGTGACAACTAAAGGATGCTAATTAGGCCTATGATTTATTTGTGTGTCCAATATTGTTGAGAAAAATAGGAAGCTTCTTGATTTGCATTTTAAGCACCATTATTAAGCAAGTGAATATGAGCAGTGGCTTCAAGGTATAACTTTGTCACCTATTCTAGTGTGGGAGTCCATTCACAAATACATTGTATGGGTTCTTGTTCATGAAAGTCTACTGGTAAATAGACAACATTTTTTTTCTAAACTTCTATCATTATGAACCTCTTTTGAGAGTTTTAACAAAAAATAACCCCAGTTGTAGATTTTGTGCAGCTGTATATCAGTGTTTCCATAACTTGATTTCTAGAGCAAAAGTTTAAGAATCAGGAGGTCATAGACTTCTATCAGAGCCTTACCACATGTTTGGATGTAGCCATTCTGAAGTCTCTCTCACTTTTTTTTTTTTAACCTTTAAATAAGTACCAATATTGTCTACCTCATTGAAAGATTTTGTGAGATGCAGTGTTGGTATGTTGTATGTATTTTGTAAATTCTTTCTATTGTTCCATGTCAGATATATCTTGAAGTTTTCAAGCATTCTAGAAGATTTCACATGACCAAATATAGCTTTATGACAAGTTTAAGGTAGCCTGTACTACACAAGACCATGAATTAAACAACAACATTTAAAAAAGAAAAATTATGGTCAATTAAATAAGGCATGCATATATTTTTTAAACACCCCCAAAGGGACGAGTTTATGAACTAGGAGTTCAAGATGACCTTAGTTTATCTATATTTACCCTGCTTATCTCAGTTAAAAAGCATGAAATGAAAGTATGTAATTCCTTTGCTAACATGCAATATATATATTCATAATATTTGCTCTAAGTATTCAGAAAAACATATTTGCATTATATATATATATATATATATATATATATATAGAGAGAGAGAGAGAGAGAGAGAGAGAGAGAGGGAGAGAGAGAGAGATTTGAACAATAAACTTGTAATCCCATCACAAAGGTCTTCAGATTCAAGGTGTAAAGTTACAGGTGTTTGCTCTTTTCCTGTCACTCTCATAAATGAAAAAATATTTTCCAAGTAAATAAAAGTGTGTTAAGAATTATGAAACATTATGGAGGAAAAATTTGTGGCATATGTTCCTCAATGTAGATAGAATATAAGAAAAAATATAATTAAAAATCTTAATTCAGCTCTGTAGAGCTTTCTTACCATGAGTCAGAATACAGATTTCTGTTTGAAACAATTGAGCAGCACAATTCTGAGAACTATTTGAACCCGTTAAATTAATGCCTGCTCTAACAAGTAAGCTGGGTAAGTCCATTTGCTAATTCTCTAGAAACAAGGGTTAAACATAAAGATGAGTTTTGACCATAAGAATCTTTCTAAAAGCAAAACTTGTTTTTATCTGTTCAGCTTTAACAAATAGCAGTGTCTGTCCTCAATGCTTACTGGGCTTTTGTTTTTATTTGTGTTGTTCTTTGGGTGATTAAAATAAAGTATTACAAGAACTTATTTTAAACAACATAACTTATTTAAACAACATAAGAGGCTAGAAAGAGTAGGCCTAGTTGGTAAAATACTTAGAATGCAAGAGACATAAAGTGGGATTCTGAGCACTTATTCACTATAGAGAGATATGTAGATGATAGATAGATAGATAGATAGATAGATAGATAGATAGATAGATAGATAGGTAGATAGACATTAAGTGAAGCCTTGAACCTAGTATTCAAACAGGGGAAGTGGAAACACTCATAAGCCTGGAGCTTGCTCTCCAGCCAACCTAGCCAAGTTAGTGATCTTCCGGTTTAGTAAAAGGGTCTCTCAAAAATTAAGGTGAAGAACATTTCAAGAAGAAACCTAACCTCAAACTTTGATCCCTTAACACATACACAAACACACACACACACACACACAAACACATACACACACCAGAAACTCATGCATGCATTCACACACAAAACCAAATAATACTATAGACAGAAAATGACACAAAATTGTTTGATAGTAATTTATTGAAGAAAAAGTAACCTGTACATGCAATGAGTGTTGGAATTGCTACACCACAAACTTTGATGTAAGACATACTAAAATAAAAGGATAAGATCCATTACCATTTAAAAATACTTGAATGACTGTAATTAGAACATTTATATCTGTATCCTACATATCTATGTGTTGTATATTGTACTGCAAATGTAACATACATATACATGCATACATGTATGTACACATATGATACCCTACATATATATCTATACATACATGTACTGATATTTACAGTAATTAAAGGACTGGCATTTATACCCAAATCATGGTTAAATGGGCAGACACAAATAACAACCACAAAAAAGTGAAATGCTCACTCACATACTTATCTCTGTAAATTTAAGTGGAAAAGCCATGTCTGTGCATTCATAATGAAAACACAGGGGTTTACCTCACCAATTTGTTCTTTATCCCACAAGATTGCATTTTGCTACTGATATTCAGGAGAACAGTGAGAGTGAAGGCAAGGAGCAGCACTATCAGCCTGCTCTTGGCTGCTGCTCTGCCACTGGTTTGAACCTTTATCAAGTGTCAGCAAGGCAACCTGGCATTTATCAGGGTGGGTACTGCACTGTGCTGTGCTGACAGGGCAGATTCAATACATGTCATCCCCACTGTGCTAAGATGGTTTAATGGCTTGCTCTTTGCTGCCATCACAGAGGCAATTTCTTTCATTTTCAGTCTTTTTTTTCCCACCAACCCCCATAGTTCTTCACACATGTGGCATATGTGCATAACTCTGAAGAAATCAGTAACTGTTCTTCCATAACCAAGTATGAAATGTGAGAATCCACTGAATTTCCTTTGATGTTTTATCTAGCACTCTAGTGATAACAATGTATAATTTTTTGGTACTTTACATTTCATTACATCTTGAAGAATCAGTCTGATGGAATGATTTTTGTTTATGGAAGTAGCTTATTTTCAATATTTTCATAAAGCATGTGAGTAGTGATTCTGAAAACTGAATCAAGAAAGAAAGAGAAACTATAGGGTTGAAGGGTTCCCTCAGTTTGTGTAAGATACAAAATAGGTGGACTGATTCCTGCAGGAAATTAATAATTACAGAAGCTAGTGTTTAGGAGAAAAAAATATGCAAGCAGCCGAGATTAGGTTCTGTTAGGCTACGTGTGACTTTGGCTGGTTGCTATAGCAAAGATCAGAGACAACATTATGGGCTCAGATAATATGAAATGAAAGGGAAAGTAGGTTTCAACACAGAATCACAGAAGCCGCTACCTGTGTCTATGTTGTTTGAGAGATGATGCCAGGAACTTTTAGCTAGACATAATGATACTTCTTTTTATTCCAGTTCTCAGAAAGCTGAGACAGTAGAATCAGAAATTCAAAGGCAGCCCGGTTTACAAAGACCTATATGAAACAAAACCTTCTGGAAAAACAGACAACAAAGATAGCCTATAATTTTTCAAATTGCTATCAGGAAGGCAATGAAACCTATGTTTAACACTTAGGAGAAGACGATGATCTGAATCCCTCCACCTATATCTGTGCATATGTAGGATCGTCTGTGGTCCCCTTTTCTCTTAGTTCTTACTGGGTTTTGTTATAATAGCACTGATGGTTACTCTTAAACTCATCTATACTATGTCAGGCATTATATTAAGCTGTTCAATGTACACTGCCTCTTCTCTCCTCAGTAGAATTACAGCAGGGTAATGTACACATTCTTATTTTACAATTTAGCGAGACAAAAATTTGAAGTGGAAAATTGATCATCTCAATTTTTTTCACTGATAAGAGCCTAAACTGGAATTAAAGTTTATATATTAATGCTTAGACCATGCAAAGTAGTTGGAACTTCCTCTGTGGACACTCAGACAGAGAGCCAGGGATATCTCTCTACTCCTTGGCTGAAATTCCTGCTAAAATTATGAGTCCCCTTGAATTTTTCAGTAAATGGCTAGGAGTCTTGTTCTCTTGATTAGTCACTTATCTGAACTCTTCTGACCTCTTCCTTCTGTCTCTTACAGTCATTCACTAGCTCAAATGGATACCTCAACCCTGTATGGTTCTTCTAATTGTTCTTATTGAAGAACACTCCACAAATTAAATAAATAAAACCAAATAAACTTTGCATATTTTATAAATTTTTGCTGTGCCTTTTTAATCTTTGTAAATTCTTATTCTTCTACATTTTCTTTTTCTTTTATAGGTGCACAATCCAATGATGGATAATTTAACATTTGATGGTAAACAATAACAGGAAAGTTTAGAACAGAGGAAATATCAAATGATGAGATTTAGTATCCAGTAATGAATCTGAAATTTTGATACTTGAAGCCAGTGTTGCTCTTTCAGTCTGCCTTTTTGCATTATTAGTGCAAGAAGCATTATACTGAATAACACTTGACCAATAGAAAATAATTTCTCCCACTATGCAAGGTAGAATGGTTAATATCAAGGCATTAGCAGATTGGGTGTCTGTAATGTTTTTCCTCTGATGTCGTTTCCAAAAACAAGAGGAGAAAAATAAGTTTCTTGGAATCTGTAAGGACACTGATTGTGTTTACCAAATCTAACCCCCAGTGACTTATAATCTGCTCAAAGTATCTCCTCATTTCAGCACCACACTAGGTCTTAGACATTGGTGTCGGATTTGAAGAGATAATACCCTTCTTTTGTGTACTCATTTTCATCTCCCTGGGCCTTCCATTCATGTTTCACCACTTTAGATTACTGGTTCTCAATCTTCATAATGCTGCATTCAAATATAGTTCCTTATGTTGACCCAATCATAAAATTATTTTGTTGCTATTTCATAACTGTAATTTTGCTACTGTTTACCTGCAGAATAGCTCTCTGGGATAAGGCATCTTTATATTATAATTCTCTTTCTCCTAGTCATTGTTGGCTGTACCAAGTACTAGGTCATTTGAATAACTCATCCACCCTGGGGAAAGAAACAGTAAAGAGATGGGAAATGAGTTAAATGTCATATGGATGTTGTTTGGAACTAAAACAGTTATCTCTTCTGTATGTAGCAAATGCATGGACATAGGTGGAAAACAGAAACATATACCTAAAATACAGATTAAGGTAAAATGAATGCTAGTGTGCTGAGGAAGAAAGCATATTTTAATTAATTTTTAAAATGATGATTAGAAAAATATTTCAGTTAGGCTATTTTATATTTTGACCAAATATCTTTAGGAATTATTGACTACAACCTTCAAGGTTTACTTATTAAAGTTTCCAAGACTTTTCCTATATCCACTCACTCTTTGCTTTTGTTTTCCTTCTCAATCAGAATTGTTATGACAGAGGCACCTAGGCTATGCCTTTGATGGCATAAAATCCGCTGCCCTCAGAGATTCCTTCACTTCCCAGGAGATCCAATCATTATAAAGTGCTTCTTTACATTGAGTGGAAAGCAGATCCCATATAACTTCCATCTGTTACTCAATGTCTGTCCTCTGGGACCAAATAAAAACACTAAGCTGTTTTTCTGAATGCCTGCCCCTTCGATATTTACAGAAAGTATTTTTTTCTCACTAGCCCACCAGAAGTATTGTATCCTCCATGAACAAGCCTCTGATTCACACTTTTTCAACAGATGACATATTTTGCCATGCCTCTGCGCATGCTGGTCATTTCCGTCAGGTTATATTATAAATTTTTAAATTTCTCTCTATATAGATGTATCAGTTGGGGCCAAACTTCTCTCAATCCTTTGATCTCTTCACTGTACCCAATTGTGATTTTCTGTGATAGTTCCTTTTGCTATGGATATAATATAGATATATGATAAGATTTAGAAGATAGTAAGGAATTATGCTCATCTATCAAAGTGGCAGTAGTGGATTTTTTTATCATCTCCAAGACCTCACCAGTCTCAAGGGCAGGTGTATAAGCATATACAAACACACATGTGTGTGTGCTTACACATACAAACAGAGAGAGAGAGAGAGAGAGAGAGAGAGAGAGAGAGAGAGAGAGAGAGAGAGAGACAGAGAGATTAATTTACAATAGTGGCCTGGGCCATCACAGTTACTTGAAGGTTATTTGGAAGGGGCTAGAAGGAAGCAAAGGAAGGGAAAGGTGATGTAATTCAATTTTATTTAAAATTCAATTAAAAAAAAAAAAAACTCTTTTTCATGTTTGCCTAGTCAAATGTCCAGAGGATTATTTTCTTGTCTCTACTTAATATTTACATTGCTTTTAATCTAAATTTTGTTACTCTATTTATGTGTGAACACCTGTGTGCATGTGTATCTGAATTTTCTACAATGTTAAACAATAAGATCCTATAATATTTAGACCAATGATGTGAACCAAATAATCACTTCCTTCTAATGCCAAATTCTAGGAGTAGCAGAACCACACTGTTATGTTAGACATCAAACATTAGCCAAGAACACAGAAGAATATGCTTCAACAGTTAGATAATTATGTTAATACAAACTGGGATTTAATATTATGGTTTTCTCCTTTAGGACAGAATTTGACATGATTGCTGCTGCTGCTGCTGCTGCTTCAGTGTAAGGTATTGGAGACTGAAATGTATTTGCCAGAAGATCCACAGGGAGCAGTCATCTGGGATTGATAGAGAGAGTCACTGGGTGTCACTGTTGAGTCACACAAAAGCAACAGTCTGCTCCTAAGAATTGTCTCTCTAAAGAACACAGGAGCAGGAAGTGGAGGGTGGTTGGTTGTCTCCTCCTGGGCTGTGTGTCTTCATTAGGGTCAGGGTAGGTCATTTTGCTCCCTGCTTCCCTGTGAGAAATGTCTAGTCAGATGAGTGCATGTCAGTGTGGACCTCAGCTTCCTCTGCTCTTGCTTAATGAGCTGATCTGTCCTCGTGGTGCTGTGACAGGGCTCTCTGCTTTTATGCATTTTTGCAGGAAGTGATCACACCCCTACCAACAGTCAAGCCTAGGACTCGCTAAGCCTAACCACTCTTCTCTTCGCTCTTCTCATAGCAGATAAAGCATTCCATTTCTGAGCAAGGGTTTAGCTTAATGCTGAATCCAATGATTGTCAGAATCAGTGGCACATTTTCATTTCATGTTGAGTAAGTTCAGTGATTTTAACAGAAATAATTTTTTAAAAAAGGTAGAATTAAACTTCAGACAACTAGTCCAGTGAGGGGCAAATGAAATAAATGTATAAAGGAAAGAAGAATCAAGACAGCAAATAGTGGGAGCAAAGACATCTGTGTGAACCTGAACTTGTGAGTAACCTCAAGTAATCCTCTTGGGAAATAAGGGGGTTTTGAAGACAAGATTATACTCTGTAATCTAGTTCCAAATAAAAATCGTCCTGACTCATCTTCTCTGGTGCTCATATTCATTAGTTACTCCTGAGGAGTAAGTGACCTCTGAATTTTTACCAGGTTCCTGGGCAAGTTTTTTAGCATCAGTGAGAGACATCTATAAGACTGAATGTTCCAGAACCTAAAAATCAGAGGCTCAGCATACATAAAAGTGACACATATTCCTGAAGAATATCTAGTAAGCTTTCAGATCAATTTATTGACTGCGTTTTCCAAAGATTGTGTCAACTTCTTTACTTTTGCTCCCTCTGCAATTCAGTACTCAGTTGTTTGAAGAGATCTTTAGAACAGAGACATGACTACTCTTCTCTTTCCTTGAAGCTCCTTAAGGACAAATTCCCATATCCAAGATGAGTACAATTTCATTGCCCAGCTGCCAGAACCTGATGATTTCCCCTGTTTTATTTCAGAACATGGCTGTTTTTTATCCACATAGTACTTGTACTGCCACATTTCATACCAAAGTTTCCTCACCAGTTTTTACATTGAAATAATGGAGGAAGCCTTAAGAACACATATGTGCTGCTAGAGAATGTAATAGGAAAATTAGGTGAGAGGGTATCAGCTTGGGAAAAGGGAGGGGAGGTAGTACAGATGGAGGGAAAGGAAGGACAGACAAATAAATAATTAGGAGGTATGAAATCTCTGAAGCGAAACATCTTATATTTAATCAAAACCACATATATGATACATATGTGCATATATTTTAAATAGAATTATTCTAAAAAGCAATGCATCCCTTCCTCTCAAAGCCTCATACACTTTGGATAAAAGACTGAAGAAATCGGAATATAGGAGGATTGATCTAGAAGCCTTCGCCATAGTGAATAGCTCTCATCATATTTGAAGGTGTTATGTAAGCTGCCAAGAGAGAAAAGACAGCTGGAAAGCCTTTGAACAATTATGGTGCCTTGATAGCATCTTCTAGGGAAGCTGAACCTACAAAATCTCAGAAATAAGATTGTCTAATGCCTAATTGTGCCCAATCTGCATAATGACAATACAAATTTTCATTCCAACTTGGCTGCAAGAAATTTCTCAAGGTTGCTAGTATAAATGAAGACCTATTGTCAATACCTGTTGAGAGAGAGAACCACTTTTTTTCAAGGATAAGTTTTCTGATCAGATATCTAATGCCAAATTAGCCCTAAATGCGTGAGTAATATTAAATACACTCCGGAAGAGATCTATAACTACTTGCAATGCATATGGAATAATCATATTTAAGTCATAAATTTGAGAGAGAGAATGGGGAACAGAGGAAGAAGGAGGTGAATTAGTTTGAACAGAGTGGTTATAAATTAAATTCTCAAACTTTTAACTAAAAAATAACAAAAATATAAACAAAACAAAACCAGAAACACAAAGGTGAGTCCCTTGCAGAGAACCCATTTTCTCAATGACATGGGGAGGGGCTTGGGGATTAAAGGCCTTTCACAGCTCCCTGAGTAACTCGAAGAGAAAACAAACCTATTTTGTCACATTCGTCTTTCAAAAATCATAAACACAGATCCAACTGTAGGTACTATTCTACCTTGCTTCAAAAATGGGAATCATCTCCTTGTTTGAATTCTAGATTATTGGATAAGAAACATCTATATGTCTTTTTGTATTTCTAGAGTAAAGGCTTATGAGGAACTGAATGAATAAAACAATCATTGCTATGAGCCAAGCACCTATCTCTGAAACCTCATCAGTGCCCAGGAAACCTCTTGTAGGACAGAATTATTGATGGAAGAGGGTGTGGATGCATGAACAAGCCAATCAGTGACAAGTCTAACAATATATTTCTTCTTTACCTTTGGTGTAATACATGGGCATTACCTTAGTTCACACTCAGAACAGCACTGTTGGAGAGATTTCTTTAAGGTATAGTTGCTCAGGACTGGGAGCATAAAGAAGATAGCAAGGCCATATTTTTAATCTGACTCTTGCACTATGTAGAGACCATATCCAAAACCGTAAAGAGGAAAATGATAGACCTAGTTTGCTCATTATAGTTTCTAGAAGGCCTTTTGTGAGGGTTGGGCAGTGCAGTTCTATACTAAATACTTTATTCCTTTGAATCTTTACAACTTGGCAATGTGGTTATTTATTTATTTTGAGTAATAAGATAAACATTTTGTTGCTACAATAATTTTTTAGGTAATTTTACTGTTTGTCATACAATTGCATCTATATATAGCAGTTTTATTCATAATGGGCTTATGGTCACTCATGTTGACTTCTTATGCCCCTTGCTTTCCTTCTACCTTCTTTTCAACTACTCTCCCAATGGCTATACTGTTAAAATAAAGAAATATTTCTCTTCTAGCACTTCTTAAAATAGTTCCTGAAGCAGAAATAGGGACTCAGGACACCTTCTCTATCCATAATTGAATGTGGGTGATCCCAATCATGTGCAGGCATTCATACCTGTTGTGCATTCATGATGACAACAGTTGGGTCACATCCGAAAGACAATGTTTCAGGACACTCCTCACTACCATCTAGTTCTTGCATTTTGTTATTGTGTTTGATTTTTCTTGTTGTCTTTGTTTTATTGTTGTTATTTTGGATTTTCCACCTGAATTAGAGAAATGCTCAGTGATTAAGAGCATTTGCTTCTCTTCCAAACTACCACAGTTCCCTTCCTAGCACCCAGCACACAAATGACATGTGCATAAAAAAAAGCAACCTATAATAAGTAAATAAATACAATTCTTAATTTTTCTTTTATTAGATATTTTCTTTATTTACACTACAAATGTTATCCCCTTTCCAGCTCTTCCCTCCAGAAACCCCCTATCCCATCTTCCTTCTGCCTGTGTCTATAAGGATGCACCCACACCCACCCACCCACTCCTTCTTTCCTGCCCTGGCATTCCCCTACACTGGGGCATCGAACCCCCACAGGACCAAGGGCCACTCCTCCCACTGATGTCAAATAAGGCCAACCTCTGCCAGATACACTGCCAGAATCATGGGTCCCTCCATGTGTACTCAGTGGTTGGTGGTCCAGTACCCAGGAGCTCCTGGGGGGTCTGGCCGGTTGACACTGTTGCTTCCCCCCAGAGTGCAGACCCCCTCAGCTCCTCCAGTTCCTTCTCCAACTCCTCCATCCGAGACCCTGCACTCAGTCCAATGGTTGGCTTCAAGCATCCATTCCCCTCTGTATTGGTCAGGCTCTGGCAGAGTCTCTCAAGAGACAGCCATACAAGGCTCCTGTTAGCACTTCCAGGAATCCACAATAGTGTCTGGTTTTGGCATACTGTATATGGGATGGATCTTTTCTGTGACATTCTCTGTGCCTTCTGAAGAGTGAATACATGTTCTATTCAACACTGAACAATTGAAAGTCACTTCTCAATAGTTTAAACAGATATTAATCTTTGCATTAACTGTTTGCCTGCCATAATCTTCCCTGCCATAGATGAGAGTGGCAACTGGTTTCATTCAGCTGATACAGAAATTGAAATACAAAACATTTAAACCAACACTGGATGGCAAGAATGTTAGAAATGAAGGACAAAATCTTATGTCTCAAGGGCTTTCTGGCTCTGGTGCCTAGTAGTTCTCATGTTACAGTCACATAAGTCATAAGGAATAAAGGAGTCAAGAAGAGGGCTTGTAACCTTCGTTCTATACAGGCATTAGAAACACAGATGAAGTTTTGGACTTTGATCATAGGAAAAAAAAGAAAAAAAAAAAAAACTCTTCAAAGACAGATTTCTTTCTCTCTGTCCCTTAGCACTTTCTCCAGAGTGGGTCAATAGGGCAAAAGGGTAACAATTTTTCTTTTGAGGAGATTGGCCATTTATTCTAAACTTGAGAAGAAAATCTAAAACTTAACCACATCATTGTGTTCCAGACCCTTGGAATGCTTCCTTTAGGTAATTAAAAAAGAATGTTCAGACCAAAATGTTTTGGATTAGTGTTGTTACTTTTATTTCAAAGACAGCTTCTAGAGGCTCACAAGAAATGGCATAGCAAAAATCAAATTGCAGAACTGAAATCTGAACCCACCCAGTTCTTCTTACCCTAAGCTCTATATGCATATAATATACTTCTATGAAAATATATTTATGTATGGTATTATTTAATTTGGTATTTTTTTTCTTCTTTGAAAATTACATACATAGGTATAAAGAATTCTGATTATTCTCCTTTATCCATTCTCTCTTATCTCTCTCCTATCCATATGAAACTCCATGGGTTTTCTTCTTGTAGTCTACTCTTCCTGACTGGCATACACATAATGCATGTGCATTGTCTATCACTAGACTATAACAAGGCCATTTGCTCTGTGGGGTCTTAAGTAGGAGCAAGCAGGAAGCAGAGGTAAGGCAGAGATTTCTTCGTTGATGTGAACAGATGGTTTAAACTGGGAGGTAGATACTGGCTGGAAAGAAGTGTTAATTATTGTTATCCTGCTGCGTAACAGTGGCAATGGTGTTGGGAATGTCAGTGGGTGAAGCCAGCATCAAGAGACTTCAGAACCCTCATTCTTGATCAAATCACTGGATGAGATTCAGGTTGGCAATTCTGTAACCTCTGTGACTTCCAGGAGCTAAAACTTGGGGAAGCCTGAGCCAGACTCTATTTGTTTCCTGAGCAAAATGAGAATTACATTTTTTGATGATTCATAAGCATGTTAGACAGTGACATACATTTTATTCATGACTTTGTGGATCTGTTCTATCTCATTTCACTGACTGTTACCATATATCTGAAGCCCTAATGCTGCATTTTGATAATCTTTCACAAACTACACAGCAAGAAGTAATTCTTTATCATCACCCCTAGGGTTTTCATATGCACTTGCTATGATTCTTACTTCAGCAGGCTCTTATATGTGATTAGCACTCATTGCATATACCTTCTCTACTCAAAACTTCTAAATTGCAAACTTCTGGGCAAGATCTCTGTTTTGATTGTTCGTATTTCTTCCAGCCTAATCACACAATTTGTTTTGCATAACATTCTTATTCAACATTGGCTGAATCAATTTAAATCGTGAGGCTAAACACCACATGTGTTCCCTCAGACATGAAGTCTAAAGCATGTGGGAGACTATTTCTACATTAGTTATTGACTGCAGAAATCTTTGGAAATTTAACACATTTTTACCAAGGAGACAGAAGCTGAAGTCTCAATTGTGGGGTTCATTTCAGGGGAAGCCAATTCACTTTTCTAGACAGCATTGATTTCATTTATATATTGGAGATGATGGTAACTGTGCTACCTTCTAAGTAGTGTTTTAAAAAATGGATTGAAATTATTTTTAAAGATTTTTCTGGTATTGTTTAGGTGACTATGTTATTAAGACTTCATGTGACTCTCTTTTATAATCTGCATAGAAAAGCAGTCATTGAGAAATTATGCTTACTTATTCCATGGGAGAATTTGGATAGTGATACTATCTTAATAAACATAATTAATTAAAGATTACTCAGCTTATATTATTCATAGTAATATATGATTTAAAGAAATCTTTAAAAATAATTTCAATCCATTTTTTAAATGAATTGAAAAATTTTAAATGAATTGAATTTTAATGAAAACATCGGCTGATTATTCTAATGTGGACATGGGAAATCTCGAAGGGGCTGAACCTTGGATAAAGAGGTACAGGCACTTAATAGCAGCTGAGAGATGGAAAATCAGTCTTTCCCAAAGATAACACCTTTACAAGTTAACTAATCCCAAGCAATCATCCTTAAAAACAAAGATATATGAGAAACACTGAATGGATTCAGTAAGTTGCACTGCATGCATGCACACACACACTCACAAACACAACATTAATAATAAATATGTCATGAATTTGAGTGTTATTAAGAGGGAAATAGGAAGAGTTGGGGGTGAAATGGGTGACAAAGATGTAAATAGAGTACTAATGTATGAATGATTGAGGACCGAGGAGAAAGATCAGTCTGTAAAATATGTTCACTGATGTATGAAAATCCAAGTGGCATTATGAAACTTCTCATTAAAAATAAGGCCCCCAACTCATATACAGAAGAGGACTGCTGAGACTGGACTCAGTCAGAGAAGATATGCACCTAACCCTCAAATAGACTGGAGGCCCCTTGGGAAGGTTTGGGGGCATGGGGGGATGGGAGGTTTGGGAGGAAGTGAGGAGTGGGGGATAGGGGATGAGAGGGGTGGTGGTTGGAGAGTGGGAAGGTTTGGGAAAATCCTCATATAAACAGGGGGCTGAGGAGAAGGTATGGGATGTGAAACAGTCAGAGGATAGACCAGGAGGGGTATAAAACCTAGATTGTAAAAAAGAGTTTTGTTTTTTGTTTTTGTTTTTGTTTTTAAAAAAACCAAAAGCCAGAAGACATTTTAGCATGTGATTGAAACCCAGCATGAAGAAACTGATTAAAAGGACACCTCAGGAGTTCATTGGCAATTTATAGTGGTAGACTTTGACTTCAAATTCAAGCTGAATTGTGCTTCAAGAACAACAACGATGGCTGAACTTTGTGTTCTTTACATACATGAACATACACCCTATAAATATTAGTAGCCCCCAGTGAAAGAAATAGCTGTTAGTTCTTGGTCCCACTGGATATTTCTTAATGGAATGGGAATTCAAGTCTTAAGTCCTTAGCCTGCTATCATAGTCAGGAATAATATATGTCTGCTAATCCAGATGGTACCTTGTCTGCTAGGAGATAGAAGCATAGATATGGTGAGGCTTGTCAGATAGAGAATGTTCTCTTGGATTTATATTAATCTTTAAATTCTTATCACAACCTGAACTCAGAAACCTGTGTTAATTCAAACCTTTTGAATTAACAAAAGTTGAACCCTGCTTCTCTGATTATAGACTTGAACAATTCAAGTTTATTTACTCAATTTCTTTTTCTCATCTATAAAGTGGGAATAAACACAATTAAAGATAGCGGTTATCATCACCCAGATACTAGACTGGTATTCCAATTTCAAGGGCATTAATCAGAACCTCTAACAGCTGAGGGTATTGATACTGGGTGCTGAAGAAACCTCTGCCTTTATGGCTTCTTTCCTTAAAAATACTATTGAATCCTGCATTTGGAAATTGCCTTGGGATAATGAGAATAATAGATCCAGACTATGAATCACATGAAGAAGGCTAGTGCATAAATATAGACAAAGGTTTAATGGTAACAAACGCCTTTAGTTGATTTAAACCACAGAACATAACACAAACATCATTTGTCACTGCTATTGGTTACACATTTAGGTTGTTGAGGTCTTAGAATAGAAAATAATGTTTGCTTGGTTTTGTTGTTGTTTTCCAAGTGATTTCATGAACTTTCCCACATGGGTGTGTACAAGACAGAGGAGATAGAAAATCCCCACCACCACATTATGATGCTAAAGAGACAAAGTAGACAGAAATACTTTGGAGAATAAGGCGTATCTTCACCATTGCAGTTCCTCTTTACACGAGATCCTTTCTAATCTTCAATGTTACTGTATGGCTTCTCTACACTTTGCAGTTCTGTTCCTGTTGCACACATAGTCCATGACACTCATTCTACTTCTACGCATTTAGTAAAAGGAAGCAAGGTCAGAAAGGAAAGAGGTGGAATGTTGAGTTTTACAGATGTTACATATTTTGCCTTGGTGAGTCCTGTTCCCTATAAAGACATTCATATGTACATTATGGTCACACTGGAAGAAAGATGGAAAAAACCCATGCTGAATTCATTATCAAGCATTCAGTAAGTTTTTTTATTAAAAAATGAAAATAAAAACATATTTGTAGATACCTAAAAGTGCTTTTGTATCTCAGGTGCCTAATGGAAACACTGACCCTGGGTGAAGAGCCTAGGAAACAAAATGTCACAGAACATGAATTTGCATTCAGAAATTTCAAATGGGTGACCTTGAGTAAATGAAAAGAACTCCCTGTCCTCGATTTTTTTTCCTCTGAAAACTTTAGGATTATAATGCCCAACTTGAATACAGTTGGTAATGTAGAACATGCACTGAAATCCATTATAGGCTCTTACTAATTCCTTGATCCAAAGATATGGGTGATGTTAACCCAGTGTTTATACTTATTTACAGACAGTCAAATAGGAATGAAATAATTTCCTTAGTAGCTGCTCTCAGAATCAAATGATATGCAAGTACAGGTATTTCTTCATTGGAAATATGCATGTGTTTGCGAAGGGCAGATATTCATTCCTAATCATAAAAAGGAAAGCAGAATTAATACTTATTAAAACCATGATCACTATTGTGAGGCTAAATTGCAAAGAGAAAGATGAATTACCCTCTACCTTCTCCCAAGCGATGAAACGAGAAATTTCTCTTCACATTTATATGAATTCATTTGGAAAAATTATTCAACCAGTCACTAGTTTCCCTAATTATACTAGCCTCTTTCACATGGATATAAGGGAAGACATTTGATAAATGTCTTGCTCTGGTCCAGACACATCTTATCTACTAACTTTTTCTGGTCTAGTAGACTTAATATAGGAGAAAATGAGGTTGGTTTAATACAGAGGCAGTTCCAAAAATTCTAGATGGAAGTCAGCAATTAATTATGAAGCTTGAGTAGAAGAGACTTCTCTCAAACATATTTTCATAGGAAATTTCTTAGTATTCCCCCCAAAAAACTGGGAGAAGTTAAATTTCATTGCTTTTAATTATCAACTGGATAAAACCTAGAAGATGCTTTCCCAGGATGATTGAAAGACCCTATAAGAAATTCTCCTAGTTAGTTCAATGGAGGTAAGATAGAGCCTCAGACTGTGATGGTAGCATTCCTTTATCTGGTATTGTGGACCACATAGAAAGGAGAAAGTGAGATGAGCACACACATTCACTTCTCTCCATGTTTCTTGACTGAAGAACTAACATGGCCAGCTGCTTCAAGATCCTAGACTGTGATATTCAAATCATGATGGGTAACACCCTAGAACTGTGAGCCAAAATAAACTCCTTTCATTAAGTTTTCTCTTTGCCGAGTATTCATTATTTATAGCAATGAGATGAGAGCCTAATAAAAGTTTGATAAAGATCGATTCTGAAAAATACAAGCAGGTATTGTAACTCTTTATCAACTAAAACACTCCCAGAATTTGTAGCTACTCAAAGTATCAAATGACCTTTAACTATTTAAAAAAAAAAAAGAAAAAGATTGACTTAAAAAGCTGAAGAAGTCATCCTACCTCTGGTATGAATTTTCAAATCTAACTTATTTTTCTCATAATGTACTTAGGGAGTGTGTCAAAACTATAAGGCTACATTTTGTCATTTTTTTCTGCTTAAGTTAAGCAGGCTATCTGTCACTGCAATTTCCTTTTCTCTACAGATTTTTGATGTATTCTTCCTTCTTTACCAAAGGTCACCTTAAATAATTCAGGGAACAATGGAAACATATATAAATGGAGTCCTTTATAAAAATTTATGGTGATGCATTAAAGCATTAAAAAATAGATTTACAAAAATTCAGATCAGGCTACAAGGCTGAGGAGCTTTGGACTGACAGTAATTTCACAGGGTTTACCTACCTGCATGTTATAGAACATTAATAAAAAGGATGTCTACTGAAAAGGGCTTTGTAAATTCTAAACATCATTTTTATAACAGTATTTATGGGTGTATAGACTTTCTGAAGTTTCATAGAAAGTAGGAAGCAATAATTATCATTATTGGCACTATACGCCTTCTATATCTATGGGGACAAAAATATCTACCAGATCTCTACGTTTCCACACCCCCTCAGGATTAACCTCCTGACAGTATTTGTATCTCATGAAGAGGGTTTTTAATGATTTCCTTTAATAATATGTATTTGCATGAGGGAGCTACTTCATGGGGTATGAATTGAGAAGCTAATTGTATTTGTGCTACTTTGACTCTTTCCTAACCTGTTTCCTTTTTCTTCTCATATACACCTTCTTCCTTTCTTTTTCTGCCTCTTTTTATCCTGTGTTCTGAAGACAAAAATTTTAAATTCAAGAGTTGCCTTACTAAACAAGTTCTACCACAGAAGTGCTGCCAGCGTTAACTACCAAGTACTCAATCCTAGAGATGGATACAGAAGTTGGCTGAAACATAGGAGGGAGCAAATGAAGGAAATATTCACATCAGTAAACTGTTATTTTCTCTCACTTTCTTTCATTAGAATTTGAGGAAAGAAGTCAAACTAAAATCCTATGAAATTAAGGAGACAGTAGCTTAAAGGAGAAGTAGTAAATTGAGCTTATGTCAGAAATTGATGAGGAGGAGCGGAACTCATCTTTGAAAGCTTCAAAGGCTGTTGCTAAAGTGGTCTTAAAACATGTCTACTGACATTTTTCCTTCCTTCCTTTTATAAGTGGAAAATCACATTTGAAGTCATTTTTGATATAGTTATAAAAATTGGCTCCTACACATTTTTTAATGAGAGGACTCAAGGGAAAAGGGACAAAAGAAAACAGCTTCCATGTTGATTAAAAAAAATGGTTTTAGTCACAAGCTAAATCATGCAAATAAAAGACTGATGGAAGCTAGAGTCTTTATACATGCAGAAGTTTGTCAATTGAGTATTAATCTGTGGAGGATCTTATATGAGTGAAAAACAGCAAATGTAAACTACTGTTGATATAGAATAAACTTCAATTAATTTAATACTGAATTTCTTCTCTATTTCATAAGATGTTGGCTTTGCTTAAATTTTATCTTTAGGAAAAATATGTATTAGAGAAAAGGAGTCTGTGCATTGTTGCCAGATAGTTTCATTAAATATAATTTGCCTTGGGGTCCTAATGTTCGGTGCATAATCTGAGCATTGTAAGCAGGTTTTATTCATGTATATTTCTGGCAAGGGTATCAATGCTCTTAAAAACTATGTTTCTTCCCTTTTGTTTCCAATAATTTCACATCTGTGAATCAAGCAAGATGGTTTGGTAGTTTTAGAGTCCAAAACTATTTTACATAATAAGATGAACAATAATGGAAGCATGTAGAGACAGAAAGGTAAAATGGGGGCTAAGTGACAGGAGGATAGAGAAGTCATAAGATGAGAACAAATATGAGAAGGGTGGACAGTAGGAGAGAGCAAAATGAATATAGAGTCTAATTCTTTGTGTGTGTGTGTGTGTGTGCGCGCGCGTGCGCGCGCGCGTGCGTGTGCAATATGTATGTAAAAGAGTTATAATGCAATCTATTATTTCATATGGTAACAATCATTTGTAGAGAATATAATACTGTGTTAAACAGTAACTATTCATATACTCAGAGAAAGTGTTATTGACTCTTAGAAGTGCTCCCTATGTTTATTGCCACAATTGGGGCAATAGTTTCTCAAGTGTATGAACAGGATCAAAAAATGTGTACATTGAATATTTGCAGTGTTTCATGTATCAATTGTACTATAATAAAGATATTAATAGAGAAATCAAGGTTATTTCTAAGAAGGCAATTGCAAGGTGGAAATTGCTGATAATTTTACTAACAAGAGACTACAATACTTTATGCAGTAACTTAAGCATTGATAAATCACAGTATAAAAATGAAAGTCTTATGAGATCTCATTACAGAATGATAGAAATGTTATTGTGTTGTTAGCTGAAGTGCTGAAAGGGCACCAAATTTTTTTATGATTTCTCTCTTCTACCTTTATGTATTTTGTTTGCTTTCAAGATATCTCTTAATTCTTATGTACTAAGAGTGAAGTGTAAGCTTTGTCAACTTCATTCTGTTTCTCTTGACAGTGAACAATGCAAGAGTGAGTAGTGACATCTCCAGCACTGCACTGCGGTGGGATGAACAGAAATCAGTGTTTATTGTCTCTCTTTGCATTTTTAGTGGATTTTAAGCCTTTTAAGAACAAAAGCCTGAAATCTTCATTGTGCCTTTAAGTAACAATGCTTATCATAATGGTTGTAATATGGTATCAAATACACTTTTCATATTGAATAACAATTAATCCTGAGATTCCATTAATTTGGGGTATCAATTCTTAAGAGAGAAATCCATCTCCTTCTCCTCCTCCTTCTCCTCCTCCTCCTCCTCATCATCATCATCATCATCATGCTCATGCTCATCATCATCATCACAGTTACAAAAAGAGAAAAACCCATGCAAAAAAGAATGTATAGACATACAATTATTTTAGATTTCCATTCAAAGTTTAAGTTCCAGTTTATTTAGGAAGCAAAGGGAAACCATTAATATAGGACATAGTGTTGGTTTAGTTATTGTGAGTATGAGTAGAGAAAAAAGAGAAACAAATCATGGTGTGATTAGTTATTATACTTGAGCTGCTAATAGGCAGTAGAGAATATGCAGAGCACAGAATAGGAAATGCTCATAAGAAAAACAATGTGTGTGGGAAGACATTGGAGTTTCAGATAAGAGTAGCAGCCATATTTATAATAGTCAGAAGCTGGAAACAACCCAGATGTCCCTCAACAGAAGAATGGGTACAGAACATTTCTGAGCATTTGAGTTAATATCCACTTATCAGTGAATGCATACCATGTGTGTTCTTTTGTGATTGGGTTATTTCATTCAGGATGATACATGTTGATAGAAGCCTGATATAGCTGTCTCCTGAGAGGCTCTGGCATGCTCCCAGCCAACCACTGCACTGAGAACAGGGTCCCAAGTGGGGTCCCCAATAGAACTGAAAGAGCTGAAAGAGTTTGTAACCCCATAGGAAGAACAATAATATCAACCAACCAGACCCCCCAGAGGTCCCAGGGACTAAACCACCAACCAAGGAGTACACTTGGAAGGACCCAGGGCTCCAACTGCATGTGTAGCAGAAGATGGCCTTGTCAGGCATCAATGGGAGGAGAGGCCCTTGGTCCTGTGTAGGCTCAATTATCTAGTGTAAGGGAATTCAAGGACAAGGAGGTAGAAGTGGGTAGGTGGGTAAGGAAACACCCTCATAGAAGCAGGGGCAGGGGATAGGATAGGGGGTTTTGAGGGGGAAACCAGGAAAGGAGATAACATTTGGAATGTAAATAAAGAAAATATCCAATAAAAAAGAATGGGTAAAGAAAATGTGGTACATTTACACAATGGACTACTACTCAGCGATTAAAAACAATGATTTCATGAAGTTCTCAAGCAAATGGATGGAACTAGAAATGGATGGTTTACCTGAGTAAGGTAAACCAGACACAAAAGAACACACATAGTATGTACTCACTGATAAGTGTTTATTAAGCCAAACATTCACAATGCTCATGATACAACCCACAGACCACATGGAGCTTAAGAGAAAGAAAGACCAGGGTGTGGATGCTTCAGTCCTGCATTGAGTGGGAGACAGGATGATCATGGGAGGTGGAGGGAGAGAGGAATTAGGAGGGAAAGAGGAGGTGGAGGAAATAATGGGGGCAGTGTCAGGTACTGGAGGAGACGGGAGGAAGGTACAGAGGACCAGGAAGTCAAATAAAAATATCAAGCAGTAGGGGATAAGGAACTGGAGGTAGCCACTGAAGCATCCCTGAAGCCAGGGAAACTAGAAGTGCCCAGGACCCAACAGGGATGACTTTAGCCGAAATGAGCAGGGAAGGGGAGATAGAAACTGCAGAAACCATCTCCATTAACTAGGCACAGCCCCCATTCGAGGAATAGAACCACCCACCCATCTCAAAGTTTTTACCCCAGGAGTGTTCCTGTCCAAAGGAAAGACAGGGACAAATAATGTAGCAGAGACTGAAGGGAGGGCCATCCAGGGCCTGTCCCACCTGTGGATCCATCCCGTCTGCAGACAACAAACCCTTACACTGTTGCTGTTTCCAAGAGGCACTTGTTGACAGAAACTTGGTGTAGCTGTTTCTTGGGAGGTTCTGCCAGCAAGTGATCAATGCAGATGTTGCTTCTTGGTGCCAACCATTAGAATGAGCTTGGGGACTCCAGTGGAGGAGCTGGCTGGCAGAAGGACTGGAGAAGCTGAGGAGGTTTGAAACCCCATAGGAAGAACAAAGTTGACTGGTTGGACCACTCACTGCTCCCAGGGACTAGACAACCAACCAAGGAGTGTACAGGAAGGGATCCAAGGCTCCAGATACATACATAGAAGAGGATGAACTAGTCTGACATCAATGGAAGGGGAGGCCCTTTGTCTTGTGGAGCTTTGATTCCCCAGCATTGGGGAATTTTGGAGCAGTGGTGTTGGAGAGGATGGGTGTGAGGACAGGGGGAAGCACCATCATAGAGGCAAAGGGGAGGGAGGCATATGTGGAATTGGGGGGATGTGGAGGGGTAACCAGAAAGGGAGATATTATTTGAGATGTAAACAAATAGAATGATTTTTAAAAAGAGTAAGCTGTAAATAAATGGATAAATATAAGCACTTTGGTAACTGAAACAGTCTCCTCAGAAGACAAAATTGGAGTCCCTGTGCTATAGGACAGCCTATCTTCCTTGAAGAAGTCAAAGAAAGTTGTCAGAAAGCAACAGCAATACATCTAAACTAGATCTGAAGATTGAGGGGGCTTTGTGGCCTACTGTATTGAATATTGATCTTGGATTTAATGTAAATAAGATATATTTACAGGAGGGTTCGAAGATCAGGTAGAGACTGGCTATGCAATTAGCTTCTCTGGTGACTCCCTGATATACCAGTGGAGTGAAGCCTTAGCACTGGGGACCTGCAGAGGAATTTTAAAGCAGCAACATGTCTACTCCAAATAGAATACAAACAATGCCCTTAGTACACTTTAATTCCTTTGGCTGGAATACAGACATGCTCTTACTAAACATGTATAATACCAAGCAATGAATGTAAAATTAGTGTTTAGAAAGAAGCACCCATGATTGACCATGATGTCTCACTGAGAGGCAGACAAAGTGACAAATCAGAAAAAGATTAGACAGAATAAAATACACTCAGCTTTCCTAAGAACACAGAGAAAATGGAGGCAAATTAAAAGAGATCAGCACACAGAGAGAAAAATAACAAAATATAGGGCAGTTTTACTAGGACAGTTGTACAGAAACAGGTTGCAGAGAAAGAACAAGTCAGATGTAGGTGACTATAGAATGAGCCATAGAATGAAATAGGTCAGAAGAATAGAATGTATTCCCAAAGGCAATGGAGGCCAAGCAGAACAATTCAGTCTGAAGATGAAAGAAGCCAGACTGAATAAGTCAGCTTGGAGAGGAGTTTTGAGCCAGAACAGCAGAATGAACAATCCATCCAGAGTTCAGAAAGAGCTAGAAAGTGTGAACGTTTTCATCAGTGCATTTCAGAGGCTAAAAATATTCTAGGCCTAGAGAAGACTTTATGGAAGCTAGAAGCTTCCATGATGAGACCTAGGTGAGCAAAAGGAGGCAGAAAACCTACAATATGACAATTACACCAGACAAATTGATATTATTTTAAAGGGACCACAGGTAGAAACACAGAGTTTAGAGCTAGTATCTCAGGACCTTACTTTACCTCAGATGTCAACCAGCATTGGGGCCAAATTATAGACATACTCCCTATTTTTAATATGTACCTACCCCTCCTTCATGAGCTATAGTAGTGATTGAGAGAGAGGAGAGTGAGAGGGTTTTTCAACAGTGCTAGTCTCTTGTAAGTTGTCCCTGCTCAAGTAAATAACATCACCCTGAACCTTATATTGATAACACAAATTAAATGTAATAGGTCATAAACAGACAAATGTAGAAAGAAATGAGAAGAGGAGAGGAGCTTGGGAAGAGTTGTGGGGATGTAAATACAAGTTAATTGTGGAGAATATGATAAATGTATATTATACATGTATGTAAGAAAATTGGGAAACAATAAAAATTCTAAGTTTTTTGTAAAGATTATAATTTTGATAGAGATATTCTCAAGTATAATCAGTGCTATAAAGTACAATGAGATAGTTATGCCCAATTCTAGTTTACTGAAGTAACTAGGAGTAATGACATAAGTATAATGCTTCTTTCAGTCTACTAACCTATGTAAATTTTACACAAGTTAAAAGCTTTCTTTCTTAATATTTAGCTTGTTTATTTTGTGATTCAGGAAACTGAACATAGGCCTTGAATGTGCAAAACAGAATCAGTCCATAGAACTGTAGCCTTACCTTAGATTAAGATCACTGTTTTAAGACAAATAAACCAGAGAGACAAATATTATATATATATATGAGACAAAAGTAGACTTGAGACTAGATTACAGAGAGAATCTCTTCTGTAATATGTAGAAGCATCATGGAGCAATAAAAAGCTGATGGTCTATTAGCTCAGGCAGGAAATAAAATCTGAAACACCAGGCAGAGAAAGAGGATTCTGGGAAGGAGTCAGGAGCAGAAGATTCACCATGAACTCTGAGGAAGTTGACATGTTAAATGGAGCAGGGGTAACCAAAAAGGTGGCAGACATAGACTAGAATATGTTACAAATTGCTGGGGAATGAACTAAAGCTTATGACCAGGCATTTTATTCATAAATAATTAATTCTCAGATTTGTTATTCTGGTAACAGAAGCCAGAGTGGAAAGGTCCAAGGTTATACTAGAGCAGAAAAAGTACTATCTGGAGGGGACAGGGAGAAGAAATGAGAGGGTAAATGACAGTAAATATGCTGGATATATAGATACATGCATTTAATCCCAGCACTTGGGAGTCAGAGACAGGTGGATCTCTGAGATCAACTTCAGCCTGGTCTACAAAGTGAGTTCTGGGACAACCAGGTCTATACCTAGGAGAAAACCAACGTTGTATCAAAACAAAAAAACCAACCAACCAAACAAACAAAAAACAATACCAAGCAATCAATACTGTCAAAGTGTATAATATACCTGAACATCTTTATGATACCCATCACTACAATCAGTTAGTGTTCACTAATAAGAAAACCATTTGTATTTGAATACTTAGGGATCACCAAATCTTGTTCCAAAGAATACCATAACAGGTTCATTGTATTCAGTGATTTAATATTATAGAATTTTCTGCCTAAATAGACAAGTTATACTGGAAGTTTAACAGTTTTACATATATGAAGTTTTACAGTTTTGTATGTTTATGTGTATGGTTCTATGCAAATTTATCTAATTTATGGGCCATATAATAATAATCAACAAGAGTATAAAGTCATCAGTCGCTCATTTCTTCATGATTCCATGTACTTATATATATTTCACTTTGTTCTTACACATATACCTCTTTTCCCTCCTTTACTTGTCTATAATTTTTACTAATCATAAATTGTCACTGACCTCTTAAATTGTCTTTTAAAAGAATATTACATAAATAAAAATTATACAATATTCAGTTAATTTTTAATAAAATGTAATCATATTATTTACAGTATAATTTAAATGAAAATTTGTAGGTCCATGAAAGGGGTCTTGGTTTTTGGTAGAAGTGCTGACTGGAAGTAGTCTGGAGAATTGCAAGGGATGGGCCTCTATTCTGCTGCACTCCTAGAATCCAGGCTCCTAAGTGGCATGGAACTCCATTAACCTGCTGTTCAATCACACAGGATGCAGTTCCTCCCAAAGGGCACAGGTAGAGGACTTGACTATAGGCCTCAGCCTCAAGAGATTTACATACTAATGAGATACTTGAAGGCCAGAGGATGTAGCCAATTAAGCATTCTTCCCTAGACCCTCTCCTGTTTCTCCCCCCCCCTATTTAACTCAGGTCTGCCCTGAGTTTTCATGGGGGTGCACAACCAGACTCAACTACCATCCATCATGCCAATAAAGCTGTTTTGGAAACCCAGGAACTTTCTTGGGTTATTGGGACCTGCCGGCTTGTGGCTGTCGTGGAGGACTTCCCTGCATTCCAACAACAGAGACCTGCAAAAATTCCTGGAAAAAAATGCTCTGTTTACAAAGGCTGATGAAAACTTCAATGACTATGGAGAATTTGGAATGTTTTAGGATCTAGGACCTAATTAAATTAATCCAGAGTTATCATTAGCTTCCAGATGAGCTATTCCTTTGACATCCCATGACAGACCTAACATTCTGATAACTACATAAAATGGTTTGAAATATGCAAATAACAAAATCCTATTTTCATTCAATGCAAAGGCCAAGAATCCTTCTCAGACAACTTCAAAGGTACACAGTTGAGAGTCTACCATCTATCTGTAAACTTCCTCTCTGATTTACCACCACTGTATTTTTATTTTACAAATGCCTTAGATTAATAACTTTGTTTGTTCAGTTACCATAAAATGGCATGAAACTGTCTCCTCGTTGAAGACTGGGGCCTACTATAACCTAACTCATGCTTGCATGCTATGGTCTCTCATATTTTTAATCCAGAATGAATGAACCTATATTCTCTTTGAGTCGAGAGCTGTGCTTTAGTGTCACCTTAACCTGTGCAACTTTTTTCCCTCAACAATTAAAAATAAATTATAATTTGTTTAACATGGCAAACACATGATTTTTAATGATAATTCTTGACACTAAATATTTTTCAACATTATGGGATTATCAGAGCCTCAAAAGGGAATGTTTTGTCATCTTAGCTCCCCAAAGCAAAAATAAGCAACAAATTACTGCAAAGACAGAGGTGACGACCAGCATAATAAATCGGGGTTGTTTCCGAGTTGTTTGTTAAAAGTCAGAGGTTTGGGTATTTGGTGGTATCACAACTAAAACACCAATTTTATGTATAATTAACTTTAGTGGATAATTTCAGGTTGATATTTAGTATTCCTGACATAGTGCAAATTTATATGATGAATTGTTCTCCTATGATAAAAGGCAGAATCATTTGTTAAATTTTCCTAATATCATATTTTAGCAATCACAAAACTTTTATCTTCTTAAATGCACAAAAATCTTAATATTCTTTCATATTGACATCAATTCAATACAGAAATGACACTACATCCATTCTAATTGATTTTTGCAGACAGATATATTCTTTTTTATTATTTTTCTTTTTTCTTGATTCTAAGTGTTACCCCTATAATTGGAATGTCTTGTGATACTTTTGTTTTATTTATTTAATCACTTATTTTTGTATTTAAGCTTCTAAACCATCTGGAATTTATTTTTTTTCTGATTGAGACAAGCTCCAACTTAATTTTCTTCCAGATGGGTAGCCAGTTGCTCCAGCTCCATTTAGTTTAACCATCCCTTTTCCCACACTGAAATGATGCCTTTGTCCCATTTAAAAATCCTCATATAAATATTGTGACTTATTTTTGGATTTTTGAGTGTATATTGTATGCCATAAAATTTAAGTTCTGCAGTTATAAAGCAGAGCAAAACAATAAAAGTTTCCATTCTCATTGAGTTTATATTCTTGAAAGAAAAAGTAAAATAAATAAAGAAAGAAAACATTAGCTATGTAACTACATGGGTAAGTATACACAGATATGTTTGAGAATAATAAAGAAAAACTGAAATCAGAATGGAGAGTTTACATTGTGTGTCTATTGAAGTCTTCTGTTATAAACTAACATTTAAACAAACACCTGAATGCAGAAGGGTAAGGTACACACATATTTGATAGGATAGCATTTGAATTAGTAGAAATAAATGGGAGAGTTTTTGCAAGTTTTGTTCATGATAGGCCAATCCTTAAATAGGAAAGTTAGTGTGATATGACAATGTGGCAGAATCACATAGCTATTATCAATTTCCACAAACTGATTTGTTCTCAGTTTATATTATAATCCTACATTGACCTGAATGCAGGAGTTTAAAAAATATTTTCTTATCTATTTATTTTTACCTGCTTTCTAAATGAGATTTTTTTTCCATGATGATTTCTAATTATGATTTACGGATATTATTTGAAAATTGTACCATTTTGGTACTGTTCATTTCTACCCAATGGCATAAAATTAGATTTAGCAAATTTTGTTTTTTTAATATAAATCAGTGCTATTATATGATATTTTCATCTATACATGCTGTCCTTTTTATGTTATTTACCATCTGTTTATATCTTTGTAGCAATTTTATTATTTGTATGTTGTTTTCATCTGTATGAGAAGAATAGTAATATTTTATGCACATTAATACATATTATATAAAATTTATTTTATACCCTGGTTCTTTTATAATTATTTCCTCTATTGAAAACTTGGCATGTACATTTTTTGAAGATGAGTGTTTTAAATAATTTGTTTTCAAATATTTAGTACAAAAATATTTTCAGGCAAAATGTTCATAGTTATTAGTTTCATTCTCTTGACATATTTTATAATCTCATTCATTTGTTATTTAACTATATTATATTAAGAATAATTTAAATTTTTTGAATTGCAGGTAGTTTTCCTCCTTTTCATGGAGATATATGAAATTATGTTGTCATATTTTAATGAACCTCTATTTAAAAACACATATACTTAACAACCACTTTCCAAAATTTCCTATTGCTTATTTGCTTTCCATTATTCATTTTGTTTTCAGGTTTTGAGGTAATGTTTCTGTGTACTAATTGGCATATTTTTTAACCAACATTGCTTATAACTGCCTTCTATAATTTCCTTCTTTCTTATATTATATTCTGATATATATACTCATTATGTAATGGAAAATAGCACTTGATAGCATTAAATCTCCTTGGTGTGATATTCAATTAGATTTTCAGCATACACACACACGTGTGTATGTGTGTGTGTGTATAATGATGTGAAGATATATTTTATGATATGTTAGTCATTTAGACTGTGGTTTTGTTTTCCTCCTCCTCTCTCTTTTGTTATCTGTTCTTTTTCTATTTGTTTAACCTCAAGCACCATACCCTGTCTTGCTATGACGATTTGAGCTCTCAGGAGCCTTTCCCCTTTTAGAGCAGGCTTGAATAGGGCTTTCTCATGAGAGAAAGGAGATGAAGAAATAAGTGACTCAAAGAACTAAGTATATTAGCATTTATATGTTCATGCCCAACTTGGACAGATGGCATAGCCCCCTATATATCCTCTTGACCTTGTCTTCATTTTTTACTGATTATTTAATTTATTTACATTTCAAATGTTATCCCCCTTTCCAGTTTCCATTATACAAACTCCCTATCCCTCCTCCCCTTCACCTGCCTCTATGAGGGTGCTTCCCCACCCACTCATCCATTCCTGTCTCAGCGCCCTAGCATTCCCCTAGGCTGGGTCATGAAGCCTCCACAGGACCAAGGGGCTCCTTTCCAGTGATGGCAGATAAGGCAATCCTCTGCTACATACCCTACTGGAGCCATGGGTTCCCTCATGTGTACTCTTTGGTTGGTGGTTTAGTCCCTGGGAGCTTTCGGAGGTGTAGGCAGTTGATACTGTTCTTTCTATAGGGCTGCAAATCCCTTCAACTCCTTCAGTCCTTGCCCTAACTGGGGTTACCACACCCAGTCCCATGGTTGGGTGCATGCATCTACATCTATATTGGTCAGGATCTGGAAGAGCCTCTCAGGGGACAGCTAAACAAGACTCCTGTCAACAAGTACTTCTCAGCATCAGCAGTAGTGTCTGGGATTCGTGGCTGCAGATGAGATTGATCCCTAGGTGGGGTGTCTTCTCCAGAATGAACCCAGTGAGAGTGGACACTCAATTGTTTTCTACATGATTATTTTCGCTGTGGAGACATATATGCCTTGATAAGTCAATCATTCACTAATATCGTTTTATGAAATTGTATTAACTCAATGACAAATTCTGTTCATAGTAATTGTTTTGATAAATAATAATAGCCAAAACTGTAGTTCATCAGTGTTCTTCAGAGCCTGAATATGTGTTTTTCCTAGTTCTACTCAGCAAAGTGGTATGTCTAATGCATTCTTGTCTAAGGTATTTTTGATTTGCAGTGGAACAGATAAAGAGGCATAATAGAACCCATATAATTTCTAGTTTTGTTTGTGTGTGTGTGTGTGTATTCTGTACATAGTATATCCTCTTTCCCATTCATAGAATTCTGAAGAGATGGATTACTGTTACATATGCATGTAGTATGCATTCTTATATTATTATTCAAAGTTCAAAGCATCTTTGCCCATTTTGAAAGATATCGCCTTATTTATTTATTTTTTTGGTGGAAAAACTCCAATTCATTTCTAAGAAAGATTTAATTTCTCTTAAGAGAAATAAGAATGTTAGGCTGGGTGGTAAACACTTTCCTATACACTAATCTTGAGATATACAATAAAACCATGCATAAAAAAAGAATCAAATCCCCAAAATATATAT
Source organism: Arvicanthis niloticus (assembly GCF_011762505.2). Lineage (NCBI taxonomy): Eukaryota > Metazoa > Chordata > Mammalia > Rodentia > Muridae > Arvicanthis > Arvicanthis niloticus. The sequence continues at coordinate 79,754,181 of NC_047662.1, read as the reverse complement.
TATAATGAAGTATGGAACACACATGCATATATTTCATTGCTAATTATCTATTTGCATACTTTTTAATGTTTATCAGTTCTACAATTTCTAATATAAATTATCTTATTTGATTCTTATTGCAACACAGCAATGTAAAATTATGACATTATTTCAATTAACTTAAGCAACATATTTGTTATTAGATATTATAGTAATAGTTATGGTGTTTAAATGTACAGCCTATTAAAAATAATACTATTATTATTCACATTCAAAAATATAAAAACATTCATCTAATTAGAGGTGGAACAAAAATTTAGAAGTTTACAATATGATTTCAGAGTGTGTGTCTATGTTTCTGACTACTGTAAAATTATATAAAATAATTAACATTATTCCAGTCTATAAAGCAGTAAATTAGTGAAGTAGGTTAACTTGTTTGCACACAGTCACTCAATAAGGAAAGGATGAAGCAAACAAAACCTAATCTTATTTTCTGATTTTACACACTCAGTCCTCTCCAAAGTACAACATGTAACTAATAAAACCTATTCCATTGCAGAAACATATAGGTATGAAATAATATAAACCCATTTGGGTCGATATGATTATAATACCTGGTAGTTTAACAATTCTTAAATGTGAGTGATTCTTATGCATTTCAACATATAAATTTGTTATTTTGAGGTATTTTTGATATTTGCATTAATTAATATTGTAATGCCCATCGCCTTTCGATTTCATTTTGAAATTTTGTCTTCTTTTCCTTATAGATTTTGACAACTATGAAATAGTAAATCCAATTGCAAAGCTTCTACAAAATGCTGGCAGAATTTTGCTGTTATATAGCAAATGTCAACAGAATAGAAATTGAAATAATTTCTAAAATCTAAATTGAGTCAAGCTGCAGAAATGTGAGTTCATTCGAGTCAATGAATATTCACTGAGTCCTTATGCCATGCTGAGCACAATGCTAGGCACAGTGGGAGATTAGAAGATCATAAGAGCAGCCACTGCCTTTAGGGGTTTCTTATTCAATGGAAGAGGAAGGCATGTACAAACAATCTTAATATTAGCCTGACTGTTATAAGTGCTATAACAAAGGGACCGAAAAAGTGCTATAGGGATATAAAGCAAAGATATTAACTCCAACTGGGCGAACTTGAACAAACAAATAAACTCCACAGCTGGCGCAATGAAATGTGATTTCAAGAAAAAAAATACTTTAGTTTTAATTGTTTCCAATGTTATTAGGCAAGTTGCCAAGAAGTCTTTCCTTCAATATCAAGTTATATCTGAGAAATATAATATTAAGAAGTATGACTACTTATTTAGAGGCACTAAAATAAAATAGCCATCATGAATGTTACCTGCTGGGTTAATTTCAACAATGTACTTGCTCTTCAATAGTGCAAACAAAACATCTGGGCAGGAGAAATAGCCTTGTAAAAGACAGGATCATTGTTGTGTAGATAGAAAGAGAAAAAGATCTCATGACTCTATTCAACTGATTTTCTGTTTTATTGGTATCCTCAGCAATAGTGTTTATTCTTACATCTACACACATTTAGAAAATGCTCATTAGATTTTTCTCTATGCTGTGTTCTACATTGTTACACTGATAATGTCAAAGTGGGCATTCTTTTCTAAAATTATGAAGAAACATATAGAAGTGCAGTCAGTTTTCATACCAAAGACAATAATGTACTCTCTTTGAGCATTAATTTCATCTCTCATGAGAAGTTACCATGTGATGTTATTTTAGAATGCTATCAACTCAGATGGTCTAAATTCAAATCTCTGTCACGCCACCAATAAATGTTAAACTTCCTACATTTCCATTCCAATCTGTAAAACCTAGTGCAGAGTAATGACTATATTGTGTTTGTTGTAAGGTTGATCTTAGCCATAAAAAAATTCAGAATATGATTTGAAGTGTATTCTCATAGAGTTAGAGTAAGCTGTAATTCACTATATTCTGTGTCTTCTAGTTCATGGGCAAATTACCAGATGTAAAAGATGACAATGAAGAAGCCTTCGTAGGAAACAAAAATTTCTGCTTGAATTATAATACCAAAATTAATATAAAAATATAATAGCTTGGTTAATTACTAGCACTTAATTCTTAAGAACACAAGAATGGTGAGGCTCAAAGATATGTACAGCTTATGCAGAAATACAAACAATAGATTTCAGGGTTATTTGTTTAGTTTTTTAGCCAAAACAATTATATATGGTTATATATCTGTCACTTGAGCATTTAAAAATTAGTGAGTTGCTGAATTAGTAAATTCAGAGGCTAACATTCACTTTAGTGACCTCTGGAAACAGTCATGAAAAAGGCAAGTTGGAAAAAACTGGACAGAACATAATTTATAAATGTAAATAATAGAAACATGTCTTCTTTTTTTGTTTGTTTTTTTTGTTTGTTTGTTTTGTTTGTTTGTTTTTTGGTTTTTGGTTTTTCGAGATAGGGTTTCTCTGTGTAGCCCTGGCTGTACCTGGAACTCACTCTGAAGACCAGGCTAGCCTCAAACTCAGAAATCCACCTGCCTCTGCCTCCCAAGTGCTGGGATTAAAGGCGTGTGCCACCACCACCTGGCTGAAACATGTCTTTCATTTTCCACTCTATAGATCAAAATCTTGCTTTCTCTCATTTTCTAAATTTTAAGTTACACAAACCACTTTGCTTTTTTATACTTGAATACATCATAGTATGTTTTAGTTTTAGCCTGTGCATCTGTTTCTCCTCTGCCCACTACAACCTTAACCACCATTTCCGGCATGCAATTAAGAAGATCTATAAAAAATGTTCCCTCTGACTTCATACAACCTATTCTCCACTTTAGCATTCAGTTTTTTTTAAGTTTTCTCAGTATTTTCATAGATCTGTCTCTTTTCTTCCAATTTTCTTGCATTTCTCTTTTATATCATTAATGACTGACCTATCTATCAGTTGTCCAAGTATCATATCCCTTACCAATTATAAGAAGCTCTTTGAGAGCTAGGAGTGAGTATATTATAATCATTGTAATTGTCATTTCTCTTCTTGAATGCTGGATTGTTCTTCAATAACATTTGATGAGTAAAAGGAGGAGTGAGTGAATTAATGAATGAAAATTTATGTTCTGTATTAGACTGTCATACAAAAAAAGCTATGCCAAAACATCATAATCTGTTAGGGAGAAATGAAAATTGATGGAAAGAATTAAATGGCTATGTATTTTAAATGTTTTAAAATAATAACTAGCATATATCTCAGTCACCCTTTAAAAAGCCTAGACACAAATACAATTCCATTTGTGAATTGCAACCTTTATTCCCTATGCATTTGCTTACCCTGAACTAGAAAGGCTCCAAATGGCATGATTAGGACAGAGCTTGTGTTCAGAGACTTGTACATAATTCATAGTTTAAGTTTTACAAGTTTGCATAATAAATAGTTTAAATACTGCAGCAACAAGCTGGAGAGGAAATTAGGATTCTGAATGAAAAAGTTAATTATACCTCTAAGGATCCTGGGCTTTTTGCAATACATTAAAAACAAGCTTAGACGATGATAATTTAGGCTAAAAGGAGATGAAAATGCAGAAGATTATGGGAGTGGTGATAACTGACAAGTTATCTTATTAAGTGGGGATAATTAGACTAAATTAATTTTAAAATTGTAGTAGTAGATTCTGGATCAACAATGGTGTAAATAATTTCCGGGGCTGATGATCTTGCAGCTGGAGACATTTCTGTTAGATGGTCTGTTAACACTAATGACCATTTTCTCTGCTTCAGCCATTCTATTCAGATAACCCAGTGGGTTAGGGCAGAAAAGTAGAATTCCAACCCTTTCAGCTTGGCTGCCAAAGCAGATCAAAGAACAGGAAATCCTCATCAAGGAGAGTGATTTTTAACAAGATAAAGATGGAAAAGATTTCACAGAATCTTCCTTTAACCACTCTTGTGTGCACTCATCCTTCACTCAGCCTAGGAATATTAGAAAGAATAATCAGCATTAATGCTCATTTAGGGCATTTATTGTGTAAGTAGTGTACCAAACATGTGACATAATCTTATGTTCTTTAAAGAACAAACCTGCGAAACATGCACAAATATAAACATGGTAGAAAGAAATCCATTTGTGGGGTATATCATTTCTTTCCTGCAAATGAATTGATTAGCCCAAGAATATATATTTAATGATGACTAATTACTTACTTTGAAACCTACTCGAAAGGCTCTGGAGCCATGCCAAAACATGCAGCACATTCTTGTTGCTGGATCTTTTGTTGTGATCAAGGACAAAGCCATTGCTTAGGTATAGGTTCTCAAGCTGTAGCTCTCCACTCTATCTCCAAAAATATTTACATTATTATTCACAACAGTAGAAAAATTACAGGTATGAAGTAACAACAAAATATAATTTTGTGGATGGGAATGGTATTAAAGGATCACATCATTAAAAGGTTGAGAACCACTGGCTTAGGTATTTTGTAATCAAAGGAAAAGTTCAATGTCTACTTAGTGAAATAGCTCAATACATAAAATCTCTTTTCTTTAAGCTTAATGAACCCACTTTGATATTTAGTATTTATGGTAGATAGAGATAACTCCATGCTCAAAATATCCTTGGGTTGTGACTGGACAGGTGGTGGAGGAGGTAATTTCCAGATGGGGGCTCTCACTTTTCAGAGGAGACGAAAAGAGAAGAAAGGGGAGGAGGATCTGTGTGAGGGGGTGCTTGAATGAGAGAATGGCTGATACTGGGATACAAAGTGAATAAATAAATGAATTTTTTAATAAAATAAATAGCCTCTTACCTCCATGTGTCTGCAATCTGATATACATACACACAAACAGACACACACAGACACATATACACACAATAAATATTTAAATAAATCTAGGAAATTTAATATAAATGTGAGAATCTCTTGATGTGTCATCGAGTAAAAATTACCAAGACTGGAGAGCTCAGTTCTATTTATGAGACCCACGTGGCAAAAAGAGAAATGACTTCCACAATTTTCTCTGACATTAACAGTATACAACAAATATGGATAAGTACTAACACACACACACTCACATCTACACACACACACAGACACACATCTTTCTAGATTTAAAAAGATGGAAAGTGTTAAAAGTTGTGATCTACATTTCAAGATCATTATTGGTGTGCTGTTTTAAAAAGAGAAACATAGAATTTAGGACCCATTGTATTTCAATTAGTATATACATTTATCAACTTGAATTTGCTTTGAAAATACTAGTGACTGTGTGCCCACTGAGACAATTAGGAATATTTTTAAGTCATTTGAAAGACACATTAGTCATAGAAATAATACAAGCTTTTCAGTTTTAGTTCCTGTTACATCTATGGAAAGTGATTCCTGTCCACATATCTGCTGACAGGATAGACTCCATAGCTTTGAACTCCAGTATGGAGCAATTACACTTCACTGAACATGTGCTTGGATATTACAGTTTCTCTGCAATAAACAGCTGTTTCTACCAAAACATGTGAAGTGTGAGATAGCTTAGTGGGAAAACATACCCAGTCAAACTCTAACATTTAGAAATATATTATAGTAATTTAAACATGGCAGCTGATACCTTGATGTTTTTGTCAGCTTATACTCAATTCATCTCCAATAGCTACTGACACTGCACTCACTGATGACTATTACGTACAGTGTAAACATCAGTATCTCATATGACCATTAAAATTTGTCTATTTCTGCCTCAAATAGGTACAATTTAAACATAGTATGTAGGAAAACACTGTAAGGACTTTCAAACCACTTAAAGTGAGCCAAAGAATATAATATGTACAACATTCCCATCACTTGTATCCCACACAACTTCTTTAAGTGTATCTACTATTGTTCCCCATCCTGAGCACCTCCTTTTAGACATAGTTCCTTTCTTTTCATTCTTTGATTAACCCAAACTTGTGTCTGTGCAAGGACCCTCATATTAGTTTCACATTAGTTCTTCAATTCATGTGTCTTCTCTCTGATATTTGTCTTACTCCTTCATCTCCTTAAAGGCTTTCATCAGTCCTCTGCCTCTTTATGAGACCTTCTATGAGCATTCCTTAAAACTGAAAACATCAAACACCCACCTATGTCATGGCTCATAATCTGATGCTATTTACTTGTTTCCTTTGTAAAGATTAACTTCAAAACCAACAGGTTATTTTCTATGTGTATCCTGAAGAAAAAAAAAAACTTCTTGCTATCATTTTGCTTATGCACACAGCGTGTATTACTACTAATCCATGAAAATGGGCTGAATATTGGGTAAATACACAAATAGTGGACAAAATGTATAGTTGGAAAACAAATGTTTACCCTTGATAGACAACTATGAACCTTTAGATATGAGTAAGTAGAATATCAGTAGCTCAAGCACACATACAAAAATGAAAATAATTCCATGTTCTACAGTGGGAGAACCACTGATACTTGCTCGCCAAGCTAGAAAAACAAGATGGTTTCAGCATGACCCACAGACTATTCCTATTCTGAGATACCATGAAAAATCCAGCTCTCTCATAGTTACTATTAAAATCTATCATCTACATCTACCTCAACAATTTGTCTTATATTCAGTCTTTACTCTTCATAAACAGAAGTTTCAAACAAAGTTCTCTACTTTGATGATTCCCTTGTATATGGCAAATGCTTAATCTGGCACTTCCACATATATTATCTCATTGGCTCTTCCTATAAATTCTTTATTGTAAGCATTGTTATTACCATTTTATAAGAATAAGTATCTCTAAGAAGTCGTGTATCAGAATCACATAGGCAAGCCCAGAATTAAAAAGCAGTTTCAGACCCAAAACATGACTCCTTTATTGCTGAATGTTGTCTACTCAGGGTTCTTTAGATAGTCTTTTGTTTTCAGGGGGACAAGTGCATAAGTGCTAATTTACATTCTGGTGATGATTATTAAACCCCTATAATGTCTATCCCATCACATAATGGTAGGGCTTAAAATATTTAATTTGCTGCCTTCATTTACAATGAAATCACAAAGCTAGAAAATGATAAATACTGTTGTTCTTTTATCTTCAGAAAATGCCACTTTGATTGTCTTCCCTCATCCCATCCCTTCCTGTAAGTAACTAGCTGGTCAGGGCTGCCAATACATCAAAGTGTTCAGTAGCCAATTACAAAGAGATGAAGCAGACATCTGACAGGAAAGAACATCCTTTAGCCCTTGATAGACAGTTGATCTGCAATTAAAGAGATGATTTATGGCTTAAAGGAAAGGGCAGCTACTTATGTCATGAGCACATACCCATACACAATGCATTTTTCTAAAAACCAAAGAATCCTACTATTTCACATTGAAATTCCTCATTCTCTATACTCATGATTTTTCAAAGTCACACAGAACATCAGAATTGTATGTCTTCTACTATACTCCAATTCTTTTTTCTGAGACAATTCTAGGACATATCCTTGAAATTAAAACTCAAAGTATTGGCCTCATTTCTATGACTCTCTATTATTTAAGTATCTCCTAATATACCCATACTATTCACAATGTTCAACCTAAAAGTTGACTCTTTTGTAAAACATTAAACTTCCTTAAGCAATTAATTTTCCTCCTTTGCTAGAATCTTATGAAATGAAGTGTCTCTTAATAGCCATCTTCACTATCTGGGAAGCTGTAATTAGGATATTGTTTCTCTAACTTGTGTGTGTCTAGATGAAAAACCCAAAGCTATCCATGATCAGTAAATAGGAAGATGCTGACATTCCCTCTCTAGACAGCATTATCATTATCTAAGTTTCTAGGAGTTTGAGCCCCCAGGATAGTGGACAACTGTAATAAAATCACCATTAGCAATGATTTTCTCTGGGATATCCAATGGAATTGAATGAAAGTAAAGTGGTAATATAAAACAGAAACAAAAACTCCCCTCATCAACTTTAAGATGTTCAATCTAGCAACCCCCAGAGGCATTGCTGGCTCATTTGTCAATAGGGAGATATTAAACCAACCAACCAACCAACAAACAAACCACTACAAGAAAATTCAGAAACAATAATTCACACTTGAAAGCAGCCTTTCCAGTTAAGTTTAATTAGAACAGTCAGTGTTGTCACACTGGTGAGAATTTTCATCTCTAGCTTTAATGTACCTCTAGTCTTCAAATCTACTCAAGAGTACGGGCCCAATGACCTACCCACTGGTACTGTTTTTTTTTTCCATAAAGTAATTAAAGACTAAAATATCAGTATTAAAGTGGAAAAGTTAGTGTTGATTCCAACTCTTGTCTACAGTAAAGCAGGCTTAAAAACATAAGAATATCTAGAATCTTCTCAGGTGCCAAATATTTATGCTTTCTTTCCTTTTTCTTATCCTGCTACATATTGAACAATTATGTGGAAATCATCCTGTGAAGCTCTGATCTATATTATTTCATTTGTACCTATTCTAGTGAGCCAGGAAGTTGTGTATAAATTGTTAAGATTGACCTGTGAGCTAGGCTCTTGGCCAGTAGAGTCTGTACTCTTGCTCATCAGAAGTAGATTAGAGCCATGACCTTGTACTGCAAAGACTAAATTCATTGCTTTGTGATTAATCTTAACGAACCTTCTTTCCCATGCTAAGGTTTTTTTTTTTTCCCATAAAGCAAGGAGCTACAACTGAGTCACGACTCCAAGAAACAGTTTATGTGGAATTTAAATATTTCTGTCTTCCTTTGCTAATAGATAAGTTCTTCTACCTCTTTAGAGAAAAAGGAAAGTATCACTAAATTGCAAATGATCCAAAAGAGAAATGGTTTGTAATGTTCTTGGGAACCCTTTGATTTGGTTTTCAAGTATACATTCATCTAACTCAGTATTGGGCTGCAGATCATGTCTTAGCATGCCTGTCTATTATTTGTACTATTTCATACCACTGTGAATAGGTCTAGAAAACAGACTTGACAGTCTGGGAACACTGATATATGTGATAGTCCCTTTATTTTTTAATGATCTTATCTATCTTTCTCTTTATTCAGTGAAAGTCTAGGCTTGTCAAGAGTGAGCAAAGGACTAAAACTGATCTCTCTAACAATGTCAAAGGTTCATCAAAGCCAAACATAGAAGGAGTCAGTTGGCATAAGGAATCATAAAGCAGTATATACTATAGTGGTATATGAGTGCTTTGGAAAATAGTGTGTAGGTTTAGATGACTCTTCAAAACCAAGTCTTGCATTTACCTTCTCATTTCCTCACCATGAGCTCTGCATTTTTCATCTGCAAAATTGAGATTATAATGTTTAATGAGACTGTTACTGAACTATAATGATAAAAGTGTTAGTAAAAATTTGTTTTAGACATATGAACCCTTCATCAACTTTGCTGAACATGTCATAAGAAGAAATACTAGCAAGTGGAACAGGACCAGAGAACAAGGGACTGAGTATGAAAGTGTGGAAGACAAAACTTCGATTGCCTAAAGTGTTGTACTATGACCATCCCCACAAGCAATACAGAATAGTTTATTTTATTTAAAATATGAAGGCAGTGTGATAGCCATTATAAATCATATTCACCTTAAAATTATTTTCATCATATTAGACTCAAGTGGAGCTATTTCCTGAATAATTTGGAATATTAAGGTATGAAGAGGTTGAAAGATAGAATGGTATTTTTGTTTTATACTTAAGTATTGCTTAAGAGGAAAATCATTTTGTAACCTTTATATTTTAATATAAATAGATTTTATTAATGTAATTTTGATATATTTTATTCCATACAGAGATCTGTGGAGTTCTATTATGTATATATGTATATGACGACAATATTATAAAGAATACTTTTTCATATCATGACCTACTTTAATCTCTAATAGCATCAATAGTATCATTTAATCATCTTGTGTCCAGCTTCAAATCTTTGTCTTTTAGCAAGAACCAGTAATAAAAATATTTTGTTCAGAATTTCTTTTTTCACTATTAAGATTTAGTGGCACAACATATGTACCTTAATGTTAATCATTGTAGTGGTTTGAATATGCTTAGTCCACAGAGAGTGGGATTGTTATGAGGTATGGCCTTGCTGAAGGAAGTGTATCTCTGCTGGGCTTTGAAGCTCTGCCCAGTGTGGAAGAGTCATCTTTGGCTTCCTTTGATGAAGACTTAGAATTGTCAGCTCCTGCAGCCCAGCATCTGCCTGGATGCTGCCACACTCCCCACCTTGATGGTAATACACCAAACCTCTGAACCTAAGCCAGCCACAATTAAATGTTGACCTTTATAAGAGTTACTTTGTTCATGGCATCTGTGCACAACAGTAAAATCCTAACTAAGACAGTAGTATATGTTACTTTTCTTATTGTTAAGCTTCTTTTAAAAATGCTATATATTGTGGGCAGTACTTTGATGCTTTATTTATTTATTTATTTATTTATTTATTTATTTTAGTCTATGTGGATTATTTAAATTTATCTGAACAGTTCATTGAAAAGCACTTGTTTTCACTCCTATATAATATTCTTCTGTGTAGAACCCTGTAAAATGAAGTTCACTATAAATCATCTCAGAACATAGGTGCAGATTCAACTCCATCAGTTTTTGCAGTGACTCATATTTTCATTTTCTTCCATATCACTTTATGTCCATACAAACTTGCATGACTGGGAAAACAATCTTTTCCTAAATATGTGTCAGAAGATTTTAGTAACAGCTTTTATTTTAGTGTCTCATTGTTGTTGTTGCTTCTCCTTTTATTGTTGATGATAATGTTGTGATTTTGGACTGTAATATAAAATTCAGTCTTACTCTCCGGCCCATCACTGTACTAGATCAAGATTTCTCTCTAGTTTGATCTCCTTCTGCCATTTCTCTCTTCTACTTCCTAGAATCTGTGTTTTATTAGTTCCAAAACCAAGTACTATACCATTCTCTAAGAACATTTAAATATCTTTTGAATTTTGCCTATAAAATTTTATTTGTTTTAAATATAATTGCTCTCTCTGTTCTGTCTCTCTCTTTCTTTCTCTGTGCGTGCATGTGTGTGTGTGTGTGTGTGTGTGTGTGTGTGTGTGTGTGTGTGTGTGCGCGCATGTGTGTGTCTTGTTATGTCAGAGAAGTACTAGATATATTTCAAGACTGAATTTTAAAGTCATGTAAACTAGGACTGGAGAAACATTTCAGTTGTTAACAGAGCTAGTTTCTCCTCAAGATGTTTCAGGTTTGATTTTCAGGACACACTTGACAGCTCACAACTATCTCCTAAGCATCTTCCTCCTTTGCTGGCCACCACAGGCATTGCATGCACATGGTGCACAAACATGTTTGCACACAAAACTCTCACACATAAAATAGAAATAACTTCAAGAAAATATTAAATTCAAGTAGACTTTCTGGTGACTGAGGATTGAGCCCTAAATTGTAATACATAATAACTGGTGAATTGCTGGTGTATTTCTTAGTTTTCCCTTTTTCATTGTATTAAAAAGAAGCCTGACTTCTTGTCCATATCCTACCAGGTCAAAGTCCATATCTTTTTCTTTTTGTATCCTCAAGTCTCCACATTACCGCTGACATCTTCCAACCTTGTGTCTACCTGACCCTCTGGTACATTACTATAGGACTAATGACAGTTGCAAAACTGAACAGAGCTAAGAGACCCGAAACTCCCTTTCATTGGCTCTGTTTAGAAATCACTATGATCTTTTCTGATGACTGCATAGCAAATTGGATTTACCTTTTCAATTTTGCATTATTCTTGTGTTATTGAGATTATGATGAATAATAAGATAATAACTGCAATTAGCCTCTGGATGACTAATGGTCCCTTAAATTGATTTTGAACAATCAATTTGAACATCTTCCCATGGCCAAATGAGAATGGGGAGGGACAGAGAGCTTCCACACACATTGCTGAGAAAGAAAATGATAAAATCTTATCAAACACTGACAATAGTGTGGAAGTTCCCTCAGGTTGGAAATGAAGACAGCAGACACAGCTGCTTATGTTTTTCTTCCTGAAAATGAGAAATTTAAAATTGGCTGGAACTTTTTATTTCTTTGTTGGTTATTTCAAGGTTAATGATATTTTTAACACAGGAACCATATGCAACATTATAATTTTAGTACCTCTCAAAATTGTAGCTTCTCTTGAACATTCAGTAAGCTGAAGTGTAATATTCAGCGTTGACCATTAGATTACTATTCTCACTGTGTACCAATGTTTTCATACAACTTTCACCACCAAGGGAATGCTGACACTCACTATTCCTGGTATTCTACTTTGAATACATTATCTTAAGATGAAGGGTAAAAATCTAATGGTAACTATGAGTTTAGCTTATATCTGAACTCCCAGAACATGTGGTATGATGAGAAGAGACATGAAAAAAATGTGAAGAAAAGAAACTATCTTTTGGGTGTATATAAAATTAGTGGAGGAACTAGCTTTCAGGTAGTAAAGGACCTATTTCTTTTTAAAATAACTACCCCTTTAATTTTTTCTATGACATTTTTTAATAACACTGATTTCTGGTTTTTAGAGTTCACACCACTCCTTGATATTTCCAACCAGGCTTGTTTCTTTTTTACACCTTGAGCCAATACAGAGTTTATGCAGCCAGTATTTTATTAAACAAATACGTTACTATATAAAAGATAAATTCACTATGCAAGACACTGAAACAATTTTTTAAAAATACCAATAGTTGAAGTTGTGTTGAGGAACAGGTTAGTGAGAAAGACAGGTTTCATTATCAAAACCCATTACAAGTTCTACATCTGTCTTATATTAGAGCTAATAAGTAAAGATAGTTATTTCTCTTGTGTGGTATCTGAAGCTCCCTCCACAAACAAGATGGCATTCTGGTTTAGAGTTGTGAGGAATGTCAAATTCATATGTTTGATGAAACTACCCAGATCCTACAGATCTTTGTGACATGAATGTAGGTCCCCACATTCTGTAGCCTTGGGAATTTAAAACCGTTATAAAATTTCTTCAAACGCCCAATGAGCTTTCATTTATATTGTTTGAGCCCCTAGCTTACAAATTTCTGAGTATCACCTGTCTTTTGCCTTATATTTTGTGAATATTTCACACTGTAAGCTGAACATCATTCTCTCAGCATTTCTTTCACATGCGTGCATGTGTGAGCACACACACACACACATACCACACACACAATCAAATACACAGGCAAATACACATTATTACTATTTATTATATGTACTTATTTTACATGTACATCGTTACTATTTCTTATTATTTTATTTCACCAAAACATTCTAGTGAAAATTTTATGAAGCTAAAATGTTTTACATTTCTGTAATTAAACCACATAAAATATTAAATATAAGTGATTATAAACTTCCTTCATGGGGCTGGAAAATGAAAATAGAATAACAATAATAGCAATTATTATTATTATTTAATAGCAATTGCTTTTCAGAATACATGAGTGTGGTTGTCAGTACTCACATTGGGTAGCTTATAACTACCTATAATTCCAATTCCAAAGGATCCAATGCCACTTTCCTTTGGAAGTTGCACTCATGTATACATATTTTCTACACACAAAGAAGCAATTAAGAAATAAAAGTAAGTTTAAAAATATAATCTGTTTTCAGGGCTGAGGATATGGCTCAGTGGGCAATGCCTGAGAACATGAACCACTTAAAGCCAGGCAGAGTAGACCAATACACCTAAGTAACATGAGAAATAGAAACAAGAGTTTCTCACAAGTCTATGAGCTAGCTAATATGCCTAATGCAACTGCAGAAAGAGATTCTACTTCAAGCAAGTAAGAAGTGAGAACTGAATACCAAGGTTGTTTTCTTACTCCCACAAGGTTGTTTGCTTGTTGTGTCTGCACTCATATATACATACATACATGCAAACACACATATCTGTCATTCATTCATTCATTCATTCATTCATACATACATACATACATAGATGCAAACAAAGAAACCACTTTTGTTGTTTGATTAAGGAATTTTCTTGTTCGAGGCCAGCCTAGTCTACAGAGTGAGTTCCAGGACAGCCAGGGCTACACAGAGAAACCCTGTCTCGAAAAAAAAAAAAAAAAAAAAAAGAAAGAGAAAGAAAGAAAGAAATTTTCTTCATGCCTGTTTCATCTTTCAAGGTATCTAGTCTGACATTTTCTTGGAGGATTCTGACTTCTTTATTCTCTCCTATCTTTTCCATGCCTCATCTTTTTAAACTGCACTTGGGAATTCCCAGATCACATTTTTCCTATATTGAAAGATGATGAATGATCTCTGCCCAGAACCTCCTTCTGACTCACCTCCACGTCTACCCTTCACTTTTTCAATTCATTAAATGCTATCTTGCTTAGAATCCATTGAGAAAGAATGAAGAGATTATTATTTCATTTGTTATAATAGGATTAAAGTGTCACAGTAAAAATAATTGGAAACATTTTAAAGTGTTTAATTAATGTGCTTTGTACCTGTCTAGAAATTCATCAGTTTGTGTCTTAATGACTATTGTCTTAGAGTTTTACTGCTGTGAACAAACACCATGTCTAAGGCAACTCTTGTAAGAACAATATTTAATTGCGGCTGGCATACAAGTTCAAAGGTTCAGTCCATTATCATCAAGGTAAGAGTACGTCCAGTATCATCAAGGTAAGTATCCAGGCAGGCATGTTACAGGCAGAGGTGAGAGTTCTACATATTCATCTGAAGGCTGCTACCAGAATACTCACTCCCAGGCAGCTAGGACTAGGTGTTTAAAGACAATGGCCACAGTGACACACCTACTCCAACAAGGCCAAGCCTTCTCATACTGCCACTCCCTAGCCTAAGCATATACAAAAGTATATACATTTATATACTTTAAAGTGTCAGGACAGATAATTCTATAATAGTAAGAATGGATAAAATATCCATTCATAATTACTTATTGTTCTTTTACATTAATATTCAAGACTACATATGATACTGTAGGTGGAGTAAAATGAGAGTCTATGACATTGAAAAGAAATTATCATGCATAGCATAAAGTTAAGCACTTCCCATGAGTATAGTGTGGTATGTGGGCTAAAGATTACTCCAGTTTCATGTCATTCATACATACAACATTTCCTATATGATGAGGGAGGGCATAGAATCAATATCAGTGGAGCTAATTGTGATTAAGTGACAAGAGAAGAAGAAAAAGATCACCAAAAAAATGACCCTTTTTTTCTCCTACACTTTACTTTTAACTCCAGTAGCCTGAGAACTTCTCCAAATATGCAATTGTCTTGGCACTACTTAAATTAAGAGATGATTAAAATATGCATACTAAAAAAAAAGATGTATTCCTTAAGCTTTGGTGTACATTTTTCTAAATCTTATTGGACCTTCAGGTCGACATTAAGTTATTGATGTTTTATTCCCATTTCTTAGATTACACACAAAGCTAAAACTAATCAAAGATATGAATTGACTTGCTTAAAGTCACAGAAATAATAAACGTCAAAGCAAGAATTTAAACCTAGTTTTCTGATCTTTAGTTCATGATTCTTTCCACAGGAACAATATATTGCTAAAATATTAGATCCAAAGTGTATGTTAGAGATTATTTTATCCTAGAATGGAAGACGTATTTGAAATAATGTGCCAAATCATATCACTCAGAGCTGCGTAGAGTGTGTGTTTAGAATACTGCTGGCTCGGTATGAAAAAGCAGTGATTGATTATTAATGTCTGCCATGGGCACATATGCCAGATACATAGCAGCCCGTGCTTATTTCTTTCCCTTAAATTTTACCAATAAAACAAAATGAAACAGAGGTTTTAAATAATTGCCCAAGAGCACTGAGGACCGTGTTTGAAGAACCATGACATAGCACTACCTCACATGACTTCATAACTACTGCTCTTGACATGAACTAAATTCTTTCCCTGGAATACTGGGAGATGTGCAAAAACACCCACTTTTCTGAATTGCTTTGTGCTTTTTTCCCATCTTTAATGTGCCAATACATTGAGCTTTGTTTTCTTAAGATTCTTAAAGTTTCTGAGGGGTAAAAAAAAAAAAAAAAAAAAAAATGAGTAAGACCATATGGCCAGTGATCAACAGGCTCTGACTGATGATGTGGAAATGGATAAGCAAAAACAGATGGGTCAAGAGAGAAGCAGATACGCTCAACTCATAGTAAGTAATGTGAGGAACCTCAGAAGCATCATGCAATTTTTCATTGGTGTTTGGTAACCACAGAAGCTAGGCCTTAAAATCGGGAGACTCAGATTGAAGATTCTTACTGTTATTGGAATAACCTCCACAGAGAAATGAGTGAAAGAACATAAAGTTAAAGCAAGGTAGAAATTTGAATACTCTATCCAGACAGTTTATTCAGAAAATTACTCGATGTTAGTTCCTAATTCAGGAGTTGCTGAGTTAAATGCTAAACTGAATCAGACAAAGCACCAAAATTACTCATCCAGTGACTGGAAAATGATAGTTTCTTGATGAAGAATAAATAATAATAGTTTTAAAACTCAGAAATGGTTGTAGAATTTGTGCTAATGCATATGTCCGTAAATATATATTTTCACTCTGAATCACCTGCTTGACTGACCCAATTGTATTTGCTTTGTAGACACGCATTTTAAAGTTCTCTCCAGATCTGTAAATGGTGAACAACTTCACTTTTAAACAGGAACTCTTATACTGCTTTTTGTTTCACTGAATAAGGACATTTTATTTATTTTTTCACAAATTTGACTAAGGAGAATTATCAGGCTAGAATTTCTCTCCATGAAAATGAGTCACAGAGAGGTTAAGTCACACTGCTCACCAGTGCTGAGCAATGATAAGGAATAACATTTCTTAACTAACTCCTAAGTCAACGTATTATAGAGTACTTGCTCTTCACATTGGGGTCAAAAATGCCACTCTTTCTATCACTGTCACTCTTCCTCTTGTCTGCATTCCTTTTATCTTTTTCTCCTGTATCATTTTTTGCTCCAAACTAATAACTGTTTAATAATTCCTTTCATGCATTCACTGTTGACCATTTAAAATATAAGAATCACAATTATTCTATATTACTAGCACATAATGTAGACAGACTACCCCAAATCATATTATTGGTTTTAGCAGATGTTTTTCCCAAATCATTGATTTGTGCTTAACATAAAAGGATAGTGCTATCCTAAATTCCAAGAATATATTCTGAACACCATTATATGCCTATGTCTTTGACACAGGTGTACTTAACTAGTGTCATTAGGTCACACTCTGGACAGAGAAACAAGGTCTACTCAGGCTTGTGGCTAAGATTTCTTTGGTTATGAGGTTCCAGAACAGGTCTTCATTTTCTTGTATTGGCTATTAATTAGATTACTTGTATGTGAAGCTGTGACGGCTAGTATTTATTGTTAACTTGGTAGAGTCTACAATCATCCAGGAGTAACTCTCTGAACGCATCTATGTGGGAGTCTCTAGAAATGGTTAATTGAATTGGGAAAACCCACTCTAAACGCAAGTGGCACAATTTCATGTGCTGGGGTCCCGGCCTGAATAGAAAGGTGAAAGCAAACTGAACTCTATTACTATTGATTTATGGTATTGTTAACAGCAGGCACTGTGGGCTCAGATACAAGGCAAGTTCCTTATCCTGACCTTTGTGAGTAGGTAATATTAGGCAATTACTTGATACTGTATTATTCAAAACCCATTAATTTATTCTGCTTTATTTTTCTGCCAGTACATATCACTCTTATGCAAAATTATACATTTTAGTATAGAAGCTTTTATTTATACATGTGTAAACATGCATAGATACAGTGTAAAACTCCAAAGATTCAAGGAATTGAATCTGCATCTTTCTTCTGAATGGACAACCTGGCAATATGATCAATTTAAATGCATTTAACAAACTAAGAGTTTAACAAATAAATTAATGAAATAGTAGGAGCTATATCACAAGATGGTCATAACAAATTAATAGGGCTAAAGATGGCCCAAGCTAATTTGGTTCTGGACTAACTACATTCCAACCTCTCCACGTAAGTGATACTCCAATCATACTGTGGTTAACCAGTGTCTTTTTACCAGAAATTTAATTTTTATCCAAATATTCATCACATAGCTCTATTCTTCTTTATTCTCCTTTTAAAAGAATGATATCTTTCCTCAAGTAAATAGCATGTGTGTGTGTGTGTGTGTGTGTGTGTATATATATATTATATATATATATATTACTGTGGAAGATCTTGCCTAGAATGCCACAGATTAGCAAGGTGATGCAAAATAAGTCTTAAAAGAAAGATTTTGGGGCTATCATGAGCCAAATTGGACAACATGCTCACATCAAAGTGTACTTTAGATCCTATATTAACATAAATAATAATAAAAATGTTAATATGTTCAAGTACTTTTCAATATATTGATACATGGAATATAAAGCTAGATGTTTAGGTAAGAAATAAAAAAGCTTATATGTGAGTCTTTCTTATGTTAACATTGGTTGAAGTTCATTTGCCATATCATCATCTGTCCAGCGATGATAAATGCAGTTTTTTGATATATTGATACATTTTCTGTACTCCAAACCTTCTTACTTCCATACAATGTGCTTTGTTTTTTTCATCTCCATTTTTTAACCAAATATCAATGTTCAGTTAACAAATATTTACATGTGTTACCTGAATACAGCCTTGATGTTAGATACTGCAGAACTCTTCAAACTGCCATATTTAAGTGCATCCCATTTACCTAATTTAAGATATATACCTAAATCTTGTCCAATTTACCTAATTAAATATATATTCCTGGAGGTTTTTAGGTACACATGTTTTAAAATTACTACAACTTTAAAACTATAAATTAACAATTAATTTTAAGGTTTCCTTTATTATTCTATGCTTGTCTGAGCAATTAGAAATAGGACAGGAAGCATTGCATAATATCTCCATCATATTAACATGTATCTCCCAAATGAACAAAATTAATATTAGATGAATGGATATTTTTGAATTTTCCATTTTTTATCCTCAAACAAATATATATCTGACTAATATTTCCATACTATAATCATTACATTTTTGTTTATACATATATCATTTAACCTTTTCAATGATCTATTTTTGGAAGATAATATAATGAGGACACTGTAGAAAATATGGTAGTTAAAATACCTCAGTTAATACAAAAATATCTCCAATTAGAAATTGTACTTGAACATTCAGATACAAATTTGTATGTTGAAGCTATTACGTATTGTCACATACATCCACATTCCTGTGTTAGAAATCATTTGATTACAGAATAGAAACAACATGTTATAGAAATTGAGTGGTTAATTGCACTATCTTTCTCTAATATCTGGGAGACTAGTTTCTAATATCTGGATCACAGCACAGGTTCAAGTTTTTGAATACAGTTTTGTGACCAGGACATCACATATGAACAAAATGTTCATTTCCACAATGAAAAATGAAGTTTCTATACTTTCCAAATATTTTCATATTATTGCAAATGTTATTACTCAATATATAAAATTTGTATGCTATACCTGTTGAGGAGAAAATACAGTTGAGAAAAAATAGAAGAGCATTGTATTAGAAAGCAAAAGATGGCACTTAGGACTTGTGTTTCATGAAGTCTCCAAGGGAGTGATTATAGATAGACTAAAAGAGCTGTAACGTGGCTGATGTTTAACAAATGAAGTAGAAAATCAGAAAAAAATACCTTTATTGGATTGCAAGACATAGAAAGAAATAATGATGCACATCTTGAGATCAAGGAAAGAAAACATGCATCCACAATAGGGAAGTGACACTTGAGTAAAGATTGTGTTGAGTCAATTAAATGAAAATTGTAGGTGGAATAGTTGTTTGAGAAAAAACTTGGGAAGTTAATAAACGGTAGTAGTATTGGCCTTTCATGGTAGAAAGTAAGGTAAATTTGGAATTATATCTACTTATAAATAACACATATAAATAAAGAAGTAGACAAAAACATGAACACTTCTCAGGTTGTGATAATCAAGAAATATAATGAAGCTAACTGTATAGTATAAGACACAGAAGTATATCAACTTATACTCATAAAGTCAAGTGTCATGAAATTATCCAACAATATTTATTGTCTCAGTGCCTTTTAGCACAATTCTGTCCCTATCTAACACACACACACACACACACACACACACACACACACACACGCTTTACACAGAATTCACAGTAACAATAGAGAATAAACATACATCAAGAAACTTTAGCTGGTTTAGAAGGTAAGCCAGGCTGTTGAGGTTCTGGTGTTGCTGACATTACCAGATGGCATTAATTTCATTCCACTCAGTTATGCTTTTAAATTTGATTTGAGAAATGTGTCATAAAATGCGATTGAGAAGTGCAGTGCTGCATTTGTAAGCAGCCTGGGACTTCAGGAGCTTGTGTCTGCTCAGGGAATCCTTTAGAAAAAAAAAATGGATTGAGATCATGTTTTGCCTGCACACTGTTACAAAGAGTTAGTTATTCTTTGTTGACTCTGGTGACAGACATATACTAATCCTGGAATTTTCACTATTGAAAGGATATCAGAAGCAAAGCACATATCTCTCGAGAATTGAGGAAGAGATAACAAAGAATAAATGAAGTCATATGAAATCTATACACTTAACACATTATATAGAATTTAAAAATATTTCACATATGTATGAAGCTGAATAATATTAGTCTGTTACATGCGCTTATCTTACTGAATGTTTGTATACACTCCTTTAATCTCTTTCTGGCCTCAATATCTTTCGAGATAATTTGTATGTAAGGCACTAAATCCATCATCTCAAGAGAGCAACAAAGACATATTGTAGTGTAGCATATGATCCACTGAAGTATGAAAGAAAATCTGATGACATGTTTTTAGTTTTTATTTTTGATTACTTAATTTTAAAATGTGTATAAGGTATTTTGACCATATTTATCACCTCCTCCTTATTCTACTTTTACCAGTCCATACTTTCCCTTTTTCTTTTAATTATACATTTTTATGTATGTGCTTGTAATAAATGAAATAAGTCTAGGTTAGATGTATATTCCCTTTCTTCCATAAATTGCTCTTTCCTTTTGATTCATTGATTAATTGATTGATATATTTTGGTAGAGACACAGAATCACAATAATGTGATCCATAACCTAATGGATCTCATATAACATCTATAGTTCTATTTATTTTAATGATTTTATGTCCATGGAGTGTTTTATTTTAATCATTATGATTATCAGTGAGAAGTAAAATAGAAGCTTAGCTGTCAAATACACTGCTATGCTTTCGTCTTTTTGATAATGAAAAAGAAAAAATATTAACTCTTTTTTTTTTTTTTTTTTTTTTTGGTTTTTCGAGACAGGGTTTTTCTGTGTAGTCCTGGCTCTCCTGGAGCTCACTCTGTAGACCAGGCTGGCCTTGAACTCAGAAATCCACCTGCCTCTGCCTCCCAAGTGCTGGGATTAAAGGCATGTGCCACCACTGCCCAAATATTAACTCTTAACCACTATTACCAGGAAATTATAAGCCACAGTAAGTTGTCTCCACTTTTTTTTTTTTCATTTCACAACGACCTCATGTGATGCCTTGCATGAAATTTCAGAAGAGCAAAGAGTTTAGATATTAGTTTAGAATGTCCGTACCATTGTCCTTGATCTAATATTGGCTGGCAGTGAGAAGCTGGATTGGCCACACTGAGCCTCTTGATTGGGTTTGCTAATATAAAAGCTTCAAATTCTTCTGAGTGAGAGTCCTGTTCCATGAGGGATTTCTGAGGCAGGGTTTTCCTGAGCCCTGTCCTATGTACTACTTTGTTGTCTTCATATGTAATCATCACATGTTGTAATCACTTTTAACTGACTAGTGTTGCGGAAGTATTTCTTTCCTATATTCTCTCATTAAAATGTGAATTCCATAGAAACTACTGGAAACGTAGGCAGATGTAACAAGACCTTGTGAAGTGTAAGTTTAAGGAACTCATGAGGTTGCCTTAGTAATGTGGTCATGAGGTTATGAGTTTTTCCAGGATTTTAAAATAGAAAATAGTCTATTATGTAGCAGGTCAAGACTATGGTCTTCTTGTGCTTTCCCTTCATTACACATTGCACTTTACTTAGTGTCTATTGGTGTGGACATTTGGTGACCTAACTTAATGAGATTTTAGTTGGGTCTATAATGCATAGGACTTGTGACAAGATTTTACATAGATACATTTCTATTAATAAAATTTTTAGAGATAATTAAAGGCAGACCTCAGTTTTAAAAGGAGTAAGTCAGCCTCAACTTTAAATAATCCCAGTTCTAGGCTTTGTACCCCCTGTGGGTTTAGATGCAATTCGAAAGACTTGTGTTTCCAGGACCAAAGTGTAAGTTTACATTACTTAATCCATCTGCAAATATTTACCATGCATTTCCATTCTACAATGCTGTCTTTGGGATATTTCTAGTCTCTTAACCTTTCCTTTCTGCATTTGGAATGTATGTATGAAATGTTTGCGCTCTCTCTCTCTCTCTCTCTCTCTCTCTCTCTCTCTCTCTCTCTCTCTCCCCCTGTGTGTGTGTGTGTGTGTGTAAAGGTTCAAGAGTGAGGAGATATGCATTTGTGTCTGTGCACCTGCCAGTGTAAATTTGGGGAACAGAGGGTAAATATGGGAACCAGTCCTCCCTTTTTGCTTTGTCAGAGTCAGGGTTTTGTTGTTGTTGCTTGCATCTTTTCACACCTTGCTATCTGTCGGAAAGTTTCTTGGGAGTCTCTTGTCTTGTCTTCCATTTTGTAATTATAACACTAGGATTACAGACATTACTCAGCTTTATGTAGGTTCTAGAAATTCAAATTGGAGTTCTCATACTTACATTGTCAGTGCTTTAGATACAGAGACATTGCCTAACAAGCATTACCTAGTTTTGACTTCTCTGCATTATTTTATCTATGCTCCTGACCCCTATACCTTTGAGTCTGTGCCACTATTTACTTAATTACAAAAATTTGAATATCTTTGTATATTCTTATTTACTTATTTAAATTTGATTTACTGTGATATGCTAACAAAATGTGCATAGTAATCATGCTATACTAGTACATACTGCTCACAACTGGTTCAACCTTTACAAAAGATATATAAAATACATTAGCGGACCAGAACAAACATATCTAGAAGTCTCCTGAAATCTTAATGCTTCTTAGAAAAATTCATATAGGAAAAATTGACCCTGGTTTTGTGAAACACACATCAGTGCTAAATGTGTAGTTATTACTGTCAATACACATTACAAGCTTAGTAAGATATCTTTAAAATATTAAATAATATATTGAAGAAAATTGAGTTAATTTTCTTTCCCATATATAGAAAAGAATAAAAAATATCATCATATACACACATGTCATACCTGTAACACAATAGAGATATTATAAAGTAGGACACATACTCTGTTTAGTTTGAATTTTGTAAAATGTTTCTCAGCCTTTCAGTCCTGGTAGTAGATCAGCATTATAATGTACCACTGTTAATTTGAAATAAAGATTGTGTTCACAACTATTTTTTTTAATCTGGATTCTTCCTTAAGTCCCTCTCTCAAAATCTGTTATATTATAGTGGACAGGAAACATAAATTCATCCTAGCAGAAAACTTGAGTTTTCTCCTAAAGTTTTTACTCCTGGGTTTTAGAGTAAGGAAGAGACAAAACTTGCTTGGAAAAGGAAATCACAAGATGTTCTTTACCAACCTCTTTTCAACTCGGTTTTCTGTTTCTCTTGAGAACCATATAGTAGAATCTTTGACCTTTATTTCTTCAAGGCCACTCTGAATTGCCCCAAGGATATCTCTTTCTGGTGAGGATTACAGAATCCACTTTAACAAGCACCCTAGTGCATTCACATGTCATACTCTAAGACCCTCTGAAGTAGCTGTTGCAGCCTCCATGGTGACCCCACGTGTATACAGATAGCTCCTCTAGCCTGCCTGAGCTTATTGGCTGAGGTACAGGTCAGACTTCCCTGTAGGTAGCACGCCTCAAAGGTCCTAATTTCCAATACTAAATCATGTCACATAGCAAACAAACATCCCTATTGTTGCAGCTTACCTATTTCTGGTATCTGATGGAGCCCTTCTTTCCCATTAACCATATTATCTTAGAAACTTGGGTTGATAAGAATCTTGATATATATCAATGCATATCCTTCTCTAGAAGTCTTGCTTATTTTTGGAGATTCTATACCATTAGGACCTAACCTATACCATTAGGAGTGAGTCAGTCACTTTTAGTGACAACAACAACAAAGCAAACCAAAACACCCTTCTGATCATTTTTACTTCATTCCTTAAAGAAAAAGGTTTTTACTCTAAGAATGAAAGTAATATTCCTAGGTGGTTTGGGACATCTATTCTGCTCCCTTTAATTGATAAACAACTGGTGTGAAGAATAACATAACCATTGTCTCCATCAGAATATAATTTATGACTGCCAAACCTGAGAAGTGTTCAACTCACCTCCAGTTATGAAGAGAAGTCCTATCTAGAAATTCCATATAATGAAAATTAGATGTATTTTCTCCTTTGGCATCTTATGTAAATAAAATATCATTTTTTTTTCTTTCAGAGTAAAATAGAATGTCCCTTGAATTTTTTATTACCAACAAGAATTAGAAAAGAACTTGCTTCACAGGAAAACTGAGTCTGTTTTCACTTAGGCATATCCTTTAAAGACTAAATCTTTCCAGTTAGTAAGATAGTTTCTGTGCCTAATACAAGGCTAAGAATATGCTACAGTAAGCCAGAGAGTATTAATACTATAGT
Organism: Arvicanthis niloticus; assembly: GCF_011762505.2. NCBI lineage: Eukaryota > Metazoa > Chordata > Mammalia > Rodentia > Muridae > Arvicanthis > Arvicanthis niloticus. The sequence goes on along the minus strand of NC_047662.1, from coordinate 79,729,432 downwards.
AAAAATATTTTCTCACTTTAAATTTTTTCTAATTGAAATAAATTAAATTCTAAAATGTATAAGTCAGTGTATTTATGTATGTTCATGTATATATTCCTTTGTGTCTATAAGTGTTGTTTATGTGCTTCTATATATGTGGCATGTATGTGTATGTGTCTTTGTGAGTGAATAGGTCATGAATAAAAGCCTAGTGTCTTCTATCACTCTATTTAAAAAAATCAGTTTGTTGTCTCCTTGAACCAATTGGCTAGACTTACCAGCCACTAAACCCAGTATTAGTCTGTGTCCCCCAGTCCCCCGACAACCTCGCCACAGGTTGCAGACTTGTGCTCACACACATCAGCATGGGTACTGTGAGTCATGATTCCAGTCCTCACACTTTCCCAGCAAATACTTCGTTCACTGAGCAATATCCCCAGCTCACATTCATCACCTTTAAGAATGATAGCTTGTCATGCCACATTATCTGATAGATACAACTTATTTTGTAGTTGATATGAACATTTTTTTAATGTACAAATAAACCACTCCATTTCAGTAAGCTAATAAGATTCAGAATCTGAACAGAAATAAGGGGATTTAGGACAGGAATGCCTTATAAAGATCACATCTCATTTTCCATGCAATTTGGAAAATGAGAGCAGTTTGTTAATAAGAATTAGATTTATTCTTGAATTTCTCTTTCCTTTAAACTTCCCAAGCTTTAAATTCCTGTGCACCAGTCACAATCCCCCAGATTCTCATTGAGAACTAATTAAGAATACTGTATAGTTAATTTTTATTTTCTCTCTATTTATGTCCACCTTCATAGTTCTGACAACAGTGAGTTACATCTTCTGTTCAGCTTGCAAAGAAGCAAAGACTAAACTCTGAGGCCCTCAGGCCACTAGCTGACCATGGAATAATGAATGACCAGCAGCTTCAGAATGCTTCTGGAATGGCAAATGAGCACAGTTCGATGCCTCTGGAATGTTCAATGGCCTTGGCATTAGCCAGGTGACCACAGCTGCACGCTACCAGGATGGCAAATAAGTTCAGGCTGCTAGAATGCCAAATGTCTGCTTGGGAGGAAGACAAGGTGAGTGTTGTGGATAATCCTTCCCAAAGAGGTAGTGATGGACTTCCAGCTGTGAGATAACATCAGTTAATACTCATTTCACCAGAGTCTGAGTCCCCACTTTCCTGAGAAATTTCCACTGAAAAATATCCAACTCTCCCAGAATCATAGAAGCAGATCTGTTCTAGTGCTCAGAAATAGTCCCTGTATGCAAACTTCCAATGCTTTGCCTCAGAGAAGAAACATAAAGCATTTTTAAAAAATTCATTTTCCAGTGCTTTAATTTAGACTTACAAAGATTTGCTATTGCCTTAGATGGTGTGGGCAAGTACAAAGTCCTATTCAGAGCATGTAACTCCCTAATGAGCAAGCCTGAGCCATCATGGAATTTACCTGTGCAGGAATAAAGAAACGTGTAAAGATTTCTACATCTGTCATACTTCATAACTCGAGTTAATGAATCTCACTACCTCTTTTAATTCTATCTTATTTACTTATTTGATTTTTAAGTGTCATTTCTTTGTGAATATTTCTTTTTCCTCTTGGCTTCCCTTGCATTTCAACGTATCAGGTTTAAGAGGAGGATTTGCAAACTGAGTATTAAAACTCCAGAGTACTACATCTCCAAAATCTATAAGACGATAAGAAGATAAGAGGCCAAACCTGCTGAAAGCTTCAGAACTTGCAAGCTCGGCTTTAATACCCTTAAGCCAAAGCAATCTGTTCACCTCCCCCAACCCTGTTCACCTAACATAAGCAGACAAACTCAGCATTAAAATTCCTTACACTTTGGCAAATGAGTCAACCAGGAGGCTGCCTCAATCAGAACTTGTTTTACTTACAGTGTAATACAGAGAAAGGCCATAAACTTCAGCCTGACAGATCTGTAATGCTCATTTCAATATGCTTTCCCTGTGTGCAGGCTTGCTGATCAACTTTCATATTGCGCCAACAAAATATAGCAAACATATTAACGACATGTGGTAAATTGCCACTGGATATGCTGAGTCCCAAGGATGAAAAGAGTTGTGGGTAAATGAGAATATCTGGCTGCCTGATACAACAGGGCCAGGGATGATGTCCCATCTTGAGGGGATGACAGCAATGAAAACAGTGACACAAGCCAGTTTCAGACAGGTTCTGATGGTTGTACCCAGTGTGGAAAGCCTGGTAGGACAGAATGCCAGATCCAGGGGGAAAAAGAAAGGAAAAAAAAAAGAAAGAAAGAAAAAAACTATAGCCATTATCTTGTAATTCATTAATCTTGTGTATGTTAAAGTGAACTTCTAGAATGGGGATGTGTGAGAGACAATGTGAATCTAAGAGCCTGTGATTCTGAGTGAAAAACCAGTGTTCTTGTATTCATGTTTTTATTTTTATTGACAATTATCATAAGATGCCACCTGGACCTAAAGAAAAACAGGAATATCCCACCTGATTCAATCAGCCTGTATCCTTGAATTCCTCAGCAGCACTGGGCATTGCTGAGTGAGGTTTTCCCTCTTGCTAGTGTTTGATCCCTCTATGGAGGGCATTGAAGGAAAATACAGGATAAACTATATGAATATACACTAGTTTTCTTTCTAGAATTGCAAAAGAAGAACAATTCCTTAACATGTCATGGCTCGATAATGATCCTTAGCAATGCAAAATGCAAAGTTACTTTCCCCTACTATCTATGGCTAGTAAGATGAAATTCCTTCGGACTTTAATTTACTCATTTACAGATATAATCTAAGTAAATTGATTGTTTATGAGAGCTTCCTTCATCTGATCCTGTTTTCAGTCTTTACATTTCTTTTCTCTCTTCCTTTATCTCTATATTCTTGTCTTCCTCCCTTTGTCCCTTCCTCTTTTCTTACTTTCTTCTTTCCTTCCTGCCTGCCTGCTTTCCTGCCTTCCTGCCTGCTTGCCTGCATACCTGCCTGTTTACCTTCAACCTTCATATCCACTATCCTTTATTTCATCCTTTTTCCTTCAGCCAGTGTCTACTTACACACTCAGGTCCTCTGTGCGTTCCAAAGATATAAAAAGTGTTTTTCTAACTTGCTGTTCAGTTCACTAAATCAATTGTAACACAATATGAAATCTAATAATGAGAAAGTGAAAGTCATTATGGGAGTTGAGAAGGGGATTTAGTATAGGCCATGTAGAAGGTCAATCAATGTAAGTTTTCTCCAATGCACAACTTTCTATACTGATGCACAAAAGTATTGGTTAGAACAAATTACATTAAGCTCAGTGATAAGAGAAATTGCCAAAAGGAAGATATTTAGATGAAATCTAAATTAAACCCTGAAAGCATTATATATATGTATATATATACATATATATATGTATATATACATATATACATATATATATATTCATATATATTGTGATATAAATGATGGCGAAGGAGCTCAGAGAGTTAGAAGTGAACAAATGGTATAAGATGAAAAACTATGAAGGATTTGCAATGTGTCCTAATGACAGAAGCAATGGGGACATAGTCAATGAATGTGACAAACCTGCCTCCTGGAGAAAGTGGGTTCATATGAAATCCATCTGGACACTAGTGGGCATGAATATATCAGTATTACATATGTATATATTACTGTGTATGTGTTTATGAATATATGCGAATACATGCAACAAATCCTCTAATATCTTTATTCTGGGTGACTGTCCACTTTAGTTTTTAATTCTACTTTTTCGGGTGTATATATGCATATATTTCTGTATGGAAAGTGTATGTGAGTGATGCACAGATGCACATGTGTGTACCTATGTAGAGAAGTGCATACCCTTATGTATGTATATGTATGTGAAAATCTGAAATTGATGTCCTGAATCACCCTTCAAAGCCCATCTAAATTATTTATTCATGGAGGCAGAGCTCATAATCAAACTCAGAGCTTACAGATATGGCTAGTCTCTCTAACCAGACTCTTTTGAGTATCCACTATCTCCACTTTCCATGGCTTGAATTACCACCATATACATGCATTCTGGGGATCTGAACACTGGTCTGTACGCTTATAGAGCAAGAACAAACCAATGTGTTATGCTCTTAGCCTCACATATTGTTTTGTTGTATTCAAGTTCCTCTCTGAATTCAGTGATGCAGCTAGGCTTTCTGGTCAGTGAGTCTCCTATTTCTTCCAGTGCTTAAGTTACAGAAGCTGCAGCTGTGCATTGTGCAACCTTTCCTTTTCTTTTTTTCCCCATCATTTTTACTTGAGTGATGAGGATCTGAAGTAAAGTCCTCATGCTTGCATAGCAAACACTTTATCAACTGAGTCTCAGATTCCCAGTGACATAATTTAACTGGCAGCATAAGTACCATGTGAACTGATAGTAAAACAGAAAATGTATATTTTGAAGACAATTCAATGACTTTTACCAGGAAGTCACCCTGGGTATCTTTGGGATCACTGACATTCACTTTACACCAATTAAGCATTAGATGTAGAACTTAGTGTTTGCCTCAGTCTCTTAATTCCTACAGTTTTTATCTTGCAGCAAAGAAATAATTAATAAGAACTGCAGAGAAAGAAGTGTAAATGATGTACACTTTTTCTTCTCCAAAATGCCGAAGAAATCTACAGAGACAAAGAATATCCCATTAATATCTAAAATGTGAATAATGTGAATCTTTAAAATAGCAAGAAATATTTGGATGGATGTGAAATCTCAGGACAAAATGAAATAACCGGGTCATTAACTGGCTAGAAAGTATCCTCTACACACTTAAGTGCTAGAAACGAGTTATCTATGGTGGCATTCATTTGGAAGTAAGCATTTTATAAATGTTACAGCTCTTCCAAAGTTTGTCATTAGACTGGCCTCATTGACTAGAATTAGTTAAGGTTTGAGTTTGCTGTAATATATGAGCAGAAGTAGTTACAGTAGTAGAGATCCTGTTAGTTAGACAGAATATAGAAAAGAAACATTGCTAAGGGTTGGGAGATACTGGCAGGGTCTTCCACCCTCTCAGAGAAGAATGGGAGGTAGAAAAGGTTAGGGACAATGTGAGGAGGCACCAATAAGGGAATGGCAATCAGGACATAAAGTGAATAAATAAAAAATATGTGAGATTTTTAAACTATAAAATAATAACCTCAGTTTGAAATTCCTTTTTCTTTCTCCAGGACCTCCCATGTAACCACATCTAACCCTTGTACTCTCCTTCAAAATCATGGCTTTTTAAATTTTAGTTACATATGTGTGTGTGTGTGTTTCTGTGTGTGTGTGTATATGTATGCATGTATATATGTATATATAAACACATGCCCGTGAATATTCCAAAATATAGTCATAAATAAACTATCTTAGTGTATATAATATTACCTGTATGTGTACATTTTTAGTGATAACTATTTACTATTGGGTATCATTTGATATCTCTTTTTAAAATGTGACTATGAGACTGAAGATCTTGGTCAGTAATTAAAGGAGATTACAGCTTTTTGCAGAATACCTGAGTTTGGTTTCTAGCACCACATTAGGAAACCCACAACCACCTATAACTGTAGCTCCACAGGTTCTGATGCTCTCTTTTGGCCTCCAAAGGCATCTGTATCCCTGTGCACTTAACCCCATACAGATACACATGCAGACACAAAATTTGTGAATTAAAATACGTGAATAATTTTAAAGGTATGATGCTACAATGTCATGAGGTAGAAAAGAATATATCTATAAGAAACGCATAGAGGGTTATTTAGAAACAGATTAATTACTGACTTGATAATTTCACAAGTCAAGTAACTTTATATCTTTTATGCATCGAATTTAAAGCTTAAATATGATACTATTCTCATTAATTAGAATTTTTGACCCAGTGAGGTATACAGAAGCAAAATGCATGTATAAGGGGTAATTACAAACAGTAGAATAAAGAAAATTAAGTAAAGAAATCATACAGAAAAAGCGGATGCACAGAATGGTCTCTGACTTACATAGAAATGTATTATTTGGCTCTTCAAATTAACACAGTAGTGATCTTCAGATGCTGTCACCTCACAAGTAACCAAGACACACTCCACGTGAGCTCCTCCTAGTCAGCCACTGAGTGTGATTATAAGCCAACACTACACATGGAACATGCCTGAATCCATTGATATGCAACCCGAGCTCCAGGATTTACCTATCACTATGGTTACTTCACTGTTCAATTTAAATGATTTTTACCTACATTGTATCCTTCTACTTCATTCTGGTTCAAAACTACATTGTTACCTTATAATCACCTAGCTCCTTCCCTATTTTCTTTCTTGTTCAGATCCACTGATAATTTTGTTTTATGTTTAATTTTACCTTGGCACTTTTACCAAATAGTTTATTTTAAACAAGATAAACCGACTATATCCTGAAAGTGTGATATTCAAAAAAGGAACTTACAATTAGCTAGTAAGCTGTGCCAAGATGAAGGGGGAAATAATCCAAAGAAGTAAAACATTAATATAAAATCTCCAGGAGTGTATACTAAGAGATTGAATAGACCAGAGAAAAGGTCATAACTGACAAATGACGGGAATATATGTAGTTAAGAGGTCGTGGTCAAGCTTGAGGTTGGAGCCTTTGAAAACTGCTGGAGGGAGTCCAAGAATATTTTATATTCATCAGCGCTTCGCTGTCTACTCTCATTCCTCTGTTCACTAATTGCAAAGCACAGTCTCACCTTTGAGGTTATAATGCTGGAGTTGCAACCTGAGTTTAACTGTCCTTCTCTATCTGCCACAGTGTGTCATTTATTCAGCCTTTGATTAATACCAGGAACTGGGGCTGGCACAATCATAAGATGAAGCTATAATTTAAGGACTCTGTGTACATCGCAATGGGGTTAAACAAGCTAGGAATCTCTTTACTCTTCTGCATGTTTTGGGTCTTGATTTGGCATCCACTGTGTGTGCTGGAGGATCAGTCAGGGAGGTGAACTGCAATGGAACATGTGTATGCAAATTTATATTTGCATATATACAGGTCTTTATATTTTTCAGTAGGAAAACATCCTCCACATTTTATATTCAGGACTTAATTTCTACTTCTGTAAAAATGAGGCAGCTATAGATGACACACTTGTCTCATAACAAAACTATTGGGAAATCTGATGGAGCATAAATAAAAGAGATTAAATTTCAAATGTTTACTGTCTCCCTTTCTCTAATTTAAAAAAAAAAAATGTGGCATTCTCCCATTCATTTTCTTATATACAGTCTTACATGCTTACAAAGCTTATTTTGCCACTCCTTTCTTAATGCTAATCCTGATGTTATTTCCTGGTATTTTGATGGATTTAGATTAAAGTGAGATGAACATTTTCCAACAATAAAAGGAAGAATGATGTGATTAAAATAAAACCTATATAGAAAAAAAGTCAGTTCAACAAGAAATGATTTAATTAGTGTAAGTATGCATTGATGCTGCACACCATTTCTTTAAATAAAGTTATATAATTAAAATTACTTCATTCAAATTCAACTTTCATGTCCTGTAGACACTTTAATATATTACAAATAAAATATGTATAATTCACAGAGATTATACATATAACATTAAATATAATTACTGATAAGTTTAGAGGGGACATTTTTGGTACTGAGCCCATTACTTAAAAATGAAAATTGTAGAGAATATAGCTACTTTTCAAGTGTATTATGAACACAAATCATATTTAATATGTGAGTTGCTTTGATATACCCTATGCATGTCAAAAAAATGAGGGATGGAAGGAGACATAGAGATAATATAAATAAACTAAAGGTGTCCAAAGACAAAAAACTAAAGGAAATTAAGACAACAACAGCAACACACACAGCTATATTCATGTGCACAAATACTTAAGTCCACATACAAATATGACTGCTGGGCCTTTTATTGCCTACATTACTAGAGATTGATAAACTACTGTCTCCCTGATATCATGCCTGCAGAAAACTAAAGGCAAATAAATAAGACTTTCATGAATATATCACTACACTATAGAGAAGGTAGAACTTGAATCCCTCAAAACCAAACAGAAAAAATGAGTTTCATAGAAGAAATAGATGTGCAGTACTATGCATTGCCTTAGCAGAAACATTAGTAAGAAATGTTCTTTAGAGTAGAAGGGTAGACTTGTGTTTCTATACTTTAATAAAATCTCTTTGTTCCTGGGTTGATGGGAAGTTTTGCTTTCATTTCATTGTTTTAAAACCCACACCGGAAATGAATTTCATGTGAAGAATTAGCAGTTTTCAAACTTGAGATGTACTTGCTTAGTACACACAACTCAAAATACTAAGAGAGTAACATAACCTACAGATCTGCTATTGAATCAAATCCATGTACTTGAACAAATGTGTAAATCTTAAATATCTTAAAACAAAAGTGTTGTAGATTGTTGTTGGTTTTTGAAAAAGCACTGAAGTTAGACCAAGGCACAGTTTTGTTTTAATAGACATTTCAGTTGATTGTAAAGATAAGGTATGCATCATGGGTCAAAAATCAAACATTCCTCAACGTTATGTATATTTTGTTTCTGCTATATTGGGTTTATTTTCAAAATTGTAGTTTGTAATATTAGTTTCTTTTTAATGGAAACTAATATACTTGCATATACTATTCCTTCTATAGATGAGTTCTGAATAAAAAGATGAGATGCTGAGGCAGGAGTCTTGACTCAGTGGTTACAAACACCGTTCTTCCAGAGGAAGTTGGGTCGATAACACCTACAAGTGGCAGCTGTCAATTGCCTTCTAGCTTCAGGAGCTCTAAACCTCTATGCTAACCTTAGAAGTTTCCATGTACATGTAATAGTCATGCACAAAGAAAACACACATACACATTAAAATGTAATAAGATATGACATACAATGATAAGGTTTTTTGGTGTTCAGCAGAAGAAACGCTGTAAAGTAAAAATAGAAGTTAAATATGGGTGATTGAAAAGAAAAGGAAGCTGATATTAAATGATTATTTCAAAGAAATGTGGAACTAATGGTGTAAAATCTCAGTGACTTTTTTCTTATTAATTATTGAAGCCTCAAGGGGCAGGGGAATTACATTGTGTCACAGAGAAACATAAATTTGAGTGATTGATTTTTTTAAAGTATATAAAATGTAATATATACTTCACCAAAGATGCATAAATATCCACATGAAATAATATTAATATTACTATGTGTCTTGAGCATACTCTCAGAAACAGCAATGTTTGCACCTTTCCATAACACCAGAATTTAGTAAATAACAATAAATTCACAAGGCATGACAATTTTCACATAATTCCTGATTTTACTTGCTAGTGCAGTCATTGGTAATCAGACTTTTTATTTTTAACATTTATTCTCCTATTATAAATTATATTCTGACTGAAGTTTCCCCTTTTTCCATTCCTCCTTCCTCCCACCTCTACTTTCCCCCAGATACACTCTTTGTACATTTCTATTCAAATAAAACAGAGCAGGACTCACAGGGATATCCACTGAATATACCATAAGACTCACACCAGCTCTCATATCAAGGCTGAGTGATGCAACCTCATAGGAGGAAAGGGATCCCAAGTGCAGATAAAGTGGTAAAAGGATCAGATACACACACCCACTTCCATAGTTAGGATTTCCACAACAGCATCAACATACACAACCATGACTTATACGCAGAGGGTCTTCCTCACAGCCATACAAGGTCCTTTTGTTTGAAGCCCCTTGAGACTTCAAAAATGGAAAATAATAAAAAAAAATGCTGAGATTTTAGACCGTTAGTTCTGTATTTCCTTCAAATAATCATTTTTCTTATTATTGCTTATGTTTTTTTACAGTACAGTCATTACCTTCCCACAGTTTCTCATTCCTCCTCACACCTGTCTCCAAGAGGACGTCCTCATCCCCATTCCTCCCTACTGCTAGGCCACCCTTCTCCCTGGGGACTCAAGTCTCTCAAGGATAGGTACACGTCTTCTCTCACAGAGGCCAGACAAGACAGTCCTCTCCTGTATGTGTGTGAGGGGCCTCTTACTGGCTAGTGTAAGCTTTCTGGTAGGTGGCTCAGTGTCTGAGAGTTCTCTGGGGTCCAGGTAAGTTAAGACTACTGGTCTTCCTATGGGGTCGCCGTCCTCAATTCTTCCAGTCTTTCCCTAACTCAACCACAGGGGTCCCTAACTTCAGAACAATGGTTAAAAGTAAGTATCTTCATCTCTTTCAGTCAGCTGCTTGTTGGGCCTCTTGGAGGACAGCCATGCTAGGCTTCTGTCTGTAAGCACATCATAGCATCAGTAATAGTGTAAGGTCTTGGAACCTCTCCTTCCAGTAGATGCCAGGTTGGGCTAGTCACTGGACCTCCTTTCTCTCAGTCTCTTCTCCATTTTTTGTCCCTGCAGTTTGTTTAGACAGGACCAATTCTGGATCAGAATTTTTGACTGTGGGATGGCAACGCCATCCCTCCACTAGATGTCCTGTATTTCTACTGAAGATGGACTCTATAAGTTCACACTCTCCACTGTTGGGCATTTCATTTAAGGTCCCTCTCTGAGTTCTGAGATTCTTTTACCTCCCAAGTCTCTAGTACACTCTAGAGGGTCCCTCCACCCCCCACCTCCTGAGGTTGTAAATTTATGTTCATTCTGCTGGCCCACAGGTCTTCTCTCCAGTTCCTCCCCCTTAACCCCCACTCAATGCCTGTTCATATTTTCCTTTTCCTCTCTTTCTCCCCTCTCCCACCCACGTTCCTCCCTTCCTCTGCTTCTCATGTTTGTTTTATTCTCCCTTCTAAGTGCAATTGATGCATCCTCACTTGGGTCCTTCAGCTTAATAACCTTGAGTTTTGTGGATTGTATCCTGGGTATTCTGTACAATTTTGGCTAATATTCACTTATTAGTGAGGACATACCACATGTATCATTTTTGGTCTGAGTTACCTTACTCAGGGTGATAGTTTCTAGTTCTATTCACTTGCCTGCACATCTCATGATGTCCTCATTCTTAATCAATGAATAGTATTCCATTGTGTAAATGAGTCTCATTTTCTGTATCCATTCTTCCTTTGTGAGACATGTAGATTGTTTTCAGCTTCTGGCTATCACAGAGGAGGCTTCTATAAACATAGTGCAACACCTGCCCCCGTAGTATGATGAGGCATCTTTTGGGTATATGAACAAGAGTAGTATAGCTGAGTCAGGTAGATTTATTTCCAATATGCTGAGGAACCTCCAGATTGATTACCAGAGTGGTTGCAGCAGTTTACGATCCCACCAGCAATGGAAAAGTGTACCTCTTTCTTTATAGCCAAGCCAACATGTGCTATCACCTTAGTTTTGGATCTTAGCCATTCTGATTAGTATAAGGTGGAATCTCAGGGTTGTTTTGATTTGCATTTCCCTGATGACTAAGGACTTAGAACATTTATTTAAGTCCTTTTAGCTCGTGATTCCTCTCTTGTGAATTCCCTGTTTAGCACCATACCCCATTTTTTTATTAGGTTGTTTGATGTTTTGGAGGCTAGCTTCTTGAATTCTTTATACATTTTGGATATTAGCTTTATAGTAGATGTGGGTTTAGTGATGATTTTTTTTCACAATCTGTAGGTTGTCAGTTTGTCCTATTGGCTATGTTATTTGCCTTACAGAATCTTTTCAGTTTCATGAGATCCTGTGGGAGCCAACAGAAGGCGGCTATCATCCTTGCAGCCATTTTGAGCCATATACCCTGATAAGAGACTTGATTACAATAGCCTACAACAGCTGAGCACACTCTGATAACATCTTGTTTTAGATACCCAGGATCTTCCCTTGGGTGTGTGAGACTTAAAGCTGTGATTTAGAGCCTAGACTTAAGGGCGTGACTTAGAGATCAGATTTAGAGACAAGGCCTAAGGGCATGACTTAAAGGCATGACTTAGAGGCATGGTTTAGAAGTGAGACATATAAAATGTGAGAGGCAGACAGAAGAGTTCAGTACAACTTGGTGTAGGAATTAGGCACTGAGGAAGAAGACACTTGAACTAGAGAACTCGGAAGAAGATTATTAGGTATTAGGTACTTGGAACTTGGAGGCACTAGGGACTAGGAACTAGGGACTAAGAACTCAAGACTTGGGACTTAGACTAGGAAGAGAGACTGAAGAATAAACGGGATTGAATCACACTCTGCCTGGTCTCCATTCCTCGAGTCCGTCCTCACTCTCTCTCTTGCTGAACCCCTATCCACAGACCAGAGCAGCTTGGGGAAGTGCAGGCTCTAACAATTTAGCCCCCAAGGCTTTCGGCAGTTCGGGGTTTCAACATTGACAGAATGGTCCGAGACATTTTGGCCCCCAAACGTGGGGTAGTGCAGTCCTCAACATTTCTGGCCCCCCAAGTGTGGGGCAGCTCCGGCCACAACAAGATCCCATTTATTAATTCTTGACCTTAGATGCTGAGCCATGGGAGTTCTGTTTAGGAAATTTCCTGCCCCTTGCCAATGAGTTCAAGGCTCTTTTCCAGTTTCTCTTATATTAGATTCAGTGTATCAGGTTTTATGTTAAGGTCTTCAATATACTTGGACTGGAGTTTTGTGCATGGTGACAAATATAGATTTATATTCGTTTTTCTACATACTGACTGTCAATTAGACACGTACCATATATTGAAGATGCTTTCTTTTGGCAAATTTGTATTTTTTGTTGGTTTGTCAAATATCAAGTGACCATAGGGTGTGGTTTTATTTTGGGGTCTTTAATTCTATTCCATTGATCAATCTGTCTGTCTCTGTACAAATCTTATGCAGTTTTTACCACCATTGCTTTGTAATACAGCTTGAGGTCAGGTATGGTGATTTCCCCAGAAGTTCTTTTATTGTTAAGAATTGTTTTCCCTACTCTAGGTTTTTTGTTTTCTCATATAAAATTGAGAATTGTTAATTCCATAACTTTGAAGAATTTTGTTTGAATTTTGTTGGGGATTTTGTTGAATTTGCAAATTGTTATTTGTAAGATGGCCGTTTTTGCTATCTTTTATTATTAATATTTTTAATTAATTATTCCATTCATTTACATCTCAAATTAATTTATTCGTTTTTTATAGGTGTCTTGTACATTTATGGCCACCTTTTTTTTTAGGTTGATGAAGTTTTTGTCTATGATTTTGTTGAAGACATTTTCTGGTCCTTTGAGCTGGGTATCTTCACTCTCTTCTATTTCTATTATTTTTAGGCTTGGTCTTTTCATTGTGTCTTGAATGTCCTGGGTGTTTTGGATTAGGAGTTTTTTATGTTTTGAATTTTTTTTTGATACTGTGTCAAAATCTTCTAAGGTACCTTCTACATTTGTGATTCTCTCTTATATCTCTTGTATTCTCTTGTTGATGCTTGCATCTGTAGCTCTTGACCCCTTTCCTAGGTTTTCCATTTCCAGGGTTGTCTCCATTTGTATTTACTTTATTGTTTCCACGTCTATTTTTAGGTCATGGTCTGCTTTTTTCAATCCCTTTGATCGTGCTTTCCTCTCTTTCTTTAAGGGATTTATTTGATTCCTCTTTAAGGATTTCTACCATTTATATATGTTTTTCTATATTCCTTTCAGTGAGTTATTTATATCCTCCTTAAAGGACTCTATTATCTTTATGAGATAGGATTTTAGGTTAGCATTCTGGTTTTCAGGTGTGTTGCATTATCCAGGGCTTGCTGCAGTGGAAGAATTGGGTTCTGATGGTGCCAGAGTATATTGGCCTCTTGCCATCTGGTTATCTCTGGTGTTAACTGGCCTGGGTGTCTCTGTCTACAGCCTGCCTCCTGCATTCCTGGGTTGCTGCTGGTGTCCTGGGAGGCCTGTGGCCCTGGCTGTAGCAGATCTCTTTGGAGGCCTTCGGACAATGAGGTCTACAATGGGGCACACAAGCTGATGATCTGCCTTGTCGCCCTGGGTGCGGCAGATCTCCTTGGAGTCATTCCGACTGTGGGGTCTTCAGAGGAGCAGACACAGGCTGAAAAAGGGCTGGAGTTTGAGCAGAGGGATAGGTTCCTGTGTGCTGGACTCCTCAGGATTCCCAACCTCTGAGATTATTTGGGAGGGTCCCTTACCTGTTGCCCTGCATGCAGCATATCTCCTGTGAGGTCTTCAGACTGTGGGATCTACAGAGGGACAGTCAAGCTGATTACCTGCCCAGGCAGAAGGCACAGGCCAGAAGGAGAGTTTAAAATATTCATTTAATATCATCTTCCTCTTCTTTTCAATCACCCATATTCAACTTCTACTTTTGCTTTAAAGTATTTCTTCTGCTGAAAACAAAAAAATCTTATCATTGTATATCATATTTTATTTGTTGTTTCAGACTCTGTGAGCCTCTATGAGCCTTCTTTAGTAGATCCTATAGGCTGAGATCTCATGTTGCAACACCTTTATCTCCCATAATCCTTCTTAATCCTCTTCTGTTGGGTTCCCCTGGCTCTGGCAAGTGTTTGGCTGTGAATTCTGCTTCTGTTTTCATCAGTTCCGGGTAACACCCATGTGAGGATAATTGGGCCTGAAACCAATATATCAATATAGCAGAATATCATTAAGAACCATCTCATTGACTTTACTCTTCATTGGTTTGTTTGTTTGTTGGCCAGTCCTGTTTAGTTCTACCCTGAGTCTCTCAGTAAATTTTGTTAGCTTTTAGTTTACTTACTGTCTTGGTTTGGTTTTCCATTGCTGTGAAGATACATCATGTCCAAGGCATCCCATATAAAGGGACACATTTAATTATAGCTAACATACAGTTTCAGAGGTTCAGTCCATTATCAACATTGCAGAAAGCATGGCAGCATGCAGACAAACATGGTGCTAGAGAAGAACGGAGACTTCTGCGTCTTGATCCAAGGGGACCCAGAAAGAAACTGGCCAGAAAGACAACACAATCCTTTGCAGGAAGCCAGGAGAAGGGTTTCTTGGCAGAGCTTGAACATAGGAGCCACAAAACCCAGCCCTCAGAAGCAGACATCATCCAACAGGGCCACATCTACTCCAACATCACCACACTTCATAATAGTGCCACTTCCCTTGAGCCAAGAATATTTGAACCACCACATTCCACCCCCTGACCCCCATAGGCTTGTCCAAACACAGAAATCTATAAAGCTTATAGCTAGATATAACATAAGACAAAATACATATAGCCTACATTAAAAAATCCCCATAGTCTATCACAGTCTCAACAATGATTAAAAGTCCAAAATCCAAAGCCTTTTCTGAGATTCATAAAATTCTCTTAACTGTAGTCTTCTACAAAATAAAATAAAAAGCAGATCATATATTTCCAACATCACAGGATATGCATTACCATTCCAAAATATTATAGTGAAGAAATACTAGACCAAACTGAGACAAACAACTAGCTGAGCAAATTCCAAACTCTGTTTCTCCATATCTAATGTCCAACTCCTCTCAGCTTTGTTGATTGTAATACAGTTCTTTCTCCTGGGCAGTTTCCATGTCCTTTAGCCATTTCCCTTGGCAGATATCACATGGTTCTGGCATCTCTAACATCTTTGGGCCTCCAAGGTAACTTCAACTTTCTAGATTCTCGTCCCAATGTCTGCAGTATACCCATGGTCTTCTGGGCTTCTCTAAGGGAGGTGGGTTGCTTCTCCAGCTCAGCCGTCTGTAGCACTCTAGTCTCAGGTTGACTTCACTCTACTGTTGCTGCTCTTCTTGATGATCATCCATAGTACTATTATCTTCCATTCACTGGGTCTTCTGCTGAACTTAGGCTTCACCAGTAGCCTCTCATAGACCTTTTTTCTTGATGTCAAGTCTCAGTTTCTTGCATTATCCCTACAGTACTTAACAACTGAGACTATCCTTTCAACAATAGCCTTTCCTGGCCTCTTACAGTGCCTAGCCTCAGCTGTTCTTCATATCTCCTTCATGTTTTCAAAACCAGTATCACCTGAGTCATTCTCACATATTACCAAGTCTACCTGCCAGCAGGATGATTGTCTCTGGAACACAGCTTCTTTGTGCTCTCAGAAAATACTTCACAGAAAATTTTACCTCAGTGATACTGCTCTCTTCTTAACCATCACTAATATTTTAGCTCCAGCTAACTTATTGTCCCACTAACTCCTTCTACTCTTGATTTCAAAGCTAGAGCTATATGACCAAAACTGCCAAGTTCTTCTGCGTGCTGGGGGTGGAACATGGTCTCCTTGTTCTAATATAAGCTTCACTAGGCTTGGATGTCCTAGAACTTGCTCTATAACATATGTTGAACTCAGAGATCTGCATGCCCCTGTCTCCTGAATGCTGACATTAAAAATATGGTCTACCATGCCTGGACCTAAGCATTTTATGTCCACTGTATAGCAAGGTCAAGATCAAAAGCCTGTATCTTCCTGCCTTAAGATCTGAATCACAAATATGCCATCAAAATCTGGATTGTAGTTCATGTCAGATTAAAAGTCCAAATAAAAATAATAACCAGGAAATAATTATGTCTAACAATATATAACTATCCTTGGTTCAACAGAAATAATATAAAGAATTAGCTTATCTGGGTGAGATTTGGCCCTGAGGTCAACATTCCCTTTGTTTATTTCCTTGAACACAGGATTCAGCTTCATTCTACTTCCTGATGCCCCTTTAATTTTTAAAGCATATATTTTGTATTTTTCCTTTCTCAGCTTGTTCCTTTCATGAAAATAAATCTTCATAAGCATGAACAGTAGTAACCATAGAACAGAATTTATACCAGGTTTTATTAAGATTTTCTTTGCTAATACAATTAATTTCAATTTCATCACAGTAGCCTTAGACACACTGTTTAGACAAGGTCAAAAAGAAGCCATATTCTTCCCAAAAACAAAACAAATTAGTCTCTAAGCCACATACTAACATTCGTCTCCTCTGAAAACAATGGAGCCTGGCACCCACTGATCAAGTAATCCTCAGCACCAAAGTCTTCCATATTCCTGCTAGGATGCACCATTAAGCCCCACTTAAAGCATTCCATTGCTTTCTAAATCCAAAGCCCCAAAATTCACATCTCTCCAAACAAAAAACATGGTCTGGCCTATCAGAGCAATACAAACTTCTTAGTACAAACTTCTGTTTTAGAGTTCCCATTGCTGTGAAGAGACAAAATGGCCAAGGGGACTCTTATAAAGAAAATCATTTAATTGAGAATGGCTTACAGTTTCAGAGGTCCGGTCCACTGTCATCATAGCTGGACCCATGGCATCCTGAAGGTAGACATGGTTCTAGAGAAGAAGCTGAGAGTTCTACATCTTAACCCAAAAGCAGCCAGGAGACTGTCTTTTCTACAGGAAACCATTAGAAGGGTCTCTTCTGAACTGGGCACAGGAGCATCAACTCCTACCCCTACAGTGACACACATCCTCCAACAAGGCCACACCTCCTAATAGTGCCACTTCTCATGGCCAAAGCATATTTAAGCCACCATACTTACAAACAATGATTTTTATAGCTTTTGAAATTTGTACATGCAACCACTTTTGAATTCTTCCTAGTAGTTAATCTTGTGTGAGCATACATACCAATGCTTGTTCCCCTTGACATCATCATGTCTCTGAATATGATGATGAGGGATGAGGATTCCCTGCCGTTATTTGTTCTTAACCAGATGTTGGAATAACCTTCTTTTCTATGTCCTAAGCATGCATCTCAGGATTCTGAGTCAACATGACACATGAGTCACTAAGGATACCAATGCCCTCTTTTGTATATCTCATTCCCACATTTTGCACACACAAAATGTCTCTTCTTTATAATAATAATAAAAAAAGAACAGATGGCAAAGGCTATTTTCTTTTTTTCTTCCCTTCATTCTTTCTTTTTCTTTTTTCATTTTTTATTTTTTTATTTTTTCTTTTCTTTTTTTGCCAGCTAAGCTATTTATAACTTATTTATACCTTATTGAGTACAGAATGCCAAAAGAATTATCTTAGAGTACAAAAAAGAAGTATGAAAGAGACTATCTTCAGAAACAGCAATATTGATTTTCTAGAAATCCCTTATGAAACAAAAGTAAGATGACTATATTAAATAAGTTTAAAATATATAAAAACTATATTCTATCATTCTGCATCTCTTTTAATAATAGAAAAAAGTGAAATTTAGCAACAAATACCTTGATATTTTGTTGTTCTAGCTATAAATATCCAAAAATGTGGAACTAAGCCAAGAACATAACGTAGTCTATAGAACAAGCAATATAGATAATATCAATACAAGTTTATACTTCCTGAACTCTTCAGGACAAAGACTTAGTTTAACTTATCAATAATTCATCTCTTAGGAACAATTATCCCTAATGTGTATCTTCAGGGAAAGAAATCTTTTTTTATGAGTTGTGGAGGCTTAAATAAGAATAGTCCCCGGAGGATTATATATTTGAATGCTTAGTCACTAGGCATGGCAGTATTTGAGAAGGATTAGGAGGTGTGGCTTTTTTGAAATAGGTGTATCAGTGGGGCTAGACTTTTAGGTTTCAACAGCCCAAGCCAAGCTCCTCAACAAGCATCCCCCTCCCCCACCAACAATTCTGCTAACAGATTAGGATGTAGTTTTCAGCTTCTTTTTGCATAATATACCTGTCTGCTGTCATGCTCCCTACCATGATACTAAGGTACTAACTTCTGAAATGATAAGCAAGTCCCCAGTTAAATGCTTTCTTTTATAAGGATTACCTTGGTCATGGTGTCTCTGTAGAACAGAAGGACTGTGGCAAACACAGAAGGTGAAGATGAAAAAGCTTTTAAGAGTAGAGGATATTTAGAAAGAATTTCTTATAGCATGCTTATGTGTAGAAAGGTGTGTTATATAAATATAAAATTATATCAAAGTCGATCTATTTTGAACATATATTTTGAGCCATTATTTAAAGTAGTGTACAATGAATAAGAATTTAAGAAAAGGTAGGTGTTTCAGGGAACTTTCCAGAAAATTATGGATACTGTATAAGCTGATTTGGCTTCAACACCTAAAAATGATCTAAATATGAAGGCAATAAAAATTTCCTCTTAAAGACATGAAATTTGAAGATGACGGAAGCCTTGAATATTTGGATATTTCAAAATTACTCAAGTTTATAAAAGGAGATATTTATTCAGGTAATTTAGTATAAAGAAAGAAAACATTTATTTTAAATATGAAAATATGTTTATCTCCTTTGAGAAAAATGTTAAGGAGAAATAGGAAGCACAGTGAAAAACAAATTTAATTTTAAATAATACCTGATTTATCATTTTATGTTGACATGAAAGAAGAAATAGTACATAAATGAAGAAATAATCCATAAGTAAATAAATGAAGACATATTTAAAATAAGATATAAATAAAAGACAGAGGGAAAAGGATATGGGAGAATTAAATAAGGGACCTGAGTTAGAGCATGTCTAGAAATAAGTTTTGAGAAAGACTCTTGTTACAGTGAACTATGGGTTACCCTCAGCTATGTGCAATGGGAAGATGTTGGATCTGTTGCTCAGAAACATCGGCTAGAAATGGAAAGGCCCAGCCCAGGTACACAAGGTACTGTCTTCTTATATCGAACTCACCATCATGAACATATTCCTTCTCTGACAGGAAAGTAAATCAGGAGAGGATATGAGATGCTGTGTGAATAAGAATTCTACAGAGAGGCCTGATGTCAGGAATGACCTTCTTTTTATAACAGTTCACTTGCAGCATATTCTCAACTCTGTCTTCATCACTAGTTGCCCTTTAGATTTGAGTTGAAAGAGAACAGGACTTATCAAATCTCAAGGAGTTCAGGAGTTCTGATTTAGGAAATCCATATCAGAACATATTGTATGGGGAAAAAAAGGTCTATTTTCAATAATAGAAAAAAATCAAAAAATATAAAGGTTGACCAGAATAAAAGTACATATATTAAGGAAAGTACAATTTTAGATTATAAATTACACCTTATATTCAATTCCTCTGGGACATGGAATAAGAGATGATTTATAATGATTTAAGTGGAATACATAAATTTAGTTGTATTTAACTATGTACATTTTTCTCATTTCAGGTTAGACAAGGGGTATATTACATGCTTTATGTTTCAGCAAACTCTACTTAATCTGGAGATAATTAAATAAAACTCTGTCAACTAAAATTAAATGAAATAAGTACTGCTATAAGTTTTTCTTAAGTGAAAATGAAATCTGAAACACCTCTCTCTAGTACCTTCCTTGCCCTAGATTCATTTTTCATTTTAATGTTCTGGAAGTCAGTCAGCTGAAGCACCTTTTGTAGGAAGCTCATCTATTGATAGGGAGTATGAAACTTGCATATGATACCACTGTATGGAGGACAATTGTACATCCTGTGACTGTATACAAGAGAATGGACTGTGAGAGCTAGGCTCAGTGCTGACTTTCCTTTCTTTATCAAATCTTTCCCTAGCTGTGTGATAGTTCTGAATTATTTGACCACATTCTGCCACCACTTCTTGTTTGTCTATATATACCACACTATTACTCACTAGAACCAATTAACATACCTAAGTGTTATTTTTTACCTCTGATACCACATAATTTTAAATTACTTCTGCTGACAGCAATAGCGAACAAAGCACTGACTACATTCTCTCCTCAAAACCTATAGGTCTTCACCTATACATTTCATGTGTTGTATGATGGCTCCACAGGATCTGACTCCTGTTCTCCTGCCCAGTGACAACAGTACTAGCTGACCCTTCTTATTGGTATGAACATACATAGTAAACCTCTTTAGCTTCTTTCATTTGACTGAATTTACAATTTTTTCTTTTTTTCTGGGGCTCTCATCACTTCAATCCTTTTATTTTGGAGTCAGTCAGCATTCTCCATCAAACCTTCTTACTCTTATTTATCCCTCTCATTTTCTTGGAAATGTCTTTGTGGTTCATCGGAAGCTTGTATATTTTTGCAACATTTCCTGTACTATCACTGTGTCTTTTTCAGTTCTGACCATATCTTTTCAAAGGCCCATATCCTACAGTGAGTTCTACAGACACAGAATATATCTGCCTATTCATCATTTCTTAGAACTTAGAACAGAACCCAAAGCAACTTACAAAATTAACACTCTCACATGGGATTGACGTATTTTAACCAGACATGTATGAAAACTTCTTAAATAGTGTGGCAAAGAGAACAAAGATTTTCATTCTAGACTGGCATGCTAAATCAATGATCCTTAAATATAACTCTTCATAGGAAAACAACAAATGCCAGGATGATGAGATGGGAATGGGTGGGTGGGGGGGCACCCTTAGAGAAGCAGGGGTAGGGAGGATTGGATAGGGGATCTGTGGAGGGGAAACTGGGAAAGGAGATAACATTTGAAATGGAAATAAATAAAATATCCAATAAAAATTTATCGGTAAATGCCCAAATCATTACCACTCAGGGTAGCTTTAAACATATCCTGAATAGGAGATACCCTTATCTCAGAGAATACATGAGTTGTAATTTATGGCAAAATTAAGGTGTCAAGTTTTGGTGGAGGAGATGAGGTAAAGAACAATCCAGAAATAAGTTCCAATTAATTGTTCTTTTTTTCCATAATCATGAAAGTCAAACGATATATTTTTATTTTTGGAGGAAAAAAAAATTTAACTTTAGAGTGAATCAAGCACTAGATCACACCTCATTTTTGTTATATTTTTTGAAACTTTTGTTATCATTTAACTATTCATAGCCTCAGTTTCTTTATGTGTGAGCAGAGCAATATTCTTCAATTTAGTTTGTTTCAAAACAAAACAAAAGAATGACAAAAAACCCTTTATCTAACACCTTAATCAATTCAGGTTACATATAGTAAATATAAGTTCTAAATAGGAATGTAAACTTGATAGAAGACAGCTTATGGTTTTATTCCTCACTTAAAAATCAAGTTCACATTTTTCAGGAGGTACTGATAACATGGAATACAAAAATAACTATGGTTTCCTCCTTAGGGAGCACAAGCTAGAGGGAATGGCAGGAACTTTGACCTGATTCTCTTATTATATACTGTGTTCCAAAAATCTGTCAACATTCAGGAAGTACTTAAGAAAAAGTTAGCATAGCCATAGCAAACGTTGTCAAAGATTTATGGATCAAAGGACTGGAGATATGAAATAGAAACTTATACAAATTCACAAGAATATTCCATCTGAAACCACTCAAATAATTAGTAACAGTGGGAATATTAAATGTTAACTTTTAAACTACATATCTTCAAATAATTTGCACTATGAAAATAAATTAATGTGAGGATGTTTACTGGACAGTAGAAAGAAACACAAGTAGGAATACAAAGGAATAAACAAGTAAATTGTGACCAGGATGTTGTAAGAGAAACCATGAAGGTTGTTGGTTAGATAAGTCTAAAATCCGAGGAGGTAGAAAAGACTTTAAAAAGCATAGAACACAGCTTGATTTGAGGTGAAGGGGGCACTGCCATAAAACAACACTTCTTCATTTTAGAACTATTTATGTTGTGCTTATAATATGCCCAGCAAAATTTATTAAGAGCAAAAACAAAGTAAAATAATAATATAGACCCATCAGATCAGATATTCGAAGTTCTGAAGCTAATTGAGCTTGGATGTTTGGTAGGAATGTGGCCTATAAAGAAGCATACTGAAAAACAAAACTGAACTCAGATATATTACAATTTCATATGGCAGAAATGCTGAGAAGAGTAGCATAGCTGTGAGGAAGTAGTTCATGCATGGAAGAGCTGATGCCAATCAAAATAAGGAAGTCTTGGCAGTCTATCTTAATAGGTAGTGTTTGAAAACACTGACATTATAAAACAATGACGACAACAACAACAACAACAACAACAACAAAAATCCAAACCAAAAACCAAACCTCAAAAAACAAAGAAACAAACAAACAAACAAAAAACCAACCAAACAAAACCAGGAAAAGATTTAGCCAAGCCTTCAGATTGAAGAGAAAGACTGGGGCCATGAGATGGGAGCAGAGGGGTGGCTCATGGGCAGATACAGCAGAAGTGCAGGAAGGAAGCAACAAGAAACTCATGAAAATTCGTGAAGGAAGGAACAAGGAGCAAAGCCATATGTGATTTTATAGTAGATCTGGTGTAATGAGAAACTTTCCATAGAATTGAAGCAGTGATTTGAGGTACCTGTGTGTGTGTGTGTGTGTGTGTGTGTGTGTGTGTGTGTGTGTGTGTGTGCAGGCATATTTACTGTGCTCATGGAATGTGCAAGAATGAGAGCCACACAGAGCCTTCTATGTCAGTCCTCCCCTCACATCCCTTTTTGGACAGGTCCCTTGTCATTCACTGCTTTCTATGCCAAGTGAGTCAGTCTACAGTTTCTGGTGATACTTCTGTCTTTCTCTCTACATCTTCATTCTCAACCTAGATAACACTATGATTACATTTGCATGCCACCATAGCTGACTTCACAAGTAGATATAACAGTATGAATGTTGTTCCTCAATTTTGTGCAAAATCTAGTTAATTAACTGAACCACCTTCCCAATCCTTGGCTTACTTTCAACAAGTTTCTTGAGACAGTGTGAAGAGTGGAAATATAAACGTCAACCAGAAGCCTTCATTCAGATAGGATATTACAAAAGGCATGATTCTGGAAGGACTAGGGCTTCCCTTCTTTTCTATGGAAAAGCTCAAGAACAGATATTTTAGAACAGAAAGACTTCTATGACTCAGAGAACAGATTAAGTAAAAGGGAAGAAAATATGAAGGAGACTGAGGTCTGATTGAGGAAAAACTAAAATGCCCACCTAGATGTTTGATTTCTTTCACATAAAATTCAAATCTGTCAGAATTATGGCCTGAAATAACTTTGGCCTTTATAGACCTTAGATACTTGTCATAGAAGGTGTGAAGAAGGCAGCCGGCAATAATCAGGAGCAAACAGAGGCTAAAATCGTGGCAGGCTTTAAAGATAAGAAAAGATACATTCACATAATTAATCATGTAAGACACGTAGAGCATTGCATAATATATATGGTAATTACACCTACTGCATTGTTTCTTGGAACTCTAAGTGAATTAATGCATAAAAACTAATTAATTAGATGAGGATCAGCCACATGGTATTCATTCAATAAATTTTGGGCATTATTTATATATTTCACTTAGTATTAATACCTTTTTAAAAAGTATTCTGTGTATGTCAGTGGCTATTCTATATACTAGTCATGAAAAAAACTATGCAAATATGCAAATACATATTTTCAATTGGGCCAAAATGTGTCAAAAACAAACAACAATAACAAAACATGGCTGGTAGTAAGTATCATCATATCTTAAATCCTCATAGTGCTATGTTGTATATTTTGTACATGTTATTTAGAGAAATTTTGGACCCTGATAATAATTAAAATATTAATTTAGGAGAAGTGTGTTTGTGTGTGTGTGTGTGTGTGTGTTTATGAACAGAGGGACTAAACAAGACATGTAATAACCCCCTTTTTAGGAATACTTTTAATTGTGCACTTATGAATGTCTACGTGTGGATATGAGTATGTGAATAGAGGATTCATATCAGTTAGAGTTATCGTATCCCTCTGAAGCTGAAGTTACAAGCAGTTGTAAGCCCGCTGATGTAAGTGCTAGGAACCAGACAGATCCTTTACAAGGTATATATATATATATATATATATATATATATATATATCTTGAAAAGCTGAGCCATCTCATGAGCCCCAAAAGAAATTTTTAAATAAAAAGTAACATTAAATCAAAATTTTATAATCTCACTCCACTGAATACTGGCTTTGTATTCTTTTCTATTACCTGCTGTGAACCTCAATTTCATCATCTTTAAAAATATCACAATTTGTAGGTCCTTCATGACACATCTGTGATGAAACATTAAGCCAAGCCAGGTGGAATGCATAGCATTCTGCCTGAAGAAAAAAAATCAACAGTACTATGCTTATTAGGGCTCATCCAAGTCACGGGAAGCTTTACCAGCATCAAGTCACCAAATTCTGTCTTCTTTTAAAAGCTGCCTTTCACCTTTTGTGAAGGGCAATTCCTGCCTTGACATTTGCATTTTGTTTCCTGGGTTTCCCCAGCTGCAGCCTTCACATCAAGAAAATCTGCCTTTGAAATGAAAGGAGATTTAATGTCCTTATGCATAGCTGATTCCCCTTCGTTTAGAGTGTGACATTTGCTGTAATTCCCCCATACTTCTAGAATGAACTATAGTTTATAGAGTCTGCCCAATATGCAGACATAACGGCTGAAGGAACCAGGGTAAATATCAGAAATTTGAATGTGTAGATGGTTATCAGAAAAGATTGTAGAATTTGATCTGTGGTAAAAGAAATTTCTTCCCCTGTTTATCCTTCTTTATCCCTCTTCTTCCAACTGCCCAACTTCTGGGTCAGAATACTTATGGACAATGGAAATTTAACACAAGAAGCTGGGATTTATAAAAAGAAGAAAAAAAATTAGGGACCTTAAGATTGTTAAAGTATTTCATTGCATTCCTACACATTGCTGTGTGGTGGCACCTTAAACAGAGCCTAAAGTAAAATGTTTAGAACTTCATGTTGTACCTTTTGGGCTAGCTCTGGTTTGTTGATAGTGCTATTCTTGTAATCTAGGGTTTGGCTGATTTGTTTGCTTGTTTTGTAAAAGAGGTGAATTTCTGTCTATCCATAGGCTGTGTCTGTCTAGTGAGACCCAGTTGTCTGCTTCTCTCTTATTTTACCCCTTCAAATATTTGAAAGTATTTAGCTCATTGCTCTGAGTTTGCCTTACTTTAGAATATTTTTTTTAATCTCATACTGTGAAACAAGCCTGCCACCTGTGAAATCCTCACTGCTGTGTTGAATACTGATTAAAAGTGCAAAACTGGGTCATTTTCAGAGAACATTTGTTTATATGTTTCTTTCATTTTTCTTTCCAATATATTCAATCCCTAAGAATGTAAATCCAAAGGAAAGCAAACAACTTGAGGGCCACTCAACTAGTGCACAAGAATGACCAAACATGTCTCACACAGCACTGGAGGTCTATTCATGAAAAGTTTGCAATATTCTTACTAAGACCTCGTTAATAAAAATCTTCTAGTGCAAATTCAGGACAGGCTTACTGGACCTGTCTTTCTATGTTTATTATCAGGACAGATGACAAAAGTTCATAAAAACAAGTTTCTCAGCCCCGTTAATCTTTCCTCTTTGAAACAGATTTAAGTTCAGTTATAGATTTTAAAGAAAATCCATATACACGCACAGAAAGATTAACTACTGAAAGTTATGAAGGTAAAATATAATAGTTGTACCTC
Organism: Arvicanthis niloticus; assembly: GCF_011762505.2. Classification (NCBI taxonomy): domain Eukaryota; kingdom Metazoa; phylum Chordata; class Mammalia; order Rodentia; family Muridae; genus Arvicanthis; species Arvicanthis niloticus. Next base: position 79,703,170 of record NC_047662.1, on the reverse strand, counting down.
TAACTTTGTCTGTATAACCCTGCTCCTGAATTCTGGATCTGTTCCCATTTAATATGGCACAAGTTAGCTTAAACCTGTGTCAAAAACTTCCTACTCATGCTGGCTATGGAACCAGTAATAGATGTGTGTGTGTGTGTGTGTGTGTGTGTGTGTGTGTGTGTGTATGTGTGTCTTTTTGTGTCTGTGTGCACACATGCACATGTGCTTTAACTCATAAGAAAATATTCAGGACTTGCTCTGTTGTAAGATAGCTCGGCTCTGGTGTTTGCATATTGCACTGGTTTTTGTTGATTGTATTTCTGTGGCGGCCTTTAGCCATCTCATTGTCCCTAGTGTTGGCAGGACAGGTAGTTCCTGAGGACACCAGGCCATTGGGGATGCAGATAGAGCTGGTAGTCCCTGATTTCAGCAGGTCTCTAGGATTATGGATAAAGCTCAGATTGTCCCTGGTGGGGCAGCAGGTTTCCAGGGATGCAGGCAAAGCTGGTTGTCCTTGATGGTTTGAGGGAGGGTGCATGTTATCCCGGGTGACTGCAGGTATCCAGGGATGCAAGTAGAGCTGGTGGTTATTGATGGTTGCAGGCCTCTGTTTGACCTGGGGAGCAGCAGACCCTCAGAGATACAGGCAAATTTGTGACCCAGGAAATGGAGTGCAAATTGGGCAGGGAGGAGTTCAGTACTGCTGCATTTGCCCATAGAGGCCAGCAGGTAGGGAATTGGGGTAGGTGTCTCACACGGTGGTGGTCACCAATGGCTGTAGGCATCTGGGATTGTGGTTTGATGTGTGGACAGGAAGATGAAGCACAGAGGGGAAAGGGCAGACCTCATGGTTGCTGAGCTTGTCAGGAATTCTTGTAACTAATTTTTAAAACTTGGAGTTTGTTTTTGGAATAAAATCACAAAAATTACAAAGCTGTTTCATGGTAGTGGTTTGGAGGTAGGGGGCTATGGAGTTAGGTTTTTGTAGGGTGTGACTTTGTTCACTCTGGGAGTGAGAAGCAGAGATAGCTCTCTTCAGTTTGATGGGGGAGCTTAGAGTAGAGGAGGGGCTGGTGGGAACTCCTCTATTTTTTTCCAATGAAGTCCTGTAAAAGGTCAAACCCTTGGGTGAAGGAAGGAGGGGCAGAAGGGACTAAGGGCTTGTTAGCATTTCCTCTGAACTGTTTTAAGGGGGTAGGGCAGTGGAGGTGAGGTGAGCCTGACCAGCCAGGATCATCTGTAAAATCTTCAGAAGAGAGAACTCTTCCCCAAGTGGTCAGCTCAGTAAAACAAACACTCTCAGATGATCCTCAGCGAAGTGATTTGTGCATTTTATTTCAAATGGACAGGTACTTTATAAACATTGAGGAGTAGGGTGGGATTTAGGGGAAGATGTTTCCCATTGGCTCAGTTTGAGATGTTAGCAATGTTCTGTTTGCATGCAGCCCGACTCAAGGTGTTTACTTGACTGATTGTTAAGGTCCTCTCAGGGGGTTGTCATGGTTGCCTGTCTCAGAGAAAGTAGAGGTAGGCATGCAGTGGGCTTATAGAGTGGTTGTCCCCTGTCAGCTCCACCACAAGGTATGACCGCTTGAGGAGACAAAACAGTGAGTTTTACTGCACATATCCCACTCTACCACTGCCACCTTGGTGGGTGCTGGGCTATGGGGAAACACGGATGCACTGATCCAGAGTGGGAAAGCACAGTCTGAGACATAGGAAAACCAGAGCTGGTTTGCAGGTCTCTGGCCCTGCAAAGAGTCCACGGCTGTGGGGTTCTCAGTCTCTTGGATATTCAGGTGCCGCTGGGTGTCTCAGCAGAGCCAAGAATGGAGTCGGGCTGTGGGCTGTTGTCTAGTATGGGGCCAGGAGGGGGACATCTCCACTAGTACCATCTGGGAGAGTCCTTGGTTTGGTTCAGTGCAGGCTTGGCGGCAATATTGGCTGGGAACACAGAGACCTTCTACGGGAGACTAGGCTATGGCTCTGTAGGCAAAGTCCTTCTCCACGGCTACCCAAGGGGGATCTCAATGAAAAGAGGCACTCCATGGTCCTAAATAGTTTATTGTCATAGCAGAAAATGGATGTATACAACCATGCCCTACTTCTCAGGGTGCGCCTGAGATTAAATACCTTTTTCAGGGAGAAATGTCTGGGAAGGGAAGCTTCTCCACAAATCCTAATCCCTTTACCCATCACCTCTACCCTCTGCTTCTATGAGGGAGCACCCCTACCCACTTACACATTCCTTTGTCACCACCCTAGCATTCTCCTACATTGGAGCATCAAGTCCAGGAAGGAGGATAACATTTGAAATGTAAACAAATAAAATAATCAATTAAAAAAAGAATTAAGCTTATTGGCTTAAATTGGCTTTATTGGCTTAAGGAAAAAAAAAAAAAAAAAACAGCATTAAAAAAAGAGAAGTATATTGGCACACTCTCCGGACCTCTTGGTACCTCATTATTATGTCGAACTCTGTTTTGCGTCTATTTGACCATGTCTCTTTTCATGTTGTCTTGGTCTGAGATGTTAGGGATGCCTCATCTACATGTTGAAAGACTTAGGGTGTTGTTGCCCTTACATGACTGATGGTCACAAATCTCTCTTGGGGCGAGAAGGGGGAGGTGTTGGCTGTGGCTATGTGACAAGGGTCTGGTGCCGGGATCATGCAAAGTTCCTACTGTACATTCAGGATGTGCAGGGCTTCAAGTCTTTAGCTTGATCTTACCAGGTTTCATCTCATGGTTCATGGCCCTGCATGGTCCCACACTTACCTTCTCAATTCGGAGATTCTCAGTGTCTGAGCTCACTCAAAGTTACAGGTTCTGTCTAGTGTCCAGGTCCACTTGCCCAACAAAACTGTGTGAGGAAGGTGGACTTGGAGGTGGTGAGCAGATAATGGGATGTAAAATGAATCAATGAATGAGTACATAAATAAATGGAGGGTGGATATCTCTTGCTGTTTATCCATGTGTTCCCAATTCTCACTGTGCACAACTCACCAGGATCTTTCAGGTAAATCCTTTATTCCTGTTAATTACCAAATTCAGATCTGTTGACCATTGACTCACCCTGCAACTATGAACCAAAATAAAATGTTCTTTCTTGGTACTTTTAGCTCACATGTCAGAGAAATTTACTCATCATGTATGAATAAAAACTACTGATAAATACCACTGTGTGGAAATGCTGATTGTGCTAATCTCTGAATAATGAACTGTATTTGTGTGGAAAAAGAAGTAAGAAAGGCTGATGGCAAGCCTTCGAGACACTTGAATTTTGGTTGTAAGAAATTTTACCATGGTTGAGCCATTGCCTTCATAGAATAAGATGTGAAATTGATGGAAATAAAGGATTTGAGTTAGCAAAACATTGACAATATTCTAGTTATCCAGATTTGGTGTTCTGTGGGATGGAGAGATGTGTCATAAATAAGAAGCTCCTTGGCTCAAAACTGCTGCTGAAACTAAACAAGCTAATTAAATTTAAAATAGTTCTCTTACTACAAAACTTTTTGATTATTTTATTGGATTTAATGATTTTGTAAATCTCTAAGAATGAATTTTAGATTATACTTTTTCCTAAAACTTTTTGAACAGAACTTCCCTTGCTATGTCAAATCTTTTGGTTCTTTTCAATTTCCAGAATGCAGTTTGGAAAGCACATTTTACTTCATTTAATATGACTACTCAGATCTTAATATCTGAAGTTCTTGTAATACAGTTCTATCAAACTGAGTGATCGCTTTTTGTTTGTGAAATATTTTTTTAAATATTTTGTGTATTCCAAAATTTTTGGAATATTCCAAAATATTTTGTATATTCCTTTTCTAAATTAGAAATAATTTTAATGTTTTAAATCAAATAATTAAAATAATCTACACTACTTAATAATCTTTGTCCAGTAAATTTATTTCAGCTGCCATTGTATCTGTACACACACAGATTAAGATGGTGATAGTAGTTTGTTTTTAATTAAGTTATTAATTTATTAGGTGAAATTGGTAGACAATAGCTCTGTATTCCAAAGGTGAATACTTGGCTGGGACAGAATCAAAGGAAGGGGGATTTGTCACATGTTATTTTCATAAGAAAATCTCTTTATACTCAAGAACCATTTTCTAAACTTCATTAATAAATAAAAAATAAAGAGCCTTGGTATGAATAAATGATGAAAGAATCTCCCTTGGTAATGTTTTTTAAAAGTTTCTAAAAATAGCTCCTGTCTTTATCTACAAACTTAATGTAGTTAGAAGAGGTACTGAGGGGGCTTTTGTGCTAATGCTCAATGGGAGAAGCAAGAGACAGGCAAAACCTCTACGACCTGTGACAGAAGACATTTAGCCTGTGACGATCATTTTCTCCCGGAGAATTATTTACAGTATTTTTCTTGATTGCTGTAGATTGTGTAGTGTCAACATTGGACAAAATTTATAGTCCTAAATGTGGCAAAGTCAGATGGCCTTCTGGAGTGGAGCTGATCACTTTAATATGCTAATATATCATCACTGTTTCTAGGATACGCTTCTATTATTACTCATATATCACAGGGAAGTGTTTATATCTCTTTCTTAGTACTAGCTCATGAGGTTTACTTCAAACCTTGTTGAAGCCATAGCTGCTTTGTCTTATTTTCCCCCAATACTTACTCTAGTTTTAGTCATGAAATACAACACAGAGATTCAAGAATTAATGAACTCGTCATTGTAACAAGGAGTATATACCAAGACTTGATCCTCTAAGGCCTCATGGAGGTCTATCCATGATAACCATCTATGTAAATCTGTACAAAAATATCTTTCATGATATTAAAAGCTTTGTGGTAGATTTGAAGGCACCTTTTTTTTGTTTGTAAGAACTATAAATCATGCTGCCCACCCCCAATGGTTTCTTTAAACACTTTAAACAGGTATTATCACATGTTTTCGTAGCCTCGTTCTGTGGTTCATCAGCTTTTTGTTTTTTTCCCCTCTGTGGCTTGTGGTGTCATTTGTAGGTAGCCTGTAAGGGTTAGGTTTGAATGTTGTGCTTTGAAGCTTAAATAATTCAGACTTACTTTAAGAAATAAAGTGGGATATTCTCTCTCTCTCTCTCTCTCTCTCTCTCTCTCTCTCTCTCTCTCTCTCTCATCAACTTAGTGATAGCCAATCTTATTTGATTGTTGTCTTTAAATGAAAGAAATCAATTTGGGTAGAATATCATAATTAAAAACAGCATAGAAAGAAGTATGAATGTCAGAATGGGAGCCCTTGTCTCATGTCTGTGCTCTCTGCTTTGAAGAAGCTACTAAGCTTCCCAGATTCTCTGTAGGGCAGTGGGCTGTGAGAAGCAGCTGGGTGTTTGGCTGAGCATGAGTTTCGAACCTGGAACCTTCATCAGAAGACAAGAGTTCAGCTCTGCTCCCAGGCCCTGGTTCTTTTCACTTAGCTTTAGTCCTCCAACAACCACTCCCACAGACAGGTTTATGACCATCAGTCAGGAGGAATGGTCCCTCAGGCTCTCCCATATGCAGATGAGGTATCTCCAAGCTCTCAGGTCAAGCCAATAGACATTATCTGCTGTCAGACCCTAACCCACCCCAAAACTGTATATAAGGGCTCTATTTAGGGGAAGTAAAGTGTGCGCGCACAAGAATCATCCTGGTGTCCAAGAGATTTTGTCACAAGAGCTGTAACACTTGGGGAGAGCTCTGCTGGGAGAGAACCTGCCTGGGACATCAAGCTGCCTCCTTGCCAGATAGCCGGCTCCTTGTCAGCCCAGCCCAGGCTGGCTCAGGCTCAGCGAGAAGAGACAGGTGCAGCACCTGGGAGAGACCTGTCAGTGACAGCAACGATGAGCAGGCAGAGGCAGCAGCGGGGGCAGGCAATCTCTCCTCCTGCTCACACTCTGTGTCCTTTGGCCTCGACCTCCGGCAACAGGCCAGGCTGGAGGCCTACAGACAGTGGAGATGCAGGCCAGAGGCAGAGCGGAGACAGTAGGGAACCCTCCCTGCTCTTACCCTGTCCCCAGTCGGGAGATCATTGTGGGACACCCTCCAGAACAAGGAACCCGCAATTCTCTATTATGAAACATATAAAATAGATTATGAAACTAGTGACAAATAATATATTCTCATTATGGTTTCTCCTCCATCAGCTCCTCTAAGATTTCCCCGAATCCTGTCCTTTCTGTCTCTTGTTAGAAAACAAACAGGCATCTAAAGAATAATAATGCAATAAAATAAAACCAAATACAAACCTGGAATAAGGCAAAACAAACAAGCAGAAGAAAAAGAGACCAAGAAAAAGCAGGAGATTAATATGTAGATGAAAACCACACACGTGTTCATTACACAAGAACATGTGTTATATGGCATGACTGGTCCCGTTAATTCTGTTTATTTTTAGATGCCTGTGTGAAAGAGGGGGGGGGTGGGCGTAGAGGGAGGGAGAGAGAGAAAGGGAAGGGAGAGAGGAAAGAGGGGTGGGAGGGAGAAAGGGAGAAGGAGAGAGAGAGAAAAGCTCTGAATTTTGGTGGATCATGGGTAGAGAGGATCTAGGAAAATTAAGGTTGGGAAAACATATTCAGAACATATTCCATGAAAAAAGACATTTTCAGTAAAAAGGGAATATATGAAAAATAGTTCACAAAGAAGATAATTATAGTGGTGCTGATAAGAAAATAAAAAATCTAAATGTCAATGAGAGAAAATTAAGTATATTGGAAGGTTTTTTTTATAGATTAGCATGTTCTGAATGCATGAAACATTTTACTATTGCAAACATGAAAAACTGACACTGCATTACTGTCACTTATTGTTTGGATTCATATCAGTTTTCTTTATTTTACAAGGTATTGTTAAAGTTTTATTTCTTATTCTTAATTGTGTGTGTGTGTGTGTGTGTGTGTGTGTATGTGTTCAGATACTCACAAAGATTAAAAGAGGGCCTCATATCTCCTACTGCTAGTGTAATAATGATTGTGAGATTCCAAAAATAACCAAACTCTGGTTATCTACAATAGCAGTATGCATTCTCAGTCACTGAGCCAAATCTCTAAATTTGACTTTCTTTATATTTTCTGCATATTTTATTTATGGTAGTATTAATATACATGCACTCACTGTTATATCAAATAATAGAAATGACTCTCTTAGAATTATATTTTCTTTATCATTTTGATATCATACTGTCAAAGAAAATGTGGTACATTTACACATTGGAGTATTACTCAGCTGTTAAAAAATAACATGACATTTGCAGCCAAATAAATGAAACTATAAAAAGATATTGTAGGTGATGTAACCCAGACCCAGAGTGAAAAACATGGTATGTATTCACTTATAAGTGGATATTAGCTATAAAGTAAAGATATAATCATTCTACAACCCACAGACCCAGAGTGGCTAAGAAACAAAAAGGGCTCAAGGGGAAACACATGAATCTCCTTAGGAAGATGAAGTAGAATACATATTGCTGCTAGACTGAAGGTTCGTGAGGGATGATAACAGGGGCTATTAGGTGGTAGGGAGTTGGAGGAAGATTGTACTGGGAGACAAAACAGGATTTGGGGGGCATTTTAGTGATAGATAGAAACCTAATCCAATGGAAATGCCCAGGAATCTATTAGTGTGACCCTAGTTAAGCCTCCTAGTTATGAGGGATACAGAGCCTTGACTATCTGTCACCTGTAACCAAGCAAGACTTCCAGTGAAGGGACTAAGACACCAATCCAGCCAACCTGCAATTTATTCTGCCTACAAGATTTGTTGTGGAAAATGTGAACAAAAATCAGGGGAGTGTCCAACCAAAGAATGATCCAGCTTGATACCCAATCTATGAGAAAGATCCCACCCCTGATACTACTTAAAGGACAAGGAACCAGAGGCTGAATAGCCTAGACCAGAAACAGAGGATATAAACAAACACACTGTCAAAAAAATAGTCAATGAAATGATTCCTAATAATATTATGCTATACTCATAGACGAAAACCTAGCATAATCATTATCAGAGAGGTCAAAGAAGCTTCATCCAGCAACTGGTAAAAATATGTGCACAGACCTACAGCCAAACATTAGATGGATCTTAGAGAATCATGCAAAAGGTAGACAGAAGGATTGTAGAAGCCAGAGGGAACAAGGACACCACACACACACACACACACACACACACGCACACACACACGCACACACACACACATACACACACAAGACCAAAAACAAAATCACCAGCCCATAGGGGATCACAGAGACTGAACCAGTGCATGGGTCAGACGAAGGCCCTCTGCATGTATGTTATGGTTGTGTAGTTTAGCTTCTAATGGGGATTCTGATAGTGGGAACTGGGGCTATTTCTGACTCTTTTGTCTACTTTTGGGACTTATTTTTGCTCAGCCTTAATATAAGGGGAGGTGTCTAGTCTTATTGCAACTTGAAGCGTAACTGGGGAGAAATAGATATGGGCCTTTGGGTAGGGGGGACTGGGAGGAGAGAAGGGAGGGAAAATTGCATAAGAGATGTAATACATGAGAGAAAAAAATCAATAAAAATTTCAAAAAAAAATGAAGAACAAGTCGTGACGTTTACAGACAGGGTGGAATACATGGAGGCTGTGATGGTGATGCTAGGGTGTCCGGGTATAATACACTTTGTGCTGCATAATAGCTTGGTTTTGTAAAGTTTTTACATTAAGTGTATATTAATTTTGCAAGTAGAGGAATATTAGTGAAATACAACATTGAAACATATTCAGTCGTAGCAAAAAGAATACCGTAAACCCATTCTCAGTCTTAATTCATGATGTTCTTTGTCCTTTTCTTGTGAAAACTTTTCGCATTGCAACACAGAATATGGGGTAACCAAATTATGTGTGCTTGGTTGATGATGTCTCAGATTTGGCTCCAGAGTAATATCTTTGTTGATGTGAGCATTGTGTTTTTGGGTAGACATAATCAGCTAGAGAGAATGGATTTACACCGGTTCTGAAGAAGAGTCAGCTACAGCTATGTGCTGGGGAATTGCTGCAATGGACTTTATATAAGGTCCTAATGTACCTTAAGTGTGGCATGATTGGAAAGTAGGCATGCAAGGCAATGAGGCAAATCAATAGCTAATGAGAAGGACAGATTAGTGATTGACTCCTTTGGTTTTGTCCAAGCAGGTTCTTGGGCATCAGCAAGTAGTTGAGGTAGGCATAAAAGTGAATATAATAAAGAACTGGTGAAGAATGAAACAATTCTTTGTTGTGAAAGAAATATTATTAGCACTCTTATAACATTTGCATGTTCTCAACAGACTTTACTTCTATGGCGTAATCTAATGGTTGTCACAGTGACTTCCATCTCTGATTTCTGAAAATCACTATGATATCTTCAATTATCTCAAGATATGGGAAAAATATCCATCAAAGATTCCCAGAACACAATTAAATGTCACACCTGCTAATTTAAAAAAACAAATGTGTATAAGGGATAGCATATGTCATTGAATTAAAAAGATGGATTTTAAATTGCCACTTGTTTGTGGAGGCTGGAAACTGCTGATTTGGAAACTGCAGGATCAGACAAATAAAAATAACAAAAGATCAAGGCAGAGAGAGCTATGCTTGTGATGAGGAGAGATTGAGAGCTGGTGACAAAAGCTGTTGAATTGAGAACACCTTGCCACTTATTATAGTTAAGATAGCTTGCCTTGCCTTAGGCTCTTTATTTTAATGTAGGTGTCTAAGAGTGAGTGGGTGATTGAGGGAATAGGAGAAAGGTTATGTGTCTTCCCAGGGCAAGATGGCAATTGAACAACTACCAAGCCCTTCCCCTGTGATGTTAATATATGCGTCCATTGTTCCACCCTCTTCTAGTAATCGTAAACAACATTTGTCACCTGCAACAGACTACTTTTCACTTCCAAACTGATGGTGAAGTGACATTTGTATTTCAAGTGCGAAAGCTCAAGCTTCAGAGGCATAAGTCCCAGAGAAGATGTATGTGGTGGGTGGAAAGAGAGAACAGGACAAGGCTCGCATGTGCGATTCAGCAAATCCTTCATAAGTCTGGCCTCCATGACAGAAGATGGCCTAATGCCTCATTAATTCCCACAGAGATGACGGTGATGTATCACCCCCTTTCAATCTGAAACTAACTAATGCAGTTTAAAAAAACTAATTTGCACATGTTTAATGCATTCATTAAGCTATTATAGTCTTTCAACAAGAGATTTAATAGCAAATTAACGTTTCTTTAAATAAAACAACCAACTCCTCCCAATGTCCCCAGTTAATACAATTATTTTGTGTTTTGAGTGCAGTGGGTGACAAGAGAAAACATTTGGTGCTCCAGTGGGGGTGAAAAGAACAATGTTAGGTCCTTCCATTTATTGCACGATTAGTCACCTCAGGGCATTAATTTCTCCCCAATAAAAAAGAATTCACAGAAACAAAGAACTCTTGGAGTAAATGTTGAGCAGATCAACCTCCTCCCAATACACACACACACACACACACACACACACACACACACACACACAAAAGAAATTCTCCAAGAGTGAATTTTGCCAATTGCGTGTGGTGAACTGAGAACAGTTTTGTAGAATGTTTGTTCAATAAGAGAAATTAAATTTGGTTAATAATCAAATATAAATATTTAATAATAATTTAACACACTAAAGCCCATCAGTGATGGCGCCGTAAAGATGCTTACTATTACCATGATAATAAATGGATGAATGTATTTTTGACTCAATAATCTTTTTTCAATACCTGTGTGATATGGGCCATGTGGAGTAAGATGATTAAATCATGGATGGCTTCCTTGATGATGTTATAAACAACAAACTATATTGCATATGAAGAAAATCTACCTACAACTTACTAAATCTTATATTGTAGAAACAAACTGTTTTGACAGCAAAGAGGAATCTCTAATTCAAATGAGATATTTGAAGTAATATGCATGTATAGAATGAAGTTTAGCCTAGATCATTTATTGAAAATATATACATACAGGATGTTATATCACCATCTAGGAACCACAAATGAGAGAATACATTCTGCATTTGTTTTCTGAAACTTGCTTAACTTAACATGATACTCTCCAGTTTCTTCCACTTTCTTCATAACTTTATCATTCTTTGTGGCAAAACAACAACAAAAACTTTTAAAATATTTTAATTATTTATCTCACTTTTTCCTTATCTATACCTCTGCTATTGTACATCTAGGTTGGTTACATATCTCAGCTATTATGAATATTCTTGTAGGGAATATGAATATATCAATATTCTGTTGAAGTGAAATCTTTTGGGATAATACCCAGATGTGGTATAGATGGATGATAGAGCAGGTCACATTTTGACTTTCATTGTAACTAGACTGGCTTGAATTCCCCACCATCAGTAGATAAGGATGGTGATAAACTTTACCAGTAATTGTGGTTTATATTCTTAGTAGCTGAAATTCAGAAGAGAATCTCACTTCTATTTTGTTTTGTATTTCTGTACTTAATCTTTATGCCTGAAGAATGATAGGCATGCATAAAAAGGTAGAAATTAAGTAACAACCTAAAACAATGTGTAAAGCTGAATAGACAAAACAAAACAAAAGACACTGTCTAGTATCTGTCATGTCAGGTTGGGATGCAGCAATAGAGTATGATAGGTGGGTGGCTTTAAATATAAATGGGTTTCTTACATTTCTGGAAATTGAGGATTTCTAAAAAAAATGCTTACAGACTAGGTCTCTAGAGAGGACTTTCCTTCCAGTTTCTAGGGAGTCACATTCTTCTCCCTGGATCTTCAAATTGCAGAAGGAGAGGGGGAGAGTTTTCAAGGTCTATTTTTACAAGAACTCTAATCACATTAATGCAGTTACTTTCTTAAAATAATTATTCCGACACCCTCTTCATGCTACTACATTGAATATTAGAATTTTCTTTCCCCTTGAATGTTTGTCTCTAATAGCTTTCTTCCTGGATATTTATCTTTTTTCAATCCTGAACTTCAAAGTTCTTTAATACATGAGTTTGTATTCTTTTTAACTATAAGAGCAGAGGAGATAAGGAAATATGTACATTGATTAATGTCAAAAAGAGATCCACACTATCTATTGAATATAACTTCTACTCAGTAATGCAACTATTATGTTTCAATTGAAAAGAACATCTTTGACTTTAACCCTCTGTAGTTAATCTTCTTATAGTAAAACAAATTGCAATATAGTTCACTAATATTGTGGGTTTTTTTTGTAATTCTAATATAATTACACTATTTCCCACTTTTCTTTCCACCTTATGAACACACCCATATGACTTCCTTCCTCTTTCAAATTTTTTTGCCTCCTTTTTCATTAATTGTTATTGTATGCATGTGTGTATATGTGTATATACCTGTATTTGTATGCATACATATTTTTAAATATAACTTCTCAGTCTTTATTATTTTATTTGTATACATGTTTTTAGGGCTCCTCATTAGGTATTTAAAAACCAATTGGTATGCACTACCCTAGGAATCATCTTCTGGCTCTTATAATCTTTCTGCTTCATCTTCTGTAATGTTCCCAGGAGAGTATAAGACATTTGATAGAGGAAAAGGAAAAGGAGGCTTATTTATGGTATAGGGAGGAAGAACACAGATACAGGAGAAGAAGGGTGTAATAAAAAGGATGTCTGGAAAAAAACATAACAAATCTTACCATTAACAATTTGCATAGATATGTATATCTCCATATATGTGTAAATAAATGTATATATTATTAGCTACTTGTAAATAAACATTAGTTTTCTACATGAGAGTCTCCCTAGGTGAAAAATTACCCTTAAGTGTAGGCCACATATAAAGCACTAGATGACTAAGAAAAAAAAAATCATTATTAGAGGGTTCATTGTCTCATAATGTGTCAAGGTTATTTTGTTTTGTTTTGTTTTGTTTTTTGGGTTTTTGGGGGGCTTCTGTGTTTATTAATCTTTTCCTTGATTAGTTCCCTCATCAAGGAAACATCTTTTTGCAACTGATATAGATCACTACAGAAAATCTCAACCAATCAAAATGCAGAGTTGTGGAGCCCAGGCCCAACACTGCTCAACATAACAAAGGTACTTTATGTCAACCCAAACGAGCAAAATACAAACCCACAACCTCATAGCCTTCTCTCAGTGTCATCAAGTTTCTTAATTCAGTGTATCATTAAAAATACTTTACATTCATTTTTCATGATAAATATCAGCTTTGGTAGTGGGGATTGGGGACAGTAGTAGTGGTCAGAATTCATTATCACTCTTACCTGCCTGAAGAGATCTCTTGACATTTAGAAAACTTGGCATGAAATAAACTTTGATTTGAATATGAAGTAGAAAAAAGTTTTAGGAATATTAAGTTTATGAAGCAGATATGAGGTTTAATAAAGATATTTTAATACAAGCTTAAACACAAGACTTAAAAGAATGGTAGAGTCTCAGAAAATAGTAAAACATTCAAGCATGTAGGTGAGTGCTTCTCTTCAAATTGTCCCAATGGTTAAGTTGTAATCAATGGTGAATGTCGATTGCTCAGGGGATCATGCAGGTCAGTGTGGCTGTATTACATAGCCTTATAGAAAGTTTTGGTGAGATTTCAAGTTATCATTTTTAGAGAATTGTGAAGAAAACTAAGTGGGATCATTTGTTACAGAAACACCTGACAGGTTGATAATTTATGAGGTATCTAGGAAGCACAAATTAGGAAACTTACCAGACATTTTTAGTGATTCTCAGAGGATGTCTAGGGAAAGCCCTACACAAGACAGTCTACATTTTAGCATTAACCTGGTTCTTTTTTATGTTAACATAGAGTATTTATGTAGTTAGAAAAATGGCTCAGTAGTTAAAGGAACTTGTTGTTTTTGCAGGATACCTAGGTTTGATTCCCTTCATCCACATGGTGAATGCCAACAGTCTATAACTCCAGTTCTAGGTGATGAAACACCATCTTTAGTTTTCCATGGGTGCCAAGTACACAGGTGGTGCAGATACATAATGTTACCAAATCACCCAGACACTAAAATGAATGATTTCCTCAAGTTTCTACTGTGTATGAAAACAATATTAATGTTATGTTAATATTTTTCACAACAATGTTACTAACGGTGCTATATTCTCTTCTCTGAGGTAGCAAGACGCTTTACTCTAACTCCAAGATGAGAAACGATATTTACCTTCTCATTTCCCTGTATTTCCTTGTCTTTCTACCCAGTCTCAATGTCATATACTTCCCCCTCTTAAAAATTTTCCTTCAAAATAAAAATGATGATGGGGGGGGAGTTTTGCCATAATGACATATTTAAAATTAAAATATCGAGTAAATTTTACTATATCAATTAGCCTCTTAATTAACCAGCATGAGCTTTAGTTGCCACTCACACACTGCTTTGACTTAAAGAAGATTCCTAATTACTTCTGAGAAATGACTCTATTCTGACTGACAACTGCACAATACCTGTTATTAATATGGTTCCATGTCTGATGGATTTCTCGTACCAATGATATACTTTGAAAGTTCCTGGGGTGAATTTTGATTTGTCACCTTGGGAACTAAAGAAAGAAGAAATAAATCTTGAAAAAGCCTGACATCCATCTTTTTGGAATAGAGTAAAAAAAAATCAAATGAGTAAATAACACGTTCATCAATATTCCATGTCTACATGCACACCCCGAACTTTCAAGAACATCTGTCTTCCTGCCACTAATGATTTCATTCCAGATGTAATCTAAATCTGTTCGCAAATGGGGACCAAAGAGGTTATCACAGTTTATACTTCAGACAGTTGGCGGTTATCACAGCTATTTTTTATTTCATTTAAAAATATATACTTTTCAAAGGTGATATGACACCCTGGATTGGTTTGTTTTAAATGACAATATTATATAGAAATTGTGCCTTTGGCTTTGCTCTGAGGTTGACCTTTTGGTGTTGTTTTGTTTGTTTGTTTGTTTGTTTGTTTAAAGAAGGACAATGTGGGGAATTGAGAAAATTGTGAATTTTAGAAACAGACATGAAATCAAAGCCTGAATGATTAACAGCTTTTCATGTAGTAATGTGAGAAATTTTTCCACTAATATCTATATGACTTTGGAAAGAATGTACTAATGAATATTAAAAATAGGGGCTGGAGAGGTGACTAAACAGCTGTAAGCAATTAATGCTCTTCAGGGAGATGTGAGGTATATTCTCAACAGATGTTTTGGGGAACTCACAACTGACTGCAACTCCATCCCCAGAAAGAAACAATGATTCTGGTACTCCACAGGTATGTGCACTTACTTGTAGATACAATGCACACACCAACACAGACAACCATACACATACACATGTTTTCAAATAAGATAAATACAAAGAATTATAAGAATAATACTTGCTCACTATATACTAGGTATTCTCGTAATTTATTTCTATGTAACAAGACTTTTATAATCTTTCTACATTCCTCTAGAAGTTCGTGCTATTAATCAATATTCTGTTTTATAAATGAGAAAAGTTAGAGCAAAGTGAGATTATGTGATAAAAATAAAAAAGAAAAACATCACAAGGCTAAATTGTGAATCACAGCATGTCCAACACACGCTTTAATCTCACCTTAAAGAAGCTATAGTATACTACTGACCATAATCCATCATTATGTGTACTGTGCCTACAGAAATCTTGAATTGGCCAACAATGGTATCAATAACCATAACAATAACACTTGTTGGGTATTTACTAAGTAACTGACATTGTCTTGAAAATTACTCTCATTAAACACTCATGATAAGTGTACAAAATAGGTTATGTTATATGCCTGGGGAACAAATTTGATGCTATTTGTTTTGATTTGATAGTCTCTAATTTACCTTTGACATACTTATTAAATGGGAGATTCCTCCTTCTTAAGAGAATTCTTTCTTTCTGATTAGAAAATGACAATGATCAATAAATGAATTTAATAAAATCCATAGATCACAGTTCTACGAAACCAAGTAACATTGCATTTCTTGTTTTATGAGGTTTTCAATGCTGGATAGAGTTTTTGAAGTGTCACCAAGTTTTGTATTTAGGAAAGATCAGGTCAGAACCTCAAGCCTGGTCTAATCTTCACTTTCTTCATGTTGCCTCATCTGAAGCATGAATGGTCTTGTTAAGAGTTTCTCATGTGCTAAATGTTTTATAATGGTAGACTCATATTCTTCCTGATAGCACATAGTCCTTCATTTACTATAACCACTTGGCAGTAAATAAATTCACTTCAGTTCTAGGCAGTGGTACAAGGTATAGATAGGGCTGAGTCACTGGAATGTTCAAAAATTTTCTAAAAGCCATTTGCAGAAAGTGCTGCAAGAGAAACTTGATGCATAAAATTTCAAATATATCTTTCTGGCAGCAAACTATCTCTGGGTCCTGGGAAGCCTGAGTCTGGGTGAGCCAGGGAGTAATGAAGCCCTGCGTCTCATGCCATTGACTCCTGCATATCAAGCACCACATTCATAACAGTAGATGCAAGTGGCTGGGCCCCTCTCTCCTTCACTAAATTGAAATGGCTTCACATGGGAATATCGAAATGGGGATATAAGAAAAATAACACTCTCTTTCCCACTGTAGAAAGAAAAGTTTGCTCATGTTAAGTTCAAAAAAAGAAACAACTGGAAATGTTGCTGGAAAAAAGGGAGATTATCCCTAGTGATACAAATAACATGGGGGTGATTATACACACTGCTGTGGGACATGAGCATGTGTGTGCATGTACATGTGGTGTGTGTGTGTGTGTGTTTGTGTGTGTGTAAAGAATGAGAGAGTTCAAAACAATAATCAGTTCAGAGTTACTGCTGTGTAACAGTCTGACCTTGTGGTCACTCGTAAGTAAAACTAAGAGGCATATTATCTGAAGTTAAATTTACATAATAGATCTTATAAGTCCAGGGCTACTTACTTCAGACAAGGCTGGCTGCAGGAACATGTGCAATTTAATGAGAATCAACTATTTTCTCCTCAGCCTTTCTCTCGATTATTTAAAATTTCTATTGCTGCCATGAAAAAAAAAATGTTCAGGAGAAAAGGGAGTTATTTGGCAAGTCAGGATGGGAACTCAAAGTTACCTAAGAGCAGGAGTTGAGACACAAGTCATGGAGGGATGCTGCTTACTGGCTTGCTCCCCATGGCTTGCCCAATCTGTTTACATATAAAATCCAGGATGATCAGACCAAGATGGCACCATCCATAATGGGCTGACCCCTCTGCCCACAATCATTAATTTAAAAAATGCCCTACAGTCTTGCCTGCAACCCATTTTTATGGCAGCATTTTATTAATTGAGGTTCTGTCCTCTCAGATGATTGTAACTTGTGTCAAGTTGACATAAAATTAACCAGCATACTCGCTGCCTCTTTTCTGATTCTATTATCTAGAAGTCTTGTTGTCACTAGTTCCAATATGTTCTGGCGGTTAATCTTTTTTAGTTCCTGTTTGGCAGAGAAAAAGATTCTGTTTCCATACTGGATTTTTGAAAATATCTCAGAGTTTAGTCTCTGTTTCCAATAGGCTTTTATTGAGTTATATATCTAGCTTCAAATCTATCTTGCCAAAACATAGGATTTGAGTTTCTTAAGCTACCCTTAGAGGTATAGATATACTTAGCTCTAAAAGAACATATAGATTGAGAGTGGAAGAAAGATCTCTCATCTCAGAAAAAAAAAAGTCTGTAATTGTTGTAAAAAGAGCATAAAAGGGATGCCAGGCTTAATAAACAACTATGTTCAATGTACCTCTCCCTCTATAAAAAATGAAGGACATAATGACAAATTAAATCTCAATCAATCTCAAAACTAAAAGATCCTTTATATCTTATTCATCTAGTGCAGAGATGGCTGCCATGGTCAAAGGCTGGACTTAACCCAAAGATGTGTTTTGCCAAAACATTTTTTTAAATTAAATTTGAATTATTCTTAAGTTTTAAGTTTAAATTTTCCAATTCCACCCAAGATACTAGAAGACTTGGAATCTCTTCTAGCATTTTTATGTAGCAATTATCTCCTATTTGGGATCAGTTGCTTTTTATTTCTTTTCAGCCAAAACCACAAGCTCCTCTTCACTTTAGTCTCGGTTATCTCCCCAGCACAGAAATCCAGTCCACTACAAATTAACATAATTCAAAGTAGTCACCTTTATGGCATTCTTCAAATGGAAAATTACTCTCTGTTAAAATGTAGAAATGAAAACTAGAAAAATAGCACCACCTCTAATGTGCTTGTTCCTTAATAATTAGGACTTGAGTTTGGATCCAGGGTTTACATCAAAGCTTGGCATGGTACCAGGGCTGTATTCCATTGATGGGAATGAGAAACCTGAAGGATCCCTGGGACTTGCCAAAAGACAATCCTGCTGAATCAGTGAATCATGGGTTCAAGGTGGGACCCTCTCTCAAAAAATAAAGTGGAAAGTAACTGATGAATACAACTAATGTTAAATTTTAAACCCTTCAAGCATGCATGTCCTCATCCATAGAATACACATGAATACTTATTCCCACATTTAAACAAAAGATGAGGAAAAGAACGAATGAGTACTTGTGTATTTGAATAAAATAAGTAAGTAGAGATCATGTTTAAGGTAGAAAGAATTTTAATATGCAGATATTAAGTATTCATTATTTAAAGTAAGGAAAGTAAGCTTTTGCTTTTGAGCCAGAGAAATTTGTAATCATTATCTATTTACAGATTTCAGAAGATACACCCTAGCCTGAAATTCATAGTGAAGCTAGGATTCTGTATGCAGATCCTGTTTCTCCCTCTAATCTTTCTATGTACATGTAGCATAAACGTACTGTAGAAAATGAGGGAAAGAGGGATATGCTGTTTTACTTATTTAAACTGTCCATGTAAATATCTACAGGACAGAAATGGCACTTATAATTGCGTTGAAACTAACACAAAAGAATTGCTTTTCTTTCTTGTCAGTCTTAAGTTAACACTTATTGTTCTATATGGCAGTTGTAGCATGCATTGGAGCACTATATCTTGCTCTGTTGAGATGTTTCAAAAGCACTTTTGCCATTATAATTTATTCATTATTAAATAGGTATATAATAGTTAGGAACCAATGTAATATAAGCGCAATTTTTTTTCCCTTTTCCAACTCTTTTTTTTTTTTTCACTCAAATTCAAAATGCTTCACAGGACCTCTTTTCTCTACCCAAGTATTACCAATGAATAGCCAAGCTTGAGAAAACAATCACGACGGTTAAGATATTAATCAAGATTTCAGAAACAAGTAAAAACCAAGGGAACATTTCAGACTAGCAGTAACTAAGGTCATAGAAGGGCATAGTGATTCCATTGAGAAGTATTCCATAGCAAGTCAAGGAACTCAGCATTATTAAAAATCATTGTAATATGATTTAAAAAGAGAGTCTCATAAATGGAAGATATATAGAAACAATGAGAAACATGATACCTGATTCTGGGCTATAATGATTTGCTTAACAGTTTTTTTAGGACACATTATTTTATCCATATTTTTGTAGGCTCTTCGGTATCCTTATATAAGTTTTATCTATGGAGTCTTGAAGAATATCATACCTGGTATTACCTTCTTCTCCTATTGTATTAACTACCAAGAGAAGATTCAGTAATTGCAGGCAGAAATTGCCAGAGGGGATATAAATGATAAAGGTCTATTATGTATGTATGAGAATACAAAATGAAATCGAAATCTATTATTGTGTACAATTAATTTAATTTTTTAAACAGCATCTTCATTCGGGTCAAAGACAAGTGATCATAAAATATGAAACAATGTTTCAGGATGCTAATTAAAAGCAATCAGGAAGGAAAGACAGAAAGAATAATTGAAAAGAAAACAAGATGAAGGTGTGAATAAAAGAATCAGAAAATCTGGCTTAGCAAAAATAGCCAAATGAGCAACTTTGGCTCTGAGTGTAATTTTCTAGAGAAAAAATTTAACTAAGGCAATAAAATTATATGTATACTTTACATAAATATAAGAATTTAGTTTAGGCAAATATCAGGTGAATTGATACCTATTTTTACTTTAATTTTGCCATGAGAAAAAAGTAAAACTACTCTATATATGTAAGTAGTAAATGTAGTAAATTACTCAGTGAAAGATTTGAAAGGAATTCAATTTTATGCTCTATAGTATCAGATAATAATGTTTATACATGTATTTTCTGATAGGATTAATTTGATATACTGAAATTTAAACTCAGATTTTAAAATTTGAAAGGAAATTGAATATTATATAATTTAAGGACTTGATGAGTGAGAAAGGGAGAGAATGTGTTTCATTCTTGGTGGTCAAGACAGTCAATCTTGATTATCCACTTAACTGTACTGAGAGATAATAGAAGGTCAGGAAAGAACACTTCAGGGGATATCAGTGAGAGCTTTTTCAGATAAGATTAACTAGGAAATCCCACCCTGAATCTGGTTACTACACTTCAATAGGCTGAATATGAATAACATAACTGAGAAATAGACAGACGCTCTCTGGTACAGAATTCTATCTTATTGCTGGTCAATGTGAGGGGAAAATCCCTAGCTACCCATTCGTGCCACCATGATACCCTGTTAAACTGTAGACACCAAACATGGCGCCCAATGATAATAAACTACAACTTTGGATACTATGATCCAATATAAACTTACCCTCCCTTTATGTTGTCTTCTCAACTGTCTCACAGAGACTAAAAGTTCAACAAATGGAGTGGCATAATTTGAGTTCATTTTAACAAAAATTAACCTAAAAGTTCACTGTCTTGGACACTCTTCTATTGGCTGTGAAGAGATAAGATCAACTTTTATTGAGAAGACAAGTAAACAGACAAGAAAATCATTTACTTGATGTTTGTTATAGTTTTAGAGGATTAGTCCATGGTCATCATGGCAGAAAGCAGATATCCATGGCATGGAAACAGTAACTGAGAGGTTTACATTCTGCTCTGCAGGCAAAAGTCAGAAGAGAGAGAAAGAGAGAGAGAGAGAGAGAGAGAGAGAGAGAGAGAGAGAGAGAGAGAGAGAGAGAGAAATACAATTTGACCATCTAACTCAATGTACTCCCACCATGCTTTCCCAGCCATGATCTGCTGAAACTTTAAACTAGAATCCAAAATAAAGGTTTCTATCTTTAAATCCTTTTTGTCAGGTATTTAATTGCAACAACAAGAGACATACATAATTACCTTGTTGTGGAGGTTGGAATGAAATATTCTCCTTATGCTGATGTCTTAAACGTCCTTAGTAATTGACTCTGCTTGGAGCGATTGAGGAGATGTGTCCTTATTGAAAGAAATATGCCAATGCATGTGGGCTTTGACAGCTTAAAGATTCAAGCAATTTTTAGCTCACTGTCTTGGCTTTATTTGTATGATTCCAGGTATGAGATTTCAGCTTGGTTCTCCAGTTGGCATGATTGCATCTGGCCACCATGTTGCTTCACCATGATGGGGACTGACTGATTCTTGTCCTTTTGGAATCATGAACCAAATAAATCAAAACCAAATCAAAACCAAACCAAAACCAAACAAAACAATCAGGAAAAAAAACCCACCTTTTTTTTTCTATAAATTACCTTGGCCATAGAGTTTTATCACAGCAACAGAAAAAAAATAGCTAACACATCTTCTAACCATGGCTGGAACTACTAATGATACAAAGAATAGTGACAGCTGTGTAATGAAACTGATCAAGGGATACAGGCTTCAAAATCAACTTTTAAATCTCATAAAATGGTGCTTTCTGTAATTTCTTGTGTATTTCCATAGTGTCACAGACTTCAGGAATTAGGAAGAAACAGTTATTCCAAGTGAATTTAGCTGTCATTGAAAAATAGGGAACTAGAGAGGCATTCTTAATTGTAAATCCAGCCCCTGCCAATAAACTGTACATTGAGTCATTCATTTCTAAGGATTAAAACTTTTTTGATATGTTAAAATAGAAAATACAGTCATTTTCCTACTAAAAACTAACAGTTACTAATACACAAATATCTCTTAAACTTGAGATACTTATGTACACCACAAAACAAATAAAATATGCATCCTGAATATGAAATTGTTACTTTAATTTGGCTGTGGCTTTCCACTCACTGACCCAATTGGCATATTTTAATCTTGTCTATTTCTACACAGCAGTAATTATCTGTGGAGAGAAAGCTCAAACATCAGTTTTTATTTCTCTACCTCTCCTTAAGATTTCAGTGTGTGATTAGAATTATTTTGTGCTCCTTCTTTGTTTTGGAGATATTATAAAATCAGCATCATCTGTTTATATAGCCAGCCACCTCTGGGCATCTACTTTTTTTCCAGCTTCTTCCAATTTTCAATAATGTTGCTTTGAATATGGTTCTGGAAACCACACTTGCATACCTGCCTGTAATTCTTTGGGGGCTATACCCAGAAATATAATGACTTTAGTAATTATAATTAAGATGGTACTCCTAAGTTATCGAGGCATGACCATGCTTTCTTATCATAGTAGCAGATAGCAGGATCGTTTTACTTTTAAAGTAGAAGTACTCTGATGTTCTAGATGTCTTCCCTGATGTTGTCTATTTGGTTTATTTTTCAATTAGTAGCCTTCTAATAAAGGGCAAATAAGCATTTTAATTGCTTACATAATTGTTTAGACTATAATAATTAGGAATCTACTACATAAAACTCACTGGCTTAGCAGCTACCTTTAAAAAAGGTCAGGCATAACAATACTGGTGAAGGCGACAGTTATTGAAAAATATGGTAAGTGTAAAATATAAAGTAAATAAGTAACTGCCCTCTCTGTGTGATGAATTCACAACATACATATAACTTCGGCAAGAGTATCCTGTTCTGACTAATTATTAAGGGTGATGTGAAATCAACTATAGATAAGTCCTTAGGTATGTTTCGGCCAGAATACATGTTTTTTGAAATGTCCTGAAACAGAGGACACAAAATCATCAGCTCATTAAAAGTCCTCATGATCAGAGATGTGACTTCTGGAACAATATGTAATTTTTCCTAAACAATATATTCAATATCAAAGCATCAATCTTTAGCTTTGACCTCATATGGAAATAATGTTGTAGTTGGACTTATAGATGATGAAGTCCTATAGACTAGAGTATACCCTTAATATAATGTTGATGTCCTTAAAGAAGATAGTTACAGGAAGTCAGAGACAGCAAGAATGTCCACATGACAGTGAAGTGATGCATGTATTTGCCTGTGATTGTGAAGATAATCAACAAACTAGCAGAGGTAGAAAGAAGCAAAAGTATGACCCTACTGATATCGTAAGAAAATAAAGTTTTATTCTTCGTGCTATTCAGTTTGTCTTTCCTAGTTGTAGAAGCTCTCGGAAACTAATTTCCAATGTTTAAAATATTGTTTTTTTTTCTTTCTAAAGTAAACAATTGGCCAATAAGTTACAAATTAGAGGGCAGAGAGAAATTTGTGACACTATTTCCAAAAGCCAGAGCAGTCATTTTTTTTCTTTTTCTTTTATTATTACAGTTCTACTTGCCTTTTGTACATGTGTACATATATGCTTGATGTTCATGTGGAGATCAACTTGTGGCAGAAAATTCTCTTTGTCTATGATGAAAGTCTTCGGTACCAAACTCAGGTCACCAGTTTTAAAAGCATCTGTCATTACAACCTCACTAGCTCAAAAGAAATAACTTGAGTTACACTGAATTGTAAGAGAAAATATTTATAGTAGTGACATAGAAGAGACATAAAATATTTAGTCAACAAACTACAAACCAAAGTTAATAATCATAACATTAATATCTGAGATATATAATAATAATAATTATTATTAATAATAATTATTATAATAACAACAATAATAGTGATAGTAAAATAAAAGTGGATATGCATTGAATGTTCCTTCCTTTTTTACAGAGAAAAGCTCTGAATAAAACACAGTTCTGCTATTATAACTGCTATTTATATTGAATATTATAATGATCATGTTTGCTGAAGAAAGTCCAACGAAAGATCGAGGTTAAGTGTTGGAAATAGGGTTCTAGTCGAAATAGTTGCTCAATATAGTGACTTTCTGATATTTGCTCCATGAGGTAGAAGCATGCAACAAAGAAAATGTTTACATGAGAAAATAAAATCTTTCGACTTTAGAAAATCAAGTATATAGAAATGGATTGTAGTTTGCACAATAGCAGCTGAAGTTTGAAGCAGGTGTCCACCTGTGAAGAAGGACACTGAGTCTTTTCTATCAGGGACATAAAATTACATCATGTGTGCATCCCTGGATGACCTTAGCCATTTCCTCTGCTTGCTGTCTCCACCCTGTTTCAACCACTTCATGAGTGATGGGCAGCTGTATGCCCTCCCCTGTGTTCCAGGAGCACATCTGGAAATGAGCACCACTTAGCCCTGCTGCTGAGACAAAGGCATTGTTTCTTTAACAGCCTGTCTCTTTGGAAACCATCTCCAGACCTACTTCAAAAACCAGGCTGTGCTGACCGCGATGTGATGTAGCTTGCTTTCTTATTTCTCACAAAAAAAGAAATATAAATGAAGTATGATCAACACCAAAAGAGAAAGGAGTAAGAGACCTTGCGGCGACTTTAATGAGAGGTGTTTAGACTGAAAGAGATGGAGACTTTCTTCAGCAGGAGTGTGGAGGGGGACATAGTTTACCTAATAGCCCCTGCTGTTTGTCTTTCTCTGTGTCTGTCTCTTGCTCTCTGTCTCTCTTTCCCTCTGACTCTTGTCTCTCTGTGTCTGTCCCTGACTCTCTCTCTGTCTCTCTGACCCTCCCTCTCTTTCTTTCTCTCCCCCCATAGCAACACTCTATTCTCTCTCTCTCTCTCTCTCTCTCTCTCTCTCTCTCTCTCTCTCTCTCTCTCTCTCTCTCTCATGATTTTATCTGGAAACTCAGGAAAATGGAGCATCATACCAACATGTATGATAAGAATATGTTTTCCATTATACCTGCTGATTTTAAAATGAATCGATGTTGGTGTTGGGGAAGGCACAGGAACAATTTGTTCTTATAAGCTGAATTTGAAAAATCAGAGACATAAAATAAACATTAAACGATGCTTCTTAATCTAGAACCTATGGTTCATTAGCCAGTTCTGTTGTCCTGAACTAGCTTTGGTATGGCTTTTTCAACTCTCTGTGGTCCAAGATGTTTCAGGCAGACATCTGCACATATGAGGACTTTCTTCTAGGTGTTGGTTTCTGCTGGTATTTAATAATTAGTAATATTCAACTTTGTTGTGTTTCCTATTTCAGCCCACTGTCTTAAGCATGAGAAGTAAGATAAATAATAGATATGACAGAAATACATGCATGTTTTTTCTGTTTTTGTGTGGTTTTTTTTGTTGTTTTGTTTTGTTGTTTTGCTGTGGTTTAGATTTCCTGTATAGATCACATGTGTTATGTCAGTAGAATGGCAGAGAACAAGATGATTCTTTGAGACAACAACCAAGAAGCCAGAAACATCTGTGGAGGTGGGTACACTGACCCAATCAAGCTATCACAAAAGTTATTCCTGTTAATCATAATAATAATTCTTTGATTATATTAGAAGAACTGTATGATTAATTTATATCATATTTTATTTAAAATCATACCACTAGGAAGTTAGAGAGTTAGACTGGTATGATTGTTTGGTGTTTCTATTCAGTGATTGGTGATTCAGATTTGTTGGAAATAAGGGAAAGACTCAGAAAAATGGCACATTGGACTGTAAACCAAGTACTCTTTATACTAAGTTAGACTGTGTGACATTCCCACACTCTACCATGCATCCAGGGTGCCTTGAACTTCTTTATAACACTCTTTATATGAGTGTATATTTGTTTTATATTCAGTATCCATCTATAGCTATAAATGTCAGTGCATTACTGGATGGAGACATTCAAATATATGTTATAGACTTGGTGAGATACACAGTCTTTGATATTACTACTTCACTCTGATATTATAACAAGGAAACATTCACAGTGAACAAATCAAAAAGAAGAGTTGTATACAAACACAGTTTATAAAATGCATGTGGTGGATAACATTTGAATAATGGTGTAGTGACCCTATCTATAGAAAAATAATGGCATATGTTCATTATTTATACTTTGGAATTAGCATGGCCATGGTACATAGTAGATATGAAATTACTATAAGTTCAGATAATTCAGTTATTCCATAAAGAATGCTATGGACTAGGTTTTTCTTACTCTTCAGATTAGGGATGGCTGTAATTTCAGATGATGGATACTTAGATTCAATAGTAGACCGACAATATGACCAGAATGGAGAGAAAAGGATAAAGAATTATTTCTAACAGATGTTTCACAGAAACTGGAGTGGAGTGAGCCTGCTAGGTGGAATATCCATGAAAATGTAAAAATAGGCCACCTAGATAGGCCTGGTGAAGAAATTTAATGCATATAATGATCTATATGTTTAATTGGACATTTAAAGTAGGTTTCTCTCCATTAAAATATGACCACATATATCTTAAGCTGATAAGATTCTCAATGCATTAAAATTAAAATATCAATGAGATTACACTCCTTTCTAATCTTTAGAAGACTTTCTGTTTGCTGCTTGTGCATGGTCCTCATCTTCAGCACTCCAGTGTTGCATCTTATTGACGACACTTCAGCTCCGATTTAGTTGTCAGAAAATATTCTCTACCTTTAAGCATCCAAGAGAAAAGGTTGAATTGACCCAGATAAGAACTTTTTATTCAATTAAAGTTGTGATTTAGAAGGTTTGTATACAGGGGTTGGAGAGATGCCTCAGTGGTTCACAGCACTGACTGAACTTCCAGAGGTCCTGAGTTCAATTCCCAGTAAGCACATGGTGGCTCACAATCATCTGTAATTGAATCTGATGCCCTCTTATGATGGGTTTGAAGACAGCTATAGTGTACTCATATACATAAAATAAACAAATCTTTTTGAAAAAGGTCTCTATACATATATAATTACTTAAAATCATATTTTCTTTCTTTCTTTCTTTCTTTCTTTCTTTCTTTCTTTCGTTTTTTTTTGTTTTGTTTTGTTTTGTTTTTCAAGACAGGGTTTCTCTGTGTAGCCCTGGCTGTCCTGGAACTTACTCTGTAGACCAGGCTGGCCTCAAACTCAGAAATCTGCCTGCCTCTGCCTCCCAAGTGCTGGGAGGTGTGCGCCAACACCTCCTGGCTCATATTTTCTTTAGAGGGATGATATCTGAATTTCTATTATAAATCATGTGTTTGGGGTAACTTTTTCTTTGCCATATGTAAATCCTACTCTGGAGAATTCATGGTTAAAAATTCCATCGTTGTTTTCTCAAGAGAGTGCCCTTCCACTTTGCTGTGCTGGCAACACAAAGAAGATATAGCATTAGGGCACAAAAAATGGTGAATAGAAGAAAGACAAATAGTTGGAAATATACCCCTCAGTAAATTGAATGTCTTGGGATTAGAAGTCTGAGCATGTGTGCCTGCTTATTTAAGGCTCCACAGCTACAGATCATAAAGTGCAAATAAATACATTTATTACCAATCCTATAAACATGTTGGGGGCTGGTCTAACTGAACTTCATCAATAGATATAGGAGCTTTTGCCCAGGCATGGTGGTACATACCTATAATCCCAGCACTCAGGAGGCTGAGAAAAGACAGTGGTTACATAGTGAGTACTAAGCCAGTCATAGCTATATAACAAAATCATATGTCAAAATTAGAAGAACTACAAGAAGAAATGGATACATGGATTTCATAAAAATAGCACAAACCAGAAAGAAACATGTAATAAGAATCCAGTTTCTTTTGGCATCACATAAAGACCTGAGTTTAGTTAAAATTCTTGGGACATGTGGATAAAAGAAAACCAGGATACTACTTGGAATTTAATTTTTGAGTAAACTAGAATATTTTGATTCCAAAAAACTATTTTAATCTTGATAAAGATTATGATGATGATGATGATTATGCCTTTTGTGGGTTTTCATTTCTGCAAGCATAAAGTAAGGACCTGCTAATACTACCTTCATAGATTTATTATAAAAGTTAATTTAATCACAGGTCTTAAATACTTTGTATCTTAGATGTTCAGTAAATACCGATTATTTCAAAGGCATAATTGAATGCCACTAAACTATAGGTTAACATAATACCACATCAAATTTGGACCTTCTGGTTTCCCAGGGGTAGCTTGAAGCTATTTGCATTACAAAAGTAAGCTGTGGAAGAAAAGAAGTGGGAAAAGTGAAGTAAGCACGATGATAAATAGTTCCAAGTGAAAGCAATTTTAGCTTGAGAACCCTTAGGCTGTGTTCTCTCTTTGGGTGACTGTCAAAACCCAGAGATGTAGCCTATTACAACAACAGACATAAAGACAAATTATCCTCTGGATAAGGTAAGGCTTTCTTTAACTAAACTTGAAGTCAAGATAGGTTAACTTACTGTCAGAATAAATCTCATGATAGCTTGAAAAACGTGAAGTAAACTATATACTGTGTTGCACACACACACACACACACACACACACACACACGTATGTATAAGTAGTCAAGTCTAACCAGGCACATATGTGCATAGCTCAAGTATAACAGGTTTCTTTTTGGAAAATAAATCATCCCTGTCTTCAGCTTTAGTATTTATTAAGTCAGGCAGACACTTTTCCAACTCACTTCATTCTCCATTGCCCATTTATCCCATTTGCTGAAACCTCAGGGGGATCTACAGCGAGCACCCACCAGTGGTGCTGATCATGCCTAGGGCTTCACAACTGTCTATTAAGAATTTGATAGCATAAGCTCCTTTCAGAACCATTATAAGCACGTTTTTTTTTCTCCCCCTTCCGATGACTTCTGGTGGTTACTGGCTTGAACAAAGCGCTTAAGTGAAGCATTAGCCAATTTGTGAGATTTAAATTTGGAACAATAAAGAAGATAGAGGAAGCCAAATACATAAACAAAAGAGGAATGCAAGTATTTCTGAGTTTAATGGAATAGCTTTTTGGCATGCGCTGTAGCAATTTATCAAACCAATTAGTATTTTTCTATTTGTAAAAACTATTTGAGTTTTGTGGTGTTTTCTTCACAAGACAGACTAACTTTAAGGGAAAAAAAAAAGATCAATAATTCCAAGTTTCTGTTGTTCCCATCCCATAATACACGTTCACCAAAACCAGGAACCTAATTCTCTTACCTACCATCTCCGCTGTTTATTTTGATGTAAGCACCCTCTCCCTACATAATATTACTCAGTTTTGAAACCCACCCTTCCATCTTTCACATTTGAGAGACAAAAATGCCATTCAACCAGAGTGTCTTTCGTAGTCATTGACTGTTCAAAACTCTAGCCACATAAAGTCTCTGTCATATTCAAGGACTCCTTGATTTCCCTGTTTCAAACTTTATCCTATGCTCCATACAAGTGTTTGTTAAATTGACAAGTTTTAATAAAAATTGATTAGGAACACTGGTGCATAGTTATGTGACTTGAACATTCACAATCAACAGAATGAACACTAGATGAAAAAAAAAAAAAAACTGAGCTCATAAGATTCATGAAAAGGGTCAGGATTTAAATCCAAAAAGGAACATTATCACAGCCCACTGTCATTGCTAAGGTTATTGATTATAAAGTTCTAAGGAATAATTTCTCACCTTAACATTAGCAGGTGTTAATTAACAAACTCTGGTTTAATAAGAATGTTCCAGGCAATGCTACTCTTAAGTTTAAGTTTTGTGGTGGTGATTATGGGATCCGTGTGGTGTGTGTGTGTGTGTGTGTGTGTGTGTGTGTGAAAAACCTACAACACAATAAAATAGATGAGAGAAAAGGGCGAATGCAAGTAAATAAAAAATATTTTGAAACATTTCATAGAAACTTTATTTGATGATAGAGTCATGGACAAAGCAAGCTCTGTGGTCCCCATGGTGGGAAGCAGTGAACTGAAAGATCCTGTTCACATAAATGAGAGGAGACAAGCCTGCTTGATGTGCGACAGTCTTTCCACAAAGTTTAGACAAGCCAAAGATGTTTCTTTTCTCTATGTCACTCTCTGCAGCCTGCAGATGAGTATTTCATAGTGGAATAATTCAAAGTGAAAGAAGCCATGGGTAACACAGCAACAGTCATCAAACAGTCCTTAAGCCATTTGATCTCACTGGAGCATCCATATGCCTTATCTGCCCCTTTGCAGACAAATTCCACGCATTCAATTGGATTTAAATCTTTCTTTCCACTTTTCCTTCTTCAGTTTCTAGATCCTGAAAGGATTATCTAGCACTGGGGAAAGCACTAGCATAAGGTTTAAAACATACTTTTTCATGGTGTGCATCAGTGCGGAAGTCAGAGTCTGATTAGTCCCACAATCAGAATATCACATCCATGAGTGCCTAGTGTATGTAGTGTTAAGAGAGTTTTAGCTGAATGCCTTCTCTTTAAAAAAAAAAAAAAAAACTGCATTTACTAACATTATGTAATTTATTTGAATTTATATTTTTTGCTTGCTAAGTCTATCAAGTGAAGAAACCGAGGTTGATTCTTAGTTTGTTGGGGAAAGTTTGAGTTTCTTGTTCTGTTATGAAAACATTCAGTTCACATCATGAAAATCAAACATGGTATCTGCACATCTTAAAATGTTTCCAGTTATATAGAGAAAACAATGAATAAAATTGCTACATACATTTTAATGTTA
Organism: Arvicanthis niloticus; assembly: GCF_011762505.2. Lineage (NCBI taxonomy): Eukaryota > Metazoa > Chordata > Mammalia > Rodentia > Muridae > Arvicanthis > Arvicanthis niloticus. The sequence continues at coordinate 79,672,547 of NC_047662.1, read as the reverse complement.
TGACATATACTCTGCTTTAATCCATATTCACGTGGGGTTCTTACATATTTCAAATGAAATATGTGAAATCACTTTCTGTATGGTTCCGGGACAAGTCGTTAACGCCTTACCATACTCACCACAGAAATCATATTCAGCACCACGGGCAGAGCAGACCTGCTCCTTTCTGAACTACAGCTGTTTCTTGAATTATTTTTTCCTCCACTCAAGCATCCAGACACATGTCTCTCTTTTAATTACAGAAGGAACAAGACATCTTGAATTTTAACAACTGATTTTAAAATGAGGAAAATGCACTAAAAAAAATCAAAGGATATGAAATGTTAAGAGCTTCTGAATGTTCAAAATGTAATATTCCTGATATTATATAGACATTTAGTTCTAGGCATTCACACTATACAGAGGAGGAAATAACAAAGGGGGTATAACTGATCAATCATCTAAAAATAAGAGATACTGGAGTAGAGTTAGAGACAGTTAACAGTGGTGGCAAGATGAGGCCCAGTGTTACCATGTTATAAACATTGAGACACACTGGAGAAAGTTTTATTATGAGTCTTTGAGGATTATTGTATTTTGGATTTTAAAAAGCAAACACACTGATATTTCAAAAGCAATACGACCAAAGTTCTGACAGGTTCTTCATTTTGAGAAGAGATAGACAACTACATTTCTTTATGAATAGGTCAAATATTTATTAAATACTTCATTTTAAAATCACTGAATTGGTAATAAGTCTTTAAGAGTTGTCAACAGACTTTATAGGAAATCATAGCTGCTGGGAAAATGCAGATGATTATATTGATCAAATTCAAGAAATGTGTTATGGAAAGAGTCAGATATTGCATTTCTTTTTGTTTGCAATGCATACATAATAGATAATGCAACTTGCTTCACTGAGTTCTGTAATACCCATCTGTATAAATGAGTAGCTTCCTACTGTCTCATTATATATGTGTGTGTGTATGTAATATGGATTTAAAAAGGAAATCACACTGATATTTCAAAAGCAAAGTTCTGACCAGCTCTTCATTTTGGAGTCAGGAAAGACATGACAATCTACATTTCTTTATGAATATGCCATATGCATGTGCATATAAATATGCACATGTATTTCATACACACAGCATAATATATATTATGTATAAATGCTTTTCCTATAAAAATAAATTTGGGTGTTGAAGAGATGACTTAGTGGTTAAGAGATTGGCCGGAGACCTCTGTTCAGTTCCCAGCATTTTTATAGAAACTCAAAATCTCCATTACCTACAGTTCCAGAGCATTTGTAACCTTCTTCTGACCTCTGAGATCACCAGACACACATCTGGTAAACATACACACTTCCAGGCAAACCAATTATATACATACATTAACTGGGTGTGGAGGCTGGAAAGATAGATGATTCAGCAGTGAAAAGCACATACTGCTCTTCCAGAGAACACAAATCTGAGTCCCAGATCTACATCACCTTGATGACACTCACTTCTAAGCTAGTTCCAGGTATATTCAATTCCTCTAGCCACGGATGGAACTTGCATTTACAGACAAACACACACACACACGCACACACACATACAAGTCAGCAAACACACACAGTTAAAATTAATAAACTAAATCTTTAAAAATAGAGTATTTTAATGGAGAATTCTATTTTTACTAAGAACATTATTGATTCACTTTTAATACATATTTATGTGCTTTATTGATATGTTAATAATTAACAATTATCTGAAAAAAACATGAACAAGCCACATTTTTAGTTGAAAATTGAACTATTGTAAACTCTTTTAAAAATCAGTTCATAATTCAGATTACTTGTGTTTTGCATGAAGTATACACTAACTCTTACATAATTTATTTTAATATTAATTAAATTTTATTTTGGATCAATGTGTCAAATAACCTAGACTAGCCTCAAATTTGATATGTAATTTAGAATATCTTCAGCTTCTGATCCTTATCCCTCTACATCCTAAATTCTGATAGCAGAGATATGCTGTAACAATTCAAATTCATGCAGGAATCTGAACACAGCCATTCTGCATATGATGACTTAACTCTGTATAACTGAACTATGATCTTAGCTCCTGATGTATAAAATATAATAGTTCAAAGTAACACTATGCCTTTTTATAAGGATATTATAATAATAAGATATTAGTCTTCCCACTATTAGCAATGTCTAATGTTGCACCCTTGGTTTGTTTAACTTTATGAAATCATTGCAATTTGTGAGGCATATGTTCTTGCCTTCTATACACAGGAGACTTATAAACTGAACCTTAGAGGTTTTATAAAATCTGTGCAAAGAGACAAACAGCTTCTGGTTATCAGGCAGTTTAGGCTTCTAGAGCCAGATATCTTAGACTGTGTGTGTTTGAAACAATAGAGATCTAGCTCTCATGGTTGAGGAGGTTGACAAATCCAATCTCTGGGGACTGAAAGATAGTACTTGCAGAAATCTTGCTCTCTGTTTCCACGATGACACCATGTTGCTATCTATATACACTGCAGGAAAAGTGATTAAGGGGATAAACTCCCTCCCTCATGCCCTTTTTATAAGGGCACTTGTCCCATTCATGAGGCCAGAGCATTCGCATAATCACCTCCCAAAGGCCAGGCATCCTATTACCACGGCTTTTGTGTTCAATTTCTAACATGAATCTTAAAGGGACACATACATTCAAACCATGGTGGTATTTCTGCGTACCTCCTTTAATCTTTGTTATTAAGGGTATCTGGGTCCCTTTCAGTTCCTAGTAAAATTAAAATGAAAATACAGAGATTCTTTTTAAAACTTATTTATAATAAATTCTTTCTTATACATACACCCAGACCACAGTCTCTCCTCTCCACTCCCCAAACCTATACCCACCTATCCTTTCCCCCAGATTCACTCAGTGTCTATTTCCTTCAAAAGAAGCAGGCTTTCAAGAGACAATTACAAAAAAACCCAAACAAACAAACAAAAAACAAAACAAAAAACAAACTACAAAACAAGATACAATAACCAAAAACAGCAAAACAAGTTACAGTAAGACAGGTAACACCCTCATATCCTGCCTGAACAAGGCCACTCATTGGAGAAAAGGAGTCCCAGGAGCAGTAAAAACAGTGAGAGACTTTATTGTTAGTAAGCTCACAAAAACATGAAACTAACAGGCATAATAAATACACAGAGGACTGGGTAATACTGAGAACTTAAATAGACCGGGTTCTTGCCTATTCAGATTTGTGAACCCATATGAGCCCAGTTAGTTGATTCTGTGGGCTGTGTTCTCCATCTCATTCCTACAGTCATTCTTCTTCCTTTTCCTAGGGGTTCTCTGAGCTTCAAGTGGTGAGACCCTATGAAGATTTCCAATTTATATTGTTTCTCTTCATAATTGGCTGTTTATCTTTGCATCTACTTACACCTATGGCTGGAGGAGGCCTTTTATGATGACAACTGAAAAGATACCCAATTATACATATAGTAAAATGCCATTGGAAATCATTGTACTGATTGTTAATGTTAGATTTATTTTATTTATTTCTGAGAGTTGTGCTTGGTTCTACCCTTGGTCTGTGGGCTATCCAGTCTCCAGTTTCTGGCCATCCAAACAATGTAGGGCCTATGATCCCACTCATGGCCTGGGCTTCATACTAAGCCACATAGTAGTCGGTGACTACCACAAGTTCTGTGCCACAGTTGTCTCAGTACATTTTCCAGGCAGGAAAGATTGTAGATCAAGGTCTTTAGGGTTGAGATGGTGTTCAAGTTTCTGTTTCCATAGCCTGCAGAAGAGCTTCCCACTCCAAAATTTTTAGAGTGTAAGCATGAAGGCTCCTTGCAGGGAGCATCTCAACTTCTCTGTATTCAATGATTTGCATGCATGACATCCAAAACAAGGGGAACTCACTGACAGTTTTCACTTTTTAAGCATCTGTTGGGTTGTTTATGGATCTCCAAATAAAAACTTTTGCCAACAATTTAACCAACTACAACTCAATACCACCACTGGGAGACTTGCCTAGATACAAAAAGATTGCCAGTAAAGAATCCTCCGTACCCTCTATTACAAAGATTCCTCACTATGGTCACCCTCATAGATCCCAGGAAGTTTTCATTGCACTAATTTTTCATACCTCCAAATTCTGCTCAGTTTCAGCTTCCTTTCCTGGTAATCTCTCCCTCCATCCTCCAGCTCCTATCTGGAGCCACTAGTACACCTACAAAATATATTCTATTTTCCTTTCTCAGGTAGAACCATACATCTCCGTCCCCACTCCACCAGAGCCCTCTTCTTTATGTAACTCTCTGAGTCTGTGGATTGTAGCTTGATTATCATTTACTTAACAGCTAATATCCACCTGTAGGTAAATAAATGGAGTATTTGTCTTTCTGTGACTGGGTTACATACTCAGGTAAAATTTTTATACTTGCATCTATTTGCATGCAAGTGTGATTATAAAAAGATTGATAATTACTTATTTACTTTATATTGTTATCACAGCTCCCTCTTCTCCCAGTCCTCCCCTCTCACTTTATCAATTGCACCTACCCACCCCTCCTCATCTCTTCCTTAGAAAAGGGAGGTTAGCCATAATTATCACCCAGCCTTAGCATAACTAGTTACAAAGAGACTAGGCGCATCTTCTATTGATGCTGGACAAGCTAGCCTAGTTAGGGGAAGTGGATCCAACAGCTAGGTAGTGAGGGACAAGCCCTTCTCCCAATTTAGGAGTTCTACATGAAGTTCCAGCTGTACAACTGTTACATATGTGCAGAGGGTCTAGATCCATACCGTTCATGATCTCTCGTTGAGATGTCAGTCTCTATGAGTCTCTAAGGGCTGAAGTTAATTGGTTCTATAGTTCTTGTGGTGTTCTTGACACCTCTGGTCCTTCAATTATTCCTCCTCCTCTTCCACCTGATTCTTCCAGGTCTAGCTAATGTTTGACTGTGGGTCCCTGCAACTGTTTCCATCAGCTACTGGGTGAAGCCTCTCCGATGACACTTATATATTAGGATTCTGTCTGCAAGTACACCAGAATATCATTAATAGTGTCAGCGTGAGTTCCCTTTCATGGCATGGCTCTCAAGCCGTGCCAGTCATTATTGGATTATTATTAAATTATTAGATTAGACCCATAATTGTGGGTCTTATGTTCTGAGGATGGTTAGGTGTCCCAGTCCCTGTTTTGGTAGGCTTGCCTGGTTACAGAAGATGGTCAGTTCAGACTTCATATCCTCCATTGTTAGGAGTTTTCGCTATGGTCACCCTCATAGATTCCTAGGAGATTACACAGTTCTATATTTCTTGCTCATCCCATAGGTGGCCCTCCCATCCAGATGTCTCTCCCACTACTTTGTCCCTCTGTTCTACCCTCAAATCATCCCTTCCCTACATAGTTCCCGCTCCATCTATCCATCCCTGATGTCTGATCTATTTGTCTTTCTCAGTGAAATCCAAGCACCAAACCCTTGGTCATTTGTTACTTAACTTCTTTGGGTCTATAGTTTACAGCACAGATATTCTGTACTTTTTGACTAATATCCACTTATAAGTGACTATGTATCCTGCTTGTCTTTCTGGATCTTGTTTACCTCACTCAGGATGATCTTTTCTAATTCTATCAACTCGCCTGCAAATCTCTTGGTGTCATTGTATAACAGCTGAGTAAAATTTTGTTATATGAAAGGACTACATGTTCTTTATTCATTAGAAGGATGAGGGTCATCTACGCTGCTTCCAGTTTCTGGCTATTATGAATAAAAGTGGCTATGAACATAGTTGAGCAAGTGCCTTTGTGATATGGTAGAGCATCTTTTGGGTATATGCCTAGGAGTAATAAAGCTGTGTCTTAAGGTAGATCTATTCTAAATTTTCTGAGAATCCATCAAATTTGTTTATTTTTAATTAATCTTATATTCATACATTTTACTGAAAGTGCTTATCTGCTGTAGGAGTTTCTTGTTGAAACTTTTAGGATGACTTACACATAGTGATGTTTTTAGATGCACTCTCGCTCTCTCATTTTTTTTTGGTACAGAATTTATTTTATTTTTTCAATTTTTGTTGGATATTTTATTTATTTACATTTTAGATGTTATTCCCCCTTTCCCATTTCACCCACAGAAACCCTCTATCTCACCCTCTTCCTGCTTCTATGAGGATGTGCTTACACCCACCCAACTACTCTTGCCTCCCTGCTCTCCCATTCCCACGCACTGGGGCATCCAGCCTTCAGGGAAACAAAGGCCTGGTCTCCCACTGATGCCTGACATCAACCTCTGCTACATATACAGCTGGAGCCATGAGTCTCTCCATGTGTGCTTCCAGGCTGACTGTTTAGCCCCTGGGAGCTCTGGTTGGTTGATAATGTTTCTTTCACCATGGGGCCGCAAACCCCTTCAGCTCCTTCAGTCCTCTCTCTAACTCCTCCATTGGAGACTCCATGATCAGTTCAATGGTTGGTTGTGAGCATTAAGATGCACTCATTACCAGCTTGCATTCATGGTCCTATTCCTACAGCCCCTGTCTCAAATCTGCATTCTCTAACAAAGTGATGCATTTTCCACAGTTGAATTAGGCTTTCATCATGACCATTTCATAGATTTAACTGAGGCTTAATAATGCTGCAGTATATTTTGTGGACTTATACAATGAATCAACAAGAGTCAACCACATCATAGAATATAAAATATACACTTCCTTTGTTCCCAAATGTTTTTTGTTCTGTCTAATTTATTTCTCCGCTCACAGAGCACCTAGCAGTATGGACACTTTTATTAAAAACCTAAAATAATATCCTATTGCCTAGATATATCACTCAAAGTGAAATACTTGGACATAAAACACAGAAATCTGTATATGATCTATTTTTGGTAAATGACAGAATTCTGAGGAGGCAAAGCAAAGAACTTAATATGTAGAAAGACACAGAGTATACATGAATTATATACTGAAATACTGTCATATTTTCCAACTGTGATTTTTAGATTCTGTATGATTACATTGAAATCCCCACACTTTTTTACTGGGAGTTGTAAAAGTATTGTATGTTTGTGTGAAGATGCGAAAGGGTCAGTATTACTGCACAGTGTTCTGAGTTGGAAAACACTATTGATCACTTTTCTCCCCTAGCACCTGAGAACTACTTTGTAGCACTATGAAACCTAGCCTGTAGGAAACATGTTCCAAGGTCAAAACCAGTTGGGTTGATCTATATCCTGTGATTAAAGTGTGCTATCTTTGGGAATAGGGTCCTAATATCAACTTCTGGTGAGTAAGCAAAAGCATTGGCAAGAACTTCACAGTATTTGGGGGATTTCTGAGACATACCCTTATCAAACTTTCAGTGGTGTATCCTGAACCTACCAATGAGAAATACGTCTTTTGTTTGATTGCCTGTACTTTTTGTTTGTTTGGTTTTATTTATTTGTTTGTTTAGGGTTTTTTTTTTTTTTTTTTTTGACATTGTTTCTCTGTGGAATAGTCCTGGCTGCCCTGGATTTCACTTTGTAGACGAGGCTGGCCTTTGCATCCCAAGTGTGGGGATTAAAATTGTAAGCTGCCAGGCCTGTCCTTAATTGCCTATACTTTTAAAAAGAGGATTTCTGGCTTTTGCTGAACTCTGCCTGGCATTTTAAACCAAAATATAAGATTACTACTATATTATCACACTTGACACTTGATCTTGAATGATACCACTTTCAGAATAATTCAGAAAATATCCCAGATTAGAGAATATTTATTCAACAATAACAACAACAACAAATATTTATTAATCTCTACCTGTACAGGAGAGATAAAAACATTCAGGTTACTGATGTCATTTGCCAGACACAGTTGTAAACAGCTTTAATCTGTTAACTCATAATCCACATCGTGATAGCAATTAATTTGTTTCATTTTAATAAAAATAAGCACATATTGGACAAATAAACTTTCAAGTTTACATATCTATTAATAGGATAAAATTTGAGAATGAATGCCTGAGAATATATCTGTAGGCTCCATGTTGTGAACTATGTCAGAATCATGCAAGCTTTGATTTCTAGCCTGAGGAAACTTGTGATTTAATAGGAAATTCAGATAAGCGGAGAAGTCAATTATGGTAGATAAATAAACAATCTAATCACTATTCAGAGGAGTTGTAAGATACATGACTAAATCAGTGCCCAAAACATAAAAAAAAAAAAAAAACTATTATTTACCTTTCATTCAATGTTCTTCAGAATAGCATCATATGAGAAAAATTCAGAGGCAGTGTAATAATATTAATAATGGTAATAAAAATGATAGGATGATTGGTGACCCCTCAGACATTGAAGCATAATTTTAAGGACTTGGAGATTTTTTTAGATGAACATGTTTTAAACTATTAACTCTAGGTACATAGTTATACATCCTAAATATAATATTTATGCCAGTTTGAAATTTCTTGATCAAGCTATTATTCACTATCTGAAACCCTGAAAATATTTCCTTTGACAAATATCTCAACAATGCTTAAATTTCCTACCCTCAAGGATAGAAAAAATGAAGAAAATCATTGGAGGCCTACAGGAGAAACTTCAGTGGTGCCCTTTGTCAACACTAGACATTCTTTACACTGGTCTTTTATTCTTTGTTCCTGAGAGGAATTTCTGTATTGTGCTTGCCTTTTAAATGATTCAAGTGCTCCTCTTCACTCTCACCCTTAACTCTCGTACCTAATATCTTCATGCCTAAATGCCAGCACCTTCTTTTTCATACTCTCCCCATCCATAGAAACGCTCAAAGTTTCCAGCGCACCCAGAGAACACTAAGTTTCTTTGTTGGGCATTAAAAGCTCTTCAAATAGGAAGACCTCACATACCTTTAAATTGTTTGAATAGCGGAGAACATGGACATGCCATAGAAGCTAGCCTTTTTATTCTTTTGTTTTATCTAACTATGTATATTGATTAATGAGATTGCTAAAATTAGGTAATTGTTCTCTTTTTTATACTCCCTTTCTATATAAATCAAATTTCTTGACAATCTCTGAAACATCACAAATGCACATTAACAAACTGGGATATATTGTGATTTTTCAATATATCTATTCTGTTGCTTCATTTCTAACTCCATATATCTTGTGTGTGACTAAAACTGGTTACTCACACTCTCTAATCTGGAGTTTCTGTTCATTTTTACCTCAACCCCCTGTATTTGTTTTTTGATTGTTTGGTTTTAGACACAGGATTTCATATAATGTATCCCTGATATACTATTAAAAATATACATTACTTATTCCATTCTAGTTTATACATATTTTATTGTATATATAATATATAATATATGTATATTATATATTTATATTATATATTAGGCATATATCTATATATATGATATATATCTATATATCTATATATCTATATATATCTATATATCTATATCTATATATATATATATGCCTAAGCTCATGTTGAAATTACCATGTACCCAAAACTTCCTTTGAACTTCTTATCCATCTAATTCTCCATCCCATGTTGGGAGGTTTTACCAGCATTTTCACAAACATAAATTTTCTCTTGATTCAAATACAGTGATGATCCTGTCTCACACCATGAATTATCCAGACAGCTAACATATCCAAGGAACAAGCAGTGTCTATGACTTTGTGAGTACTTAGTAACTGTTACCACTGCTGCTCTTTGACTTTAAGTGACAAGCATGCTCTGGCTGCTACTGTAATTACGTATCACCTATGAGGCAGACAAGTATCATTTCTTACCAGATCTTTCCTAGTGTATTAAATATTAATATGAGCAGCAAGTTACAAAAGTCAAAAGTAGTTATAACACTTGATTTTTTTTCATTTGCCTTTATCTCTTGCATTTAAGTGACCATAAACTCCTGTTGCTCACCATTCAGCAAAGATCTCAAACATCTGTACTTTTTCTAGTCTGCTTCCACCTTTGTGGGAGAGCCATTATCACCTGGTATATGGTCCTTGACACTAGTGTACTAGGAGGTTTTCAATGCCTCAACTCTTCCAATTGCTATTTTCATGAAACAACTAGATAATAATTTAAAGAAAAAAGTTTAAAGAAAAAATCCATATGGTTTTTAATTATTTCTATAAGAAAATTATACCCACCTTATCATAATGAAGGAAACATTCATAGTTTCTTTCTCCAACTTCATTTGAAATAATTTTTCTTAATTATCTCTTAATCCTTAACTAAAATATGCTTTATATTCTTTCATCATGAAAATGTCTTTGCTAAATTTGAGACATACATGATATCTCACATGTTAAGAAAATTATTTTATGTTTACTGATTGTGAGTCGACCTAGGTTTGAGTACTTGAAACTTTTCAGAAAGAATTTCTTTAATGATTTTTCTGAACATCACACTTTCTGCTTTTGTCTTAGTATCTTATGAATTATTTTTCTTTCATAACATATAACTCAAAAGCAATAATCTTGATTTGCAGTATTGTTTTAATGCATATTATCTATCTTTCATGTATCTTCCAATAGGGAAAGTGTCTTGTCTTGTTCACTTTCTTTTAAAATCTTTCCCTAAATTTCTATTTGTTGAACAAATGGACCACTTATCTCTTTTCTTTTGAGTATTTGTTGTTTCACTGAGCGGGTAAAGTATTATTTATAATACATAGTAAATATGTTTTGAAGTTTTCAATTAATTTCTCATCTCCTTCTTAAGTTTCCTGATGTCATAGGTTTTTTTCTGTTCCCATGATATCATCAATGCTAAACTCACAGACTGATAGATTATTGTTTCTTAGTTAATGGCGAGATTTTTTAAGTGCTCACATGTACTCAGCCACTCAAAAAATTTTAAACATCATGTACATTAATCAAGTTAGAGGCCATAAGGAAATAGCAATTTTGAAGAGAGGTTTGGTAGCTGACTATATCAAGAAATTAGAACTAGGCTCAGAAGTTGAACAAACTGGTACTGTTGACACAGGGGCTGATAGTGCCCTGTAGTGAGAAACTCATGTATATTACAAGATGTTTGACAGCATTCTGGACTCGAACCACTAGATTCTGAATTCTTGTACTTCCCATCCCACTCACAGTTTTTAAAGCAAGACATATCTTTTGTCATTGTCAGGTCTGGACAAGTGGAAACTCACCTCTAGTTGATGATTACGTTTTGTGAAAGGGAAGTATTGCTAGAAACTACACTTTCTGATCAATGTCATGGGAAAAGGACACTAGATGAAATGTCAGAATTGACTCATAATGCTGGGAATGAGCTGCATTGAATTTGGCATGACCAGTGATGGAGCAAATTTGTCTTTGACCTGTAAGCTAAATTTTGAGCTGTACTATAAAAAGTGTAGCAGAATATGTCAGGCAGAGAGAGTAGCATAAATAGAGAGCTTCAAGAGTGGCCAAATTCAGTTTGTACTGAGAGCTGGTACAAAGAAACACAAAAGATACAAGAGAGTTAGTGAGAACAAGATCAGACATGTCACCCAGGACTATAGGTTATCCTGAAATCAGTGGGAGGAAGTCAAAGTTTAAGCAACAAGTAAGGGAACAGGGAATACAAAACAGAATTAAACTTTTTCAAAGTGACTATTTTGGTTAAACTCTTTTATTTTATGGAACAAGACTGTTTCAATATTTAATGTGAAAGATAATGGTGATTTGACCTAGAAATGTAACCTTGAATATGGAATAAGGTAGATCACTGATGAAGCTACATTACTATAGTGTATTTACCAGTCAGGATTCTCTGGAGTAATGGTTTTCAACCTTCCTAATGCTGCAGTCTTTTAATACATTTTCTCATGTTGTGGTGACGCCCATCCACAAAATCATTTCATTGCTATTTCATAACTGTAATTTTGCTACTGTTAATTGTAATGTAAATGTCTAATATACAGTATATCTGGCATGAGACTTTGGAAGAAGTAGCAAACCAAAGGTTGAGAACCACTGCTCTAGAAGAACATAACTTATAGAATGAATTTATATGTAGAAAGGGGATTTATTAGGATGGCTAACAGGCTGTGGTTCAGCTAGTCCAGAAAAATTTTTCCACCAAAAGAAGGTCAAACAATCTGAACTTTATTCAGTCCATGAGGGAATCTCATGGATTCTGGTAATGTTCAGTATTTACCAGATCCCACAGAAGTAGGCTCCATTATCAGTGAAGTAATGGGTATAACAGGGAAAGCAAGAACTAGCAGGCAAAGAATAAAAGCTTCCTCATTGTATGTACTTTATAAAGGGTTCTAACAGAAGGTCCCAGTTTAAAGGTTGATCTTCCTACTTTAAAAGATCTAGGTTAAAATTGTATGTTTCCACATAAAACATCTATATTTATGGTGGGTCTTCCTACATTCAATGATTTAATTAAAAAAATAAAATTTATCACAGGTAAATCCAGCCTCTTTGGTTTGAATGAATTTCAGATATAGCCAAGTTGACAACCAAGATTAGCCATCACATGTAGGGATAGATAGCTGACTGAATTCATTCATAATTTCCCACGATATCATCTAGTGGGACAGTATTCTCTGTAAGGAGTTGTCCATAATTAAGCTTTGTAGACAATTTGTTAGCATTACTGCTTCCTACGTTATCTGTAGCCTACCTCCTGGGTCTGTTGAAAGGATTTATTTATTTATTTATATTTGTAAACATCACTGACTACTCCTAAGTTCTACTATCTAAGAAGCCATTCCCCTGTCTCCTAAATGTGATTTGGGGTTGTGTGATTACTCTCAAGTTAAGAGCAAAAAAAAAAAAAAAAAAAAAAAAAAAAAAAAATGTCAAAGAGAAGATATTTGAGTTAGAGTCTGAGACCTGAAGTAGGCATGAAAATTTTTGGTCGCTTCCATTAGACTTTTCCTTCTTTGAGTTTAGTTAGTTAGCAATATGAACCTAAGCTGACAGTGTTGGCAAAGAGCAGTAATGTTGTGGGAGGTAGAGAAAGTAGTCTGGCTGTTAAAGTTATTCCCATTTTATAAATACCTGTTTATTATAGAGGTGCCCCTTTGTTGTCTCCTACATATGGGTCTGACAGCTCTCATCTTCTCCCATTGTTTGTACAGGTTTCAAACATATAATCAAACTTGGCATACAGGTCTTGTTTTGTTTTTAAACATTAAAATAAATCTGCCAGATTAACAAGGACATTTAAAATGAATTTGTTACTTAGCCTCACAAGCACATTTAACTGAATGAATTCCACTGATGATTACTTATCATGTTTTTACCTATTTGCTTGCTTTTAACCATGGACCACATGGTGACTTAATAGGAATGGACAGTTAAGACCCTTTGTTTTTGTACTATTTTAAAAGATCCTAAAAATGAGAATCACAGCTGTTAATTTAGGAAACACATTTATTTTTACATTTGTCCCACAGACACTTATTTAAAAAGATATTTAGCACTGGGCACTGGGCCAAAAAAGGGCAGATAGAAAGAAAAATAAAGTGAAGATGTCACTTTTGTCATAGCTTAAAATTTTGAGGAACACAAATATAGTGCATATATGTTTAAAATCAAAGAAACCATATAATCAATGTGAGTGTAAGAGAAAAATCATGATAGACAATGGTCAGGTTTCCACAAAAGCAAAAAAAAAAAAAAAAAAAAAAAACCCCAAAACCAAAAAACAACAACAAAAAAACAAACAGTATTTGTTGTTGTTGTTGTTGTTGTTTTTATTGCTGTTGTTTTAGGAAAGTTATAAGGAAAGCAGAAATAGAAAAATGAAGAAAGAATAAGCTATGTGTAGTAGTAGGAAAAGAATCCTTGAAAATTTCAGACTAATTTTATATAGAAAATTAACTCTCTACAGCCACAGAGAAGAAACTACAGAAGAGGAGAAGATTAAAAATAGTATCCTAAGTATTGTACTTGAGTACTGTACCATTTATTTATAGCTGGAGTGTACTGTTGGTGTTTTTTTTTTTTTTTTTTTTTTTGCCTTTTACTTTGTCTCCTAATACATGTAGCATGATCAGCATCAGAGAAAAAAGAGGCTGATGCAATTAATGATATACTATCAAGGATAAATTCTGAGAAAAAGAAAAGTATGTACTTCTTGTTCAATTTTTAAAAGTGACTTGGCTAGGAAATATGGAAGAGATAATTTTAAAGCCTGAATATCAGACCAGTGGTCCCTGCTGAGAAAGTTGATTTCAAGTAGACTCATTGTCCATGTTGGCTAAGCAAGTTTCCCCTGCAACCTCACAGACTGAGTATAGCTCTTTTCTCATTGCCCCTGATGGCTCCTTTCATGGGCTCTGAATATATGGACTAGGAACAACTGATTTCCTGAACCACTGAGATGCTTACATGTCTTATAATCACTTTAGATAATTTACATCAAGCATCCTTACTAATCAACACTGCTGAAATTTGATGAGCAGCACATGAATTAGACTGCACCACCTTTAGCTTACCATATGAAAATGTTTCTTGGAATCTTCCTAGAAGTGGAAACATGAGAGGAAAACACTGGACACAGTGTAGAAAAGATCTCTGATATCTAAAAGTAGAGTGCATTCTGAAATGAATTTGATAAAACTCCTGACACAGGGGTTAGGGTGGGAATTGGAGTCATCAAGATTAATGACAAAAAAACAAAATTGGGAGGGTTAAACATTTCTGTGTCTTTTTTTTTTTTTTTTTTGTCTTTATAGAGGAACAGTTTTTAACCTGTGGCCACATCCCCTTTGGTGATCAAATGACACTTTTACAGAGGTTGCCTAAGATTTATTAGAAAAGACAGATATTTACATTATGCGTTATAACAGTAGCAAAATGACAATTATGAATTAGAAATAAAAATAATTTTATGGTTGGGATCACCACAACATGAAACACCAAAGCTTCAGGAAGGTTGGAAACCACTGCTCTCAAACAATGTTTCCTATATATGTTCTCCTTAGAATACATACTGAAAATGATATATATTAATATCCATTCTATTTGAGATTGTGGGAGGCAAAGAGTTATCTGTGATCAAAGACAGCTTGATGTCATAGGACATAGAATCATGTTTTTATAAACACAGAATTTCTTCAAATATGTAAAATGCCTAATGTAAATTATCTGTAAGAACAAACAAAAGCAGATCATTGAAAATGCAACAGTGACAAGGATATTTGTGGCTAAGATTTATTCGAAATTTAAGATATTTGCTTACTTTAGGTACAATGTAATTCCTATTACAGTGTATCCAAATGAAAAGCTCAAGTTTCTTTAATTAGTCTACACATATGATATGATTCTCAAATCAGAATGAGAGATCACTCTGTTCTCTCTTGCTGAGTCATTTACAGCACAAGCATTTTATTTGATTCCCAAACATCCCTCTCCCAATAGGCACACATAAACTTTATAAGTCTCATGGAGGCACCAGTGTGCTCATTCCCACCTGTTCCTACATCATTGTGAATCTTCTTTGATCCTGAATAAATGCCATTTCTTTATTAACTCACTACTATGAAATTTTGTGAACAATATCTTATGTTTTCCATTACCTCAGTATACATATTTGTTTTTTTATATGTCCTCACCTAGCCCAGGATGGCCATGAGTTTGGTATGCAGCCTAAGATTACCTAAAATTTCTAATTCTCTTGTGTGCTGAGATTACAGGCATGTACCATGAACTCGGTTTCTGCAGTGCTGGGGATCTCACCCAGAATTTCATGCATTTTGGTAAGTACTTTACCAATTGAACAACATCCCTTACCCCATGTTTTAATCTTCATAAAACCAATATTAAAATCCTAACTCTGCTAGGAATCATTGTATTTCACTGACACATGAATGCTTTGAGAGAGACATTGTGGTCTAGATCATATATAAGTTCTCAGATGCAATTTCCACACATGAAGGCATCAGAGAACTAGAAGTCCAAAGCTTGCAAAAGAAGTCTAATTAAATTCTCATTTTCTCATTGCCACTAAACACAAGACACTGTTTTTTAGTAACCCCATAACCTATCTGTTATGATTCCAGCTGACCTATTTCCCAAACCTAATACTACCCACACAACCTTATCAACAGCTTAATGGCACCCTAGATACTGTATTTCCGACCAATCTGAGCCTTATAACCCATTGGCCCATTAATACACTTCTAATCATTTCTTTATAAAACATAACCCACCCAAACAACCCTATAACCTTTCTAATGGATTCAGAACCAGCCAATTACTAAACTTGATCTCATCTGCATATTTTCCATCACCTTTTAATGAGCTCTAACTGGCTCTGCAAGTTTCAGCATTAACAAAAGCTATTCCATTCAATTTATGGCCCTTTATTTGATTTTTTTAAAGCATCAAGTACTGTACCATTTTAAATGTCACTTCTTTGCAACTTCTCCAATTCTGTCTCTTTTTTCCTTGCTTGAAAAAATTGAAATACCTTCCAACATTTTTACTTCATTATCTTTCCAAAGGAAAATGAAAGGTGTATAAATGCATATGCATATGGTTCAGTTTCACCACCACATTTCCATTTTTCCATTGAATTTATTGGAGGATTTCTAGTGTGTGACCAAGGACAGGCCTGATTAATTTATTTCAATAAAGATACCTGGGAGGTGGAAATGAGTTTAGCTTATTCCATGTGAAATGTTCCTTCCACTCAGTCACAATAACAAATGAAATGGCTGGAAGAGAGAAGAAAAGGGGAGTAGAAGGGAAGAGGGAGGAAGATGAAACACCAGGAGTTAGACATGGCAGAGGAAGAGAGGAGCCAGCGTGATTAAGCAAAAGGAAGAAGCCAGTTTTGAATTTGTATCCAAATTGTATTTTCTACAATTTTCAGTAAACCGCTGTATCTGAAGCTATGGCAATGGAAGGTGATCATGTGCTCCCTTGGTCCCTGCATTCATTAGGAGAGCTTGTACCTAGTGTTTGCTCTCCTGGTCAGCTGTAACTGCCATAAAAATACTATAGCATGAGTTCCTTTCCTAGTAGCCTTGTGTTTACTATTATTATATGGGCTAGAAGTCCAAGTTCAAAGTGTCTGCAACTTCTCTAGATGCACGTTTTGTTATGGCTTGTAAACAGCTGCCAACTTGCTTTGTTGCTACCTGGCAGAATACAGATGTTCTGGTCTCTAATAAACACCAATTTCATCCTGTCCCCCTTATGTTCTAGACCTTAGATAAGCCTAGCAATGTCTCAGAGCCCTCACTTTAAAATTATTGACATTGGGTGTTCAGGCTCCAATATAAGAATATGAGGTAGAGAGTAGCATTTAGTTCCCTAAGGAAAGCTCATGTTGACGTGGATCTTTGTACCTGAAACATATAGTTTGTACTTTTTAAATTCCAGGTCACATCTTTAATTTTCTAACATATTTTTTTACATTACCTTAGGATTTATTTTTGCAGGAAGAGGAGTAAGGAATAAATGTAAATATTTGATTGCCTGATTACATACATACTGGCTTATATAAAACTGCTTATATAAAGTTCAGCCAGGCAGCAACTATTAACTAGGGGGCTGTGTATCAACTAGCATACCCAACACCATATCAAAAAGACATTTTAATTCTTATCTTGCGTGATGGTGGATCTTGGTTGTCAATTTAACAAATCTTGGAAGAAGGATTGTAAATTCAGTTTTTACTTACAGCCTATGGGCCTGTTTGTGGGGGTAGTTTTGTATATATAATTGATGTAGGAGGGCCTAGTTAACCGAAAGCAATACTGTCACTATGTAGGTGGGTCCAGATCAGCACAGTGCCTCAGGCTGAAGTCCATACCAGGAACATTTGCATGAGTTTAGTGGTAGCACTAGTCTCAGACTGCAACACAGACCTCAGCTGCTATAGAACCACAGGTGTAGACATACCCCCTAGTAGCAGCCTAGGCATGGTTATCCCTGTGGCCTTGGGTGGCAGCACAGGATACTCAGATCAGCATGCTTCCTCTTCCTTTGATATTTAATGGTCTCCAGTGGCAGCCCAGATCACAGACATATGCTTGGTTTTTAGTAATAACATGATCTACAGACATCAACACAAACCTCAGCTACAGCAGAAGCATAGACCCAGATATGGTCCTTGGTGGCAGCCTAGACCTGGACCACACCATGGCCTCCTCATATCTGATTGTCTCTCAGTGCCATTTAATCTCCAGTTCTACCTTTCTCCTTTGGATTCACTTTCTCTTCCATCTCTCCATCACATACTCTATCTGTTCTAGTTCTCCGTCACATATTCATCCATCGTATTTGTACCAAGACAGATACTTGGGTGTTTTTCTTCCAACCTCACTGGATTAGTGTGGCTGGGGCAAGCACTTTGATATCCTTCTTCTATCTACCCTGGGCCCTCATGGCCATAGGGGATGCTTGAGTGTCTTTCTTCCACATAGCATGGTGAGCATATTGTTTGTAGCTGAGAGATCTAATACTCTGAGGACTTCTGAATCTTTTTCAGAATGTGATAAGTACCTAAGGCAAGATTGAAATACCAATCTCCTTAGCACAAAATCTATGTTCATTATCTCAGATCACATGGTCTAACGCACACCCCGAGCCTAGCATCCGTGGGAGAGAAAGCACGAGACGTAGAGATCGGGTAGTTACTGCAAAACGAGGCTTTTTAATCTGTATCACACACGGAAAAAGGCGGAAGGGCGCGGAAGGGACGAGCTGTGGAAGGGGCCTGGCTTAAGTACAGTCTAGAGTGACGTATTCACTTCTGATTGGCTGTTCGCTCACCACCCAACATTCAGTGACTTTGGCACGCCTTTCTGCCTAGCAGCTGCGCAGATAATTGTTTACATCTGGAGAAGACACGAGGCTAGCGCCAACTTGGGGTGGCAGATTATATTTCGGCTCCTTACAACATGGCAGTGAAACTGACTCCTTCTGGAGGCATAGGCCTATCTCTTCCAAATTCCAACACTTACATGAGAAAATTAGGGCTAAAGAAGGGAAATGATTTGGCGCAGTCTTTATATAAACATCTGTAATTAGTTTACATAAATGGAGCTCAGAAAGAAGATGGTTGTCCTTGTAAACAGATCACCCTAACCTTTCAGACTGGCTCTGTCATGAACACAGCAAGAAGGGAGAGTGAATGCTCAATCACTAACTTCCTTGCTAATGACCCTCCTGAAAATGATTCATTGAGGCACAGGCCTCCTGGAGAATTGCACACTGTTCATCATGATGTTTCAGCCATATTGTATTTACAGCTAAGGAACACCACATATCAAAATTAGCATTTGTGTAAATGATCACATAATTCCTTCAGGCCTGCTGTGTCCTTTTAATAAGGCCATCCCTCAATTATGAAGTGCATATCAGTCAGTGTTTTTCCAAATTCTTATTCTTCTCCTCATAGTGACTGTTCTAAAGGATGTGTTTTTCTTCCATCTCAAGGACGCTCATTATATGAGGTAGTTCTTGAGTCTGCTACAGGGGAGATATATGTTGTGAATATTTTATTACATCTTATTTGTGGGACATATCGGAAAGGATCCTGAGTAAGAACAGAAATACTGAGCAATCCCCCATGCTTCCCAAATGTACTAAAATTCAAGACCATGTCCTAAGTCTGGGCAGAAAACTCTCTAGGAAAGACTTTGAAATGTGCAGTGGGACTTGAGTTAATTCCTCAAATATTTCAAGCTGGTGGTACATGCTGTAATCCTAATACTGTGAATGTAGAGAGATGGGTGGACCTTTTAGGTTCACTGCTCATTCTGCCTAGATTATTTCATGAGTCCCAAGCTAGTGAGACAATTCCAAGCCTGTCTCCCAAAAGTATGATAGCAACTGAAGGATGACACGCTATATGTCTTCTGTCATTCTGACATCTAATTATACATATACAACCCCTTGCATGCATGCACAATCACTCAAGCATGTGTAAGCATGTGTATATGAACACAGAGAAATAAACTCAGATTCTATGTCACTACCATATCTGAGTGTTTCAATTCTACATTCTTATTCTCTGGTTAGTGATTGATGAGATTGACTCTCTATCTTAGTCTGAGGACTTAGAAGTTAGATTACACTTTGTTATCTATTATCTGTTTGCTCACATATATCCTTAGCAAGTTATCACATTGACCTAGCCAGTGCATACTTGACAGTGGGTAACTCACTCCAACAATGCAGTATCTCCTTTCAGGGCATTTAATACGCTACATATTTTTCAGTTAAACCTGGCATCCTTGATCTTGAGAAGTAGATTTATCTTTTGCATCTAAATAAATAAACATAGCCAATTTTCTATTAAAAGATAACATTTTTAGAGATATAACTAATATTATACTTTAACTCACATTAAACAACTTTAATGCAATCTTTGTTTTTATTTTTCTATGTATTAGTAAAGACTTACATTCAATTACAATAGGCAGTTTGTTACTACAAGGTATGAATCACAAAGATTTGCCATCATTATGTTGGGAATTAATTAATTTCATATAGATAACATAGAAGAGTAGCAAACCACTGGCTTACTACACCCTATCTATATGCAGAAGCCAATGAAATTTGACCATCTGATTTAGAGTGATGTATGATATATCACAACATAAAGAAGTTAGATAAAGTTTGCCTTATGCTTTATCTTTAAAATAATTTTTATCTTACAGAGAAATTCAACAATATTTTAGTAACGTGTGATTGTTTATAGAAGGAATGGCTGAAAGGCAGCTGGGCCAATAAACCCATTCAGCATGGGTGAAGGCTTCTGAGCATTGTCTTTATGATCTGTAGGGAGCTTGACATACCATAGTATCTCTTGCAGGCTGCCTGGCTGGCCTCAATCTCCCCTGCAGTCCGTATTGTTTTAAGAAGAGAGTATCTATGTACATCTAGAAAGTTTCAGGAACTTCCTGAGACTTCTATGTTATTTTCTGAGTTTTAAAGAAGAAATTGCTATACAGCAGTCCAAAAATCAGAAGCATTTTTCAACATAATCATAAACCACCCCTAAATTAGTAAACTAACACAAGGAAAATGTAATACACATTTCTGTTCCTCCTTTGAAATAACTTATTGCTTAGCATTCAACATACACTCCAGTCAAAGCTTATGTGTTACATGTGTTACATTCATCATGTCTTTGTAGTATCCTTCAATGAGAAATACTGTCTTGAATTTTATTTGTCTTAATAACTCACAGTTTGACAATGGAATTATATAAATTAAAATAAATAGTTACAGTTATCCCATTAACATTATGGATTCTTGCTTATGTATGTATGTATGTATAATGTACATTCATTATAACAAATCAAAAATTTATTTTATAAAAAATATTTAACATATCAGTTATATTATACATAGAGGTGATATATACATTTAATGAGTCTGTGTCCCAAGTGTTTGCTTTCAAGTGATATATAGTCTCAACTTGTATCATTAGTAGTGAGGACAAGTTTGACTGAGTAGGTTTGGTTCTCAAGTCCACTAAGTGACTAGAATATTAAATTAAGTAGAATGTTTTCTTCTTTACCAAGTTCTTACTGAGCAATCTTAATACCACTGATACTAAATGCACATATGAATCATCACCATTATTATTTATTATTATTATTGCTACCAAATCTTGACTTGATGAAAACATTGTTTTTTATGAATTCATGCTAACTTCTCCCAATCTATTATACCAAAACGAACTCATGAACTCATGAGTGCCTATTTTACTAATTGTGTTATGATCCATCACTATCATTACTGAATTTAATGGTAGAATTATTTCAGTGGGAAGTCCTTGGTGAAGAGTTCTATACTTCTGTATATTAAACTATATTAAACTTCATTATATTAAACACTATATTAAACTACATATTTTCTGGCATAGTGAAATATGTTAGAAAGATTTTGCATATTTGTTTCCCAGATTATTGAAATCAGATCACTCTTTAAAGATTTCTTCTTCATCTTCAATAAAAAATGTCACTGAAGACAGATATACATGATGTGTATTCTTTACAAGGGAATTTGTGAGTAACTGTGTTCTCAGATCTTCCCCATAAATGAGTATTGAATATGCATATATAAAATACATACCGACACATAAAACTGAAAGCAGATGGTATTTGCAATTTTAATCCTCAACCCTTCCAGTTCAAACACAGCTCTCCCGCATTGACCTCTTTCCAGATGAATGAAAACTTTGATACATTCATGAACTAGTTTTTGAAGAAAAATCAGTGATATAAAAAGAGATAAAAGAGGAGAAAGAAAAACTTAATGTTTAAATAAACAAAAAATAAAAAAAGGAAGGATGGAAAGAGGAAAGGAGGAAGGAAGAACGAAAGCAAGGAAGGAATAGGAAGGAAGGGGAAGCCTCTGTTCAAATATATTTTATCTAATTTTTTTGTGAAAGTAAAAAATAAAAAGAAGTACTTCAAATAAAATTAAATTTATATTAAATTCCTCAATATATACATAACAACAATATGTTTTGTTGGTTTTCTTGTTTCCTTTTATGTCAATATTTTATTTGATACAATGTTTTTTTTCCTGCAGTTTCTGATGACATCATATGCAAGATCCTCATACATGTAGTTCCCAGTTTTTAGAATTACCTGCTTGTGTTACTTCACTCAGAATATGAGAATTTAAATAACTGCCATTCCAGCTAGATCAGTCTCTCAGCGGAGTTTATATTGGTTTCTTACCTTGTGGCCTAAAGACAGTTGAGTAAGTTAAATATCTATATGATCTCTTTTATTCTTGATATTTCTTGTAGAAAAGCTCATATTCTCACTGGAAAGAGAGTTTGATGTTTACTAGTACATACTAATGGCCCAGGTTTGGCGAATCACAATTGTTTATAACTCCATGGAATCTAATACCATATTCTAGACTCCACAGGAAGCACATGTGTAAGTACCCTCCCATGCCATATGCACAAAACTAAAAGGTAGAAAAATACTTACAATGACACTTCATATTATTTATACTACTTCTGAAATAGTCAACAAAAACTGTACATATGTGTCTGTTTTGAGCTAAGGTCATTTTATAATTTCAACAACTACTGTGAGTTATTCTCTTTCTTACTACATGGCCAGAAATTTTGATGTCACTTTTGTCTATATTACATAATGTTTAAATGTAAATGTTGACAGAGATATATTCCAAACTATGGCTCGAGAGCAAGAAACAGATGCATTAGAACACTATGTGAGAACCTATGGGGTAATTCCTCAATCATTAACTTTCATTCATAATCCAAAGCCCTATGCAGAGATGACTCAGTAAGTACACTCGTCACATAATCAAGAGGTCTGGAGTTGAAATCCTGATGCCACATATCAAGATAAACATTTCTAAGTGCCTATTACTTTAGCTCTAAGGGGTGAGACAACTTCTTGTGGCTTCAGCAGGTAGTGACATAATGGAGGGGTATGGTGGCCACAAAACTAATAAACAGCACAGAATGAGAATGAAGAGGTGATCTAGAAAAAAAATGCATCCTGAAAACTTTATGACACAGACACTCAAACCTGAAGGGCTTAGAACCTTAACAAAGAACCTCGGTAGAGTAAATACTTGGCATGAACAAAGAATAATCATTACAAGAATGACCATCAAACCCATGTCTTATCTTGGACCTACATGTTTCTTGAAAATGTTACAGTCAAACTTCTTTTTTATTTGTAATTAGCATAAACAACAACAATATCCAACTCAAAAATATCTTCTCAAATTAATGGAATATAAGAGTAAACCTGTTGTCTTCTCTTGTCTTATGTCTCTAATTACTTTTTTGAAAACTCCAAGAGGAATCAAATTATACTATGTTCTTTCTGTCTCTTTATTCCCTGAAGCAAACATCAGTGATACCATCAACAAGGGCTTCTCTATCCACTCAGGAGGAATTAAATGTGATTTCTTTTATGTTCATGTGGGTTTCCAAGATGTGCCTTTGTGTACGATTTCCACAAGCCTTGTTTGAATGCCCACGAGCTTATCTTTTTCCCCAGTGATTTTGGCTTTTCCACTCTGGATATGTCCCAGGAATCTGTATTTGTAAGAGATGCCCAAGTGAATGTATCTTAATGTTCTAAGAAGTAATGCTTGGGAATTGAGGCTGAGGCTATATAACATAATTTGTAATATTTCCAGGGGAAAGATACTCAGTTTTGCTTAGTAACATGCCTGGTGTCTAATGGACGTTGTAGTTAGAACAGAAGATGCTTTCTTCACAAAGCTGCGACTAAATTCTCATGACTGCAATTTTTTCCTTTTACTCAAGGTGGAAATGGGTAACAACTGGTTCCTTAATAACCCTTGAAGATTTTTATTGAGTTACTCATCTACCTTCCTTTCTCCCAGCTAAATAGTTCCATTTTGTTTCCTAAGACAAACTATATGTCCTACTTTACAAACCCTCTTTCTTGCAATTGTCTCATATTTGAAGTAAGAGTAATGGTTTACTGTTGTGTCATGTTATGTGGACCAATGTATTATCCATTGAAAACTTTATGACAGATGATATAACTATTGGACTTTGGATTTGAGGGAACACTTTAGAGTATTTTCCTTTGCCACACAGTGCTTCGTAGGATTTATAATTTTTATACAAAGGGGGTGAAACAGACATGATAGAATTAATGGAGTACCAATGTTCTATACCATTATTCCTGCTAATACATTATGCAAGTTGGAGCAAACTGTTTTATCTGCTGTTAATTATATCAAAAAAGTGAAATGTTTCCTGCCTAAATTCTTGATAAAAAAAATTTAATTAAGAAAGTAAAACTCAAGTGAACAGGCTACGAAGTGGGCAGAGAGCAGCAGCTCAGTGATAAACGTTGTAAGATGACCTAACATTTCCAGTGTCTTATGACACAATAAGGGAAAACTAGCTTGAAAAGGCATGGCAAGTTACTCCAAACTTCAAATGAATGTGTTTTTTTCTCAAGTAAGCAAACTCATAATTTTCTTGGAAGGCTGATGTATCTATATTTCTGTTACTGCCCATTCAATGTATAATTTCTCAGCATGGTCTTTCTCATCATGTACCAGGTGTTTATACTTATACTGATGTGATGTTTCTACTATTGTCCAGCCAAAGGACATGGACAATAGTAGAAAGACCACACCATGGAGTCATAGCAAAGCAATAACCATTCTCAATGAATAAATCAGATATAGGGTACCATCTAAAGTAGTCTTTGCATGATAACCGGTCTTTAATGACCATTATTGAGTAACTGATGAAATTAGAGAATTGGGATGCCACTCTCTATTCCAAATATATTATATATATTATAATGCTAAGTGTTGGTCCCCAAAACATGGGCTAACCCAGAGACGAAAGAGTTCACATGTAGAGACAAATGATGCTATGTGCCTTGCACCCTCCCCATGTTATTTCTGATTTGTGAATTAAAAAGTCAACAGCCAAGAGCTGAAGAGACACAAGTGGAGTTTACAGGTTACTCGGCTTCAGGTTGGAGGAGATCCACAAGGGGAACAGGGAGATGGAGAGAGCAGAAAGCTGCCACACCGTGAGTGAGGTAAGTCATAAAATAATGGCCATGTGGGTTGACTAATTGGAGTGAAGAGCAGCCGAGGCAAAACGTAACAAATTATGTAATGTGGCATAATATCATAGAGGATAGATATCTGTCCATCTTCTGTGTTAATGGAGGCTTATTATAAATATAAGGGTTGTATATGTCTTTTATCTGGTAATGAAATGGTTAAAGGTGGAAGAGAAAACTCAGATTGGGCTTAAGTATTTTCAACAACAGTAATGTGACCATGCTATTAATAAGGTGTTATAAAAGAAGGAAAATAATCTATATGAGATTCTATATGTATCTGGCCCTCAAGAAATAAATTATGTATATGTAAATTAATATAATAGATCATCATTATTATTGTCTAGCAAGCTGTTAGTCTATGTTAGACTAGCATTGACTCATAAACAACACAAGTTTATTTAGTTCAATTTTGAATTACTGATATGGAGATCACAGTTCTTTGATGGTGGTAATTCGGTGAGCCTTCTCTTCTAGGTTGCAGATTGTCCTCATCCCTTTATATCCTAACAGTGGATTACAGCTCATCCTACACTCACAATGCAAACTCAAGGTTGGGTATAAAACCACGCAGAACTGAGGCTTGATGGAAAAAGCAATGCTAGTGCCCCCATCTTGTTCAAAGAAACCTTTGTTATGACATAATTACTAGTCATTGAAGTCTTATGTAATCCCGATTTAAAATCATCCAACCTTTAGATTCCCAAACTTTTCACAGTCTTATCTCCTGGCTACTTATATTATACTTTTCACACACTCAAAAAACAAATTGTCTTCCCTTTTCTGAATATATATATATTTGTGTATACGTATTTAATATATATATATAATTTATTTATATTTCAAATAGTATGCATTTTCCCAGTTTCCCCTTCAGAAACCCCCATCCCACTATCCTCTTTTTTCCCCCTGCTTCTATGAGGATGCTCTCCCACTCACTCACTCCCACCTCCTCACCCTATCAATCCCCTACACTGGGGCACTGAGCCTTCCCAGGACCAAAGGCCTCTTCTCCCAGTGATGCTAACAAGGTCATCCCGTGCTACATATGTGGCTGGAGCCATGGGTCACTCTTTGGTTGGTGGTTTAGTCCCTGGGAGCTCTGGGGGGGGGGGTCTGCTTGGTTGATATTGATGTTCCTCATATGGGGTTGCAAACCCCTTCAGCTCCTTCAGTCCTTTCTCTAACTCCTCCTTTGGGGATCCCATGCTCAGTCCAATAGTCCAATTGTCAGGCTCTGGCAGAGCCTCTCAGGAGACAGCTATATCAAGTTCCTGTCACCAAGCACTTCTTCACATCTGTAATAGTGTCTGGGTTTGATGTCTGTATATGGGATGCATCCCCAGCTTGGGCAGTCTCTGGATGGCCTTTTCTTTAGTCTCTGATCCACACTTTGTCTCCATATTTCTTCCCATGAGTATTTTGTTTTCTCTTCTAAGAAGGACTAAGGCTTCCTCACCTCTAGCTTTATTTGAACTTCCTACTCTACCTGCTAATGATGTGTTACAGTATGGTCAAATACTCTTCTCATATAAATGATGATGGTATCACTGACATACACTATCAAATGTTACCTTTCAACTCTCCTCTTTATTTTTTTTCTTTAGTTTTTGAACTTTGGGACTTATAATATGTAATAAGTTCTTGGCAGTCATAAGTACAATAGTTTGGGGGGACATGTACCATGTGCTTAAAGCCATATGTTTTTTTTTTTATAAGTCTCACATCATCCTTATAGGTATAGGAATTACCAGTGATATTTTGTGAGTGTTTCTCAACCTGTGAGTCATGATCTCCTTTTAGGTAATTAACCCTTTCACATGGCCCACATGTCATATATTCTACATATCAGATATTTATGTTTCATAATATTACAAAAATTATAGTTATGAAGCAGCAATGAAAATTATTTTACTGTTGGGGATCACTACAATAAAAGTAACTCTATGAAAGAACCACAGTTTTAAGCAGGTTGAGAATGTTAGATTTAGAGGAAACTTGAGCTTAAATCTAGATATTTCTCTTTTTTTGTAGTTCACTATAACTTGCATTTTTTCTTTTATATTTTATTTACATTTCAGATGCCATCCCCTTCCCCCCCTTTCCCCATTTCCCCTCCCTAGAAAACCCCTATCCCATGCCTCCCTTTCCTTTTTGCTTTTATACAATTTTTTTAAAGTGTTAGTCAAAGGCTTTATATGTTTGGTAATGCTCAATCAGAAGTGTAACACAATATCCAACCTAGATATATAAAATGTCTTTGACTGGTGGAGACACATGGACATCTGCCTCCATGTCCCCCCATGAATACAGTATTGGGAATCATCACAATATACCACACTTCTACTATCTGTAAACATCTTAGAAACTATGGCAAAATCTTGCTTATATTTTTTTCACTGTAATCTCCATTATTTTAGGTAGGAAAATAATAATAGTCATGAGTTCATATTTTTATTGTTGACAGAACAAACATTTGATATGACTAAATAAAGTCTAATTTTTAATTTTTTAAATTTTCATATACTATATTTTGATAATATTCTTTTCATTTTCTCAACTACTTACAGATCTTCCTCTCCTTGACCATTAAATTCATTCTTTTTCTTTCTCTCTTAAGACAACCAGCTAACCACTAACCAAACACAAACAAAAACAAAAAAGAAGCACTATCTTCCACCACACAAACACATTAAAACCATGGAGCCCATTTTGTGTTACCAGAACATTCTGAACATGGGGCCTGCTGTGGAATGTGTTTGACATAACCAATGCCACATTCATTGGACAAAACTGACTGTATGGTGATAGGGCTGGAGCTTTGTGTCAACTTTCCTTCTTCCTTTTTGATATTTTGTCAGGTTTGAAACTGTGCAGTCTTGTCTATGAGTATATCACTACAGCTTTCTAGAAGACAGTGTTTTTTTTTTTGGAGTCTACCATTACTTCAGGCTATTGCAGTTTTCCCACTTCTGCTTTTTCATAGATTCTTAAGGTTTGAGAAGAAAGGTTTGAAGAAGACACAGCTCTTAGGACTGAGTTAAAAATGTTTCTCATTCTTTGCCTGGACATCGTCCAGTTTGTGTGTCTGTTAATTGCTATCTACTGCAAAAAGAGACCCTTTTCTGAGGAGAGCTAAAAGATAGCTCTGTGAGTAGAGAAAAATGGTATATAGTAATGATTTTATTGCTATGTTCCTATAGCAGAGTAATAGTTGATTTCTGTTAGGACCATGATGTATGTAGTCTTAGATTCTTGTCCCTATTAGCATTGTCAGGTATCTCATTCACTTACACTTTGAAAATGGTAATTGTATGTGTGTATTTCTTTTTTCAGATATATTTACAAAATGATCCTTATCCAGTTCTTTGTCACAATGTGAGCTGTCACGAGGCTGCCCATTAGTTCTCACAGCACTGCCTGCAACTTTCTACGCTTTGATTGTCCATCGCTGATGAGTGGCCACTTGCTCATCTAGTCACATTAAACTATCTTATTCATTTTTGCTCTAAAGTGACTCCCAATGTTCTCTCTGCTGAGCTGACAATCCCTCATTTCATCTGTTTGACAGCTTGCACGCCCTGCCTGTCTGCATCAATATTTACTAATGGACCCTTTTTCTTATGGAAGCTCTTTGCAATAAAAGAAGATAATGAAGAAATTACTTGACCCTAGACATGTAGCTAGTGGTAACCACGGTCCGTGTCATTGGGTCTCTCTGCCATCTGTGCCCAGGCAACAGGGCAGAATGAACAAGAACAGAGATACACAGACAGTGGAGGAGAATTCAAGGAGAATGAAAAGCAGATGATTTAAACACAGGAAGGTACTCATCTTTGTTTTGTACATCAGTTGGAAGAAGCTGGATTTTTGCATATATTTAGTTTTCAGAGAAAGGATAGCAGGTAACTGTGGTTGTTCATTTTATGCATTATTTTAAAATAAAACAACTGACATTTAAAGAAGGAAAGTGAATGGCTCAATGAGATAGTGAAAATTGATAACTATTATGTAGTATTATATCTTAAATCCTAGGTTTATAATTATGGAAGAATTGAACTGAATCTAGACATTCACCACAAACTTGTTGTATGACATGTGACCTTCAAGATAATGTGTGTGTGTTTATGTGTGTATGTGTGTGTGTTTGTGTATATGTATACATGTAAATGTCTGACAATATTTCAATACTAATATTTTCATGCTCAAAACTATAATTATATCAACTTTGATGACCTAGTAGACTTATATTTTAAATTGACCATGAACATTCAATCAAATTCCAGGCAAAACATCACTGCTGTCTACAAAATAAACATTCTTTTTCTTTAAGATTTATTTATTTTGTTTATATGAGTACACTGCAGCTGTCTTCAGACACACACTAGAGGAGTGCATCAAATCACACTACAGATGGTTGTGAGCCACCATTGGTTGCTGGTTATTGAACTCAGAACCTCTGGCAGAGCAGTCAGTGCTCTTAACCACTGAGTCATCTCTCCAGCCCCAAAATAAACATTCTTATAGTCTTGTTAGTTCTGCAATTATTTAATGGATTCCACATTCAAATGTAAGCTTCTTTTCTGACACAACAGCGAAGTCTTTCCCTCCCCTTTCTTCTTTTTTGAAACATGATCTTATTATAGTCATTCCCTATTCTAAAGTTCACTACTTTAACCATGTGATCCTTGAATTCATACAGATAGACTAGACATAAAGAAGTTTGATGAGGTAAATACATAAGAAATTTAAAGAGGAAAGGTGTTGGGTTGTGGGTGCCACCTCCACTCTGCCATAGGGCCTGGCTCATTGGGGAGGCTGAATGTTGCAGGGACCAGTGTTGTGTTGTAGGGACACGGTGCTGAGGTACTGCTCTAGAAGTGGAAAAGTGCAGTCTGAGATGTGGCAAAGCCACAGCTGGTTTGGGGGTCCACAGACCAATGAGGAGTTTGGGCCTGTGTGGTTTTCAGGTTTTTGGACATCCAGGCACTGCTGGGAGTCACAATAGAGCTCAGAATGGAGTTGGGGGCTGAAGACAGCATCTAGCCTGGGAATAGGGAGTAGGGAGGGGAACTACAGCTTATCCTAGCAAGGAAGGTCCTTGGCTGGAAGGACAGCATGCTTGGTGCTGGTTGTGGCTGAGAGTGCAGAAAGACCTACAGGAGACTAGGCTGCAGCTCTGTAGGTGAAGGACTTCTCCCTGTCTCTCACCGTCAGATACCAATGAAAAGAGACAGCCTGTGGTTCCAAACCTTTTATTTTCATGGTGGAAAGTAAAACCATACCCCACTTTTCAAGGTGGCCTGAGATTAAATACCTTTTGCAGGGAGGAATGTCTTGGAAGAAAAGCTATTTGGCAATACCATCTGGCCTCTAGGTATTTAATTAGCATGGAGATCTCTTTCTTGATTCCATGTGACCACAGGTCACATCTCTTTTCCTATTGTCTTGGTCTGATATGTTAAGGATGCCTCATCTACAGGTGGAAGGGCTAGGGGCATCGACCTTACATGACTGATGGTCACAAATCTATGTGGGGCATCTACAACTACATGACAGTGAGCTGGTACTGGGAGCAGGCATTGCTTCTACCTTCCCTTCAGAGTCTACAGGGCTTCAAACTTTTAGTTAGACTGAGGGCCAGGATTCCTCTCACAGTCAACTGCCCCATAGAAAGGGTCATGAAGAAAACATTAAATACACTGTTTCAGCATTAAAACTTTAATTTGGAAATAGACAAATCCTGATCTACCCTAATATTAAACTTACATTTCAGAACCTTCAAATTGAACCATACATCATCCTTCTGCGTCACCCAATGGTACTCTTGTTCTGTGCTTAAGGTCATTATTGTAGTCACAGTAGAATTATAATAAAGTTAACTGTTCATCAACACAAAATATAATCCTTTAAGGAAGAATAGGTAGCATGTAGTTATTTTAAAAAAACAAAAAAGCAATCAACACTAAAGCCAGCTACGCGCTGGCAATGCAGTCTTGGTCTGTTCCCAGCCCGGCACAAAGACCAAGAGACTGAGACCACATGTTTCTCCTAGGCAAAGTCTCTCCCACAAACAATGGCTCTGCCTCTTCAGAGCTCTGAGATTGCTCTCTCGGTTTTCCCCTGTGATTACCTAGACCCTGGAGTTCGGTCTTTGCCCAGTCTTATCAGTCCAAAGCCTGGCCAAATTCCTCATGGGCTAAATTCTTTCCGTCAGACCCACTTGAGTCACTGTAAATGTGAAACACCATACAATCTTAGTTTAGAACCAACAGATAACATAACCACTGAATGTGGAATCTATCATCCTAAACTCATCAGCTATTTTATGGTAGAAATCTTCCCATGGTGGTGGCAGAATAAACTACCAGATAAAAGTTCGTGTACTACATCTTGCTTTCTTTTGATCCTGCCTCGAAATCCAAAGGACTGTTCCTTCCTTCTACATCTCTCTATTCCTCTCTTGGACCTGTCTCCTCCTTCTTTCCCAGCTATTAGCTTCTTGTTGTCTTTACTATCCAATGAGTTAATTAGGGGGAAATTCTGATTCTTACCTGGCAGGGGAGATACCATGATCACGAAAGCAGTTTTCCCAGGGCGAGGCTTATCCTGTGCACTCCTGATGTGATAACCCCTGAAATTTCTCCAAATGCAGGAAACTCAAATGCATAATTTTTGGTAATGGAAGACTGTTCTTGCTTGGAATAGTCTGAGTCTATGTTGCCGGCATTTAGCTGGCTTTAGAGTGCATTTATTTTTAATAATTACACGCTGTAAGAATAAAATGTATTTGACCACAGAAAAGAAGAATTTCTTTTATAGTATCAATATATTGTAGTTTCTACTGTTTGTATAGTCTTTATATAAAAATGCTTTTTAAAAATCCATTTCTATGAGGATTGACAGAATGTAAAATAGTTAAATAGTATACTTCTAAAAAGCTACAGATATGCTTTCTCAGTGTATGCTGACCTTAAACTTATTATCACGTTTACAGTGTGCAAGCATTCTTTTCGAGATTTCAAAACTTTGTGAATGGGCTTCTGTATATATTTTCTAACTAATTATGATAAAACATATATAGTATATAGCAATTTTCATAGCATTAGTACATGCATTGATATTTAGTGACTTTCTCATGTATTAATCCTTTTTGATTAACAGCAAATTTAATTACTAAAATTTGATGTTTGCTTATAACCTTTAAGTATTTTTTGATCAGAATTTTATTATTATGTATGAAATCATCATTGATTTATAAATAAATTGACAAGAGATGTAGTTCACCCACCCTTAGTATTAAGAAAATGCACATAAGTAGATGCTAACACAATCAAGTATGTTTTTCGGTGGGAATATGAACCACTATAGCCTAGTAGTGTAGAAGATATATATATATATATATCTTACACACACACACACATATGTGTGTGTGTGTGTGTATGTGTGTGTCTGTATGATGTAGCTCTATCCACATCTATAGTACAGACATCTGTAATATGCATGTCAGGTGTTCTAGGACAATTGAACTGTGCTTGAGTCTCAGCTTTATAAGGAGCTGGTACTTTTTGAATCTTTGAGAGTATGTGTTTGATTCATTGAGAAAATCACAGAAGAAAAAGGTGAGAACAGAGTAGAGCTTGGTGGTGTAGGGATGATAACTGGTAACAACATAGAAATCTCCAGGTCCAACTCCTGTTGATGACATAGTGTCAAGTGACCAGTCACAAGTGTCCAGTTAGTTTTCCTTGAAAAATGAAATGAGATATTTCTATCTTATCCAAAATTTTAATAAACCCTGTGCTACTTATATCCCCTTCACCGCCTTTGCTATGGCCACTTGTGAAAGGAAGAAGCTAAACTCAAACCCTTTATGTCTTTTGAATTTCAGGATCTTTCAAGTTCTAGACACAAAGCTTTCATAAGTTGTATGGCATTTGAAAACTTTCTGTTTACTTAGCTCAAAGCATGTGGCAGAAGATTAATGTTGATCATTTTTTTTCTAAACTTGCACAGATACTTTCTCAGTTAATGTTTATAACTATTCATTAGTATATTATAACATATTCATAAGTCACCATATTCATAATAGCCAAGAAAAGAAAACAACCTTCTTCTAAACATCCTTCAACAAACAAATAGTGAAAATATATACATACATAAAAAGTAATAGAATTTACATAAAACCAATGAACTTTACTTACCAGTAAATGGGTGGACCTGGGGGAGAAAATTATATTTACTGTAATAACCCAGCCCAAAAGTTTAAAAAAAGTGTGTGTCCTTTCTCATCTCTGTTTCTTAGATCCGAAACTTCAGAAGTGAACATAAAATTTGGAGTAAGCACAGAAATCAGGAAAGTGTAAAGGGACCACAGATATTTATGTGCCAAATCAACTTAGGAGGGGAATATCAGGACATAACTAATAAAAAGTAAGAATTAGAAATATTGGGGAGAATATTAGAATATTAGGTATGGGACACATTCCTAAAACTTAGGTTTCAGAAAGCTCTTGGTTTTCTTACTCAAAAATAACCCTTTCTTAAAATGGCCACTGTTCCCACTCATTGCTTAAAACAGCATGAGTTCATGTTTAGTCACATATTTATTAATTTCTCTCTTGTAATCTGCATAAGATGATCGCTCAGGTTCTTTGCTGTTGTATGTTGAGAACGGCTACCTTCTGGTATAAGCATATTTTTGTGCCCATTGCTGGTCATTAAAATATATGTCAAATAAAAGCACAGCCTCTCTGTGCCCTCTAATTCCCTTCTGTCCACTTCATCATTATATTTCTTATTGAAAATCTTCTCGTTTTAAACCCCCAACCATATATTTATCTGATATTTCCCCTCTCTCATTATTTTTATATAAAGATACATAATATAATGAGAATACATTTATATTTCTTTCCCCCATGTTTATTAAAAATAATTCATATAGTTAGTAAAAATGATGAAATTACTGATAGCAAACTACTTGCTTATGTGGTCTACCAGATGTTGCTTTGAACATTTGATCTAAATTGCTTACTTAACAGTCTTGAATCCTATAAAGTGATCTCTACCATAATACCACATTTTCAAAAACAAATTATCTTAAAAGTTATGGATAAAGTAATAGTTAGATTTGACTAAAAATCAAGAAGTCTGGCTGTAGGATAAAAATTGTTAATCATTTCAGCACATAAGAATCTTTTTAAGGGCCTTGGGATTTAGAAGTAATCATGGTCTAATGCGTTTTGAATTTTTATTGGCTCTTTTTTTAAAAAGAATTCTACAAAATTTACTTTATATTATTTTCCTGAAAATAATTCTAACTGGATTGAAATTCTAGATCATGCTGACATCCACAGTGTTCAAGTGCAACCTGACACTATCATTAGTTTTTTGATCTATGGAATTATGGGAGAATCTAGAACTCACAGGAGGCACTTAGCCAGAATGTGAATGACTGTATATTCCTTTCTATGTCCATCTGATGTTCTCTTTGGGAGTGGCAGTAGCCACTTCACAGAGTTTGCATAGGATATCTGCAAATATTCCCCATTAAAATGTATGTATCACCAAGTAAAATGGGCATGAGGTCAGGCAGAGGCCACTGGCCTAGGGTCAGTATATCTGATCCACAGTATTTCCTAAAGATGACCAGCTGTGTTACCTGGGGGATGCCACTTAACATGTTCAGATCTCTGTTTTCCATAATTATAAATTGAAGAGGTTAGCTCATAGATATGTCAAGGGTCCAATTCGGGTACTAAATTCTCTGAAACTCATTTAAACAACACATAAAAGAAGAAAGCAAAATAATGAATAGGTATTTCAGACAGTTTGACCCCAAGGTGGACAGTTGCCACTCTGAAACTCAAATCAGAGGCTCTGTGAAACTACTACCATCTTTGTCCTAAGGCTATCCCTACTGAGTGTTAGACTATGCAAAGGAGTAATAAGCTGTGGTTGATGCAGAGAAACAAGACAAATGAAAAGTGCTTCCCAGGGAGGTGAGTCGAATTTTGGGATCTGAGGAAGTGGACATTAGCGTGAGAACAGTGAAGAAGGAATAGGGGCCTGGTGTGATCTAAGAGCTAGAAAGTCAGTGGAACATAAATTACCCAATTCTATAACTACATGTGCTGCTGAATGTAGTTTTAGTAACAGTCCTCCTAAACTGACTCAGGTGACAAAGGGTATTTATGACACCACAAAGTGGAAATCTAGAAGGAGAGCATCCTCAGGTTCATTTGATTCAGAGGCTCAGGTATGTGCATAAGCAGGTAGCCTTTTTCCATCTCTCTGCTCCGCCATCTTGGATGCCAGTTTCACCTTCATCCTCAAGTTAAATTATAAAGCTGTTTCTCATATCACCTTGATGGAAGGGATAGTTTTCTACAGTTCACTCAGACAAGGGAAAAATTATGTCTCTGAAGTATATACAAGACCTACACTCATGACTTATTAACCCAACTTCAGTCACAAAACTGTCACCTAGATCAATGCTGTTGAGCAGATGGATGCTACCTTGTGACTGTGTTATATCCTATTACTCATATCAGTCACTGTAGCAATAGGTGGGGTTTCCATATTGAAACAGATACATTATGAATAGTATGAGAGTTGTGCAGTTTGTTTTCCTTTTGCTTTCTCTACAGTGTAGGATCAGAACCTTTATTATTAGGAGTTGGAACCCGCAGCCTTATGATTGTCAAGAAAAGACAAGAAGAAACCCAAACAAACAAACAAAAAAGAAATTGAATTAAGGGAATAAAAACATATTTTATGTGGATAACCAAATTCCGTTGATTTGAAACAAAGGCACTAGCATCATAAATAAGATGTGTTTACAATTTTTAGATTGCTAGAAAATTTTATTAAAGGAAATGAAAAAGTCAAAGCCATTTTATCCAGTATCTGAAGTGCATGTCCTTCCAAATCAAAATGAAATAGAAGCACTGGGCAGGAGACAAGACTCAGTAGTTAAGAACATTAGATATTTTTTCAGCATGCTTGCATTTGATCCCCAGAACATTAGTTGTATCACATGTTATGTGTTAACTCCAGTTCCTGGGAATCTAATACCCTATTCTGACTTCCTAAGGCATCAACACACATGTGGTATAAATTTACATAGTCACATACAAATACACATAAATAAAACAAATCTTTAAAAAGAAGCAAAATGTATCTCTAGTCAATATTCACCAACACTTAATCCTGTAACACACATCATGTATGCTTGGGTAGTAAATTTAGGGTTACTGGAAAGCCTTTCCAAAGTTTTCATATATTCTTAAAGATTCACAAGAATGAAAATAGAGAATTAACATAGTGAGTATCATATGAGAATCTAGGACCAGACTATCTTTATTTTGTGAGAAATTATTTATCGTGTTTAAAATCATGGTAATAACAACAAGGCAGGTACTATAAGGGAGGAAATGCATACTTTGGGGAGACTTACTAAAGAGGAAGAATAACACAGACACACACACACACACACACACACACAGAGAGAGAGAGAGAGAGAGAGAGAGAGAGAGAGAGAGAGAGAGAGAGAGAGAGAGAGAGACAGAGATACCGACAGAGAACTGTGAGGCTCTTTGAAAATGATAGAGAATAGCATACTGTTTTATAAACTTCCATTTTATATTAAGTTATATATTTGCTGTGATAATGTGTTGTGACTGTGAAGTGATAAAGCATTGATAATGCTTGCCCAAGATCTATAGAATCTCTAACAAAATCCCAGTGCAAGTCTTGAGGAATTTCTTTTTTGAGTGGCCAGTCAGTGTATGAGAGGCACAAGAGACTGCCAAAATGGTATAAGCTAGTACCATTGCACATTGCTGTCTCTGAAATTTGAAGAAAAGCCTTTATTGCTGAAAATATTGCACATGATGGAGAGTAGACTTAGATGGATCTGCTTTGGGAGTCTCCTCACTGAGCACTAGCTCTCATAATGTGGGAAGGTTCAATGCAAGTTGTCAATGGAGAAAAACAATCAATAGGCCTATACAGCCATAAAACCTATTGAAACACGGAACAGCCTGGAGATATTTTTTTCCAATGGTGCAATAGTGGTGCTTTCATCTTATGGGTAACCAATAGCTGTGTAATTGAAGTTAAGTCCTAGTCAAAGAAAAATGAATATCTAGTACTATAAACTGAAACAACCATCCATGGCCAGAGAGGCCATAGATTCTATAAGAGCAACAACTCTTGTCATTTTTCTCTATATTAACCATGTTGTAAATATGTATTGTTATATTCACCATTAGTATACTGACAGAGAAGTGTGCTTCTCACCACATCTATCAAAAATAATTGTTTTGCAATAAACGGAGACCGTTATATAGATCCACAACTGGTCAAAATTCAGAGAATAAATGGCCATAGACTATTTACACAATATTTATGCTTTATATTTTTATATACATTTATGATGTAGACCTTATTATACCAAACTCTCAGGAGAAATCATGGAAAAGGAGCACAGAAAGATTTTCAGAACCAGAAGATCAGGACTTCTTCTGCTTGGTAGTATAACCTGGGAGAAACAGAGAAGGTACATTCAGAAATCACAACAATATGGCTACCTAATAAGACTTACATAATGCCAACACCATACATAGCAGTATGGGTGGAGGCAATTTTATAAAATATAACCCTAAGATGAAGATGAAGATCAATCAGCGGTGGCTGAAAGAATGAAAGTCATTTTTCGCATGGATGAGCTCTTTAAAAATTGTACATAAGCAACACTAACACATTGTGTACATGCGTGTATGTGTATGTATGCATGTGTGTATAACAAAAACTGTTTAAAAGGCCCCAAATCACAGGGACTAGGAAGATCATATTAGAAGTGGTTGTAAATACAGTAGTCATATATAAAATTCTAAAAACTTTGGTTTTCGACCCTGTGCTGTTAAGGTTAGTAATATGTATATGTAATCGTAAAAGAAAATTATTGGAGCTCATAGCTAAAGAAGTTTTGGCTTTTTTTTTTTTTTTAATTTGTTGTTCACTGTATAGCTGTCCTTGACCTTACAGTGCCTCATTTGCTTCTGTTTCCTAGTGATGGGATTAAAGGCATGCATTACCACACCTGGTTAGAAACTGGTGTTTAATGTGCTAAAGCTTTTAAAACATCGTGGACTTTTGAAGTTAGACTTCAAGGGAAATGTTTTTAATGTTTATTTAAAGTGTGTGTGTGTGTGTGTGTTGTGTGTCTATGCACAGGTGTGCCATGTATAATTTTGGAGTATAATGAACTCCTTGTGGGAGTAGTTTCCTTTCTACCCTATGGGTTACATAATTTGGCCTTAGGTTGTCAGACTTGACTGCAAGCAACTTTTTATGTACAGCCACTCATGTGCACAGAAAGTAACTTTTAATAAGCATAGGAAAGAAACATCTCCAGTAACCTTCAAAAAAAAAAAAAAAAAAGGAGAATAAAAGTAGAATCATAGCACAATGCTGGAATTCTGTAAGGCAAAACTACCTTAATTTTTACCTAGGTGTGTTTTGTCTTCTCTCTCTTAAAAAAAAAAAAAAAAACAGTAAACAAATTTATTTACATTAATGTTTTGTCTGAAAAAGTTATAAATAAGAAAAAAAATTGTAACATGTAAAAGATGCACACTCACATAGTCTTTCTCTTTCTGTCTCTGATTCTCATCAGCTCTGAAAAAAATGGGGCTATGACTGAGTCAGTCTTGATTAGGTACCTCTCTTTAATCTAATCAGGACTCAGGACTATGCACTGATATCACTACATGCAGTTTTCTTACTCAAGATGACTGGCAGGACTCCCGCTGTGAGTGAGAAGCCAAGATATTGGAGAGAAATGTCAAGTTGTATTTTCTACAGTGTAACCTCATTAGTATAAGAATTGTCCTGTTAGGTGGAAAGAAATGCAACAGTTTCATATGACAGTGAGAGATCAGATTTGAACAAAATACAATCAAGGTAGGTACTTGTTTTTACAACCTGTATCAAAAGCCCAAGCATCTTTGTGATCAAGGCTGTTCTGGCAGAGAAACTCATGGGGCATCTTTGGGTTCATCTCTCAGTTTATATCTCCATTGTTGACAGTACATCCTTTAGTCTTTTGCACAGGCCAGAGAAAAAGAGAGAAGCTCACCCACTAACAATTTCTAGCTTAATTCAGAAACTGGATGGTCTTAGCCTGCAGTGGAGCATTCTAACACTACTGCCAGTCATGTAAGAATCAATGTTTTATAATAAAATGTCCCTTACATGGGCACAGTTAACAAGGCACCTCTTTCTCCTGGATCTCATTTGGTTCTGCCAATGACTCTGTAGAATAGAAAGAGTAGAAAAGACTATTTGTTTTCTTATTTTGCACAAGAGTCCACTGAGATTTTAAGGGGCTCATGGCACCACAGGGTAGTTTTGTACCATTTTGATTAGATGCTGGTCTCTTTGTTCTACTCACATGCCCTTTACCATTACACCACAATTTTAACAGGATCCCTCTTGTATTTTTTTCTTAAATACCACCAAGTACATCAGCTCAGCCCCACTTCATCACTTTCTATAGTTTTCTCATTCTGAAGCATGTTTTCTTTTTGTTATAATTGGGATTGTCCAATTACTAGCATGGTCTCTGTTTCACTCCTGCTGCTTCCTCGTGATGGACACATTTGGATTGTAGGGCAGCCGCAAGTTGTTTCTACATAAATTCTCAACCATAAAATACACATCCTAGCAATATACTTTCTAGTTTAAATATATAACTGGTGCAAATGTGCACCAATGAAAGATCTGCCTATTTACTGGTTACTTCATCTTCACTGAAGAATATTATTACCCAAACTATTTATTTATTTTCCTCTTTAATTTTAATTTTATCAATGGACAAATGTTTTCTAGATTGCTTTGCCAGATTAACAGGAGTGTTATCTTAAATTTTTATTTTTAGTTTTTAAAATATAATTTGGTGTGGGGAAGCACCTCTTATGAGTCAGTGCCAAACAATTATGTTATTACTTTCTTTTTAAATTTTAAAAAAAACTGAAGAATTTATTATATAAATACTGCATTTACGTCCCTTTTCCCCATTTCTTTTCTTCTCTGAAATCTTTTGGTGCCATTCCCTGTATTCTTTCTTAAATGTATGTCTTCATATTCTTTGATAATTATTATTATACGTATGTATGTATATTAATTCATAAATACAACTTACTAAGTTCAAGTTATATTTTATACACACACATAGACACACACACACACACTTAGGGTTAACAGCTTGGGGTTGGATAACTACCCTACGACACTTGTACATACAGAATAATAATTTATTTTTCCCTTGACATCAGACATTAATTGTCTATAGCTCATCACCTAGCATAGATCTTTGTGTGATTTCCCTCATCCATTTTGACATATAAATTGCTGCTATGTGTTGCTATTTTTCAAGCCTTTTTTATATAACCATATTGTTGAGTCTTCATAGATGGCAGCTGCATGCCATGCATAGAAAACACTTCCTCATAGCAGATATCTAAGTATGCTGGCCTTTATTCTTTATTCAATCATTCTTTCTCTATTATTGCAGTATTATCAATGGTTTTTGAGCTTATTTGCAGATACTAGTCACACCACAATCAGTTGTTCTCTAATTCTTGACCAGTTGTAATTTTCTCTCATGCTCTCTACTATTAAACAAAAGAATTAAGCTAGCATTCAGCATAGCTCTTATATGGATGGGGAAGTGAGAGTGAGTGGGTAGGTTGAGGAGCAACGTCATAGAAGCAGGGGGAGGGAGGGTGGGATAGGAGGTTTTTGGAGAGGAAACCAAGAAAGAGGATAACATTTGAAATGTAAATAAACAAAATATCTAATATAAAAAGGAAAATTTTGTATTAGACTCTGAGGACACAGGAAAGGAGTATGGCATTAATTATGGTGCAATAGCTTGAATAGTCTCTGTAGGTACACAGCATTATTTGAATGGATTACAGTATGTGCTTTTTGTTAGAGTAATTATGTCTTCATTGAGGGAAGTAAGTGAATGGTAGTGGAATTTGGATTTCAATGTTCAAGCCAGGCCTAATGTCACTCTTCCTCCTGCCTGCCATTCTAGATACAGAACTCTCACCTACATACCATACCTACCTGTGTGTCACCATCCTTACCACCATGATGACAATAAACTACATTTCTAAACTCTAAGCCAGTCCCAATGAAATGCATTCTTTTGTAAGAGTTGTCATCATTATGTTTTTTCATCACAGTAACAGAAACCCTAAGTCAAAAGTCCAAATAATATTGTGGTTTCTGGGTTATAAACAGATGAGAGTTGGTAAATGATACGTGTGTGTGTGTGTGTGTGTGTGTGTGTGTGTGTGTGTGTGTGTGTGATTTATTAGGATCACTTACAGGATCTGGTCCAACTAATACAACAATGAAAGGCAATGATCAAAAAGTAGGTTGTCTCAAGTGACCATCAGGAGATGTTGGAAAGTAGTAGGCTCTACTGACGATGAAGAAAGTGGCTTTCTAACATGAGGAAAACGATCCGGCAAAGAGCAATAGCTTTCTTTTTCATATATATATATATATATATATATATATATATATATATATATACATATATATATACATATATATATGTATATATATATATATATATTTCCACTAGAAGGTGTCATCCAGATTAAAGTTACATTTTCCTGCCTTATGATATGGATCAAGATCTGGAACAAAGATGTGTGTTTTCCTACATCAAAGTTCCAAACTGGAAGTGGATTCACCTACTTCAAACCAAGGAAAATAAATTGTCACAGGTAGGCTTTCTATTCCTGGATTTTAGTTTATTCCAGATGTAGTTCATTGGTTAACCAAGATAAACAATGACAGGCATCTAATTTGAAAATAAAAAATTTCAAGGCTGACCATAGAAGCAATTTCAGAGACACTGCAGCACTTTACCTTTGGAGAAACTGAGAAGTTTCTGTACCTAGGTCAGTAGGGCATCAAGCAAACCTTGCATCTATCCTGTAGTTCACAAACCAATGTGCATTTGCACTGAAATGAAGCATTAAATAGACTCAGTGAAATTATCTTTGGAAATTCCCAGTTGTGGTGCACTCTTCTAATACCAAGGTTAAAACTGTAAGGTGAATATAAAGAGCATCATAAGGGCAGACTGCAGGGCTGCTAGAGCTGGGTGTATAGAGAGAGTAAAAAGAGAGGACAATTTTGACAATAGCCTTACCAGAAACTCAAATAAAATGTACTGTAGAAGAGTTGATTTTATTCTCCTTTTTAAAAAAAAAAAAAAAAAATGAAACCAAACCAAACAAAAGCAGATTTAATTGTGCATATGTCTTAGTTACTATTCTATGGTTGTGAAGGAACATTATGACAAAAGCAACTTACAGAAGAAGAATTTATTGGGAGCTTGCTTACAGTTTAGAGGGTTAGAATACATGACCCTCATGGTGTACAGAAAATGGAAGCTGGCAGACAGGGAGACAGGGAGGAAGGCATGGTGTTTGAGCCATAGCTATGGACTTGCTTCTTGCAAAGTAAGCACGATTCTAAGAAAGCTAACTGAATATAATATAGGTTTTTGAATCCACAAAGCCTATCCCCAGTGAGACACCTCTTTCGACAATGCCAGATGTCCTAATCTTTTCCAACAGTTCCATCAATTGGAGAGCAAGTAATCAAATATATGAGCCTATGGGGAGTATTCTTATTTCAGCCACCACAACATAGCCATTTGCTTTGGGAATAGTGGGACTTAAGGTGTGCTTTTTTTTCTGGGAGATAGTTTAATATTTTTTTTAATCCTTCCTTCAGCAAGCATCAAAAGAAAGGAAGGGCATGGGAAAAGGGAAGGAATGGATAATACAACATGAATTCTCCTAAGATATTGAC
Organism: Arvicanthis niloticus; assembly: GCF_011762505.2. Lineage (NCBI taxonomy): Eukaryota > Metazoa > Chordata > Mammalia > Rodentia > Muridae > Arvicanthis > Arvicanthis niloticus. The sequence goes on along the minus strand of NC_047662.1, from coordinate 79,629,126 downwards.
CATGTGCTGAGGAAATCATGGTGTTTGGCAAGCAGACTTATACATGGAAATGAGCTGCTTGTTTCACAACATACCATATCTGGATTGAAACAGTGATGTGATGTGTGTGATTTCAGAAAAACTGTTCTTAATATAATGAAGGAAAAGTATTGTAGCCTAGAGGTTGATATATTGATGACAGTCTGAGAGACACTGACACAGTCTGCTTACCTGCTAAGTACCAACTCCTGAATTTCAACGTCACAAAGATGAATTGCAGAAGCAGTTGTGGGCATTCTCTTTGTAGTGGTACTTTTGAGGAGACTGAGATAAAGTAAATCATAGAAGCCAACTGATAGTCACACTCCAGATCAGCAACAGCACTCAGAGCAACACGGCGTCTAGTGTAACTTGATGTCTTCCTCTACTTCTGAGTTTGGCTCTGGAAACCAATCATTTCACCGAGTTGTTTTATCAACGTCATCTGTGAAGTTAAGCATTATTATTATTTCTGTCACAAAATGCACAAGACTGCCAAAAATTATATTCTAAGATGGGAAGAAATAGAGTAACCCAGGTCAACCCACCTCCAAGGCTTATGTTTCATGATAGAGACAGAAAAAAAAAAAAAAAAGAATTCATCAATAGAAAGACTGATTTTTCAGAGTTAAATTCCAAATCCTATTTGTCTCTGAGACATTTGCGGCTACACTAACGCACAATCTCTTTCCAAACCCTTTGTTTAGAAACTCAAAGCAGAGCAAATGGGAATCAGTGAGGGCTGGGAACACAGCAAAGGACTGAGAGACAAAAACTACTCACAGAAAAATGGTACGGAAATAACAAGACAATGTTGAGAAGCCAAGCGGGGAAGCAGAGAATAAGGCCCTCATAGTTATGACAACGAATTCACTTTAACAAGCTTGTTTTCCATTCTTTCCCCCCAGCTGATCTGCTGACAATCTCATTCCAAGTAAATTCTCTGGTGTCATACATCTCTGTTTTTCTATCTCATTTTCTCACACCTATTTTATTTCCATTCCATTAAACACTGCCTCTTCTTCCCTCCTGACCACTCCATTGTTTTTTGCCTGTGCTCAGGATGCTCCCCAAGTGGCAGACTCCTCAGACATTCCAGTCTTCTTTCTTTACTGGGTCACTAATTGCTTTCTTTTGATCTGTTGGCCATCTAGGGGCCAGGGCAAACTTTGCTGTGGGGCAGCAATCACTATAGCATGAGAAAGAGATATAAAGAAAAAAAAAGGAAGAAAAAACAATGTAGTCAGAAGATGACAGGACAAAAGCAATCAGAAATTAAAATTAAAGATTTATCAGCTATTAACACAAAATAGAAGATGAGCAAAAATATGAGTGATAAATTAATAGAGGAAGAGAGGTAAGAATTTTAAAAAGTGAAAGAAAGGAGATGAGATGCAAGGGAGAAGACAAACTGGAGCAAACAGGAAACACACTAAATGAAGGGAATGAGGGGGGGCAGAATGTAGTCAGGTTAGGTGGGCTGAAAAATGACACTAGGCAATCAGACTGGTTGTAAAAGCAGTAACAGACAGAGAGCAGTTACAGGAGAGGTGAGAAAAAGGGAGAGGGAATAGGTACAAGGAGGAAGGGAGGAAGGGAGGAAGGGAGGGAGGGAGGGAGGGAGGGAGGGAGGGAGGGAGGGAGAGAGAGAGAGAGAGAGAGAGAGAGAGAGAGAGAGAGAGAGAGAGAGAGACCAACCAAGCCACAGACCCAGCAGGACGAAGATAGATGCAAGCCAAACAAGATTGAAAAGAATTCTTTGTCAAAATGAACAAGCTATTTTTTTCAAGCCCATCTCCTCCCTTCTTACATCTACAAACACACCATTTCATTTAACAACAAATGAGTGCATTAAAGTTGCTGAAAAAATAAGAAAGGCCATAGGTCTGTATATTCTGGGGATATTGTTTGGTCTCTGATGTCTCTACGGAGGCTCCAAGTTTTCATCTAAGCTTTCAGAACTATGCAAACATCACCACAGCTGCAAATAGGAACTGAAAATGGACTAGGTGTTCACACTGTGCTTAGCACACTGTGCATATTGGGATTCTCACCAGTAAAGCCATGATGGAGTTACTATTAATACATTCGCCTGGTAGACAAGGATTTGGAAGGTTAGAGAGGATAAAATAGAAAAGAAAAGAAATGCCTAAGCTTGCAGTAGTTCTGATTTTAAACCCTGTATCATACTTAAGCAATTTAATATTGTAAGTCCATGGTTTTAATACCAATTTCTTTTTAAAAACATTTTTTATTGGATATTTTATTTACATTTCAGATATTATCCCTTTCCCCATTCCCCCCTCTCCGGAAATTCCCTATCACATCTCCGTCCTCTTGCTTCTATGAGAATGTGCCCCCACACACCTACTCCCACCTCCTTGCCCTCGAATTCCCCCACACTGGAGCATCCTGTCTTCATGGGACCAAAACCTTTTTATCCCCACAAGGCCATGCACATACAGCTGGAGCCATGGGCCCCTCCCTATGTGCTCCCAGGCTGGTGGTTTAGAACCTGGGAGCTCTGGTTGGTTGGTATTGTTGCTCTCCCCATGGGGCCCGCAAACCCCTTCATCTCCTTCAGTCTTCTCTCTAACTTCTCCATTGGAACCTCATGATTAGGTCAATGGTTAGTGGAGGGGCCATCCAGAGACTGCTCCACGTAGGTATCTATCTCATGTGCAGTCACCAAAGGCAGACGCTGGTGTGGATGCCAGGAAGTGCATGCTGAAGGGAGCCGGATATAGCTCTCTCCCGAGAGGTCTGCCAATTTCTACAAAGTAAGCACATGGCTGGTAAATGAGCTCTTACGTGGACAAGTGTAAACATTGGCTGAGGATGATTGGGCATGTAGTACTGTGCATTTCATGGACAGAAAACAATAGAAGTAAATGAGACAGAATCCTGGCTTGCAAGAGGACGGTGCTGTAAAGGTTTAGGGAAAAGATTTTTAAAAAATACATGTTGGTACAGAGAAACAGGCAATTAAATTCACAGTTCCAAGAAAAACTGGATAATGAATGTCCAAGAGAGGATACATGAATCTCAACCAGAAATAGTAGGAGCCAACATAGCAATCAGAGAAGGATGGAGAGAGAAAACAGTGAAAGAGTTGGTGAAGAAAGGAAATTGGGAATTGGGAAAAAACAAAACAAAACAAAAACCAGAAAAATAAGTAAAAGGGTTTTTAAACAATAATAAAAATGGCAATAGGAGATACACTACTTTAGTATCATGCGTATGGCCAAATAGCATGGGTTCAGGTTTTCCTAAAAGACATGCTTTACTATAAAAGTGGTTATGTGACATTTTATTAGTTACAATACATAGTAACAAATCCTGCATTTGCACATAAATCAATGGGGATTCCACATAAGTGACTCACAGCTAAGAAGAAAACAGCTAAAGTTTTCCAGTGTGCCTGATGGCATTCTTACATTTGGCATTGATGTAAGGTAGCTGGTTGTTAGGAATATATTGTAAACATTTTGATAATGAAGGCTGTTAGGAAGCATTCAAAGAGACTAAAAAATAGCTAAACTTGCTTTGGCTTTGGTCTGCAAGTTTTTAATTCTCCATAATGACAAAGTTCACTTATCCTACCTTGAATATTCTTTAACACAGATGTAGCTTTCTTTTTTTCCTGAAAGGTTCAATTTAAATCTGGCTAATAGTGAGTAGGAATGATACATTACACTAGCTTATGTTTGAATAAGGGATTCATGTCCTTTATAAATAATGTCTACCAAAAGTAAATAATAAATAGTTTGTGCTATAGGGATATTGTGGCTCTAGCACATTTACTAAATTTTGTCTGTTAACATCTAGACCAATGACACTACATAATCAAATAATCAAGAATAGATGTGTCACAACAATATTGAATAGGGAGCAATGGAATTGGAATCTTTCTTGACTGTTCACACTTGACAAAATATTCTTATCTTGTAGGTATTTTTTTTCACTATTTGTACCAAACAAATATTTTATGGGCATAGTACATTTCTTAAATCACATGCTTAGAGCATCTATGGTTATCTGGCTAAGAACAGTATAAGACTGGCCCCTCGACATTTGATCATAGATGATGTCCACTCATCTTGGAAATGTATTGGCAATTGAAGTTGTTTGGCGCAGGAAAGATTGTCCTCTTCTTCAAGTGAATATCTACTGATAAATTTTTCTTAGTCCAATAGATATAACCTCCCAAACATTTCAAACAAGAAACCCAAAACTCAGTGTGCCACATGCATGAAGAGGTTTTGAAAGTAAGAGTGTTGAGGAGTGCTATAGAAAAAGGTGAGACGATTAGGGATGGGGTCTGGGAGTTATAAAAGGACCAAAAATAACTAAGCACACACAGATACACACACACACACACACACACACACACACACACACACACACACACACACACACACACAAAGAAGCAGGAAAAGAAACATGAAGCAAAACACACTTTTTAAAAAGTTCAATAGGTACTGGGGTTTATTTAGTCTAAAAGGTATAGTTGGCTAATTACAGATTTAAAAAAATGAGCAGAAGTGTTCTTCCCACAACAAAGCAGCCTACAACTCCAAGTAACATGAAAGATATTGAGATTTCCCGAGAATGTCTGCTGCCTGCCTAAAGTGTTAGGGATAGAAGAGTTTAAGTAGAAGAATGAGATTAGAGATGTATCTAGGGACTGAATTATGAATCATAAAGAGATTTTTATGACAGCCTTGAGGAAATTTTAAAGAGATTTTACTACAGATAATTTCAAATTAGGCATTTTTTTTTGAATTTTTTTCCAAATTGAAACATTCCCTCATGTAGAGAGAATGGAGACAGGACACCCAAGAAGCAAACAACTCACAGGTCTCAGGAAATTCTCCAAAGACCCATGATTATCAAGGCTTCTCCCCAATATTGCAGAAACTATAAACAAAGACTGAGTTAAAAGACACTTTAACCTACCTGCCTACTTCCAAGTCATTCAGAGGTTTTCAGAGAGGCCATTTTGGTAAGCTATCTTCCAAAGTGAAATAGACTTCCCATGATGGAACTGCCTGTGAGCAGTCCAGGTTCCTATATGTAACTCCCCATCTATGTCTCTCTAAGTAAATTTAGAAACTCATTAGTTTATGATCTTGGACTTTACCTGAATTGTTACTCGGGGCTTCTATTGGTTCTCTGTCTAATAAGTAGTTATTTGTTTACATCTTTAGGGAGCAGGGAGAGGACTTGTACAACAGTATTATAAAAACTAAGAGGGGGATCCAAAGCTCTTCAAACAATTCCAGTATCTGACACAACTAAAGCAGAAGCAACCAACACAGAAGCATGGGAATCTTGATCAACTAAGAAATGTGTTTGACTTGATTTAGCTGTGATATAGTCAAATAAAACAATGTAGAAATCAAACTGGACCATGTAATGCTAGCCTATAATCCTAGATACTCTAGAGCAATACTCTCAACCTTCCTAATGCGGTGACCCATTGATAGAGTTGGTGGCTGCAAACCATATAATTGTTTTGGTGGTACATTTGTTATGCAGGATGTCTGATATATGACCACCCACACATACCTAGAGAGGTTGTGACCCACAGGTTAAGGAAAGATTCTCTAGAGGTTAAGGCAGATATATTATGAGTTGTAGGTCTGCCTAAACAAGAGCAATTCAAAGTCAACATGGTTAGCTTAATGATACCAGCAAGGAACCACTATATGCATATAAATAGGCAAAGGCAAAGCAGAGAATCAGTGCACAAAGTTTAGTTTTGAGGTACTTGGAACTGGGAGATTTATTTGAATGGTTCTTCTTTCTCCATAATAGGCAAAACTGAACTTGTAAACTACTTGAGAAATCTTGGTAGGGCTGAGAATGAGCTGTCTACAGTAAGGGTCAACTCATCAATCTATTGGTCCATTTTTTCTTTCTTTCTGACTCACCATAATGATGACTCACTTTTACTCTCTGTATCGCTTCTTAAAATTTTACCTACATAAAAATCTATTTTCTAGACTCTTATGAGAGTTCAGATAAAGCCACTCGATTTGCTATAGAAGCCTATGCTTTGCTTAGATAATTTGGAAATACATGTTTCTATTTGTTACAAGTTCTTCATGCAGTAATTCAAGTTTTTCCTTCTGTGTTATTGACTAGTTTTAGAACCACAGAGTGCCCTCTGGGGACCTTTATTTCTTATCTCCTTGTATTTATCTTCCCACATTGCATTGACAACACTGGAATTACGTGGTCATACATAGAAGTAAGGAGGACCTAGACACAGCCCCTGCTGTGTAGGCTTCACTTAGCCCAATTCAAAATTACAAAAGAAGAACCGTGTATTGTGGTGAACAGCTAGACATATCTACTTCAACAATGAAAGTATAAAATGTAAGAAAGAATACTGAAAGTGGAAATCACCTCTAATCCCATCATTTAGAGACAGTCACTCATTTATTTCTATTTCTATTTGTTTTTCCAAATTTAGTCATAGTTATAAAATTCCTACAGTAATTTCAGGTTTGTTTCCTGCTCAGTTCACTAGGTTATTTTTGTAACCCTTTTCTCATTTCATTTATATTTCTCTTGAGATGCTTGCAATGCTGAATTAAAGGAGGCTGATCATGTACAAAGTTGAGACACACTTTAATATACTCAGATGTGACTTCCACTCTCCAGAGGAGATAAACCTTGGCACAAATAAAATTTGTGTTCTAGCACACAAACTCGAGAAGACTCTGGTGAGCTGCCGTGTGGCCAGCAAAGACTGTATCCTAACCTCAACCATGTAATTGACTTTAAATTTTGTCCTTTGAGAATCTACTGAAAATATTTACTTTTGACATTTAATGTTACAGAAACAAAAGACAAATTCGAACTTAATAAAGTTGTCAATAGTTATTTCCCCGAATTCAAGGTTTGTAATGTGACTCTGCTGAGAATAGTGGGAAGAAATGGAAAAATACAATAATATTTTCACTTGTATACAATGGTGTCCCCTTGATATCAAATATGTAGGCACTCATGAGATTTATGGGAAGTCATTGAGTATATCCTCTATGCAGCCAAGACTGAGATAAAGGAAAGCCTAGCTCCAACTAGCAATGTTCAAATTCCCAAGGATGAATACACTGTTCTGCTTGCAGCAAGAATTCTTTATTTAGATATTAATTTTTTCTCATTGGATAGAATATCAAACTCAAGCAGAGAAAACTCAACTCTAGGGGGTTTATGATTGCTATCCTATTTACACTAAAGTTATTATGCAAGTAAATACTCAAAATCTGTATTGTGAACCCATAGTCCTTAAGAAACATTCCACCATTTTCTTACCACAGGACATAAATTACGAAGAAAATTTCAAGATGAAAATTGTGACATCCATTAGTGACACAAATACTGCAAAAAGTATTATTAGGATTGTTGCTGTATGCTGCTGAGTCCTTTTAAACTTACTATATAAGGCTTCTCAGTACATATAATACTCAGTTATTTGAGTATATGACTAGGAACTTATTCTAGAGTCACATGGACCCTATTGAATCTTTTACTCAATTGGCTGAGTTCTGCATATCCTTTAAAGTGATCCTAAGAATATGAGTTTTCATGGGAATGCTGTGAAAAAAGCCTGTTAGCACACTTGCAACTCATTTATTTTATTTGTATGTCTGGGCTGCTTTTTTGTGTTTTGTGTGTATATGTGTGTGCATATGTGTATGTATGTGCATGTGTTTCTGTGTGTGTGTGTGTGCATGTGTTTCTCTCTCTCTCTCTGTGTGTGTGTGTGTGAGAGAGAGAGAGAGAGAGAGAGAGAGAGAGAGAGAGAGATTGAGAGAGAGGAAGTTATATGTGTGTACATATATGTGCAGGCACTCACATCCATGTTTGCATCAGAAGATATCAAATATCATGCCTTATCATTCTCCCCCTTGTTTTATACAGCAGCTTCTCTTACAGAACACAAAGCTAAGTTGGTGACCAGCAATCCCTCAGCCTCTGATATTTGTGTCCATGCCCAGTGTTTCATATAGGTGCTGAAAATCTGAACTCAGGTCCTCATGGCTGTGCTGTACATGCTCTTGTATGCTGAGCGATTTCCCCAGCCCCTGAAAATTATTTTGCACAAAGTTTGTTCCATGACAAAAGCCCCCAACATCTTATCCAAGTTTGAGATCTAAATACATACTGGATGACATTTACAAAATTATCTCAATTCCTGAAACATCTGAGAATGTAACGTTTACTTTGGCAAATTTTGAAGGCTTTGACAAATATTCTTAAAATGTACATAGAAAAATAAAAGTTTTCAAAGACCGAAGTCAATTTTTCTTAAGATAAGTAAAGAAGTACGACTGTTCCTATCAGTCATGAAGACAAAATTACAGTAATAAAAGTGATGGCGTACAAACACCAGTGGACACACAGACTAGTGAGTGGGAGGGGATTTAAAGACTCTTAAAAAGAGAATAAAGATTTAAGAACTTGAAGTACTTATAAGAGGTATATTGACATAAGTTGAGGTGGAAATACAAATCAAAGAGGAAAGGACGCATTTAATAGGTGCCACTGAAAAGATAGAACATGTCTCTGTGGGGAAATAACTCTAAACTCTGCATCAGATCTTACATAGGAAATAAAAAATACAAAAACAAAACAAAACAACACTATAAAATGATAGCTTTCCAAATCAGAGAACTATAACCTTGTGTTAAACAGATACCCTTTATAAACCATAAGATTTTAGAAAAGGTACAATCTTTTTAGGTATCAAAATAATTTCTTTCTGTTCGTAATGACATCATAGAAAAACCCATCAAATGACTCATATTTTGTAGGTGCCATTTTCAATGATAAAACATGATTATCAAACATTTCAATTCTAAATGAGTGATGTCAGCAAAGTAGGAGACAAGAAAGTCCCAGAATTCATCCCCTACCCCCGAAAAACAACAGAGTAAAGAGACGACTTGTTACCAATGAAATTAAATGTGGTTGGCTTCTAAGGTACAGTGAAACAGTATCAGAAAATGTGTGATTCAGAGTAGTTGACATAACCCAGAAGAAAAGACCAAGAACACTGGCTGAGGCACCTCATTCCTCATTTCAGAGTAGCTCAGAGGCAGAAGGGTTATTCTCAAACTGATGACTTCTCAACGATAAAAGATGAAGACATAACCATGATTATTCCAATTTTCAATAACTATAACACTGAGGATCTCTATACTGGTTGTCAATGCTGAGCCCATCTGATTTACCTGCCCAACTTTATACTTGCACTTGTCAAAGCTGGGCAGGCAATACTATGCCCTTGTTCCTCACAGTTAGAGTTGTCACATAGTTTTTTCATACCAGAAATCAGGTGGTTCTTCTTTGATGTGACCGGACCTCAATAGCTGCTGTCTGGATCATTCCAGGGGCCACGCTATTGCTATCCTCTTCTTTTGTTCTAGGAAAATACAGGGTATTAATTGTAGGCACAACTTGTTACTAATCTGTATTCCCCAAAGCTAATTTGATAGGTAGAATGTCCATGGCAAGATCCTGAGAAGTTGTACCTCTCATTTACAACATGAGTTTGTGGTACAAGCTAGCTCTCAGGACCGAATCTGCTATGATACTTCACATCCACAGAGACAGCAATTTCCCCTTTCCTCAAGACTCAAGAAAATTCTCCTAGGGCTGTACTACTAGAATATGTCCCAGTATTATAAGAACCACCTCAGAACAGTGAATGCATTCTCATAAGTCACTAAATGTGTTAATAATTCAAGATTCAACTACTACAATGTTTCTAAAGCCTGATCTCATATTTTAAACTGCACAGCCACTAGGTAGCTAGTGTGTTGATACCTGTTTGCAATTACACTGCTTCTTGAAGATCTTTTCATGTCAGGCAAGATTCCGTCAATTAAGGATTGTGTCTGGAGCAGAAGTCAACAGACCTCTCTGCCACTAACAATGCCATAGACATACACAGTCTTGATTTGTCAGAGAACAAAGGAGAGTTTTTATGGAAATTAAACTATATGAATTTCCAGAACACCTACCTTATCCAACCAGAGCCTTATGCATTTAAACAGGTATATTCACCTTGAAGGCAGTCTGTATAAAAAAATTAGATGTAATAGCATGGTGAAAAGAAACAAAATTGTCATATGAAAAAAAAGTACACGATTTAATCAATGGTCCCAAAATTATATATGCACAGATCATCTGAAAAGAAGTTCAAACAATCAGCAAGATCTAAAGAAAGTCATAGGTGACTCAACCACAGTAAGACAATGGATGAATACATTAAAAAATTCTGAGAAAAGAAGTAAAAACAAATAGATAAATAATAATCCTCTTCTTAAAGAATTTAATTATTGAAATTTTAAAGTGCTGTACTCAAGCAACAATGGTAAATATAATCTAGCAAAAAATGTATTTATAAAGATGTATACTTTGAATTTCTTCAGTCAGAGATAGCAAAAAGTAATTGAAGAGGCAAAATTCATAAAGAATAAGTGGACAGAGTTAAGCAAAATAACATGTAAATTATAGAAATAGGTGAGAAGTGATTAACACACTCCTGCTCAACCAACAGGTATAAGAAGTATCCAAAATTTACAAATGTATGTATCTAGGACAAATAAATTTAGAAATGTAACTTATTAACTAAAACTTGTTAGATAAAACAAAGCATTTCTAAGAAGAGAACTTTAATAACAAATACCTAAATTAAGAAGGCTCACAGATCAGAAATTAACACCCTATTTTCATGACTTTAGGTGTTAGGAAAAAGATGAGTTAACCCTAGAGTTAGAAAAATGAAGGAAAGAGCCACAATAAGGCAATAAACAACTGAAACCAAAACGAAAAAAGCAATAGGAACGAGCAACAAAGGGATGATTATTTTTGAAAAAAAAACAAAAAACAAAACAAAATTGGCAAGCTCTTATGTTGAGCAATATCACTAGAGAAGGCTTAAATAAATAAAATCAGAGAGAAAAGATGCCTTGATCTGATTCCATGAAAATGTAAAAGCTCATATGAGACTTCTTAGTGGAATGACGTACCAGGAAATTGGATAACCCAGAAGAAATAGACAAACCAAGAAACAAGGCCTGTAAAGAATATAACATGATCTAACATATCTGAGTGGCCCAGTAAATAATAAGACAGAATTGGACTAAAAATAAATTTCCAATATGTAAAAGCCCAGCAACAAGGGATATTGGGGATTGAGTCTACCAAAATTTAATGAAAAATGAATAAAAATACTCTGAGCTACTACAATAAATGTGCTAGAATTACAACTCCTCCCTCAAAGCAATGACAAGCAACACCTATTCTGAGCAGTGTCTTGTGACAAAATTCCACTATGATTCATCTGAAGTTTTTGGCAGCATGCTATGTTGGTGGGAAATGGGCAAACAATGTCCTACTACATATTTCTGCATCAAGGAAATCAGGATATAATCTTGCATTAGAGGATTCAGAATTTTGATTGAGGCAAGGATACTTTGAGGGTGTGAATACACATGACTTACATTTAGGAAAACCTGTAAGGTTAAAGAGAGGCTATATCCCTATCCTAGAACGCCCTCCTGCTTCAGGGTTTAAGGTTCAAGCCCTAAAAGTAACATTTACAGAGTCACAGAGTTCTTATTTATTTATTTTTTTACTCAGTAAATTAAGGTTCTAATATGTCAAAAATAAAATTTCTAAAGTTAAAGGTTAAAAATTTCTTACTAAATTCAGTTTTTGAATCCAAAAGAACCTGGAAACCAAAATTAAGTGAAAGTATTTTAAGTAAGAACTGAACATACAATCTAAATGTTCAATAAATATAAAAATTCTTAAAATGACATTAATGTCACTACAATAGCACTATTACTGGAACATACACCATGACTACATGGGAAGTAACCCCTGGGATGCAATTCACACTTGCAATTATACAGATCAAGGACAAAATAAACAAATAAAACATATTGACATAATGAAAACAAAATTATTATTATTATCTCAAAAGATACAGAAAGGCCATTTGAGAAAACGTAAATATTTCATAATGAAATGTTGAATATTTTAGATACAGAGAAAAAGATATACCACTGTGTTGAAGGCTATTGGGGATAAATTCATGGTTAACTTTATATACCTTGGCATAAAGCCTGAAAGCTTTTCTAAACTCAGAATAAGATGAACATTCTGAACAATTTTATTCTGCTTGATACTAAATGATGTAGCCAGAGCTTTTAGGTAAGAAAGGGTGACAAATGGCATCTGACTCACAAATATAAGAATTCCATTTTTCTACATTCTATGGTCCTATATGGAGAAAGTCATAAAACACATTGGAAATAACATTTTTAAAAAATACAAAATTAAAAATAATAAAAACTTACTTCATATAGGTACACTGAAATTATGCCCTTCAGAAAAAAAATATGTTTGATAGAATCACACTCACAATACTTTAAAAATAGATAAAATACTCAATATGATATTAAACATAGGAAGAAAAGGACATTTACACTGAATTAATAAAACGAATAGGCCAGCAAAGCAAGTTAAGCTTGGTTAAGCTTTAGATTGTCATTCTCCATCTTTTTTTCCTGGTATTAAATCCCCCAGTGTCAACCCATGCTCTATAGAAACGAATTCCTATGACAGATCCAGGTGAAAGGAACACCCTGCTTTCTTTCCTTCACCACCCAATCCCCATATCTAAATGTCAGCTTCCAATACCAAGAAACACATTTTACCTGGAACGCCTGACCACAATTATTGGGATCTCAGAAAATTTTTCTACCAGGCAATACACAGCCACTACACTTTCCTAAGTGAGCAACAGAAACCAAGAACAAAGTAGCCACTCAACAAAGGCAAAATCTGATATCAGTACAGAGAATTACATTTTTTTCTAAACACAGATGTCTAGATGGCATCTTAAATTCACAATCAATAACAGCCGGGACATTATGTCTCCACTAGATCCCAGCAACAGTAGTCTACAGTAGACTTGAGTATTATGAAATAGTTGAACTGCAAGACAAACACCATAAAACAGCCTTTATGAATATGATAGAAATCTTTAAAGAGAAAATGAATAAATCCCTTCAGGAATTCTATGACAACAGAAACAAACATTGGAAGAAAATGATTAAAACAGTTCGAGATGTGACAGTGTAAATATAATTAATACATAAAACTCAAACTGAGAGAAATCTGGAACTGAAAAAAATCTCTAATGGGAATGAATCTAGATTGTGTTTAATATGAGATGACTTTCAAGACCAAGATGGAGACAGGCTGGTTTATTAAGAGAAGACAATGCCTGCCAAGGTACTGAAAATACACAGAACACTAAAAAGAGTGGACCAGAAAAGATATTCCCTCAGCACATAATAATGAAAACACTAAATATAAAGAACAAAGAAAGATTATTAAAAGCTCCAAGGGGGAAAAACCAAGTAACATAAAGAAGTAGACCTATTAAAATAATACCTAACTTTTCAATAAAGACTTTGAAATCCAGGGGGCCTAGGCAGGTGGTCTCCAGACTCTGAGACAACAGATACAAAGGAAAACTACTATACCCTTCAAAACTTCTAATCACAAATGATGGAAAAATTTTTAAAAATCCATTAAAAAAAACAAATTTAAGGAATAATGTTAACCCAAAATAGCCCTACAGAAATTGCTAGGATAAAAACTCAAAGAGGTTAACTATATTCAAGAAAACACCAGGAATAAATAATGTTAGACCAGCAATGGAAAGAGGGCAAACACACACATGCCCACACAACCACCACCACCACTAGCAACAAAATAACAGGAATCTACAAATGCTCACTAATATCCATTGATACGAGTTTCAATTTGAAAAATAAAAGACAAAGATGAATAAAATGGAAGTGAAACACAATTGGTTTCTTTGCTATATCCAAAACCCAAACTATAATCTCAAGGATAAACATCACCCCATAATAAAAGGATGGAAAAAGATATTCCAAGAAATAGGATTTAAGAGTCAAGCTGGTACAATCATTTTAATTTCTGACAAAATACTCTTCAATCAAAAACTATTTAGAAGATATAGAGACAAATACTGCATATTTATCAAAGGAAAAATCTAGCAAGAAAACATCATAATTTTTAAGATCTATATATCAATAGAAGGTCACCTGAGTTCAGAAAAAAAATTACACAAAACTATAAAAAAAAAATGCTACCATAGTTTAAATCACATATTTACTATCGCCCATTGCTAGTGGAAGACTTCAATACCTAACTCTAACCAACAGACAAGAAACCAAGTTAAAAATTAAACAAGAATGTAGAAGCTAACTGACATTGTAAACCAGGCTTAACAGATATTTATACACTTTTCCCAAATACAAAATAATACACCTTCTTCTCAGCACTTCATAAAACTCTCTCTAAAATTAACCACGTGCTCAGATGCAAAGCAAGTCTCAATAGATACAACATTGAAATAAAATTATGCCTGTTATCTGACCACTGAAGATTAAAGCTGGTTATCACCAAAAACATAAACAACAGGAACATTATAAACCCATGGAAGCAGAACAACTCACTTACAAATAAAAAATGGGTTAATAAAGAAATTAAGAACAAATTCAAAAACATAAAGATAGCTCATGCTAGTACCTTAAGAGCATGACTGAAATCTTTACATGAAAAATAAGTAATCACAGCCAAAAAGAAAAGATGTCAATAAATAATCAAATTCAGGAAAAAAACCAATGATATATTAACAAACAAAAACAAATACATAGAATCAATAAAACAAAGAGTTGCTTCTTTGAGAAAAATCAATAAGATTGAAACAACTCTTATCCAAATTAACTAAAAGAAAGAGAATAACCAAATTACTGTAATCATAAATGAAAAAGGAAACATAACAGCATACAGAAACAAAATCTAGAGAATGATATGGACATGCTTTATAGACCTGTATTCCATCACATTGAAAATCTGAAAGGAGTGGATAGTTTTTTATGCAAAACTTACAACATAAAAAAGTAAATCTAGATTACATGAACAATTTAAACCAACACATCAATCCTAGTGAAAAAGAATCAGTAATTAAGTTTCATCCAGAAACAAAATGAGAGAAAGATAGAGAAACTGAGAGAGAAAGAGAGAGACAAGAGAGAGGCAAGGGGAAAGAGAGAAAGAACGGCAAGGGGGAGAGAGAGAGAGAGAGAGAGAGGCAAGGGGAGAAAGATAGAGAGGCAAGGAGAGAAAGAGAGAGAGGCAAGAGGAGAGAGAGAGAGAGAGAGAAGGAGGGGGAGAGGGAGAGAGAGAGGGAGAGGGAGGGGGAGAGGGAGAGGGAGAGAGAGAGAGAGAGAGAGAGAGAGAGAGAGAGAGAGAGAGAGAGAGAGAGAGAGAGAGAAAACACCCAGCTAAGCTGTTTTAGCACAGAATTCTACCAGATATTTATAGAAGAATTAATGTCAATATGCCTCAAATTAGTCCACAAAGTAGACACACAAAGAAAATTTCTCAAATTTTTTCACCGGGCCTAAATTATCCTGCTAATCAAACAACATAAAAATTCATCAAACAAAAAGAATTATAGGTCAATTTCTCTTATGAATACAAATTCAAAATTTTTCAAAAATACTTGCAAACTTATTTGAAGAGCAAATCAACAAGGTCATCCACTCTGATCAAGCAGGCTTCATCACTGAGATGCAGGTATAGTTCCACATACATAAATCAATAAATAAATTCCACCATCTAAACAAACTAAAAGACAAAAAAAATTGCATGATCAACTCATTAGATAACAAATGGCCTTTTAAATACTCAACACTCTTTCAAGATAAAAGTCTTAGAAGGATTAGTATTACAGAGCAATAATTCAACATAATAAAGTCAGTTTATAGTAAGCCCATAACCAACATTACTTTAAATAGAGAGAAACTTCAAAGAAATTGCATGAAAATCAGGAACAAGACAGATAAGATAGCCCACTCTCTGTCTACCTATTCAATATAAGTATACTTCATACTTGAAGTCTTAGCTAGAATACTAAGACATAGAGATAATGGAAATTCAAATAGAAAAGGAGTAAATCAAACTATACTTGAATATGATTTGATTGTGTGTGTGTGTGTGTGTGTGTGTGTGTGTGTGTGTGTGTGAGTGTGTGACTAAAAACTCCACTTACAGCTAAAAAACTCAGGAAAGTAGCTCAATACAAAATTAACTCATAAAATATGTAGCATTCCTATATACAAAAAACAATGGAGAAAGAAATTTGGAAAGAAAAACAACACATTGAATAATAGCATCAAATATGAAATACCATGTGGTAAGTTTAGCCAAGTAAGTGAAAGACTTGTATATTAAAAGCTGTAAGTCCTAAAGAAAGAGATGGAAAGAGATCAGGAGATGGAAAGATCTCCCATGCTCACTGATATATATGATTAATATAGTAAATATGGCCATTGTTCCAAAATCAATTTACAGGTTCAACAAAATCCTCATCAAATTTCCAACATCATCCTTCATGGATCTTGGTAGAATGATTTTCACCTTCATATAGAAACCCACATATAAAATTCTCATCATTGAAACAATTCTGACTAATAAAAGAACTGATGAAGGCATCTCTGATTTCAAGTTGTATTTAAACTACTGTAAAATGGCATGGTATTGGCACAAAACAGATATGTTGATGAATGGAATTGAGCAGAAGACCCTTATATGAAGAATCTAATTTTTGATAAAGAAGCTAAAAAAAAAAAAAAAAAAAAAAAAAAAAAAAAAAAAAAAACCCTGAAAAAAAGACAACACTCTCAAAGCATGTTAATCAAACTTTACAACTACATGTGGAAGCATTCAAAGAGATACATACCTATCACCCTTCACAAAACTAACACAAAATGGGTCAAAGAGCTTAACATAAAACTGGATACACTGAATCTTATTGAGGAGAAACTGAGGCATAGTCTTGAGTTCATTCACAGAGGAAAATACTTTGTGATCAGAAGACTGGTAGTACAGGTGGTAAGATCAAAAATTAATAAATAAGAACTTATGGAACTGAAATGCTTCTGAATGATAAAGAACATCAAATTTGGACAAAGTGGAAGACTACAAAATGGGAAAATATTTACCAATTACACATCTGAGAGAGTTAATACCAAAAATATATAAAGAACTAGAAAAAAAAAAGGTACCAAGAAAGCAAATAACCCAATTAAAAATGGGGTACAGATCTAAAGAGAGATTTCTTAAAAGAGAAAACTCAGACACTTAAAATGTTCTAAATCCTTAGCAATCCTTAAATAAAAATTACTTTGAGATTTTATTTTATATACATCTGAATGTCTGATATAAAAACCGCAACAACAAAAATAAAACAAAAACTACTGACAGGTCATATTGTTGCAGATACAAAGTAGGTAACATTCTCATTCATTGCTGGTGGAGGTGCAAACTTGTACAGCTACTATGGAAATAGGTGTGGTGTTTCTTCAGGAATGTAGGAATTGATCTACCTCAATATTTAGCAATATCATTAATGAGCATATATCCAAGGATGCTTTAACTTACCACAGAGATATTTGCCCAAGTATGTTTATTGCTACTCCATTCAGAATAACAATGAATTGGAAAGAATATAAATGTCACTTAACAAAAGAATAAATAAAGAAAATATGGTGCTTTTACACAGTGGAGTATTACTTAGTCCTTGAAAAGGGCAGGGATTTTGAAAATTGTAGGTAAATAAGTGTAACTAGAAAAATATCTTTGGTTAGGTTATACAGCCCCAGAAAGACAAACGTGGTATAGAATTACTTATTTGTAGATATTAACTCTTAAGCCAACGATAACCTAGCTACAATCCATACAACCACAGAGGGTAGGTATTGAGTAAGTGTCTAGGGGGAGAGTAGATAGATCTCTCTGGGTAGGAAAATGGAATAGTTACAGATGGTTGGGGGCACTAGAACAACATGACCAAGTTCAGAGGAGAAAGTAATAGGGGATAAGAGAAGGAATATGGCAAGAGACAGCTGAAATTTAGTTCCATTTGAGGGCTAAAGAAACTTAATATAGTAGAAACCTGCATATATATGTATGTACGTATAGGAAGATGATCTAAATGAAATTGCCAGATTATGAAAGAGACAGAGACCTATCAGGTGATTTCTTGTCACTAAATGAAGCTTCCAGTACCAGGATTGGACACTAAAATTTAATTGAATTGTTAGCCAATGGGAACAATTGCGAATCCCTAAATAATCCAGGACAGTGTCTTCATAAATTGAGATTATGGCCCCATACCTGAAGACAATATTCAACAATTCGTTGAATGTGGAAAATTGGGCTGATGTCCATATAGAACTTTCACACCTACCTGATAGCATCTGTGGTACAGGGAAAATGTTTTACATTTACAATGGGGAAACATAAACACCAACACAGACAAAATCCCCCCCCCCTTTTCCTACAGTGCTACACTATCTATAAGCTATGGTAGGGAAATGGTGGCACGAAACTTGTGAGAGTAAACAACTAACAAATATCTGATTTTGCCGAAGCTCCACTCTACAGGACAAAACTCATGTTCCACACTGGTTGGGTGACCAAAAATCTAAGATTAGATAATCCAGGGGCCTAGATTAAAACCAAATACTGCTATTTTTAAAAAGCAATAAAATAACTCCTAATGATATTTTTCTATACTGCTAGATCAATTTGCTAGTCAGCCATCTTCAGAGAAGCTTCCTCCCACAGCAGACAGGAACAAATACAGAGACCTATATCTAGCAATGCAGAAGGCAAGAGACCTTGAAATACTCAGACCTAAGAAGAACATCTGTTCCCATTATCACTTGAGGAGCCACCTCAGAAACAGTGGTGAAAAGAGTAGGAGCCCGAAGGGAATGAGAAAGCCAAGTTAAGAAGGCTCTCTAAACCAAGAGGATTTATACGCATGTGAACTCAGAGAGATTGAGACAGAATATACAGGGCCTGTTTTATTCTGCACCAGATATGATCTTACAACTGAAATAACTGGTCACCTGTTCCTAACCCTAACACCGAAGCAATTTTTAGTTGATAGCTACTTCCAATTGAAATCATAATTTCTTACAAGGAAGTCTCAATGGAGAAACAAAATACTTTATTATTATCATTATTATTATTATTATTATTATTAAAATTATGTATTTACATTCAGACCCCAGCTTCCTCTCCCTCCTCCCTGTCCCCTCTTTTCCCCCTTCTACCCTTCCTTCCCTTCTACTCAAAAAATAGTAGGCCTCCATAGACATCAACAAGCTTTGGCATATCATGTTGCAGTAAAACATGCATGTCTTCTATTGAGGCTAAACAAGATATCCCAATTAGGAGGAAAGTACTCATAGATAGTCAATTGCAGTCAAGGACAGCTCCTGCTCTTGCTGAAGGTGTCCCACATGAAGACTCATCTGTACAGCTGTTACATATATACAGAGAACCTAGGTTTGCCCCGTGTATGATCTCTGGTTGACATTTCAGTCTCCATGAGCCTGTAGGGTAGTTGAGTTTGTAGGTTTTTGTGGTGGAATTGACTCCTCTGCCTCTTTCAATCTTTCCTCTCCTATTCCACAGGATTCTCCAAGCTCCACTTAATGAGTAGCCATGGATCTCTGCATCTCTACCATCAGTTGCTGTGTCAATCTTCTCTGATGACATTTATGCTAGGATCATATCTGCAAGCATAGCAGAATATCACTAAAAGGGTCAGGGGGTGTGCTCCCTTTCATGGTATGGGTCTCAAATTCCACCAGTCATTGGATGACCCTCCCCATAAATTCTGCACCATCTTTTACCCTTGAGCATCTTTCAGGTAGGACAAGGTTGTCCACTCTTTCCCTATCTATTCAATATGGTACTTGAAGTTTTAGCTAGAGCAATAAGAAAATCAAAGTAGATTAAAAGGATATAATTTAAAATTAAAGAACTCAAAATATTGCTATTCATAGTTGATAGGATAGTACACATAAGTGTCCCCCAAAATTCTACCATAGAACTCTTTAGAAAATTGGCTGAATAAAAAATTAACTGAAAAATAAAATAAGTAAAATAAATCAGTAGCCCTCCCATTTACTAATGCTAAACAAACTGAGAAAGAAATTGGGGAGATAACATCCTTCACAATAGCCACAGCCAATAACAGAAACAAACCACACTGCATGAGCAGAAGTAGACAGTGAACAGGAAACAATGAATGGCATCTTTGGAGGTGCACTGTTGTATAATGGCATGTCAGGGTGTTTTTTTTTACTTTATAAATTTGATCTTATTTTAATTTAATTTTATTTATGTATTCTTTCTTTCTTTGTACACTCCAGGAAATTTTCTTATATATTATGACTTTTAGTATAGTGTTGTTATGGGAGTCCTCAATGAGAAAAATTGTGTGAGTAGGTCACTTTTCCTTTAGCCTTGATGGGCTCATTTTCATCAGTTGTTTTCCCTATTCTTATTTGTTTGATATTGTTTTAATTATGCTATATTATTATAATACTAATCATATCATACTATATTAATTATATAATTATTACTTAGAGCCTGTTAGTTTTTTAATGAGACAGAAAGAGGTGGATCTGAAGGAAAGGGGAGCTTGGGGGAAAGTAGGAAGGGTACAAAAAGAGGAAACTGCAATCAAGACATACTATATGAAGAAAAAAATCTATTTTCTATGAAAGGAGAAAATGGTTTAATTAGCATACAAAGTAAAAAAATATACAAATTTTTGACACTAAAATTAACAGTGATTGGAAGAATTTGACTTAGAAACAAAATGGAAACAATGTGAAAATAAATAACTGGGGATACATCCAAGTGAACATTATCTGCTCAACAAAGGAAATAAAAATGAAAAGCAAACTGTAGAGTATGAAGAAAATCAGTAAACTCCAAATGCAATCTAATGTTCAAAAATACAAAAGTACATTGTACAATAGCATCAAAAAAGACAATCCTGTTTATTAAATTACATGAAAATATGTATTATTTTACCATATTTCCTTTTTTGAGAATTTTATAAAAGGATAGAGTATTTACAACATGCACCTCTACCTTCTTCATTCCAATTCTTCTCACTGCTTCTTAAATTCATGGCTTATTGTATTTTCATAATAGTTGTTGTTCATATTTTTGTTGGTGGTGATAGTAGATATGTATGTGTTTGTATATGTGTGTGTGTTTGTGTATGTGTGTGTTTGTACAGAGTAGAAAAACCCCTGAGCAGCCCTGATGTGGTCAATAGAATTCCTGAAAGTGGAGATAGAGAGGTTTGTGATCCACGATGTAGGGATGTAGGTACTTGGAACTGAATTTCACTCTTCTGTAAGAATAAGATTGTTGAACCATCTCTCCAGAAATGTTTCTGAAAGTAAGTATAGAAACAGTACTATAAAAAGATATATCAGATATCAAGAAACATACCCTAAAGTTACAATGGGTATAAAAATCAAATAAAAATGGATGAATATAGAATATACTCAGAAAATTCCATAACCACCCTTCTTTATCTAGGATAGGTTTTCTGTTTTTGGAATTTGTAAAAGTCCCCCATCTTTCATAGATTATAGTGTATTTTCTCTACCCTTTCAGGCTAGATATAGATCTTGTATTTTCACTGGATATTTGTAGATAATATTATAATTTTCTCTTTTTAAATCAACTCTTAAATGGTAATTGATTAACATAATCGAACTATTCTCATGAAAATGAATATTGATTTATGCCACACAGGTAGCAATTTTTATGTGGTGTTTGCTCTTTATCTCTGTCCTCTCTTTTTTGTTTCTTTGGAATTTGTTGTTGTTGTTGTTTTCTTGTTTGTTTGATTGTTTGTTTTATATAGAAATTTAGTCTTTCTTACAGATCTGAAGACTGGTAAGTTCCAGTGCACAGTGCTGGGATATGGTGTTTCATAAACAAACCAATCTCTGCTTCCAAGATGGCACATGGGCTGTTTTGTCTTCTGAAAGAAAATGACATTGTTCACAACATAGCATATTAGAAGAAACATCATCCCACAGACCCTTTTGTTAGCGGTGCTATTTGTTTATGGTAATAGAGACTGGAGATCCAATGCCTCCAAAAAGCCAAGCAAGTTTCTCAGTACTGTTGCCTTGGGCATTAAATGCTCATCTTTTGAAATTTTAAGGCCACACTGATACCACATACCAAGTCCCTTCTGCTATTATGCGATTCAATTTTCTATTAGAATTTTCTGCATGATAATTATTTTAAATTTCTTGTGGTCATTCTAAAACTGGTATCATATTTGAATTTTATTCTATTGTTTGCTTTATCTCTTTATATGTGGTTTCTTGATTTTGAAAACACTATAGCTTTTTGTTGAATGTCAGATATGGTAAGTTGGGTAATAAAGACTGAAGTAAATCATAGTTAATAGGAGGTTTAATGCTAATTTGGCTGAGTTGGATTGGGTTTAATGCTTGTCTTCTGTGACAGATATTTTGTATTCCTAGTATTTTATGATCTCTCCTGTGGGCTCTGGGCTTCTCCCAGTCCTCTCATTTAGAATTGTCTGTATCTTGCTGCTAGTTCACATTACTGCATGGAGTCCTGTTGATGTGCTGTGAAACATTTATGTTAAGGTGAAATCTACCTTATAGGATCTTTATTTCTGAAAGATGGCTTTCAAATAGCTTATAGCTAACTCCCACCCTTTTCTGTGAGTTTTGGTGACTTAATAGATGGTGCAATAAATGATAAATATTTTTCTTTCCATTGGAATGAGATCTAGGAAAGACTGTTCCTTGGCAGTGTGAATTTACACATTAAGAATTACCTCTCTTATTTCTCCTCTTTCCACTAGCAGTACATCTTTTGCTTGCCTCTCTATGAGAACCTAATAGGATTTTATGAATGGGACAAGGAAAAAAAACTGACACAACTGTAACCAATGAAATTGGTCACTCTAGCACCAATCAGTTTTTAGCCTCTAAAAATTAATCAAAGTTAATTTCATGTTTACAATTCTGTTAGCTTTTTCCCTAATGTAAAACATCATTTTGTATTTACTTCTATCTCTAGAAGGAAGAGATGGCTGAGTGGACAGAGTATCTGTTGTCCAAATGCAAGGACTGGGATGATGAGAACCTACTTAAGATAAATGTTCTATTGTAGTGTCTGGCACCCTGTGACTCTAACAAAATAGGGAATGATGACAAGAGAATCTTTGGAATATTGTAAGCCAGGCAATTTGATGTACACATTAGCCAACCATAGGAGACCCTGTCCCAAAGAAGGTGAAGACCCACACTTCAAAACTATTCTTAAACCTCTATACTTATATAGTACAGAATACTGTACATAGCTGGTGTGCACATAAATTAGAATGCATATATGTTCATATACATACATCATTCTCATACACAAACACAAAGATGTTTTAAGAAATAGTCACTCTTCTGTGTAACCTCAATTCTCTAATGAAAACAATGTTTTTGCTTCAATTGCTAATCTTTGTGTTTTGAGGTTAGATATTATAAATTCATGTTTTAGAATCAGAGCTAAAATATATAACTTCTCATTTACCATCTCTAAAATGTGTAACAAATACAGTATACAGATACCATGGGTTCAGTGTATATCATGCATGAGGGTCTGAGTGAAGAAAAGGAACCTAAGAGAAAAGATAAAGCAAAGTATTTTGTGTTATAAAAAGAACTGATTTAGACTGATGATGACAGTTTTCTATGAGCTATGAAAAGTGATCATTTCACTAATGACCCACATAAGCATACCTAGAATTTATTACCAGAAATATGAGCCACAAATACATATTTAAAAAATAATAAATACTATATTTTGAATTTGGTATCTGGTCTCTGATAATCTACACTTTATAACTGACTTCTTTATTTAAATGTTTCATCATCTTCTCATTCTTTCCTGAGCTCTAAAAGTCTGCCTCCATGTATCTATTACAGAACTTTGAATGACCCTCTATCTTTTTCTAGTCACACGTGTAACAGCTGCCCATGCTTTATTTCCTGGGGAAGTTCTGCCACTTGGGTACTTAACAGAAGCAGCTGGTAAACCATCTGGTTATGAAGCCAATGATGCTTTGCCTGGGGAAGGGGTGATCAGAGTGGATGGAGGAAGAATTACATGCATCAAAACTTTAGATGAAGAACACTAAGAGGAACATCAGTAGGAGAGAAGCATGATCAGAGATTTCACGGTTTGGTTCTAAAAGTATGATTTAGGTGGAAGGCATCAGATATGTGAAGGCATAGGATGTCTCATGAGAAATGGTCTGTCTGAGTAAGAGACCATCCAACACATGGGCAACATGCTCCCAAGAGACTGAATCTTTCTCATAAAATAGATATGAAATGTGAGGTCGCTGGCTTCTCAGAGGTCAGCCTTCATGACTTTCTTTTACATTATATTAGGAATTTATCTAACGTGGTTTCATAAAATCCTTGTGAAGGTAGTTGCAGCTGCAAAAAGGTTAGTACAGGAGTTTTGTCTATATGTATGGCCCCATCCCTATGAACACATAGGTAGTTTGCACTAATTGGATTTATATTTTTTAAAAAAAGAATCCCTGCAAATTTTCTGGAATCCTAACTCTTCTAATCTCTCTGACCCCTCTTCTGAGATGTTTCCTGAGTGTTAGATTCCAACTGTGACATAAATGTGTCTATTGTGCCTGGGCAATAGTCGTGGTACCTGTCTTCTCACACTGAGAATGACCATGACTCCCAGAAGTGAGCTGAAAGCAGGCAAATTTAACAGATGTTAAAAGCAGCCCCTGAGAGAGCAGAGTGTGAAAAGCAGCATACTGGGAGAAAGCAGCCTTAGTATGGGAGTTGGCAGACTTACCTTTGAGTCCTGAAACCTCAGCTAACCTTGGAATAACCTTGAGCAAGTAGTGAAATCTCTCTTGGCCTTGGTTTCTTCCTGTTGAATCAGAAGACATATGCGTTAGCCTCATATGTTGAATAAAAAAGAAAAGTCTGCTGAGCAATTATTATTTTGCTGAAACTCAGTATTGATCTGTGACATGATGTAAGGCTAATGAAAATAAGGTGATGTTAGACTGCCTAAGAAGGGAGGTGTCTGTTCTCTTTTGTGCTGAAGGAGTTGGGATGTCTGAAATTCAAAAGCTTATTCTGATTCATACTTTTAGAGGGCATATTCAGGGCAGAAAAATTGGCAAGTAAAGAGAAAACTCAGAATTAGGGAAATTGCAATCAGGAATAAAGGAAATGTGAGATTTATTTTGTTGTAACAAAGGTTAAATGTTATTTGCTGGATAGACATAACTGCTGTACTAAACTCACAGCAGTTGTGGCTATTTTTACAAGAATTGTATAAGACCAAATTAGCCAAAGTCCTAGTATGATTGAAAAAGAACTTATGAAAGCTCTCTCTAACTGAGAAGCCAGAGACCTCACCTTTGATACCTATTATATGAGGAAGAATTAGTCTTTGGAGCAGCAGTTTGCTGTTGAAATATATGGTCCCATATCTATGAGTACATTTTTAACACTTATTGAATTTATGTTTTTTGTTTTGTTTTTAAAGAAGATTATTTCACTACAAATTTTATAGAATTCTGGCTCTTCTAATCTTTCAGATGCCTATTCTGAAATATTCCCTGAGCAATAGATTCGAGCTGTGATACAAACCTGTCTGTGATTGCTTCCTGGCTCCCCACAATCTGTTGATTTTGGCATTGTGACCAGTTGTGGTTTTCTGCGATGGTCTACATTTGATGACAAAAAGTGGCTTTTTTTGATAAGGAGTAATGTCTACACATATCTGTTGATATAAGAATAAGGTTCAGAATATTATAAAAACTTATACTGGTGAAGCAGAGTAGTGGTAGTAGATCATTTTCTAAGGACCATGTCATCACTACCCAATGCAAGCTGTCTAGGTTTCCAGTACAATAATTGTATTATTTTCTTCTTACTGAGTTGGCTTTCAGTCTAGTTAGACAGCTGTTGGTTTCCACTAACACTTGAGTGACAGTTATTACACCATTATGAATACCTTGCCATGGTTATCTTTATTGTAGTACATATGTGTTGTAGCTGGGTAGAACTATTAATTGTTTCCATTCATTGGCAGCTTGCATAATATTTTCAGATATAATGAAGGCTAGATCTAGAGGAAAGGGACTTTCAGATAAGGGCCAGCTTGAATCATGAATGTCTTACATGTGTAGTAAGACCATCCTCAACACCTAAAAGACAATGAAAGGCTACATCAAAAGTCTATAATCATTTTTGAGAAGCTACAAGGACTAATTATCCTAAGCAAATTCTCAAGGTAGGTTTCTTGTACCTGGTACTGGTTTTTTGATATTATATGTTTATTGTGGGAAGTAGAGTCAGTCTAAGTGTATTATGTGTATTTAATATATACATAGTGTGCATGCATATTATATACAATTGGCTAAATATAATATAATTCCTTGAGGCTTTATCAAAAACCTTGCTATTATTTGCCTGTCACACCTCCTTTGCCATCTGGATAGAGCTCCCTCCCTTCTCCTCAGTTGGAGCCCTCTCCTAGCTCTTCCCTTTACCATTTCATTTCATTTCTGTCTTGCTGCTTTCCTCCTCTAGTGTACCCGAAACCCCTTAAATGTCTTTAAGCATCAGTTCCCCCAGAAGATACTGGAAGGAGGAATGTAAAAGGGCAAAGTTATGTCATTCTATTAAAACTAAAAATAAATTATAATTAATTCTCATAACCTTGTTTAAGGGAAGTAATTCCAGTATCTGAGAATGCAGATTAATATAATCCTACAATGAATCCAATAAAACAGATGTAATGATATTCATCACCATTTAAATATCAGTGTCCCCTCACCTATAACTTCTACAAATAAGGTAATCTTCAATATTTATATAGTGTTCTTAGGAGTTTTACATCTATACGACAGTACATTGAATGTATAAGACAAAGAATCAGAATTTAACTGGTATGGCAATGGGTACTATGGCTAGAACTCCAAAACATTTTTATGCAAGGTAAGCAATCCCACTAAGCTACACCCAGAGTGCTACTTACAGCCTTGTAACCAAGTAGCTTAATGACAATTGTATGGCCGTCTTACAGAGCCTGCCATTCTCCATGTGTATTGAAGGCACTGAAACAAGAAGAAAACATTCATTTACATGGGAAACTTTTATGTTTATTCATGAATAATATATGGTGGTACACTGTAATTTCTACCACAGAATCCTCAAGGATTTTTGATTATAAGTTTCAAAAGTATGTCTCCATGGTGTAACTGTGAGCACACTGGACTTTAACTGTTGACTTTTGGCTTTAACAGTTGTACTCCTAAGACTACTCAAAGACACATATCAGGTGATGATTAATTGAGGTTGTTTTTCCTATTGTTCCTTATTTGAGTACTTTATACATTTTAACAATCATAGCAAGTTCCCAGGCAGCAAATTTTAAACCTTTTAGATGACACAAGCATCTGGGATAGTCAGAGATTACCTTCTCTAATTTCACCAAGTTAGAAAGCAACATAAAAGGACATGGAATTTAGGATGACTAATTCTGAGTTATTCTTTGCCATGCTATGGTTTTCTTATTATTGCATTGCCAAATTTTTCCATTTTCATGAGAAATTTGAGGTTTATATTCAAATAAATCTCATGGAATATGAATTATGTAAATAACCTTGGCTTTCATCTCCATCATAAAACACACACAGACACACAGACACACAGACACACAGACACACAAACATGCCTCTGTGGGCATGCGCACACACAGAGACACACACACACAAACACACATGAAAAAGGACCTCATGTACTAATCATTAGTGCAGCTTCTTACACAGCAACATTCCCATTTTATCAATAACAGATGATAAGTGGATCAATATGTTTCAGTTGGTTATTCATATAGTAGCTGGTGGACCAAAACAAAAACAAAACAAAACAAACAAACAAAAAAACAACAAAAACAAAAAAGGAAACAGGTATGGATAACTTCAAAAAGCCTGGAAAATATAAACTCATTTCTATTTTCAATACTTAATCAGTTTCTCTTTTTTATTTTTCACACTCACATTCTGATTGGTTTTCAATGTCAATTAGCTTGTGTAGCTTTATTTGTAATGCTGTGATGGTTGATTGTCGACTTGACAGGATCTTGACTCAGATAGGAGACATGACTCTGGTCATGTTTGTAAGGGGTTATATAGATTATGTTATTTGAAATAGATTCTACTTTCATACAATACATCAAGACCATATTTTCCCCTACATCCACTCCTCCCAACTTTAGTCCTTCCCCTCCCCCTCCCCCTCATCTTCTCTGAATCCACACTCTTTTCTTCTCCTTTTGTGGGGAGCCAACAGAAGGCAGCTATCATCCTTGCAGCCATCTTGAGCCATATACCCTGACAAGAGATTTGATTACATCAGCCTACAACAGCTGAGCACACTCTGATAACATCTTGCTTTAGATACCCAGGATTTTACCTTGGGTGTGTGAGACTTAAAGGTGTGTGACTTAAGGGTGTGACTTGGAGATCAGATTTAGAGACAAGATCTAAGGGCATGATTAAAGGCATGACTTAGAGGGGAGGCTTAGAAGTGAGACATATAAAAGGTGAGAGGCAGACAGGAGAGTTCAGAACAATTTGGAGTAACAGAGATTCAGACACTAGGAGTAGTTGGTAGACACTCCAAAGGGTACAATTTAGAGAACTACTTGGAACAGATTATTAGACACTTCAGAGAGTACAACTTGGAGTAGGAATTAGGCACTTGAGTCTTGGCACTTGGAGGAAGAGCTTGGAATTAGACATTAAGTACTTAGCACTTGGAAGAAGGAACTTGGAACTTTGAGGCACTAGAGACTAGGAACTAGGGACTAAGAACTCAAGACTTGGGACTTGGAGAGAAGAAGAGAGACTGAAGAATAAACGGGATTGAATCACACTCTGTATGGTCTCCATTCCTCATGTCTATCCTCACTCTCTCTCTTGCTGAACCCCAACCTGTGGACTAGTGTTGCGGCCCAAGCAAAATGTTAAGGCCCGGGTTGCCCCTTGTTTGGGTGGCCATTGTATCCCAGCCCAAGTTGCTGCTCTGGTCCATGTGTCAGGGTTCAGCAAGAGAGAGAGTGAGGATGGACTCGAAGAATGGAGGGACAGAGTGTGATTCAATCCCATTTATTCTTCAGTCTCTCTTCTTCTCTCCAAGTCCCAAGTCCTAAGTTCCTAGTCCCTAGTGCCTCCAAGTTCCAAGTTACTTCTTCCAAGTTCTCTTCCAAGTGCCTGCTACCTAATGCCTAATTCCTACTCCAAGTTGTACTCCAAGTTGTACTCTCTGAAGTGTCTGATTCTCTCATCTCTCTTCTGTCTGCCTCTCACCTTTATATGTCTCACTTCTAAGCCACAACTTTTGGTCACACCTTTAATCATGCCCTTAGGTCTTGTCTCTAAATCTGATCTCTAGGTTACACTTTTAAGTAACACACCTTTAATCTCACACACCTTTAATCTTACACACCCAAGGAAAGATCCTGGGTACCCAAAGCAAGATGTTATCAGAGTGTGCTCAGCTGTTGTGGGCTATTGTAATCCAAGTCTCATGTCAGGGTATATGGCTCAAGATGGCTGCAAAGCTGATAGCCACTTTCTGCTAAAAGTCAGCTCCCAACAGACTGGAGCTGCTTGGGACAGTGCAGGACAATTGAGCCCCCAAGGCTTTTGGCAGTGCGGGTTCCAACACTGACAGAACAGTCCTAGACACTTGGGACCCTGAATGTGGGGCAGCTCGTGCACAACACCCTTTAAAGAATAGCAGGCACCCAAGAGACTATAATCACAGTAAAACAAAATACAATAAGACCACATATAAGACTTTACAAAAAGGCTGAAGAAGGCAAAGTAATAGGAACAAAAGTGACCCAAGAGCAGGCAAAAGAGTCAAAGATACCCCATCTCCACAGTGAGGCAGCCCACAAAAATATCAAGCTAACAACCAAAACATATACACAGAGGACCTGTTTGCAGACTTTAACAGATCATTTGGTTGCCAATTAAGGATCTGTGGGCCTATATGTGCCCTGCTTTGTTGATTCAAAGGGTTGTGATCTCCCTTTAATTCATACAATCTTTCTTTTTTCTCTTCCTGAAGAACCCCTTAGTTTGAGGAGAGGAACATGATAGAGACTACCAGTTTAGATTCTCTCTCCACATTAATGTCTGGCTGTGGGTTTCTGCACCCATGCCACTTTGCTGCCAGTGGAAGCAACTCTGATGGTGACTGGAATAAACACTGATCTATGAGTATAGCAGAATATCATTAGAAAACATTTCATTTATTATTATTTTTGGTTCTACCGTAGGTCTCTGAGCTATCCAATCTTCAGTTTCTGGACATCAAAACAGTGTCAGACATGGGCTCCCTCTCACGGAGTGGGTCTCAAGTTAAATCAGATATTAGTTGACAGCTCTCACAAGTTCTGTGCCACCATTGCCCTAGCATATCTTGCAGATAGGACAGATAGCTCAGTTTTGTGGCTGTGTTGATATCTGTGCTTCTCTTTCTATAGCATGCAGAATACTTACATGCACCAAAGAGGCTATAATGTAGGAGTGAAGGATTCATTAAGGCACTAGATTGACCTCTTCATGTTCAGTAAGCTGTACTGATGTTGTCCTCAATAATATGGACCTAATATCAATTTTTGGGTAGCATCTCTCTTTTCTAGCATTGGTCTGACTTGTTTGGGAATCTCCATGACACATACTTGGGTAACAACTCAACTGAATCCAATCCTGTCCTGCAACTGGGAGCCTTAATTAACTGTAAGAGATGGGCAGACGGGCAGTTTAGATTCCATGTTCCCTATCACTGGAAGTCCTCCCTGGAATCAACATCATAGATTCCAGAAAGTTTCCATCTACATCTGTTCTTAACAACAGAAAAGCAAATTGTTTTGCAAAAATGATGTTTTTCCTTGATTTTTTTGTTTTTCCAGATTCAGCTCTTGAAATTAGAAAAAGGAAAATAATTCTAAAGCACAGCTTGAAAGAGGAACATTTTTTCCTTTGGGGATTAAAACAAAGCAGTGAATAATAATTCTTAGACATATCAAGAAGACAGGATCAACCATTCAAGCTTCCATGATCTACTTCCTTCTTCTGCCTAAGAGTGAGGAGTTTCTCAGAAGCCAGAGCAGACTAGAAGCAAAGCACAGCAGTCTAACAAGCTCTATCTACAGGAAGGTGAGCTACCTCCTCATATCTTGGATCGCTGGAAATGCTGTTTTCCTTCACAAGAATGCTCAGAGCAAAAACAAGGGTCAAAAGTCCCAGGTAATTTTCATATATCTCATTGAGTGTGTCCAGATACTTCTCTCATTCTTCAAATGCTTGTATATAATACTTGTGTTGATTTGATTAGAAGAATTCTTAAAGTTAAAACGGACCATAAAACATTTGCCTTTTTTGTGAAGATATTATATAATAAACACGTGTTCTTTCCATAAGCTCCTTGGAAAGGGCCATCTTCTTTCAAAGCTTTATGTTTTGTGTTAATGTTTTCTGAGAAACTGTTTGGTATTTTTCAGACTTTGAATGGGATGCTATACCTACCATGGGAAATTCACCTATTGCATCACTTTGTATAAGCAGGAAAGACAGTGCTATTGGTATGAGTTCTGTGCTCAAATATCCAAAGTGTATATTTAATGAGGGGCTTTGTGCAGAATTATACCTGCAACACAGTTACATACTGACTAGTTTAGGACAGTGACTGAGTATGTTGTTGTGGGAACCAAATCTAACCATCCATTTTTGATGTTGTAATGTGTCAATATTTCCTAGGCTGAGTTTGAGAAGACTATATGATACAACCCCCACAATTAGGGAGCAACCATACTTCCACTTTTAGGAAGTGATCTGAACCTAAGTTAATTTAAATAAGAAAGCTAAGTTTGAAAATCAAGTTTCTTTTTATAGCCAAAAGTCTAAATCAGTAAAAGTAAAACTTTGGGTTTATTTTTCTAGTAAAAGCTTTCTGGATCACTGTAATGGCAAATATTTTCAACAAGGGATGATCTAGAATACCCCATACAACATACCTTCATCCATGTCTCTCAGGGAGTTTCTAAATTAGGTTAGTTGCAGTAAGGAGATACACCCAAAGTATAGATGAGATCACATCTCAGAGCAAGTAAAAATTTAAAGGAAAGCTAAGCACCAGCTTTTCTTTCGCTGATTCTGGAGAGCAGGCAAAAAGTGAGCCACTGCTTGTTTGTCTGCCCCGATGGATGATTTCCCCACCAATATG
Organism: Arvicanthis niloticus; assembly: GCF_011762505.2. Lineage (NCBI taxonomy): Eukaryota > Metazoa > Chordata > Mammalia > Rodentia > Muridae > Arvicanthis > Arvicanthis niloticus. The sequence continues at coordinate 79,596,757 of NC_047662.1, read as the reverse complement.
CTCAGTGTCCTTGACCCGTGAGCCAAAATAAACTCTACCTTTCTTAAATTCCTTTCCTCAGGTACTTTGTCACTGCATAAAGGAAGCCACAGAGACCTTTGCAAAATGTCAAATCAATTATTGAGGCTTAGGCTTATTGCTTTGTCTCTCAAAAATCATGCACCTTCTCACCTACTGAGGTGCTTTGGAGGAAACCAATGAAAGAGCTCCTTAATGACCATAAAGATCCTTATAATGAGAAAGAAGAATCACCAGAATCACAGCTATTGCCCCTGCTGACAAATAGTGAGGATCACAATTTATTCTAATTTCCTCTGCTACTGAAATTCTGTCTGTCACAGTGAAAAAAAAATCATTTTATATGCACCCCACCCCTATTACCCACTAATAATGAAAAAATAATGACCTTTTTTCCCATGTTGGAGAATATTTTCCCTGTCAACTCTGATACTCTCATAATATGTACAGATAGATTATTTATGACCAGGGAAATTAAATATTATTTCATTTCTCCTAATACAATCTGTAGCATCTCCGAGCTTCCAATTCCTTCCCATTAAGGTTATTGTCTTTTCTGCTTCAATTGACTGTGTGCTGTTGGGTTGTAGCTGCACTGGCAGAATGCTTGGAGCATAATGGAAGTGGGAGAAATGGTATCATTTGCAAGACTGCCTTCCTGTCTCATCTAAATGAAGATATTTGGTCCCTGAGAGTCAAAACCTATTTTGATGAGTCTAGACACATTTTGGAGTGATGGAAAAGGACAGCTACATTATAATGGCCTTCCTGGATTCCCTCACAGTAATGGGATCTTAGTATGGGAAGAGTTGGAGTTTATGTATTTCAAGTCTGTTGTTATCCTAGGGGGAAACTGAGGATGGAAGAAAGGGGATTTTTAAGGATACTTCTAATAACATTGTAGTTTTCTGTCAGTCTCTATTATTTTTTTCATATTTTCATAATTATTCATGTTTTACTTAGATCAGAGATATGGAGACATCTTAAGTCTGAGATAAGCAGGATCCCCTCACACATCTAGGGGAGGGCATGTAAGTTATGTAAGAAAATGGGAAAGATAACACCTATCTTAAACCAAGTTGCTTACAGATCCAAGGTGTTGGCACAATGACTGATGTAACAAGACTCAGAAACATTCATGGTACTAAGTACATCAACTGTTTTTTACTCAGCAGAAACATCTTCCTCTCACATCATCTAGAAAGTATACCACTTTTTGGAAGTTGCAGTTGTTGATTCTCCTCTGTGCTCTATGACTGCTCCAGCCATGGATAGTTGGATGGATTTACAGTACTTGGCTGGAGTTTCTGCCTGTTGTGTGGGCCTTAATTTCATGTGAGAACATTTGGATAATGCCAAGCTAAAAGTTTCTTCTATTACAACATTGCAAGCATCTTGCTGGTCCAGTCATTGTTGCTGTTCATTGGCTTCAGATATTCAATGACTGCTGAAAGAAGGAATATCAGAAATGAGCTCTAACGTAGGTTGTCCAATCTCAAGTTTTCATTCTTGGACACAGGCAAATAGAAGTGAAGTTAATAGATTCAGTAGGCTGCATGTTCATATATGTAAATAAATCTACACACAAATGTATATACATGTAGCATAGTAATTTTACAGAAATTATGTACTTGAGAGAAAGCCATGGGATGTGAGAGAAACTGAAAGTGAGTAGAAGTGGGTTAAGTGATATAGATGTGATGCTTACATATGAAGTTGGCAAAAATAAGTGATAAACAATACAGTACCATAAACATTTAAAAATAATCAGTGTATGAAATTGGCTTGTATGGTTGTAGTTCTTCCAGGAGGGATTTCAAATTTCTATATTTGGAAGTTCCTTCCATCCTTGTAATTTACCCTGAGATAGTAAAAAAGACAAAAGTAAAAACAATAATACAACTTTAAGTACCAAAACTTTCTATCCTCTTAAAAGGCAGAAAGATAGTGTATTAAGCGATCAAATTTGAATTATATACATACATGATAACCTCATAATGAAACCCATTGTTATGTATAATTAATAAGTGTTAAGAAAATCATTCAAAATTGGAATTCTTTTCTCATAGCCAAACATGTTTCTCATACCTACACTCATCTCTTCTTGTTGTTGCTATCAATGTTGTTTGAAGACAAGTGTTTACAAAGTATCTTAGATTTCACTAGAGTACACATCAATCTCAGCCTCTGAGGCCTGAGAATTAGGAGTAAACACATCAATTACCATATTCATCTATTTCTTCTACTTTTTTCCAAGTCAGTGAATACTTTTTTCTTAGTAAATATAGTCTATTATTATACCTTACACTTAAAAACAATTTTAAATCTATTTTCCACAAATGTTAAATGCAACTGGCAGAGCTTTGAGTTGTTATATTACTTGGAAATTAGAGAAAACGTTGTCAAAATTAAAAAATAAAAACAATTTTTATCAAATCCACTTCTCTGTTTCATTAGATTGCTTTAGCTATTTTTTAAAAGATTGTCTTGTTTTAAATGATTAAACAAAAACATTGCTTGTATACTATGGCAAAACACTGCAGTAAAATTAAATAGTAAACTTTGTCTACAATAGAGTTTTAACTTTAAGTAAGGAGGACAATTATTTGGTACCCTAACAGGAAGTCATTCTGCCTGGATGGATGTGACATCTTTGGTGTCTTCTAACTAGTCTTCTAACTCATGAGTGTCAATCACAATGATCTTCTAATCATGGTCCAAATTACCTTTTCTTCCATAGGCCACACAATATGTATGGCCTATTTATGTAGCATATGAATTACAAAATGTTATGTACACTATACTTATTAGTTAAAATCCTCATAAGGATTTGTGACGTTTCATACTACTTTCTAAAGTCGCAAGCATGAACAATCTTAGCCAGACATTTCTTTCTGAAAGTGTTATGCAACTAGAACTTCAAAGAAAACACACTGAGGACCACAGAAAGTATATCAATCTCCAGATGCATGTAGAGTTCAGAACATGGAAGAGAGGATATACAACTTTGAACTCTACAGAGTTAAATACCATCCTGTCATCAATATGTAGGAACAACAGCAGTAAAAAATTCTATCTCTAACTGCTATCAGTTGAGTATTTATTATGGTCCAGACATTACTGTGAATTCCTTACATATACAATTAATTAAATTTCAACCTAGACCTATAAGAGACAAATTATAGTTATTCCTTCTTTAAAAGTGAAGTAGTGGTATCATCAGATCACCAAGTCAATATCAGCTCATTGGTGCGTGTGTTCCAGATCACATTATAATCAAGTTTTATAGTTGAGATATAAACACAATAGTCCTCCTCCAAATCCAGTATTTCATTATTATACTTGCTTACCTGAGCTACATAAGATAAAAAATGATTATGTATTTGAGTTATTATCTATACATATGTGCATCTACATACATATATACAGAATTAAATATAATATTCATATATAATACAGTATTCATATTCATCACTTTTCACATTAAAATCTGTAAAGATGCTAATTCTTTTAAAAATCTTAATTTTATGTCATATCTGAGCATATATTCATTTGTTATCTGTTTCAGACTTGTGATATATCAATAAAATTTTATGGTTAAAATTTTTTTAAAACATGTTTTTCAAGACAAGGCATTGGGTATGAGTTCATGTTTTATCTATAGGTATAGACTTATATTTTTTCACTATAATTTAAAATGTTGTGCACAGTAGATACCCCACCACACTGGTCCACTGCTTCACAATATTTTATCATCCTGGAAATAAAGTTCCTGGAACATTGACTGTAATAGGTAATGCATTCTAGGCACAGACAGGTAATTCTTTAATTAGCTCTTGCATTCTTGCATGTCATAAGTAGCCCAAATCATTTTTCTGAATTTTAATAGAATGAATATTGCCTTCTACCCCAAGTAAGTCAGAGTATATCACAAATCTCCTTTTCTTCATAACCATTTCTGAAAACTCAGTCCCTGGTATCCACTACTCTTATTATCCATGCATTTTTGTTGCAAGCAACAGAAAGAAAATGGATAACTTATTGAGGCAAATTATTAGAAAGATATTATATTGGTCAAAAATTATTATGAAACTAACTTATTTGGTTTGGAAAACATGGAGAAACCAGATGAAGCTAGGCCAGGAAATGATTTTATCAACAGTATATATTTAAAACTGACATCAACAAACAATGGAGGAATTCTGAGGACCCACATTTACTACAAAAAATTACAGCATTGGAAAACTTGATGAAGCTTCCACTGTGGATGTCCTTGTACTCCTGCTCCTTTTATCTATGCATCAGTCTTTCAGAAGCTGATATCATCAGAGGTTGAAGCATATTGATTCACTGATCATTGACCACATAAGTTATATCTCAGTCCTTTACTTCCAACTACAATTGTCCTATCAGTTGGTTACCTCTCTAGTTGATTCTTCTAAAATAAGCACAAATATTGAACTTAAGGACATAAAACAAATTTCAATTGTCACTCTCAGAACAAAAAAAAAAAGAGTAATATCAAGGTTTCAAAGCTTGGTAGATGAGTAAAAGAAGATTTTTATAAGTGATGAAGTAGAAGTGAAGGTTATAAAACACCATCTCATAAAACGTCCCATAATAGTCTGTCTCTTTCCATCATGAAGCGTAATTCTATCTAAAATCAATCTTTAATTCATTGATTACAGAAGTACTTATTAACAGCCTATTATCAAGTAGTGCTGTGTGAAGTACTATAGCTTTGGTTCATCTGCTTTTTATGTAGTTACTATCCTGGTGACTCAGCAGAATAAAATTAAATTCCTTTACATTCATAGATGTAGGAAAATTGAAATTCTATTTTTTCTTTTTCTGCTAAAACAGAAACTCATATGCCATTGCCTTCATATAGGTTAATCTATATTTATGCAATAAGTGGAAAGTTTTGCTCAGAAAACAATGTAAGAAAAAAATGGTGAGGAGAAAATAGCAATAAGGTAGAGATTTGGTGGTTAGATATGCTCTTAGCCCTTTGAGTCCATCAATATGTCTGAGCATTAGACACCTGATGTGGTAATTTGAATAGTATTCAGATTTATTTATGATACATATATCTGTATATATAGCCAAACTAATCTGGAGCTCTCTACATGTACTGGAGTGAATTTTGATTTTTTTTTCAGGTATATGGAAAAAACATCGCTAGTCGCAAAACAGATGTTAGAAACCAATTGGAAAAATATTTTGCCATTATAAGCTCTTCACAGATCCTTCATAAAACACAAGCTCTATGTGATTCAATGATTCTGAAAAATGTTTTCTTTTTTAATAAAAATTCACTAATACTAAAATAATTCCCATCACCTATATGTATAGTTTAAAAGAATGACATGATTAAATACTAAGTATACAACTACACTTAGAACTCTAATTATCAGGTGTGGTTTCTCTCCTATTTTAATATTTCTACTATAGGCAAAGTGGAGAACCTTCTAATCAGGACTAATTTTAATTCTGTTTGCCAGAACAGAACATCATTTCCCCAATTTGTGCATTAATAGAAGAGAGAAAAATCAGTCTTTTTCAAAAGGAAAAAATCTGGAAATGGTTTTGATTTTCTGACCCCATTTCTCTCTCATCAAAAGACAGGGAGGTTTCCTAATTGATAGGAAGAGAAAAGGAATTCAATGTTATACCTCTGGATGCCTTTGGAATTCTTTCTTTGAATGACCTTCACTCATTTCTGTCCTAGACTTAGAAGGTGATGAATTAGATCTTCTGCCTCCTGAGGCTATGGTACAGCTGTGGCTGCAGATGAAGTTACTTATTCTAATACCACTTTGTCTCGTAGAACACTGACATTTTGATATGTTCCTGACAATGGCCACACACTGATGCATCATTTAGAGAATCTCTGAAAACTCCAACACATTCAATTTACAAGATCAGTTTCATTGAGCAAGTATAGCTCTGTCATCTGAAAGCCACAGTATGGGCAAGTGAGCACAATTTCCAGAAAGAAAACTTTCGCTCTTGCACATTGTGGCACTGCATATCTCCTCTTTAAAACAGACAGGTTATTTTAGGACAGCACTGATAGATCTTTCTGTCTTTCTAATTGGAATGCCTTGTTCATCTCATCTAATCTGTCTCTCCATCAAAGAAAACAAGATCTAATTACAAGGCTAAATATCAGTGCCTCTTCTAGAGAAAAAAAATATAGTGATATTTTAAAAAACTCCCTCAGAATCCTACATTTAGGGATTTTCATGAACAAATCTGACAGAAAGACCCCTTATAATCCGGGTTACAATACCCAAAATAAAATCTTCAAAGGGATATAGATGCTTTCACAAAATGACACTTGAAATTATTCGTCTTATAGTCACCAGACTGTTTCTAAGAATCGGTTATCCTGCCTTTATTAAATTGCCCACACCAGGGAGTTATTTTGCTTCAATGTAGTAACTGCTGCTTAACTGCATATATAATTTTGACTAGTGAGAGAGAAATTAGTTTTTAGCATTATAACATTATTGATGTCATATTGGCACATAATCAAAATAGTCCTTTATTCAAACTTGTTGGTAGGAGATCATTCTCATCAAAAGAAGTTCATTTATTATTTCTTCATGAAACCCATAAATATGACTTTTTCCATTTTTACAAGTAGTGAAGATATAAAAATCAGGTTAATGAAGCATTACATTCTAGTAGGAAAGAAAGAAAATATAAATAATTATATATTTTAAAGGTAATGCATTCTAAGAACAAAATTAAAAAACTTCAAGACACAAAATATTCAGGTTTTTAATAAAATTTAAATAATTTTCTGAAACTTAAATTACATATAATTTTATTTGTGGAATGCAATGCAATATTTTGGCTTATGTTTACACTGTGTAGTGATCAAATGTGGCATTAAGATAGTTAATAGTTTACAGACATTACTTATTTTTGATAAACACATTCATAAATTGTCTACTTCCTTTGGAGATGTATAAATCAGTATTTTTTATATATTAATCTTACTCTGTCCTTAGAATATTGAATCTTGTTTTAATTAGCTATAATTATGAAGAAACAAGCCTCGGGAAAAAATACTGTAAAATGGATAGAGTATGCACATATGCCAAAAACAACATAGTGAGGAGAAGATAATGATTTTAAATTCTAGTTCCAATACAAATCACAAGAGAGAGCGATGAAATCTATTGTGCTTGAGTGGAAGTCAGACATTAGTAAATGTACAGCCAGAGTAATCATCATACAGATTGCCTGGGATTTCAGAGTGATCTTTGCAAGCACAAACTGAAAATGACACTGTAGCACTCTAGTAGAATTCAGGCTAGTTAATTCAGGCTGCTGTGAGAGATGGGATGAAGCAATAGAGATATATAGTCAATTAAAATGATAACACAAAGACAAAATAAACTTTAGGGTATCATGGTGAAGAGATATCTCAGTGGGTAAGAACATTTAATATATTAATATGAGTACTGTGTTCAAATTTCTAAAAACTTGTAAAAAGCTGGACCCCGATGCCTATAGCTCCAGAGCAGGTTGTGGAGCCAGCATGATTTCTGAGGCATGGTAGCCACTAGCCTAGTTCCAGATTAAGTGAAAAATCCTATAATGCAGGAATAATGTGAAGTATAATAGAGGATGTCCAATATTATTTTCTGTTCTCCTAGTGGGTACAAAGAAATGTATACTCACTCCCAGCACGTATGTGAATCTACAATGCAGGTGAGCCACACACTTACCTACATATATGCATATACACATTAACATATGAGCCTCAATTACCAATATTTGAGCTAGCATTGGTGGAACAAATTGTATTGTGTAATTTTTAAATACTGAGAAAAAGTGATGAGAAAAAGACAGAGAAACATAATCAATTAAACAGAGTAATAGGCCAAGAGATTGGAGAGCAATATTGAAAAAATATACCTATACCATAAATCTACATATCTATCTATCTATCTATCTATCTATCTATCTATCTATCTATCTATACAAGCACACACACACACACACACACACACACACACACACACACACATGTTTCCCCACTATCAAAGTGAATGTATGGTCCTTAGGCTACTTTGAATTTAAACAGTTTCAGTAATACAAAAGAGCTGTGACTGGTACATGATTTTTTATCTGCCAAGTGATTTTTGAATTCATCTTTGTTCAATTTTTTTCTTTCCACAAACTACACCTAGCTAGAGATTCAATTTAGCATCTACCAAGAACTGTGAGATGTTACATCTTTATAGCAGTATATATATATATATATTTCATTCACCATGTCAATGAAATGGTGATAAATCCAGGACTTACTTACTCAGGGGATCATTTCACATATTTCATCTCAACTCATTTAAAATGAGTTTTATATTTTTAAAATTCTTATTATACTATCTTTCAGCTGATCAGCCACATGCAAAAATTATCCTACTTCCAGTAGTGATATGGTAGCTTAAAATCTGGGGGACTTTTGAAACATAGTCTTTGTCCTCCCTGACTGGTGTTGTTTGACTAAAAATGGTACAATGGCCAAGACTTGTTGAATCTCACCTATGGACTGATAATAGTGATCTTGATTTATAGATTTATAAAGTATATATTAAATGTAAAGAATACTTTATTTATAGATTAGATATCATTATATACATGAACTTGACAAAGGTTTTATTGAAAATTTGCTTATGGTACATGAAAGTAATTTCATACTCCATTTTTGATGCTATTAAAGTCCCAACAATTTTATGAAGATGAGGTGTATTTAAGCAATGATTTCAGATGCTAAAATCCTAATGTTGAGTAACCCTTTATCTTGGTGAGTACAAATTGTATCACAAAGCTGAAACAGCCACAACATTGCAAGTCGCATTGATAGAATAGTCCAAATACATGGAATGGACTTGCTTTATTTATCAGGTCTCAAAGAAACCATTCCAATCTCTCAAGTCCTGATCTATTTTCATGATGTGAATATTAGTTTTAATTATCAATGTTACACAGTCTAGAATCACCTAGGAAGAAATAAAGGACGGTTGGTATCCGTTCAACAACTGAACAGTTCTGTAGGAGATTGTCTTGACTTTACTAATTAACATAGAAAGATCCAGACCACCATAGCCAGCATAATTTCTCTAGGTCTGTGGTTCTGGATAATAGAAGAGGGGAAAATGATCTAAAAACAAATGAGTGTGTACCTATAACCATTCATCTGTTTTTTCTTTGGATGTGATGCAAGGAATGGTCTCAAGCTCTGGTTGCTGAGACTTCCCTGCAATAAGGGACTACAAGAAAAAATTATGAACTATGAGTTGAATATTGGAGCTTCTGGCTTGAAATATCCAATTATCAGTGATATGTGTGTGTTGTTTTGTGATTGGGTTACCTTACTCAGGAGAAAATTCTCAAGGGAGCAAATATGGAGACAAAGTTTGGGACAGAAACTGAAGGAGAGGCCATCTGGAGACCTATATGCAGACACCGAAAGTAGACACTGATGTGGTTGTCAGGAAGTGCATGTTGACAGCAGCCTGATATAGCTGTTTTCTTAGAGGTCTCCAAGAGTCTGACATATTCAGAGGCGGATGCTCACAGCTAACCATTGAACTGATCAAGAGGTTCCCAATGAAGAAGTTAGAGAGAACACTAAAGGAGCTGAAAGGGTTTGAGGCCCCATAAGGAGAGCAACAATACCAACCACCAAGAGTTCCCAGCATCTTAACCACCAGCCTGGGAGCTCATGGGGAGGCTCCAGCTGAATATGTAGCGGGGGATGACCTTGTTCAAGCCTAGGTGGGAGAAGAGATCCTTGGTCCCATGAAGGCTGGACACAGAGTGTGGGGGAATTCGAGGGTGGGGAGGTGGGAGTGGGGGGCACATCCTCATAGAAGCAGAAGGGGGGGAGATGGGATAGGGGGTTCCTGGGCAGGTGTGGAGGGAGGAATGGGGTAAGGGAATAACTCCTGAAATGTAAATAAAATATCCAAAAAAAGAAAGAAAGAATTATGAGCTAAAAAAAAAATTCTTTCTTAAGTTACTTTTTGTCAGCTTATTTCAAGCTAGAAAAAGAAACAGAAAACAAATAAACCAAGTAGTTAAGGATGAATCTTTCTGAAGGCACTATCTCATAACCTAATCACCTTTGACTAAGCACCATATATCAAAAGTTCTACTATACAGTGTTATAAGAAACCAGGCTTCCAACATGTACATTTCATGAAGTACATCTAAACTATATGACATGATTTGCATCCTTGAGAATTCTTCTCTGTAACTAACTCATTGTGTAAAGTCTTGCAAGAGAGAGAGACCATGAAATGAGGGAGAAATTAAAGCATGAGGAAAGAAACCTCATGTGAATGTTAGGAGACTGACATGAAAATGTCACTTGTTGATACATAGGGACTTCTATTTGGAGCAAATAAAGTTGCTGATCAAAGTCACAAATTATAAAAAATGACTGAATGTCTACTGTACTAATTACAGCGTTAGTATGAACTCATTCAGGTTACCATATCCAATCACCACAAGCCAATGGCTTCACTAAGAGTAATTTATTTTTTCAGCTTATGAGTAAGTCTTTCCCCTCCAAAATGTTCAAAGGGTAAATCTTTCCTTGCCTCTGTTAACATTTTGTAATCACCATTTTTCTTTGTCACAAGGCAACATGGCAACATAGTTCATTTGATCATCTTTTCCCTGTGTATTTTTGCTCTCACAGGATGACTACTACGACCCCTTCCTCCTCCTTCTATCTTATTATTTTCCTTCTTCCTCTTCTCCCTCATCTTATTCTTTTTTTTCTTCTTCCTTCTCCCTCTCTCTGCCTTTCTTTCCTTTTACCTTCCCATTTTGTAAAAAAATTCATTCCTATTAAATTAGAACACAAGGTAATGACTTTAACATAACTGGTTGTATTTCTTATCATCTCCTTTCCAACTCCCATTTAGAATTTAAACATATCATTCCTTTGGATGCAAGATATGGACTTTATTCCATGTCATTCCTGAGAGATGTATATGACAGAATGTGAGCAGGGGCACATTTGGAAAGAAAGTGACTGAAACCAGATTGTGAAGAACACACTGACACACACATGCATGCACACACACACACACACACACACACACACACACACAAAATTCCAAGTGAAGTTACCCTCAGGTATGTATCAATGGGACAGAAAATGGAGCAGCTTTCCATTACAGAAACCCATTTTGCAATGAAAATAATAAGCTAAATGGAAGTGGCAGTTGTAAGTGGAGTCCATGGCAACTGTTCAGATGAAGAGAGGCCAGAGCTTAGGAAAATGTCTCAGATGTGATAATAATTAATTCAGTGTTGTCAATTCAGAAGGATGAAATGTAGAATGACCCTAAGCTTTTGAACTTTAAGTGTCAGGAATCTAGTGATACTATCATCCGAGAGATGAAGTTAGTGTGGTCAAGTTGATTGGGACCTAATACTCAGGAACTAAATGGAAATTTTGTCTGATAATGAGTTATTTGTGAGCAATTATATTTAAAATATATCATCAAGAATAGAAATGATAAAGTGTATTTTGCATTTGACTAGCACAGACATAATTAAAGCTTTAGAAGAGATTTTATTTTTGACACACATCATAGTAAAGAATACTTTCCAGTATATGTGTTTTGAGTTCCTATAAAACAAATTACAAGTAGCTTATGACATAGATATTTATTTTACCATAGGTACTGACAATCAATCTGTTTCTCTGTTTAGGATCCATATGTCTATAATCAAATAATGTATATAATCTGAGCTGAAGTTCTGGGTTTTCTCTGCTTTCTGGTAGTTAGCAAAAACAATCATTTTAGGACTAAGGTCTCTATCTTTCATAATCTACTAATGATTCTATATCATATGAGCATTTCTATTTTCATTTGATTCACCCACTACTGCAAATCTAGGAGAGGGTATGATGCATTCTACACTATGTTGTTCAGGTCTATACCAACCTATTAAAAGTAGTGTCTTTTTTCAGCCATCAGTAACTTAGTGAAATTACTTTCAGAAATGGTTATCTTTTGGAGAACCTCTTTTGAATTCTCCCCACTACAATGGACAGGACAGGATTACATATCTTCTTTTGTCACTTTTATTTTAAAATTGTTTTCCAACATTAAATATTGTTTCTATAGATACTCTACCCAGGGTTGCTTTTGTTTTTTATGTTATCTATGTAGAACCATCACTGAACTGAGCAACAACTATTAGCATACCTGAAACAAAAAAGGATTGTTTTTTTAATTATTTATTAATCCTTCCATTCATTTACATCTCAATGAGAGTGCTCCCCCACCTATCCACATTCTCCCACCCTGCCCCACAGTTCCAGCATCCCCCTACTCTGGGGCCTCAAACCTCCCTGGAACAAAGGACCTCCCCTTCTGTTACTGTCAGGCAATGTAATTCTCTGCCACATATGTGTCTGGAGCCGAAGATCCCTTTCGTACACTCCTTGATTGGTTGTTTAGTCTCTGGGAGAACTGGGTGGTCAGGCCTGCCTATGTTGTTCTTCTAATGGGAATGCAGTTCCCCTCTGCTCCTCCAGTCCTTCTGCCAGCTCCCCCACTAGATTCCTTGGGTTCAGCCTGATGGTTGGCTCCAAGCATCTGCCTCTGCACTGGTCAGTTGTTGGCTGGATTTTCCCAGAAACTGCCACACTTGATTCCTCTTGACCATAATTGCCTCTTGACCATGGCAACAGGGTTGGGTTTGGTGTCTGCAGACCTGATGTATCCATTCCCCAGTTGGCTCTTTAGTCTCTGATCCATTTTTTTTTTGTTATTGTTCCTGTTCTTCCTTTGGACAGGAATATTTCCAGGTTAAAAAGACTTTGAGATGGGTGGGTGGCTACATCCGTTGACCAGGGGCATTGCTTATCTACTGGAGGTGGTCTCCACAGGTTCTATCTTCCCCTTCTCTGCACATTACTGCTAAAGTAAATCCCATTGGGTACTGGGAGCCTCACATTTCTCTGGGTGTCTGGGACCCACCAGTGGCTATCCCAGTTCCTCATCCCCCCCCCCTGCTACCTACTTTTATTCTCTTCAATTTCCTGACCTTCTGTACCTCTCTCAAGTCTCCTCCAGTCTCTGATACTGCCACCCTTATTTCCTCCTCCTCCTTTTCCTTTCTCCCTCCCTTGTCCCTCTCTCCTATCTCCCAAAATCATCCTGTTTCCCCCTCAGTGCAGGATTGAAGCATCCACCCCCGATCTTCCTTATGATTGGTGTTTTTTAACAATAATCTTGGATTATATCTTACTTAATCAGGAACAATGATTTACTTTGAATCGACCACAAGAAAATCAATAAGCACATAAATAAACAACTGGAAAAAGTCTCAATATAAGGAAGACATATTTCAGAGGCATTTACTGAATTTACATTTTGTAGGAATTCCAGAGTCCTCAGTTTATAGTCAATTGGAGCAATTAATAATAATGGTAATGGTGGTGATTATGTTTAATTTGCTCTCCTGTAATGCTTTGTAGGCATTTTTCTCAAGTCAGCATTACAATGGTTAGAGAGAATCTGTTCAGTAAACACTAACTTATGTTTAGCTGTGTTAACCATAGAAGGTTCTTTGCATACAAAATTCAGTGGAATTTTGTTTTTTTTATTCATACTTCCTTCAATGTTTAGTTGTTTCAAATATGTAGGTGATACTATTTATCAAAAAACAAAAAACACAAAAACACACAAAAAAAACAAAGTCTGCCATATGGCTTAGCCAGCAAATGTGCTTCTCACAAAGAAGAAGAATCAAATTCAACCCCCAAGATCCATGGTGGAAGACAAAAACTGACTCCCTACAGTTTTTCATGTACTTTATGCTTTTACTGTACTTGTAAGTACACACATCATACACTTCATAAAAAACAAAAAAATTAATTATAATAACAACAAATTAACAATCAAATAAGAAAAAAATTAAAACTTAGAAAGGGGATACACAGGGGTAATGCTACAGGTTTAATTAAATATGGGAGGTCATTTGTTCCAATATCAAAGACTTGTTTTTGCATTTCAATTCTCCCACAGACATCAAGTTATTTTTTGAATAGTACACTAGAGTAAGAATAATCATGCAAAGGGATGCAACAGTAAATGCAGAAGTCCACTGATTTGTGGCTAGAGAGATGGAGCACCAACTAACAGTTCTTGCGTATTCTTACAGACGACTGCCTAGCAATTCCCAGCACCCATGTTAACTAGCTCACTACTGAGAATAACTCCTGTTTCCTGTGATTGAATGTCCTCTTCTGTCTGCAGTCAAACATTATCACATACTCATAATATAAATAAAAGACCTCCGTGCACCTGGATTCCTGTATAAAAAAAAGTATTGATGTTCCACAAGGTCAGGAATTCCATGAATTCCAAATAAATAGATGTGTTATTGGCTGATTCAGGGAGGAAAAAAAATCAGAAATCAGTGAATATTTGAGGAAAACACACACACACACACACACAAAACAGATTCTTTAGGAAGGACTTAATTTTGTAATAATAACACTCCCTAAGCAATTACCACAAAAATAGCTGAATTGTTTTGAGGATTGTCTACTGTGTATTTAAAAGGGAAAAGAGAAAACAGACGCCAAAGTGATTATAAGTATATTGCTCTGAAGATCCTTGACTTCATTTGTTATTTTTATTATCATTCCTGTCTGCTTCTTATCTCTGTTTCTGTCTTTATCCCTCTGTATTTCTCAACCTCTGAGTCTGTGTGTGTGTGTATTTGTGTGCACATGTCTCTGTGTCTCTCTCTCTCATCTATCTCTTTCTTTCTTTTTCTATGTGTGTGTGTGTGTGTGTTCAGAGGGTAATATAAGTGTGTGTGTTATGTGCTGAGCCTTCAGTGTCCCCTTCTCTCAATTTCCAACTTGTTCCTTTCTGACCAGTTTCTAACTGAGGTTGTTGGCCAGCAAGTACAAATAATCCTCTTGTTCCCACATCCTCTGGGTTTGTGGGATAACTGAGCCAGGTTTTCTATAAGGAGTTTGTTTGTTTTTGGATGACATGCCATTAAAAGAAACAGAGGAAGAGTGAATGTGGGGTAAAGGGTAAAGGAAAGCCGGAATGGGGCAACTGGGAGGAGTAAACTGAGGGGATACTGTGATTAGGATATGAGTACAAGAGAAAAATAAATGCAAAAGAATTCTGGAGATTTCAACCCAGCTCTTTATATTTGAACAGTAAGTACTCTTACCCACTGAGAGATTCTTCCATTCCTGGATTTTGTTTTTTTTTTTTTTTAAACTGTTTTCTGTTTCCAGTTTACCACATTGCATGTCCCCGACTGCTGATTGGCTTGGACTCTGTCAGACGTTGTCTTTCATTGTTACCTAAAGAGAGAGGAAAAAAAAAAGGAAAAAGAAATTTTAGAAGGCTTGAAAATGTTTTTCTGAATGCATATGAGAAAGTTTCTTCATTTCTATTTTCATAAAATTATTCAGCTTCACTAATGATTAGGCAAATGTGACGAATTGCTGCCTAATTAAATTTGCAGATGGTATTCAATAGTGAGGGTATATGAGGATAAAGGAATAATGCAAGAGAACTCAAAAGCCTTATGCTCTGTGCATGAGAGAATGCGAGGGCATGAGTCAGTGTGTGCAATTACATCTGGCAGCTAAAACAAGGGTGGAGGGGAAGCTACTGGAGAAAGGAGCAACTGGGTAGCAAGAAGACTGAACTTGCAAGAACAAGAGAGAGGCAGAAATAGCTGTGTGACTATTTCTGTTTGAGTTCATCCCTGCTCTAGTATATGAGAATCTCCTTTGTAAATGACCTCAGAAGAAACCCAAACAAGTACATCCCTGGTTGTACTTTTAACATTTGCCAGATGAGTAGTTCCAACTCCTGTCTCTGGAAATGGATAGCTTCTGAATTAGTCCCCGGCATGTTATCAATTCTGAGTGAAGAATTTGCATATTGTTTTGGGATCAGATATGTAATTTTTTCATGTTTATGAGTATAGATCAATCGTACAATGTAATGGGTTTCATTGTACCATTTTTTATAATGTTTACAAATAAGTAGCTTTTCTTATTCTTTTCCTATTTCTACTTTTTCCCTTCAATATTTCTAATAGCTTATTCTGTAACTTATCCTCTAAAATGCTTGGGTGAGAGTAAATTCATATGACCTTTTCTATCTGGATTATTTTATTTTTAACATGATGATCTTCAGTTTTCTCTACTTTCCTGAAAACATTTAATTCTTCTTAATTCAAAATAAATGTCCATGGTTCACAAGTACAAAACATTGTTAATGAATTCATCTGTTGATGGCTGTCCCAGCTATGTAAAGTATTTAGATACCAACAATGGTGTTTCCATATACATGCTGTCTTAGTGTCCCTGTTGGTGTAATGAAACATCAGGACCAAAGCAACTTAGAGAGAAAAGGCTTTTCAGCTTAGGCTTTCACATGGCAGTTCATCACGAATTAGAGTCACCATATAAACTCATAGTAGTAGAACATAGAGCCAGGAACTGACACAGAGTCCTGATGTAGGAAGAGTGTTGTTTACTGGCTTGCTCCTTGTGGCCTGGTAAGTCAGTTTTTTGTTTGTTTGTCTGTTTATACAAAACTATGCCCACCTGCCCAGAGATGGGACCACCTACAATGGGTTAGACCCACCTTATAAGCCATTATTTTAGAAAATGTCCTACAGATTTGCTTATAGCCAGATCTAGTGAATACTTTTTCTCATTTGAGGCTCCCTCCTCTTTGATGACTCTAGCTTGTGTCATGTTGACATAAAACTAGGCAGTACACATGTGTATTCTTGTTATCCTACAGTAATGTTAATTTGATTCTTTCAAAATTTTAATCAGGAGTGGTATATTTGGATTAAATGTTGTTTTTATTGACCATATATGATGTTATGGAAAATCTAAAACTAAATGCTAAATACAATATATATTCTTCAAGCAATTTCAAATAATTTATACATAATAAAAATATTAGCACCACACTGTGTGACAAAAGGAGAACTTTTATGTATTTTTAATATAACTCAGTAATTGAGGAAGATTCATCTTTTAGAGTAAATCTTGCCAGTTTATATATAACTAGATATTCAATGAGTACATACTTATTTTTTTGAGGTATAATACCATGGAAAGGTCAAAGAAAAGTAGTTTCTACTTATGTATATTTATAACAGATAATAATTATTTATAGTTCTATAACATAACTAAATATGAATATACTGTATTTGTCTTATAAGTTAGTATGATTTGCAATGATTGACATAAATCTCAGAGAAGCAAATGGAAGCCAAATTGATGTTTGAAATTCCATCAGATACCCAGAAGAGAAAATATTTTGTTTCAACACACATTAGATCACATTAGAAAGCCTGAGGTAAGAAGTATAGGATACTTTCACGAATATGAGCAAAAGCTAATCACTAAAACAGATAATTAGGAAACAGAATTTGAAGAAATGCAGCTGTAGACATGGCTACACTCACAGAATACCTCACAGGTCAAACTCCTTCATGTGTTCTTTATTATGAGTTGAATGGAGAGATGACAGAAGATTTTAAGGATGAATGTAATCAAAGTTACTGTGAATTAGCATGGAAAGTAGAAATAAATGGGGCAGAAGAGAAGTTAATGATGGCAACTATAAGGCTAATGCAAAGTCCAGATTACAGGGAATTTGTGGACACTGATGATACAATACAATAGTTTTAAAAGTTAAGAAGACTAGTTATTTCTGGCAGGTATCTAAATATTAGGCTAGAATAAGGAAGTGGGCTTCAGACATGAAAATGACTTTGGGCTAAGACAGGGAAGTTGGCTCAGATATTTTGGTCATCCTGATAAGCCTTTAGAAACAGTGATCACAGGACTATTCACAGAATTTTTGTTTATTGCTTTGCTTGTTCTTTGACTATTTGTGTTTATTGTCTTGCTTGTTCCTTGACTCTTTGCATCTATTGTATTGCTAGTCCCTCAACCTAGAACTGACCTGAATACTTGCATGTAATTAAAATGATATAAAAGCAAAAAGGAGGAAGGGGAATGGGATAGGGAGTTCTAAGGAAGGGAAATGGGGAAAGGGAATGACATACAAAATGTAAATAAATAAAATATCTAATAAAAAGTTTTCATAAAAAAAAGTTTAAAAAAACCAGAAGATTAAAGTGATCCAGAGGAATTGTTGATGGGTTAGATTAGGAACAAACATGAGAAAGCAGTTGAGATGAAGTGGGTAAGGATTACCTTGTAACTGTACATTAGTTGATGAAAAGATAGATGAAGATATTTTAGAAATTTTGACTCTTCTGTAACATGAAACATCAAAGCAAAAGAACAATATAGCAGGCTTTTGTACCTCCATAAATGGTTGAGTCTTGATCCTTGATCTTTGATAACAGGTTTTTGTTAATTTTTTAGAGTAATTTCTGTGTTTTGGTACAGCAATTCCTAGACACAGGATATCCACTGGATTAGATTTTCTGCAGACACTGAACTTTGGATTCTTCTTATAAGAGTATGGAGAAATACTTTACCTTGTCTTTGAGTGCAAATCTAGCCTTATTCTTAGAACCTTCTAAAGTGACTTACAGAAAGAGTAGAATTATATATATATTTTTAAAGAGTAATAGTGTATAGGTCTACAAAACAAAGTGGGATACTTGCATTTATTCCAACTCCCTATTCAAAATTCAAAAGCACTTGTGCTCTCTAGTCTGTGGAGTCTAAAGTCTTACTTTTCCCACAGATTATAGGAGTGTAACAATTACATCCATCTCTAATAGAACAAGTTTCCATGCAGGATTCTCCATACAGGAAAGAAACCCAAGGTCTATTTGAACATAAGACTAAATTCCTCCCTACCAACCATCACTGTCATAACTGACCACTCCAGCAGTGCTGCAGGTAAAGAAAAGACAGGTTGAATGACAGGAAGCACAGATCTCCTGCTCATACAAATCTAGGTGGGCAAGGGATGGAAAATAGGAATGCAGGACCTGTCCAACACAAGCAGCTTCTGCCAGACCAACATTTCAATCAACACCGTGTTAAGGCAGCCATGTGTCAATCAATAAAAGCTCCTTGGGTGGTGTCTCAGAGGACTACTGTGTCCTTGTGCTGCTAGAAAAGAGTTGAATTCTTGGGTCCATCAGTGAAATCTGTAACACCTGCTTCCCTTGCCAGATAATTAGGATGTCATCTATTTGGGTGACTTTATCCTGCCTGAAGAAATGACAGCTAATACCTGGTAGGCAGAGAGGAGTACACCATGGTTCATAGTCACTGCCCATACCAGCAGGAGCTGTCCAATATATCCAAAAGTGTTGAGTTTTATTTATTCTTTCTTTGGATAGAAAAGAGAATAACAAGACTATAATGCAAATGTAAGCACACAGACACTTAGTTACTGTTGCATACATGACTATGTACATAAACACATACTTGCACAAGGAACAAGGCACAAGAGTTCCTTTCTATCTGTCTGTGGGCATATTCATTTGCAAATCATCTATACTAATAAGCATGATGATAGTAAGCATTTTCAAACTTATGATCTGGATGCAACCATACTGAACATGTACATATATACCAAAGCACCTACTAGATGTGAAGGTGCACATAAATATTTATACACCAAATCATACATATAGGCAGTTGCACAATTTTATAGTAGCAGGTAAATGCAGATATAAGTACATATAGATTGCACTAACATAGAACATTTTTTGTGAGCACATATGAATGAAAATTCACACATGTAACACACAGGCTTTTCTCAGGAAACACTTGAACAAAGAGAGAAAATTAAGAGTACCTATGCATTGGAATTTCTAACTCTCATTGCTTGAATCATTTTTAAGTTGTAAAACAGAAACATGAAAAAAAAACAATCTCTGATAAGAAAGGTTTAAAGAGCTGTAAAATCAATTATATTTTATTTTCAAATATCATTCAGAGAATTTTGTGCTCTTTCTGGTTTTGCCTGGCGGGGAGCAAAGACCTAGCTGGACATGGTAATGGGAAGGCACTGCAAAGTTCACTGCATGGGTCAGCGCTAAGGTCAGGAAGGGCACTTTCGTCTTCTCTGGCAGGAGAAGAGAGGAGGGAGGTTTCAAGTGCCCTGATTCAAATAATGGCTATGAGGGCTATCCAATGTGACATTTGTCACCTCATTGATTGCTGAGTTTGACTTGGCCAATTCACATTAAAACATAAATGTACATGAAAGCTGGGCAGAGGCATAGAAAGGTCTTCTTTTTATTTTTGTCTAAAACAATGAGACTAAGAAGCTGAAAGAAGATGTGTAACTTCACTGATATGACCTGAAAGAAGGGAACAAAGTGTGGAACTGATTCCAGCCAGGTGCTTTCCAGGTTTACCTTCCTGCTTTCTTCTTTAGATATGTACCTTTGGACCATCTTCCCCCAGGGCAGAAATAAGTTCTCAAAGGCTTATAAATATACAATTAGTGAGCCCAGTCCATCTTGGAAATGTTTAACTTTGGACAGCAGACAGAGGGTTGATGGCTGGCCAGTGGAATTACCATAGCCAGACTTAGGTACAATATTTTGAAGAATAGTTTCTTAGATGAATCTTCTTACTGAGCATGAAATATCTTTTATTCCCAGTGCATAGTAAATGTATAGGGTACTCCAAAACCACACCTGAGTTCCAGATAACATAGCTGTATGGTGCTGAGAAAAAAATTCAATTTCACAGAACTCCTCAGAATCAAATGGACTCATCAAGAAAAGAAAAGACTAAGAAGTGGGGACAGAGAGATGGCATTGAGAAAGTAAAAAGCAGTCAATATAAGCTCCAGGTTCTTTGTTTAAAAAGAAAGTCTAAGATGTAAAGTTAGACATGAATTTTTGAGAAGGTTTAAATTAGCCAGCGCATTTGCAAATGTCATGTAAACCTGCTGCATAAATGTAAGAAAAATATTGTCCAGACATATTCTGTGTGATGTTGGTCCTTCTGATTCCCAGACTAAATTTGAGGGTCATTTTGCTGCTATCTATTAAAATCGCCTAAGCTGCCTGTCTAAGAAACATGGGGCCTGCAGGTGTAATTTCCAGGATCTTTCTTTCTGTTGCTAAGATGTGACTGGAAGGAATGTCACTCAGTGCCATGCCCATATACCATTTAGAGTAAAAGTAGTTTACAAAATGGTACAAATGAGATTTTTCACTTACAGAATTAGTAATTAGAGAACTGTCTTCCAAATTCTTCAGAGAGGAACCTGTTTGGTTTTGATGGTCACTATATTTCTAAAATGTTGACACTAGTCTTTCTCCACGCACTGCTTTGTTGTTTATATTTTAATTTTGTATATCTTGTGACATAACAAAAAGGCATTCTCCACTGATCATAACTTTGTAATTTTAAGTAATGTGCTTATAACATTCAAAGCCCTCATTTTACAACTCAGAGAAGAAAATCAGAAGAAGAAATTAAGTTGACAAGATGACATGATGATGATGACGATGACGATGACGATGACGATGACGATGACGATGATGATGATGATGGCTGCAGTTATTTTACATTTCTGAGGCTGAATCCTAGAGCCTTGATCATACTAAGCATGAGCCCTAGAGCTGAGTTGTACACTCATCTCCACACTACAGTTTAATTAGAGAACCACAATTCTTGATGGTTTTCTCTTGGGCTGTCTATTAGCACTGAGTTTTCTCTGTTTTATCATGCCCTCATTTTGCTTCATTTCCGTGTATATTTTTAAATAAAATAATATGTATTAAATCCCTCAATATGGGTTCTGGAGCATTTCAAGCATTCAACAAATGTTAACTCTGAATCCTCAGTTTATGGATTCTTTCCCAAAAAAGTCAGAAGCCCTGGGGAAAATCCAAATCTATAATCTTTCAGGATATCACATTTGTACACACAGCCTCTATAATCAGATTCCAGGCACTAGATACTTGCTTCCTTATTTACAGATTGGAAACGAGAGGCAGCCCCAATTTTGTGCCCACTGGAGGAAAGGAGAAAGCCTGACATTAAAACAATAAAATGAACCATTTCCCCTCCAGAGTTAGTCTAACACTAATAAAAGCTTCATCTTGCACTGTCATCTGCTCCCCTGTTATTCTCATGTATTTCATGCTGAATGTAAATGTGAGAGTGCTTTACCTACTTGCATGATGATGGAATGTACTGCTATGGAAGAGATACATACTATGGTTTCCTGCAAGAAAAACCTTGTACTCAAAGACCCCTTCCTTCCTTCTTCACTGAGCTGTCATGTAAGGATCACAGAACAGTAGAAACCAAGAAAGTAGGACCCTGTCTTTTTCATGATTGAAACAATTGAAACAATTCCAATTGTTTCAATGCTCTATGGTACAAAGCAACAAAAATATTGGTTTTGAAGTCATTATATTTGTCTCATCTCTGCACATATCACTCTCCTTAATGAAATCATTATTTTGCTTATGCATTCTCTTCATGAGCAGGCGATACAAAGAGGTGTCTATTCTCAGAACCAGAAATATTCTCCTGAGTTATCTAAACCTGTGATTTTATAACTAGTATGCATTAAGATTATCTGGAGGTTTTATATAGCAGTTTCTTCTGAATTGAAACATTACCTGTATGAGAAAGAGAGACAGAGAGTCTCATAAGATTCAGTAGGTAAACAAAAGTCAAGTGTCTGAGTAAATAGAAGTTTATTGAAAGTCATTCCTCAGAATTATAAAAGGAATAACCAATTGTCAGGGTAACAGAAAGACTCTGACCAGCTGAGGGGCAAGAAATGTCTTCCACTTGCCTGAAGGTTGTGCGTAGGGCTTTAGGATTTAAGGTTTCCTAAGTCATCAGGCATGCTGGTTTGGGCTTTGGGTGGTATATCTGTTTTTAAAGCAACCTTAATCCTGTAAGTAATGTCTCACCCATATTTTTGTTAGAAACCGAAATTTTAAGAAACAAACAAACAAACCAATCAACTGGCTCACTGATTGGATTTTGGTCCAAATAGTTACTGTGGTCTGATGTGGGTTCAGTTTTTGAGGTCAGCTGACATGTGCATGTTTTATCTCCATTGGAACACTCGCACAGCACAAGTGCTTATTGAAACTCAGATTTCTGTACTACAGTCCCAGAAATTCTATCTCATTGAGGAGGTAAATGTCCCAGACATCTTCATTTCTAACACATTTCTAGGTGATGCTGCTGATGCTGACCTTGGACCATGCTTTCTTGAACAGTAACATAATCCAGTTGGGGCATGACACAGATTCCAGTCTTTTTTTTTTTTTTTTTTTTTTTTTTTTTTTTTTTGAGACAGTTTCTCTGTATAGTCCTGGCACTCACAACTCACTCCATAGACTAGGCTGGCCTTGAACTCAGAAATCTGACTGCCTCTGCCTCTCAAGTGCTAAGATTAAAGGCGAACACCACCATGCCTGACTAGATTCCAGTCTTGATTTGATGTGATTTCTCATTTTTCCAGAACAAAACAGCAGTAGAGCCTGTAGGTGATAATAGTTGATTGGAACATAAATATAGGAATCACTTTGACCATGATCATGGTGAGAAATGGGGAAGCAAAGAAGCCATCACATCTGCATTAATCTTCCCTGTAAACTACTGGGGAGTTTATTGATATGCCTATGAAAGAACCAGAATTTACCACATACAAGTAATTAGAAGGCCAGATTCATTCAACACTAATTGACAGTCAGGTCTTAAGAATTTACCTCTCTGATATTTCCATCCTGGCTTGCGCATGGGATTAAGCCACTCAGACAATGCCATTTTGTCTTATAAACACAGGTTTTTTGAGGTAAAAATCCAAGGAATATATAGGGATAAACCTATTTTTGCACAGGACATAAGAATAGACAAATCATAGTTTAATATTAATACCAGTGGAGGAGGTATAACACATATCTTGTTAGGGGAGTCTGACCAAGGTGTTTTGTGTTTGAAAGAAACTTGTGTAAGTGAACTATTTTTCTTTGGGTCTTGTAATATCTAAATAGAATACTATTTCTATATCCATAATATGAACAGACATAGGCTTAGGATAAAGTGATGGACAGTGAGAACAGAGTAGGAAGATAAATAAGAAGTAATTTGCTTCTTAAATGAAGTTACTGAGGCAACCCACAACCAGAGCTGCATTTTTTTGGATTGGGTGTCATTATAAAAAATAAATAGTGTCATTGTTTAAGACAGTCTTAATTAGAGTTTTCTACCTATGGTTCCTGTAGCTCATAGCATATTGATTTTCCAAAAATCAAAAGCAGAAATTATACAGATCATTCAAATTATCCAAGTTCTAGAAACATCTTCTATTAGCTTGATAGAGCTGCAGAATCATAGAAGCCACATAGTCACACAAAATCAATAATATCTTTATGAAACAGTATTGTAGAGCTCTGTTATGGTCAGGTTTTGATGCACTGACATATTAGCCATTGTGAATATTACCATGATTTTATTACTGACACTTTGGTGCCTCCTTCTTATCCTCATACTCCCTGATCCTTATTTAAAAATATAATTACATCAGCCTATGGAAATGTATCCAAATCTGTAATTGATTGCTGGCTAATTAGTCTGGAAGGTAATTTTTCTGTAGGAGGTAGTTTTCCTAAATATTAATGAGCAATTAGAATTCTATTCTGAAAACAGATGACATTGAGTTGAGAGTAACCAGAAAGAGGTAAAGAATAAAATAGTATTCAAGTAAACATGCTCCTAAAATGAGGTTTAGGATGTGGAATTCTATTTTTTAAAGACTGATACCTAGTAATTTGAATGAAAGTAAATGAACCTGCTCCAGTATGACCCTCATAAATAAATGAGTCACCTACCAGGAGAAGAAACAAATACAACTATGTAAACCAGAAGCAATGTCTGCCTCTGCCATCACTGAGAAGCCAGAGTTTGAGTTTAGCTTGAGATACCCCACAGCACAATGTACTTATAACAACTTGTCTAGAATTTCATAGTGTAAAAGAAGTTGAACTTAAGAATAATAGTTTTATGGTCAAATAAACTTGGAAATTATTGTGAAATGATCATAATGTTGTCAGTGATTTTGTTGTATGTGTATTGACTGAAGGTTATATTTATTTTTTAATTTTTTATTGGATATTTTATTTACAATACAGATGTCATTCCCTTTCCCCATTTCCCCTCCCTAGAAACTCCTATCCCATCCCTCCTCCTCCTTTATGCTTTTATAACAGTTTGATTACATGCATGTATTAAGGTCAGTTCTAGGTTAAGGGCCTAGCAATATGATAGATGCAAATAGTCAAGGAACAATCAATACAATAAACACAAATAGTCAAAGAAAAAGTAAGACATTAAACCCAATTATGTGAACACTCTTGTGATCACTGTTTATGAGGGCTTATCAGGATGACCAAAGTATCTAAGCTAACTTCCCTGTCCTAGCCCAAAGTTATTTCCATGTCTGAATCCTACTTCCTTGTTCTAGCCTAAAATTTTGATTACTGTCTGAGATTACTTCTTTGGTCTAGCCTAATATTTAGGTTCCTACCTGAGATTATGAAGGTTATATTTAAAGTTTTAACTATCTCCAGACCTTGGCTAAAATTCCCTCCTAGGAAGCAGTTCTTGTCATTCACAGTTGACTCGTCTAACAATGCTCTTTCTATCCAGCACTCAGTGTAATGTTTTCAAAATGCAAATAAATTTGGTCCACTGTTCTGCTCAGAGTGCATTCAAAATTTTTACATTTACATATTTCCTTACACTGTCAATAAACCCTTTCTTTAACTACAATACATTCTTCCTCTTGCTTTCATTTTGTAGGATATAGCGAGACATCCCATGTGATGTACATGCTTAAATATTTCCTCAAAAATGTTTTCAATTTCACTTACCTTTTTGAAAACCTGTTGGGACCCACACTAGGCCCACGTTCGGGGGTCCAAAAATGTTGAGACCTAGGCTGCCCCACTTTGGGTGGCCTAAAATGTTGAGGCTCTCTCCACTCTGCCCTTGGCGGCCACTGTTTCCCGGCCCAAGCTGCTGCTCCGGTCTGCTGGTCAGGGTTCAGCAAGAGAGAGAGTGAGGACGAACTTGAAGAATGGAGACCAGACAGAGTATGATTCAATCCCGTTTATTCTTCAGTCTCTCTTCCTAGTCCAAGTCCCAAGTCCTGAGTTCCTAGTTCCTAGTTGTACTCCTTGTTCTCTTCCAAGTGTCTAATGTCTACTCCTACTCCTAGTGTCTGAATCTCTGTTACTCCAAATTGTTCTGTTTAGAGCCAAGTGTCTTCTACCTAATGTCAAGTAATCTGTTGCTTTCTCTGTCTGCCTCTAACCTTTTCTATGTCTCACTTCTAAGCCAAGACTTCAGATCACGCCTTTAATCATGCCCTTAGGTCCTGTCTCTAAATCTGATCTCTAAGTCACACTCTTAAGTTTCACACCTTTAATCTCACACACCTTTAATCTCACACACCTTTAATCTCACACACCCAAGGAAAGTCCTGGGTATCTAAAGCGAGATCTTATCAGAGTGTTCTCAGCTGTTGTAGGCTATTGTAATCCAAG
The DNA here is from genome assembly GCF_011762505.2 of Arvicanthis niloticus. Taxonomy (NCBI): domain Eukaryota; kingdom Metazoa; phylum Chordata; class Mammalia; order Rodentia; family Muridae; genus Arvicanthis; species Arvicanthis niloticus. The sequence continues at coordinate 79,570,144 of NC_047662.1, read as the reverse complement.
TCTCATGTCAGGTATATGGCTCAAGATGGCTACAAAGCTGATAGCTGCTTTCTGCTAAAAGTAGGCCCCCAACAAAAACCCTTTACATATTCCTTGGAAGAAGCAAGTCAAAATTCATCATGGTATATCTATTTACGTAATTAGCTACTAATGTGTGCCTTTTTTTTTTTGGAAACTATCTAAAAGGGATTATAAAAAATGTTGCTTTATTTATCTATCATATCCTAGTGTCTAGTGTATGACTGATGTATGTGGGACAATTAGTAGATATTTATCTAGTGCCTGAATAAGCTGTGAATCACTGACAATGCTAAAGGCTTCTTGAATGTAATTGGAATATGAGGGTTTTTTTTTCCTTCTTCTTCTTCTAGCCAGGAACAAATATTCCACAGCATATTTTCTGATAAATACTTTTCTGAAGTCAATTCCACTCCTCCTAAGTGTGAAAAGAGGAATATATGTTATAACTACATTTCAAGCTCCGACTAGCTGTGTGACCATGGGCAAAGTTATTTCAAGCTTGAGACTCACTTGTAGAGTGATGAGGCCACACCAGATAATCTCTTCAATCCCTCACAGCACCCAAGGCCTGAAGTTCTAATTATATGGAAGGAGTACCACTTACACTTTGGTCATGGCAAAAGCTCTTGAAGAGTACATCAGTTCAGACAGACCTCATTTCATGTTAAGGCATTTTAGTCTAGGAATGGTTGATCCAGGAAGACTGTGTAGCGTATTCAGCTGACCATGACCCTTTTCACAATATCCTCCCCAGTATGTTTATAGGGAGAAGTGGGGGATGGATTTTGAAAGATATGTGAAGGAAAATATTTGTACTTGTTTGAAAGATGTCCAAAGATCATTAATTAATGGCATTACTGAGGTCAGAGCCTAGGAAGATCTAGTGATGTCCTTTCCACCATTTTTTCCTGCTCTGTTGCACAGATTTAGTAGTGTTTTGGGTGTAAAGCTACTGTAAACAGACAGCTTTTGTGGAAATTTACCAGCCTGAGTAGTCATAGACCTCGTAAATAGGCAGCCTTAGTGGATATTACCAACTTAGATAAGGACAAGTGAATCATAGGCAGAGTCATAGTGACCTGTTCCCTGAACCTGTACCCAGCTGATACCCTGTTCTGAAAGATACCTGTACTCCCCCTGAACATCTATGCTCCCATGTCATCCCCTTCCCCACATCCTGCATTTCTCTGTTTATAAACCCCCTGTGTTAAAAAGTAAAATTATGATCTTATAATAATAAAAAAAGAAAAAATCCCTACTGTTGTATGATAAACATAGTTTCTATGTTTAATCCAATGGATAAGAAAATGTATCAGTAATGAAGCAGAAACCTGTCTATGAAATATACAAAGCTTTCCAGATATGGAATGGAACGTTGGGGTATATAGCGAACTTACCAAGACTACCTTGATCAGGAAAAAATTGGGCATTCTGAGGAAACATTTTCAGATGTCACTGGAGGGAGAACCCACCCTACATATTCTATTTTGCGGGGGAAACTGTAAAATCCTCTAAAATTTTATTCATTTCAAAAATTCTTTCTATAATGTTAGTTGTTATCCAACAAAACAACAGATTCTCTGCAACATATATTCAGGTCGTTTTTCCTGGCCATTATTTTGCATATTCTACCAACACATAAGGTCCCTCAAAGATTCTGTATGGTAATTCCACTCTTTCTTTATAAAACCTCTCATATCTTCTTTTTGCGTATGACATCCAGTGAAAAAGAAAGACATAAAAAGAAAACAATTCCCTATACTAACCCATGCCCCCTCCACTTTTCTGCAGAATACTTATCTTTCCCTATTTTCTCACCACTTTCTCCCTAGTATAACAAAGGCATTTGCCAATCAAATGAGCCACAAACTCAAAATAGAAGGAAAGTTTACATGTGCAGGTGAATACATCTGCCCATCAATCAAGGTACTCCCCTTTTGTACTATATTTCTAAAAACCCTTTTAGTGAAAACAGCAAGATTAGCTCTATTATTGAAATCTTTCTGATATGCCATTATCTGCCTATAAACACCAGAACTTCTATGGTATTGTATTTTTTTCTTCTGTATAAGTGTGTGGAGGAATAAATGTGAAACCTATTTTCTCCCTGCTGCACAATTGGAAAGCAAAAATGACTTACCTTGAAGTGTTGTTGAAACGGAAAAGAAAAATAAACAATTTCAAAGACTAAAGAATGGAAAAAGGATAATAGAGAAAAAAATGATTGAAATACCCATTAAGGCTCTAGGGTAGTGTAAAGAAATAAGAATCACATATCTGTCACATCATTTCAGTTGACATGTTTGTTTACCAACATGTGGCTTTGCTGCTGGCAGAAAGAGCTGTGTAAGAAATCATGTTGTGATGTTTCTCATGTCTCTCTTTGGACATCAAAGAGTTTCATCCAAATATATTTGGATGATTTAAAAGTAAATGATTGAAAGAGAAGCATGTGGACTAAATTCCCTTTTGGAATGTGCTTCATTAATTTCAGAATGTGAGAGTATCTGCAGGCTGGACAGCAAAAGGTTTTCTTGCTTTCAAGCCCCCTTGAACACTGTTTTGAGCCACCCTCACTCTAAGCTGCTTCCTCAGACTCTATGGTACATCTGTGATTTTAGAATTTTGTCTTCCTTTTATCTTTCGATCGCCTTTCTTTTTACAAAGAGTGTTAACAATTTCTTTGGCACAACACTGGGCTCTATGCCACAGAGAGACAGCAGGCTTTCCTAGCCTCAGAAATCCATTGTTTAGTATATATCAATAATAAAAAGCAGGCCATTTGGAGTTCTTAACTTTTTATACACACCACTTATTTATAATTCACAGTGAGTAGATAATAAAACTAGGCTCTATCTCTTAAACATTAAAACTAGAGTGATATCCTCATTTTGCTTTATACTTTTTTCCTGTATTTGCATGATACTTCATCATATAATCTAGGTTACTTAAGCAGAGACATGTTACAGAATTTACACAAAATGAATATGGTAGAAAATACCCCAACTGGAATCCAGTTTCCATAGACTGTCTTTAGCATGTTTATAACCAGTATCTATTCCTTTTTACCTATATATTCGTGTCACTATAAGTCACTGATACAGACTAGAGTTGGTCTTTTTCCTGAGTTTTATTGTGTAGGATTCTCTGTGACAGAGGTCTCCATCGATGGTTAGTGAATAAGTAAAAAGCAATTTGATGAAATCCATTAAGTTTGAGGTGCTAATGGAAGCAGGACAGAGCACTTGAAAGTAGATTTAATTGAATGTATCCTTCAGGATATTCTGTGCTTAACCTGATATCCTCATATGAACTTGGGAAAATGAGCATAAAGGTCCAGTTTTAGAATTTTCATCTGTACTACAGAATCAGCATCTCTAAGGATATCAGACCTCCGGTGTTCAAGAAAGTCTTGGCTTACAAAATGGATGTACTGACATGTCTCCAAAATTTCTCATGAGAAAGACTCCCAGGAATGAACATTAGAAAAAGATTCTAATGAGATGGGAGATGAAAATATAATGCGTGTGGCTTGACAAAGAATGAAATCTATTTTAAAAACACAATTGGGAAAGCTGGTGATGTAAATGAGCTTGCTTTGCGTTTATTCTCAGGGCGGTGGTTGTTAATAAATCTGTGGTTTTGGGGATCAGGAAGCATGAGAGGAGATAGATCAGCATGTCAGAAAGAGACAGTTCTGGAGTTTGTGTGTACTCTATCTCTTAATTGTCATTTTGACGTTCGATGGATTATATATTCTGGTGAATTTTAATACCGCTCCGTAAGGTATTTGCTTGGATGTTATGCAGGTTAGCTGGGTAAAACATCCAAGGCCACATGCATCTATTAGCTTCTTAAAATGGCAGCCCTGGATCTATTGTTAAAGACTGGTGAATCATGTATCAGCATGAAGCTGTTTTGGATTTCCAGAAGATTTACCTGCAGGGGAAAACACAACCAGAATGTAGCAGTATAATCCCCTGAGCTGCTTCTACTCTGAGACATAACAAAAGAGATAAAAAGAGCAAGATACACCGGCTATTTTCTTCCCTTTTGAAATATTATTGACTCTTCACCATGCCTTCCCTATCATGGTGTATTAAATTGTCTGAATCTATGCACCAAAACAAACAAATCCTCCCTCAGTTTTCTTGAGGCCAGATATCTTGTTGCAATTAGAAAGAAAGTACCTAACAATATACTGTACTTTCTTGTTTTTCTCCGCCAGTAATATTTTACAACCAGTTGAAATATCTAGAAAAATTCACTTGTGAATTCTCTCCCTATATCAGGCTTTATTGCAACAGTTGCTATAAACTGCTGGGTTATCACTTATTTCCTTCCCTTGTATATTCATGTCTCTTATGGAGAGCATGTATCACTTAACATGATAATGGTTATTAGTGGGGGGTCATGACTTATTATCTACCAGCACTTTCATCAGATAAAAATGAAGGTATGAAGGAGCACACTGAGCCAAGGTGTGTGTAATAGGAAAAAAAATCAAATATTATTACAAATTGGCAATGTGTATATTTGAGGGAAGAACCAGGAGTATCAATTATATTCCTAGTTTTATTATTGTATTTACCTATTTTAAATACTAGTTGGGAAATCACATTTTTTAAAATGGAAACTTAAATTTGTGAAGTTGTAAGGGGGCAGAAGTAATATATAAAATGATTAAACACAATTTCTCTGAAAATAAAAAAAAAAAGAATTGCTTATGTTGTATAGTGTAACTTACTAAACCCAACAATCCAGAAAGCTAGATAGCCCTTTGTAAATGAAAAGCAAACAAAAGATTAAGGCTCAGAAAGTCAAAATATGCTTACAAAGTTTAACTGAGTCACCTAGGGCCAGCTTTTTAGCTGAGATATCAGAATTCTTTTCCTATAATCTCTAACCCAAACTTAGTGCTTCTTGATTCCAAACAGGCAGAATATATATATAACAGATAAATTCTTCTATCTCATTCAACATCTCTTTTTAGAAACTTTTAATTAGTCTGCAAATCTGAGCCATTAATACTAATTGTTATTAAGTGTTAAGCCATCCTTATTCACTTCTTGCCAGCACCTTTCCTTAAGCACCCCACTCTAAGACTTCTCATTTCAATTGTTATATTTTTTTTTTCACCAGTGGGTAGTGAAGCTTTCCTAATGACCTCAACTCATTTGAAGACTTTCTAGCTTCAGTGCACAACACCAATAAAAAAAGAAAAAAAAAAAAGGAAAATTACACTAGGTATTCCTAGGGCTTACTCCTGCTAAGAGGAAAACTGATTCTCTGCTTACTATCCCATGTTAAGGAACCCTCTTTTGTGGAAAGACCACTAGAGCTTAATAGTAGAAGGTATTTTTTCCACAATCCATCACTTTCCCAGTATATTAATCATCAGCGCCTTCTGTGCACAGTAGGTATGTAGCAGATTCTGATATGTTGCTAGATGCAATAAATTAATATATAAGTTACAGTGGTGAAAGGAGAATGAAGGAAAGTTTTATTAGCTGCTGAATTTTGACATAGAATATGAACAGTTCTTAAGTGACTCAAGTGCTCTAAATGATACTCAGGTAGTGTTATATAAAAATGTACACATACCAATATTAGAAGCTGCTTGTGGATTGGTGTATAGCAGAACACACAGCACTTAATTTTGCTGATTATTGCCTACTTGCCAATCCTATTCTAACCACTCACTTGTGATTATTCTTTTAAGCATCACTATGCTCATATCATACATTCTTGCTTCTTGTTTTAATTTTTTTCTGGGTATGGAGAACAAGTAGCAAAAGAATACACTCTAATCATTGTGTTTACAATCTAAGGTATGTTTCTGAAATATCTGCACCATGGTACAATTTGAACACAAAGACATGTTTCTCAAGACATGGAATTTGCTTTCTAAACCTTTCAAAGAGCACACTCTCATTGAATTTAATCCTAATGAAGGGAAGACAAAACAGAAGCAGACAGATCTCTGAGTTTAAGGCCAGCTTGGTCTACAGAGTGAATTATATCTTAAGTTCAACGAGTAATGGTGGTATAAGACTATGCTTGGCTCCCCCTACCTCTTACCCACTATCATGGAAGAGTAGACACAGAGTATAAACCTGAGTCCATAATCAGAACAGTGATAGACCTATAATGACTATGGTTAGCTGTATATCTCTTACACCTTCACAGTACTGAGTACTATACCTGACCTGCTGTGTTGGCTGCTCAGAGACTTAATGTTTCCAATCTGAAGAAATATAAAGGCATTTTTCTTATAAAGCCTGGGAAGGAACATTATTAGGAATCTTCATTCTACTGGAACTTAACAGATACATTTTACATTGCCCTCCTTGTATTTCCAGGAATGTTTACACCAGCAGGAAGAAAGATATACAACAAATATGTTTGAAGTTAGAGATTATTATCTCAATATTGTATATAGCTTATCTACCAAGTATAGAAAGAAAAGAAATTCTTACATACCTCATGGAGTGGGTGACTTCTGTTGGCAAGAGTAGGGCTATCATAAGACTCTTGGTCTTCACCAAAACACAACTAAGGTGCTAAAACAATTTTGTTTTTCCTAACCTTGTAGATGCCTAGGCTAGGTTCCCATGACTAGGTTTTATGTCTTTGACAGAGCAATACCAAATGCATTTTAAGAAGAAATATCCATTGGCCACAAGTCTTAAAATGGTAGAACTTGGATTAGATCCAAGATGTGGCTAAAATCAGATCTTTATATAACCTATGGTTTGAAAGAAAGAGACCAGAAGTGTTTCTAAATCAAAGAGACCAAAGCAAGAACAATCAAAATTATATTCCCCATTTGAAGGTGTAAACATCAGGACCAAAGGCATAGAGGCAACCCAGTGAATGCTGTGAGCTGACAGTAATGAAGTCTATCAGCTTTTAGATTGAATAAGATACAAAAATAAACTAACAAGAAAACCAAGGACTCAGATGCTTAATTATCTATTTCATGATTGAAAATCTATTATTGCTTCCTTCTGCTTAATTACAAAGGATTGTGTATTTCTCTAAAGGAAAATCTTCAGGGTTCTGGGTTCTAGTGCATTGACATGCAAATTAATCTACAAAACCCAGTAACACCTCAGGTGATCAATTATTAATTCTTCCTGACTGTAGACACAGAACAACAGCAACAATATCAACAAAACTGGAAAAATAATATTAATAATATGCCAATTTATCCCAGTGTTATTTATATATGTGCTGTCCATTTTATTAAACTTTGTTAGTGTGGTGGCTCTTTCCAAGGGATTTCTATATTAAAATTATGGATTTTAAGGGTTACAGGCATTATATACAACTTCACTTTCCCTATGAAAGCTACTGTTATTCTCCAGGAGTCTTATCCCAGAGTGTTAAGAGAAACTTGGAGCCAGCAGAAGAGAAAACTTGGACTTAGTACTAAGTCCAGGTCAACTAAGTGAGGTCAACGTGGTCATCAGCATTGACCCAAGACCATAAAGGGCAATGGTGTCACTCAATAAACTAGGATGAAAAACACCTATGGACGTTTTTATGGTTTCAAAAACATATGACTTTTGTTGGTGTCCAAATCATGTCCTCAAAAAGCATACATCAGAAGAGCTATTAACTGAGGGAACATTTACTGGGTACTTAGAAACTACTGTTTTTCCAGAGAAGTTACCATATTAACCTTAAATTTCTTTAATTTAAATATGCATGGTATCATTTTTAGATAAATACTAAAAGAACGGAAGATTATGTTCTAATTTAGAAAAGAAAAAAAATCCACTGATCTCATAAAAGAGGTAAAAATAAAGAAAATTAAATACAGATTGGTATAAATATTCATAATACTTTATTGGAACAAATAAAATTTATAACAAAATAGGTATAAATTTAAGAGTTTAATCATACTTAATGTATATTATATATATATATATAAAGATATCCATTAGTATGTAAACAACTTTGATAAGAAAATATAAAGCACCAGAATATCCCCAGTTTGAATAGTATCAAGTGAGAAGGTATGATGTGAAAAGACCCCACAGCCTTTGTGTAGTTGATTAAATTTCAAATGACTTAAAAATCTACTGGCAGGTAATGAAAAAGCAACCAAACTATAGAAAACAATACACAATATACTAAAAGAATATTATAAGTATAAACTTACAATCACTTATTGAAAGAAACTGTTTAATTATGTGAAAGTGTATACTTATGACCATTTAGGTAAGCCATTTTTTTCTGTACAAAAATATGGTATAAAAGAAAGAAAGTGTATTATAGTAAAAAGTTTCAAAGCATTTCTCAGTAAATAATAGAGGATAGAGAAGACATGGCTAGGAAAAAGATGAAGTTTGATTATTAGAATACTCACAATTAATTTTCATGGAGTTTTAAATAAATGACTATTTTTTATATTATATTAATTTACTACATTTTCTGATAAAAGCGAATTTATTAAAAATCAAGATGAATATATTGAAGTATATGTACATGTGTGCATGATCACACACACACATATATACATACATATATATATATCTTAAGATTAATTTCTACAAAAAATGTCTTTCAGAGATCAAACTGATGGAATGGTCAGCCACTCTCATTAAATATTTTTTTGGAAAACATACTCTTATTGTGGAAAGAATATGCAAAGAAAAGTATACTATCAAAAAAAACAGGCCACAAAGAGCATAAAAAACAGCTAAACAAAAATACTAGTAAACTACAGTCAATAAATGATTTTAAAGTCAAACTAGTATGAATTTATTCCTGAAGTAATTAATACTAGAAACTTTGTAAGTTTCTTAAATCATATTATATGACATAACATAATTTATCCTCAGTTGATGAAATTATTTTATTCAATTGTGAAGTTAAATTAAATTTGTCTTAAACCTCCATAAGCAACAAACTGATATATTTTTATATCTACACAATTAAGAGAATATTATTATACCAAAGACCAAATTTTACCTTATTAGCAGCTGAGCTTTAACCAATCACTGATTAGAATCTGATTTAAGAACAACTATATAGCCATGTTCCGCAGACATCAAGAAAGGCAAGTGTCCCACAACAACATAGCAAGCTGTTCAGTTGTTTTTTATGTGTGGTTTCCCTTCTCTGTCTATGAATACTGCCTTCCCATATTGACAGGTGGAGTCCTGAATACCTCAAAACTCAGATCATGACAGTGAGTGTTAAATACTTTCCTCAGAAAGCTCTACTAAACTTAATTGTCAAAATTTGTTAAATATTACTAAACTTGGTAATCACTAATAATGAAGATCCCTTATAGAATAATGAAAAACCAAAATTCCTTAACTAAATCTTCTAGTTCTATTGTTTCTCCAATTTTCAGAGATCAGATACTAAGGTGGATTTAGTCAGAACTGTTTCCCAGAGAGTCTTATAATTGGATACTTGCTACTTAGTTAATGATTCTGTCAGGGAAACAGGAGATTACTTTGAAAGTAGAACATGGCTCACAGAGGTGGGCACAAGAGTAGTCATTTGAAAGTTCAGTCATATTGCTTTGCCTTGCTCTCTGACCCAGTGTCTTACTTCCTTAGTTACATGACATGACATGTTACAGCTTCCCTCTCCCTGCTACATAGGAATTTCCCGTGCCACCATAACTTCCCAGGCAAGATGAAATGCATCATTGGCAACCAGTAACCAATCCTCTGTCCCCGGAGTTGCTTCTGTCATATATTTTATCACTGTGAGACATATGTATATGTACATATATGTTTATGTACAAGTTAGAAGAATAACTGATATATATTTTCAGAGATCAGATGCTTACTGACATATATACATGTATATACATATATATATGTCAGTATATCTGATACATATATATATGTCAGTATATCTGATACATACATATATATTATACTTTTACATATATATGTATATATGTATATATATGTATATATACATACACATATATGTGTATGTGTATATATATGTGTATATATATATATACACATATATATAAAACTTTATATATTGATAGCATTCAGATACTGGGGAAATACTATCTACAGCAGATGTTAAGCACATAATGGTGTGGGCCATTGAAGGCTTATTGTTCCTTCAGAACTAGGAAACAAAGAATGTTCTATTCCTTGTAAATCCCTAATCTTGAGGATTTGCTTATATCAATAAAAAGCAATCTAGTATAGTGTATTAAGTATAGTTTTTAAATAATAACTAGAGAAATGCAAGGAAGAAGCCTGTTAGCAATGAAAGTAGCAAAAAAATAGTTTTTGAGAAAATCAAGATGGTGTTTAATTACCAAAGCTAATTTGAGTAGTTTCCTACAATGTGGAAAACTACACCTCAAATAAAACAGTCATAGAGCTTTTAAGAATTTTTGCTACACCTGCTTAATTAATAAAATTTTAAAAACAATTGGGTCAAGTGAAACAAAACTTTATTAAGCAAAATACAAAAGAACAAAATATAAATAAATCTATAGATTGAGTTCTAATTCAGGGTGATATTTATTATTTACTCATTAAAAGAATAATTTTGAAAACTCATTAGTGCCAATGGGTTACTATACAGAATGCAGGGAGACTTCTAAGACATAAAGCATAGAGACACAAAACCAAACCAACAGTAACAAAAAGTTGAAAAGATAAAATTGGCAAAAGATTTTATTTCATCTTCTACTACAAAGGAAATATAGCTTGTTTGCAGCAATAGAAAAAATATTCACCACATTGGAATCAGAGACAAGTAAAAGAATCGTCTATTCACACCCAGAAGACTAAAAAAATTGAAAAATTCTAGCAATGATAGATAGTAGTAAGAATGAAGAACAAAGTAATTTTCACTCAGTAGAAGTAGGTGTATAAATTGCTGCTACTGTGTGGAAAAATAGCTCAGTCATTTTGGGCAAAATACATGTTTGTTGCATCATAAATTTAAACAATTTGCTCAATGAGAACAAGCAAGGAGTTAACTTACAAAAAAAATATTAAGTGGGGTTAATAATGTTGGTGATGGAACAGAGAAATATTCTGATGAAGAACATATGGAAAACTTTAAAACCAATAATCAATAATATTTTATTTCTTCAACTGTGAAATATACATGGTGATAACTTACTATTTTTTGATATTGCACATGTATTTTATTATTTTTATATATACAGTATACTTTAGTATATAACCAAGGATAAACTTTAAAAGAAGCAGTGGTCACAAGGTGCCATATATTGCCTGAAGAAAGAAGAGTTCAGTGGAATATCTGAACTAATAGAAGAAAATACTACAGAGGTCAATGCTCATAAACTAACATGGGATTATCATAACAGTGATCAAGGGATCCAGTAGGTAAGAACACAAATATTTGATGAGAATTAAATGCAGACTGAATAACAATCAATAAACAATAGTGAATTTAATGAGCAATACCAGCACAACTATGTGTCACTGTGAAACCAGACATGCCCCCAAATCCCAACTACTTATTCAAAATCAAATTTTACTTTATATAATTAAGAGCTATATTAAAATAAATATTTTATGTGCTAGAGAGATACATCAGTGTGTAAAGGCACTTATAGCCCAGTGTAACACTCTAAATTTGATCCTGGAAACTTATAAAGTTGAAAGGAAAAAATGGCTTGAGAAAGTATCTTCTGATTTTCATGGGGGAACTGCTACACACACACACACACACACACACACACACACATACACAAACACACCACACATACATGAAGAAAAAAGTATGAAAGCAAGAGAGAGAATAAAATGTAATATTTAAAGATATGCTTCTTAAATAAATGCAAATCATTTATTTGATTTTTTTTCTAGTAATGAAAGTCTTAATGTTAACTAATTCAGTCATCAGTTACTTAATTGAATTCCAGACAAACAATAGAGTTTAATAAAATGTAGCAAAAATGACAGATGGCTGCTGTTTATTCATTAGAATTATATTTTCCTCAAAAGGAAAAAAACCACATTGGATGAAGTAGCTTTCACATAGGTTTTTCTCATAAAATCATTGCGAATTCCTAACAAGCTCATAAAAAAGATATACAAAGTTGCTGAGAGTCTGAATTGTAAAAATTAATGTAATAATCAGCTCATACTTCAGGTTCATTAAATGTCTGTGGATCTATCTAGTCACAGCCATTAAAATTCAAAATACCCTTAGTATTTAAAAAGAATTATTTTACTAATAGTTTAAGATGTTTATATGATGCATTTTGATCACATTCGCCTACCTTCTCCTATACCCTTTCCAGTTTTCCCTTCTTACCTACTCAATTTAAAAATTTTCATGATTAAAAACTAATGCCTGGGAGGTACCAATGCCCTGGAGGTAACACTCAGGTTTCTAGTTGGACTTTAGGTCCAATCAATAAGTGGAAAATCATGCCTTGTACTGGAACATTAGCCTATTACCCAGGGAGAGTGGATCTTGGAGAAGAACCTACAACTCCTTTTAATATAGCAACTTAATTCCTAGACTCTTCTGCATACTTGATCTTATATTTCACAGATAATCATATTCCTCACCCCTCATCAGTTAAACTTCTCTGCAACAGGCAGACCATTACACATGACTACAAGAAAACGAAATGCAGTTTTGTGTAGCTCCATCTCAGTAAATGCATCTAGAAAACACTGAACCTTAGTGTCTGGGAAGATGGTAGAAAAAGGTGCAGAAAATTATAAGAGCCAGAGGATAAGGGAGCTTTTTATGTGATTATGTCTCTTTGGAATCCAGAAGCTGTACCCATAAAGTCTCATCGACATGACTACTTAAACAATGACAACAATAAATATGGTAAAGAGGACAGGGGAAAGTGTAGACACTTCAACCTAACACAAGGAACTTGAGACTATTAAGAAATGCTGAGAGTAGCAGAAATACTCCGTGTGGAATGAGTACACAAATAGTTTATATAATACCAAGTGATCTGCATAGAAAACATATACAACTAACATTATTCAGACTGAGCAGCTTGTAATTATGTGTTTAATATACACGTGTATATCCATATGCATTTATGTATATAACAGTAATTAATACAAACAGAGTGGACAAAGCTTAGAGTGAGGAGAGGTATATGAGAGGGTCAGGAGCGAAGAACTGGAAAAGGTAATGATGTAATTATAATCTCAAAAATGAGATGAATAATACAAATATCCCTATTAAGTCAAGTTCTTGTTGAGCATATACTCCCAAGAGTCGGACCTACACAGGAGTGTAGTCACACATAAGGCACACAAATCCCAGTACAGAAATAAGAAGGTGGGCATGAAATCCCAGCACTAGCTTAGAAACTGTTGGCAATTATTAGGTGCAGGAAGAGTGGGAGTCAGTTTTATTTAATGATGGGACCCATGGTGAGTTGGCCCTTTAGTTTTGCTTCAGTGTTTTCTATTAACAGTCAATCTGTCAGTAGCAAATACTTAATATATACAGATTTATGTACACCTTACTTTGTTGCAGTATTATTCGTGGTTTCAGAAAGTAGTAACAAAGTAACAAATGAGGAGGGGGACTATGAAATAAATTATAAAATATTTACACAAAGGGACTACTTTACAGCTATTAAAAACAACAGATGTAAAAATTCCACCTCACAAAGAAAAAAAAACATAAGGTTTTATTGATTTGAAAACTAAAAGGTAAACACAAATATATAGTAATAAAAATAATTCAGGAACATAATGTACAAAATGAAGACTGGCCTGGGAAGAAAAGTTTGTGAAATATCCATCCTATTTTCCATACAGAAAGGCATACAGACATATATATATATGTATGTATATATATATACATATATATATGTGTGTGTGTGTGTGTGTGTGTGTGTGTGTGTGTGTGTGTGTGTGTGTGTACATGAGTGCTTGGTACTTAAGAACCTAAAAATTATGGAAGGCTATATGACATGGTGCTATACAAATCATCCTTAGGGACAGAAAGAATTAAGAAATAAGTAAAAATAGACAATAATGAAGATGAGCAAAAATGTCTTTTATAATTCTACTATGACAAATAATGAGTATATTATTGGATAGATACATCAAATAGAGAGATGATTAATATAAATAGATAGATTATAGATAGAGATAGATAGACAGACATACAGACAGATGGAAAACAGAAAGATGTAGGTAGAAAATATATGATAGTAATAGAAAGGTAGATAGAAAAATGATAGATAATAGATAGATTACAAATAGCATTTGATAAATTATGAATAGATAGGTGAAAGAAAACAGGTACATAAATGGGTTTTAAGTGATAGATAAAGAGATAGATAGATAGATAGATAGATAGATAGATAGATAGATAGATAGATAGATAATAGCTATATGACAGCTTATAACAAGATGAAAAATATTTGATATATTGATGATTTAAAGATGATAAAATAATAGTAAATTATATATCAGATGATATTGATAAAGTGATATGATAGATAGGTTATAGATAATAGAAAGATAATATATGTAGAGTTTAGAGAGATATCTTTCATATTTAAAAAAAGACAAATATGTTGAAGACATTATTATTGTCAAGTTCACAGTAAATCTATGAAGTTTTTTTTCCAAACAGCTAATCAGTCTACAGGATGGCACAAAAACTTTATTTATATCAATATGCAAGGATTTTCCTTGAGTTTTCTGATGAGTACTGTTTTCTCACACTGTTTATTAGAATACTTTCCCCATGAAAATATAGAAAGCGAAGTGAGAGCAGCAAGCATGTTGGCTACATTACTACATGAAAAGCTTCACAAATGAGCAAAGCAAAGCAAGTTTTACCATCACCACCAGATGTTCTAAGGATCTATTCTAATAATGGTTTCATTATGAAAACAAGAATGTTGTTGATTAAAACTTTGAGAAGTATATTTTGCTTAAATAAATATTTCACATTTTTAAAATGGTTCTGTAAATTTAGACAAAAATTTACTGCTGGTGATAAAGTTGTTTTGCAGTAATCCTGTAAGCATTAATATCAGTATCATTGGAGCATGCTAAAAACCATGTGGGTTATTATTTTACATTGAGAGATATCTAGGAAATAAATAGGCTTACCATCGCTGTTGGTGCCCTCATAATCCCTTATTGTGCTCAATCAAGAAGCTTTTAAAAGTATTCATTAGAGTTGCATGCCTATCATAAATCAGGTTTGTGAAACATTTATGCTTTGAAGCATTTATTTTGTAAATTGTTTTGAACATTTTTAAAAGGGCAGCCATTTTTTAATTAGTCTCTTAAAATTTGGCTGCAATATTGAAGTATTTAACAAAGCATTCAAAGATATTGATGCCAAAAACGTTTTGCATCTGAACATTTAGAATACTGAAGATGTGCACCATGCTGAAATAAAAGGATATGCTGAGATGCTCATGGTTCTGTAGCAACCAGGATATGATAAAATGTCTAAAGGACACACCTGTAACAAAACATGTAACAATTTAGGTTTATATAGACACTTCTCAATATATCAAAAGCTGAATGTAGAAGAATAACATTGTAGCTGTAAAATCATTCAGATTACAAATGCTAATAAATTTTAATATCAAGAAAACAAAATATACAGTTAGGGATTAGCATGCAAGGCAAAGTTCTTGCCTAACATGGCTAAGATTTGTGTTTCATCTCTAGCATGACAGTATGTACATATCTGTGTATGGGGAGGTACGGGTGTACAGGCATACACATTTCATTTAGAAAACTTGTTCTTGGTAAAAAAATTACCTTACATCTATAGAACATTATTTCTCAAATTAAAATGTAAACATAAACTGCAGGGTCTATATATATATAATGAGAGAAACTTTAGAATATGTTTTAACATAACATAAAAGTTTGAAGAAGTAAGACAATATTGAAAAGTGTATTCCCTGGGAAACATTCACAGTGATGCAGTATCAGAAACAAATGTCAAAGAAACTTAATTAATGAAATGTGTATATTTCAGCAGTAATTATTCTATTCATTCCACTTTAGTGAATGCATAACTTAGCATAAAGGTATTGATTTCTGGAATTTGTTTTAATATACATAAATATACATTATTTTTAAGAGTATGCTGTTTGTAGGAATAAATTTAAATAGAAATAAATTATTCACCATAAAGACAATAACAATAGTCTATCAGTGAATACTTTATAATGGTGTATGGTGCATGATGATTTTGAAGTAATGAAGTACTATTTTGGTAGCAGTTTTAGGATTGCAGAAATTTTTTAAAAGGCATGAAGTCCAATGTCTCTTACATTCCCACTCATGTATAGTTTCCTCACTATCAACACCTTCTCCTAAAGTAGGACGTGTGTTACAATTAAATTTACACTGACATAACCTTATTATACAAAGTCAATGGTTTCTAATGTCCTAAATGTTAACTCTCACAAAATAAACAAGTTAAATAGCATTCAAATTCCAAAAAGGACAAATTGATTTGTCAAAAGCAAGAGTAAGTCCCAGAATGTCACACATCATATCCTGTAGGGCCACACTGGAAATCAGGCACTTGAGATGGAGTTGTCTCTAGTGGCTCAGCAGCCAGCACCCCTACCACCACCCACTGTCCCAACACCCAGTTTTATTACATACAACATGTGTATTTCTCTTGGCCATGTATATTCCTGAATAAGGTCCATACCTTCAGGCTTACAGCAGATACCCCATGGTTCTAGCATCTCCAAAATCAGGGTCTCCTTTGAAAGTCAGGTCTGAACTTTCTTTGCAACTTCAGGCAGTGTCCTCTAAAGAGTTTATTATAAATACTGCAGCTCTCGCACATATTGTTACATCTCAGCACTTCTTTGGGTTTGTGGTGCAAGACTTCATGACTTCTTCAATCTTCTATCATTTACTCTTTTTTTTAATTGGATACTTAATTTATTTACATTTCAAATGTTATCCACTTTCCTGACTACTCCCCCACGCACCCAACACCCTATCCCATCCCCCCTCCCCTGCTACTATGAAGGTATTCTCCTACCCACCCTTCCCTTCCCAGCTCCCTGCTCTAGAATTCCCCTACACCGGGGCATAGAGCCTTCACAGGACCAAGAGCCTCTTCTCCAGTTGATGCCTAACAAGACCATCCTGTGCTACATATGAGGCTAGAGCCATGTGCCCCTTCATGTGTACTCTTTGGTTGGTGGTTTAGTTCCTGGGAGTTCTAGGGTGTCTGACTGATTGACATTGTTCTTCCTATGGGGTTGCAAACCCCTTTGGCTCCTTCAGTCCTTCCTCTATCTCCTCCATTGAAGATCCCATGATCAGTCCAATGGTTTTTGTAAGGATACTCCCCCACCCACCTACCCACTCTTGCCTCACCCCTCTAGCATCCCCCTTCTCTGGGGCATCAGTCCTCCACAGGACCAAGTGCGTGCTCTCCTACTGATGCCACATGAGGCAGTCCTCTACTACATATGTAGCAGGAGCCATGGATGGGCTCATGTATACTCTTTGGTTTGTGGTTTAGTTCCTGGGAACTCTGAGGGAGCTAGTTAATTCATACTATTGTTCTTCCAATAGGGTTATAATCGCCTTAAATTCCTTCAGCCCTTTCCTTAATTCTTCCACTAGGGTCCCTAGGCTTAATACAATGGTTCACTATGAGTGTCTGTATCTGGCTTAGTCAGGTGATGGCAGAGCCTCTCAGAGGACAGTCATACCAGGCTCCTGTCTGTAAGCACATCTTGGCCTCAGCAATAATTTCAGGGTTTGCTGTGTGCAGATGGAATGGATCTCAAGGTGGGGCTGTCTCTGGATGGCTTTCCTTTAGCCTCTGCTCTATTTTTGTCCTTACATTTCCTTTAGACAGGGATAATTCTGGGTTGAAAATTTTTAAATGGATGAGCGGCCTTATTCCTCCACTGGGGCCATGTCTATCTATTGGAGGTGGTCTCTTCAGGTTCTACCTCCCAACTGTTGAGTATTTTGACTAATGTTATCCCCATTAAGTCCTGTGAACTGTTCATATCCCTGGCATCTGGGAATATATAGTAGTTCCCTAAGTTCCCCTGTCCCACTGCTACTTATTTCTATTCTTTCTCCTGACCCTCTAGACTTCTCTTCTGTCTCTTCCTATTCCTGGTCTAGCCCCATTTTTTGCTTCCCCCTCTCCTTTACCACCTATATCCCTCTTTATCTCTACTCCCCATTCTAAGTGGGTTTGAAGCAACCACAATTTGGCCTTCCTTCTTGTTAAGCTTTTTAGGATCTTTGAATTATATTGTGGGTATTCTGATCTTTTGGGATAATAACTATTTATAAGTAACTAAATACCATATATGTCCTTTTGAATCTGTGTTATCTCACTCAGGATGATATTTTCTAGTTCCATCCATTTGCCTACAAGTTTTGTGAAGTCATCTTTTTTAATTGCTGGGTAGTATTCCATTGTGTAAATAAACCAGATTTTCTGTATTCATTATTCCTTTGAGGAACATCTGAGTTGTTTTTAGCTCCTGGGATTTATAAATAAGGCTGCTATTAACATAGTGAAACATGTGTCCTTATAATGTGTTGGAGCATCTTTTTGGTATATGTCCATAAGTGGTATAGCTGGGTCTTCAAGTAGAGCTATTTCTAACTTTCTGAAGAACTGCCTGATTAATTTCCAGAGTGGATGTACCAGCTTGCAATCCCACCAGCAATTGGAGGAGTGTTCCTATTTCTTTATGTCCTTGACATCATCTGCTATGACCTGAGTTTTTGAACTAAACCATTCTGATTGGTATAAGGTGGAATCTCAAGATTGTTTTGATTTGCATTTACCTGATGACTAAGGAAGTTGAACATTTCTTTAGGTGTTTTTCAGCCATTCGAGATTCCTCAGTTGAGAATTCTTTGTTTAGCTCTGTACTCCATTTTTAAAATTGGGTTAGTTGGTTTTGTGAAGTCTAACTTCTTGAGATTTTTCTTTATTTTGCATATCACTATTTGCAGATCATATAATAGCATACATAAGAAAACCAAAAAATAAAAATAAAAAATAAAAAATTCTACCAGAGAACTATTCCACCTAAAAGATAACTTCAGCAAAGTGGCTCTGCATAAAATTAACTCAAACAAATCCTTATCCTTTCTCTACACAAAGAATAAATGGGTTAAGAAAGAAATTGAGGAAACAACACCCTTAACAATATTCATAAACAACATAAAGTACCTTGGTATAAATCTGACCAAGCAAGTGAAAAACCTTTATTAGAAGAACTTCAAACCTTTGAAGAACTTGAAGAAGACCTCAGGAAATAGAAAGATCTCCCATGCTCATGGATCTGTACTATTTTTATAGAAAAAATGGCCACCTTACCAAAAGTAATCTACAGATTCCATGCAATCCCCATCAAAATTCCATCTCAATTCTTCACAAAGATAGAAAAAGCAATTATCAGCTTCATCTGGAATACCAAAAACCCAGGATAGATAAAACAATTCTGAATAATAAACGAACTTCTGGAGGAATCACCATCTATGACCTTAAGCTGTACTACAGAGTAATTATGATTTAAAACATACACGGTAGTGGTACAGAGACATAGAGGTATGTCAGTTGAATATAATTGAAGACCCAGAAATAACCCCGCACAAGTATGGTCACTTGATCTTTGATAAAGAAACCAAAACCATCCACTGGAAAAAAAAATAGCATTTTCAACCAATTGTACTGGTCCAACTGGTGGTCTGTATGTAGAAGGATGCAAACATATCCATTTTTATCCTCAAGTCCATGTGTATCAAGGACCTCCACATAAAACAAGATATGCTGAATCTAATAGAAGAGAAAGTGGGAAAAAAAGCCTTGAACAGGGGAAATTTTCCTGAACAGAACACCAATGGTTCAGGCTCTAAGTCCAACAATTGACAAATAAGATCTCATGAAACTAAAAAGCTACTGTAAGGCAAAGGACGCTGTCAATAGCATAAAATGGCAACCTATAGATTGGGAAAAGATCTTTGACAACTTGGCTGCTTTTAAATGTGACCTTTCTTTACAGTTAAACTCATACCTTTAATTTTGCCAAAATACAAAACTTTAATATCATTTGGTTTTATTTTTTGCTCTGCTTCCCTATAAACAGAGAAAAAAGTAATATACAGTAGCCATTTCACATCTTGAATGATTTTCTGTTTTGAAATTTGCCACATTAAATGACTGAATTCATTACTTAGGAATTATGTGGTTCTCATAACACAGGCAACATGGTGGCAGATACATTGCCCTAGTAATAACCATGGACTCGAGCTCAGTTCCATACCTAATTCCTATTTCTCCATGAAATGTCATAGCCAGGCCTCCACTGTCCATACTTCTCTCCATTTCTTTCAAGTTTCTGGTCTGCCAAGCTCACATCAGAATAACCTATTCAGTTTGTGTTACAAAACATTTTGGCCACTGGTAACCCCTGTAACTTACTTTTCTTTGGTCTAGTGTTTTGTAACTAGCACCAGAATATCTAAACCATGGTATACAAGTATGTTAAAATTAATTTCAGTATTACAGTAATAAGGTTAGTTACACTAGAGATGAAAATTATATAGTTGAGCATAAGATTGAAACCAGAAGTGACTATCTTTGATAGATCGACATAGACCCCAGTTGAAGCAGGGGTCCACCCATCCGTCTTCAAAATTTTAACCCAGAATTGTTTTTGTCTAAAGAAAATGTGGGGAGAAAAATGGAACAAAGACTGAAAGATAGGCCACCCAGTGACCAGCCTACATTGGGATCTATCCAATGTATGCACACCAAATAGTGACACTATTACTGAGGCCATATTGTGTGTGTAGGCAGGAGCTGGGCATGACTGTCCTCAGAGAGGCTCTACCAGCAACTGACTGAGACAAATGCAGACACACACCACCATTTGTTTGAAGTTGGGGACCAATATGGAAGAGTTAGGGGAAGAAATAAAGGAGCTGAAGTGGTTTGTAATCCCATATAAAGAACAATGCTATTAACTAATCTGGTCCACTCAGAGCTACCAAAGACTAAGTAAAAAACCTATGAGCATTCATGGGTTGGTTCGTGGCCTGGGTACATGTGTAGTAGAGCATTGTCTTGTATGGCCTCAGTGGGAGAAGATGCACTTAATTCTATAGAAACTTGATGCCCCAGGAAAAAGGGCACCCACTCCATGCTAGTAGTCTCACACCTCATGCTACTGGGTGTAAGATTGGGGTGGGTGGGCAGATGGGGAAGCACCCTTTAAGAGGTGGAGATAGGGTAGGGTGGAGAACTACAGGAGGAATTACTGGAAAGTGGGACATCTGTTTGAATGTAAATAAATAAAATAATTTAATAAAGATTGAAAAATATAATAAAATTGACCAAACAAGAGAACCAACATAAGGCACTGTTGCTTTTCACATACTCTTCTACTTAATGCAGTTAGATATAGCCAGCTGAATTGTGGATAATTGAGGCACCCACAGCCAAAGAGTGGATGGAGTTTGGGGATTCTTTTGGAAGAATAGGAGGAAGAATTGCAGACCCCAGAGAGGATATGGAACTCCACAGGAAGACAAACAGAGTCAAGTAACCTGGACACTTGGAGCTCTTAGAGACTAAGCTACCAACCACAGAACATATACTAGCTGGACCTAAGTCTCACCACATGTATGTAGCAGATGTACAGCTTAGTCTTTATATAGGTCCTGAACAATTGGAACAGGAACCTATCCCAAAAGCTGTTGCCTGGACATGAGATCTTTTCTAGCTGAGGTGCCTTGTCTGGCTTCAGTGGGAGATGATTTGCCTAGCCCTGTAGAGACTTGATAGTCCAGGGTAAAAGAATATATGTAGGGAGCCACCACCCACTCAGAGGAGGAGAGGGGATGGAGGGGAGAATTGTTGTAGGGGATGACTGGGAGGTGGGCAACGATCTGGATGTAAAGTGAATAAGTAAAAATAAATAAATAAATTGATAAATAATTACAAATAAATAAATAGAAAACCTTTGTCAATATAATGTAAATAAGTAAAAATGATAGATAGATAGATAGATAGATAGATAGATAGATAGATAGATAGATAGCCTTGATGTAGTCCTAGAACAAGACCATTCCAGAACACTTCATGGCCTAGACTGCAATGAGGGGATTAAGAACATTGCTGTGATGGTGTCTGGAAATGATCAGAATGTACCCTTCTTGGTGAGCAATCTGGAAGCTGCAGTTCAGGTGTCCCTATTGTATCAGAAATTAATCTATGCCATTTGCTCATAAATTGCTTTTAAACCATTTCTGCATCTTAAAACCATTAATCATTATAACATTGTGTGTGTGTGTGTGTGTGTGTGTGTGTGTGTGTGTGTGTGTGTGTGTGTGTCTTTGCTAGCTCACCCCATGCCACAGATGGCAAGGATCAGGGTCAGCTTTTCTGTTCTCATGTCCTCTGGGCTGGCTCTTCTGAACTTTTGCTCCCAGGGCCAGCTCTACTGTGCTACCCAGGCAAGGTATAGATCCCATCTGTGCTATAGCCACTGAGGGTTAGGGCAAGCTCTCCTCTTTTTATAACCTTAACATTAGCTCTCCTGCCAGTTGCAGGCTTTGAGGGGCAAGGAAAGGAAAGGGCAACTATCACTTGTCCAATCCACACCACCTCCAACTAGAGGTGGGGCCAGTACCCCTGCCATCAGGGTCAGCTATACTGTACGCTTCACGTCAGGAATGGAAGCATAGCTACAGGGTGGTGACTAGAATGAGACAGGGCTAACTTGACACAGTGCTTTAGCTATCAGTCCAGAATAGGGACACCTGTATAGCCTTTGCTAGCAATACTAGCCTGGAACACCAACACAGACCCCAGATGTTATAATATTATGGAACCAGACATGGCCGCTGGCACCAGCATGGTCTCAGATGTCCCCATGGCCTGAGATGGCAGAACTGGCCATTCAGATTAGTATAGCAAATGGCAGCATCGCCCTCAGATGGCTACATGGTCTCCAGTGGCATCTCAAAACATAGTGATCTGCTTGGCCTTTGGCAGTAAATTGAGCCATGGGCATCAACACAGATCCCCAGCACAGCATGGTCATGGACCCAGAGATCATCCTTGGTGGCAGGCCAGTATGTACACTTCATATCTGACTGCTCCTCACTGCCATCAAGTTTCCAGTTCTACCTTTCTCTACAGTGTACAAACTCCTTGGCTTGGCTTTCTCTTTCATCTTTCCACTGTGTACTCGATTTTTTTTCCAACTCTTCATCACATATTATAGTGGCGATTGGAGCAGATGCCTGGGTGCTCAACCTGGCTGGTTGGGACTGGGCTGTTTTCTATTAGGTTATTTCTTTACAAATTTTATCTCATAACCAACTATTTTACCTACTATTTTTACACTTATTTTCTGTGTATGCAATGCTCCTTCACCCACCATGAAAATGTCTGTACTTCTTTAAACTTTAGTTTAAGCATTATAATGTTCTATGTTTCTGTGCTTCTTCTATGTTTACTTTTTGTTATGGATATCCATGGTGATTACCTGTATTATCAGCTACAGAATCAATGGCAGTAATTTCTCACTCATAGAATTACTATAGATTTTACATGGATAGGATCTTCCTGAAGGCAGGAAGTTGACTTACTTGTCTCTCTATGCTGAGGTTTGTTTTACTGCCAGACAGCCAGACCAGAAAAATGACATGTGTATGTATAAATAGAGGAATTCACAATACACACAAATATACATGGAATTGCACTAAAGAACATTCCCTTTTAACTTAAAGACAGGCAAGAAAAGTAACTAAAAGCTTCATGTTACTGAATGTCTTTGTTTCTAAGCTTCTTTGAAAGCACGAAGTTGAGACCCAAGGAACTTCCTTAAAAGGGATGTTGTTCTCTCTCAGGTTTAGAAAATGTCAGAACACATCAAAATAAATTACTTTGATCCTGTCACCCTGGTCTATACTCCATCCATTTGGAGGTTTCCATTTTGTTCCATAGGGTGGCATTATGAGTGACCTGGTGTTATCTCCTTTGAGAACTCACTGCCTGTGCTCAGGCCATCCTCTGAGGGTACTGCATTTTGCTATTTTCTTCAGAGTTTCATCTGACAGCAAATATTTTTGGTATTTCAAAACTACCCACAAAAAGTTAAAGTACTGTGGGAAGCAATAATGCATAGAGCTGCTGCTGCTGCTGTGTGTGTGTGTGTGTGTGTGTGTGTGTGCACATGTATGAATATATATGTGCTTTCTGTTACAAATATCTGAAGCATGAAAAGTATATTGGCTTTTCTTGATCTAATTTATGGTGCAGTAAAAGCTTTGTAATGAGAAGACACAAAGGAGGCCTCCTTCAGGTTATGGATCATACACATCTCATAAATGAGCATAGGTAATTGAGATCTGAAAAGTCAACCTGAATGAATCCACAATATACTTATAAGACTAGGGAAGAAGGAGACTTCTCTGAGATTAGATGCACAGAATTGACAAGCCCTATAGCTCCAGGTACACGTTTTCCTTTGGGGTTCTCACAGCTAATACACATACTCACACACACACACACACACACACACACACACACACACACACACACACATGTGCGCATGCAGACTCCCAAACACACACATATGCACATGCAAACATACACATTCCTAAACTCATACTTACACAGATAGATATGTGCATACAAATTTATACATACATTTATTCACATACATAAATTCCTGCATACAAACAAACACACACACATATATACTTACAGGAATACATATATGCACACAAACATATAAGCACACAAGTGCATGCATGCTCACATGATACACAACCCACATAACAGACACATTAGTTGAGCAATGAGGAAAATAAATGGGCAAAATACTGTCCTTTGTTTCCCACTCTCTAGGAAAATTTTACATGTGGGAAATTCAGTACCAAATATCCATAGTTTGAAGATTCAAGGTAGAAAATTGATATTGAGTGGATTTGTCTGTAAGTTAATGAACCAGTAACATATTCACAAGGACAGAAAAGGAAAGGTTCCTAGTACTTTATGGGATAATGTATTCTATGAAGTCTGAAGTGGATTGCAAACATTTTTGGAAACACTAAATTCACCAAGGGATTCAGCAAGTACTTCTTTTGGGGGGCTATTTTATTAATTTACATTTCAAATTTTAACACCCTTTTCCAGTTTCCTCTTCATGAGAACCCTATCCCCGTCATTCCTCCCCCTACCTCTACCCTCAACCCCCCACATACACTCCTGCCTCAGCACTCTAGCATTCTCCTACCCTGTGTCATCAAGTCTCCACAAGACCAAGAGGCTCCACTCACAGTGATGCCCGATAAGGCCCTCTGCTACATATGCAACTGGAGCCATGGGTCCTCCTTTGTATACTCTTTGGTTGGTGATTTAGTCTGGGAGCTTTGGAGTGTCTGGTTGGTTGATATTGTTGTTCTTCCTATGGGGTTGGAAACTCTTTCAGTCCTTGCCCTAACTTCTCCATTGGGGTACCATGCTCAGTCTGATGTTTGGCTGCATAATCCACATCTGTATTGGTCAGACTCCTGCAGAGCTTCTCAGGAGACAGCTATGCCAGGGTCCTGTCAGTAAGCACTTCTTGACATTATCAATGTCTATATTTGATGTATGCAGATGGAATGGATCTCTAGGTGGGGCAGTCTCTGGATGGCCTTTTCTTTAGTCTCTGTATTACTCTGACCCTGCATTTCCTTTTGACAGGACAAAATCTGAATTAATATTTTTGACGTGGGTGGGTGGCCCTATCTCTCAACTGGGGGCAATGCCTATCCACTGGATATGGTCTCTACAGGTTCTCTCTCCCCTTTGTTGGGTATTTCAGCTAGTGACATCTCTATTGGGTCCTGGGAAACTCTTAGGGTTCTGGCTTCTGGGACTTTTTAGTCACTACCCTCAGTTCCCCTTCCCCCACTGTTACACACCACCTTTCAAATTCCTGATCCTTTGTACTTCTACCCCATCTTATCCCATATCTGAACTACCAACCTCATTTCCCTCACTCCCTTCTCTCCCTCCAAGATCCCTTTCTCTCTCTACTTCCCAGAGATTGTTTTCTTCTCCCTTCTGAGTAGTACTGAAGCATCCAAAATATTGGTGTGATTGTCTTTCTTTTTGGGTTTCATATGGTCTGTAAGTTGTATCATGAATATTCAGAGCTTTTTTTTAAAGCTAATATTCACTTATCAGTGGGTACATACCACTTACCAGTGGGTACATGCCACTTTTTTGACTAGGTTACCTCACTCAGGATGAGTTCCATCCGTTTGTCTATGAATTTCATGAAGTCATCATTTTTTAGTAGCTGAGTCATAGTCCATTATGTAAGTATACCATATTTTCTGTATCCACTCTTCTGTTGAGGGACATCTGGGTTGTTTTCAGCTTTTGGCTATTATAAATAAGGCTGCTATGAACATAATGGAACATGTGTCCTGGTTCTATGTTTGAGCATCTTTTGGGTATATCCCCAGAAATGGTATAGCTGTGTCCTCAGGTAGAAAAATTTCCAGTTTTCTGCGGAACCACCAAACTGATTTCTAGAATAGTTGTACCAGCTTGCAATCCCACCAGCAATGGAGGAGTGATTTTTTACCACATTCTCTCCAACATCTGCTGTCACCTGAGTTTTTGATCTTAGCCATTCTGACTGGCATAAGGTAGAATCACTATCATTGACTTCAAGCCATATTATAGAACAATAGTGATAAAACCACATGCTATTGGTACAGAGACAGACAGGTAGATCAATGTAATAGAACTGAAGACCCAGAAATGTACCCACACACCTTTGGTCACTTGATTTTTGACAAAGGAGCCAAAACCATTTAGTGGAATAAAGACAGCATTTTCAATAAATGATGCTGGATCAACTTGCAGACAGCATGTAGAATAATACAAATTTACCCATTCTTATCTCCTTATGCAAATCTCAATTACAAGTGTATCAAGGACCTCTACATAAAACCAGATAAGATTAATCTAATAGAAGAGAAAGTGGGAAAGAACCTCAAACATATTGGCATAGAGAAATTTTTCTGAACAGTACATGAATGGCTTATGCACTAAAATAAACAATTAACAAATGGGACCTCATAAAACTGCAAAGCGTCTGTAAGGTGAAGAACATTGTCAATAGGATGAAATGGCAATCCATATATTGGGAAAAGATCTTCACTAACCCTACATCTAATAGAGGACTAACATCCAAAATATAGAAACTACTCAATAGAACCTAATATCACTATTAAACAGAGCTAAACACAGGTACTTTTGAAGGTTTATTATGACACTACTATTCATCTGACAAAACCAACAAACATTTACTAAGTAACAAGAGATTTATAAATCGTCAAATCCTTACTATGTGTTAAATGCTTTGAAATACTTGGGCCCATTGAGTCATTTCATATTTCACTTAGTCAATAATTGCTGTTAGACAATGGTTATGCAGCAATTTAGACAGGACAAACATGGGAGTCTAAAATTTAGAATTATTCCTCAGAGTCCAGTAGAGTGTCAATTGTTGGGCAATTAAGTAATCTGTAAACAGCCACAAGTTTCCTGAAGCCAGAAATATGACTAAGTAGTTACAGTGATCTAATATATTCTAAAGTAAGTTTTCCTTTTAAACAATAAATTTAGGTTTGTTATGAATATTCAGAATAGTGACGTACCCAGATAAGTAAATAATTATCAACTGGCATCTACCATCCAGAGATGATCAGTAAATTGAACATTTCTTTATGGATGCCTATACTGAAAGACATGCAAGATTTTATGTAAATGGGATAATAGTGAACATGCTGCTTAAAAAAAACTGACTTATTTTTTACTCAGCAGTATGTTATGGGCATCTTCCCATGTCAATAAATATGGATTTACATCATCATTTTAAACTGAAGCATAATTAAAAAGCAAAATATTTTACAGAGACAATCAGTGTTCTCCAATCTCCAGCCCATTGCAGAAATAGTATTGATAACAACATTAGCATTTTATCAGACAGGTTTTCTTAATATTGTTAGCCATAATTATAGTTATAACTGTGAAATATTTTGGCTAGATTCTCAGGCTCTCAATATTTCACCTTTTAAAAATATATTGGCTATATTATCAAACCCACTGATTATCTTGGTATTTTTCTAAATGAAGCTTTTCTAAAGCTAAATTCCTACCTAACGTCTTTCTTCAGATATGCTGAAATAAACACATGAACTGAATATAATTATTTGCAGTAAACCAACATAGAAAGCAGTGATGATTTTCCCCAGTTCATTGATAAGAAGTTCTTTCACTTAATTAACAAGTATAGAGTTCTTAGATGAAAATAAAATGAGTGGATACTATATAGGAAGGAATTAGCATTATAAAGATACTTGGTTCATAGGATTTGATGAAATGTGTCTTTCTTTTTAAGTTATAGGCAGTGAAACAGGGATGACATTAGCTGAAATACTCAACAAAGAACCTGTTTGAGACCCTATCCAGAGGTAAGGCATGGCCCCTTGGTTGAGGAATAGAGCCACTCACCTAAATCAAAATTTTAACCCAGAATTGCTCCTGTCTAAAGAAAATACAGGGACAAAGAGTGGATCAGAGACTGAAGAAAAAGCCATCCAGTGGCTACCCCACCTGGGGATCCATCCCTCATGAAGACACCAAAACCAGACACTATTGCTGATACCATGAAGTGTTTGCTGATAGGAACCTGATACCGTTGTCTCCTGAGAGGCTCTCCCAGAGCCTGACCAAAACAGATGCAGATACTCACAGCCAATCTTTGGACTGAGCACATGGATACCAATGGAGGAGTTAGAGGAAGGACTGAAGGAGCTGAAGGAGCCCTATCTGGCATCAATGGGAGGAGAGGCCCTTATAACTGTGAAGACTTGATGTCCCTGTGTAGAAGAATGCTAGAGTGGTGAGGTGGGAGTGGGTGGGTGGTTAGGGGAGCACCCTCATAGAAACAGGGTAAGGGGGGATGGGATACGGGGTATGCAGAGGGGAAACCAGAAAAGGAGATAGCATTTGAAATGTAATATCCAATTAAAAAAAAAACTGAAAAAAAAAATAGAGCCAAAAGATAACTGTCCATAATTACTGAAAGTAAATACTTAGAAGTTAAGAGAAAACTTAAAGTTATGATTAAACATCCATGGAAATTGGACAGAAGATATTCAGTACTAACTTTCACTAAATTCTAATGATGTCATATCATTAATTATAGGCCTATGTGCTTCTCTTAACTTGACCAATTTTATATGGTATAGCATAGAAGGTGAAACTATTCACTGGAATATAGATTTTGAAATGACATTGTAAATAATTCCTACAGAGTGGTGAAAACATTTATTGAACACTTGAACACAAAGTTTATATTAAGTAAGAGCAAACTTGATGGGTTTTGCTTTAAAGCTAGCAAAGTTATTAGTCCCCAGAATTAAAATGAAAGACTATGTCGAAGCTTTTTTTTTTTTTTTTTTTCTTTCTTTCTTTTTTTTTTCTTGAAGACAGCTGAAGGTCTGACTGGAGTAATTAAAATACTAATTAGAAATTCAACATTCATCAGAGAAAATTGCAGTGAGTCAATTTCTTTTCTTTATATCTTTTCTGTTTGTAAAGTGTTTTCTTTGGTGACGGCAGATGTTGAGGTTGTGAATTCATTGTGTGCTTGAGATAGAGAGAAATCTACTCAAACAGGATTTTTACACCCCATCTATATTTTTGTTGATTGTCTACTTAAATTAACTTCCTCTAATGAGACGCGCATTCAATGACTATATCTGTAATTTACTGGCTGTGAAATTAGTTAGTCTGGATAATTCCTCCCATGGGTGCCAAGGGTGAGATCACAGTGAACCAGCAGGTGAGAATGAAGAGTGTGAAGAATAGCTCCTTTGTTAATATATCCACTCAATTTATGTGGAAGCTACATGGAGAAAGCATACAACTTAACCTCCAGGTGACCCCACTTTGTCTCTAATCCACCTTCATGGCCAAGTAAACCCACCATAATCTGGCTGCATCAGGCCTGCTATTAAGCATGTGAAACCACCAGATGCCAATCTTGATGCTTAGAAACTATGACCAAAAGGACATTATTTGTAAAAATCTATAACTAAAAATAAAATTAAAATTATCTAACTTATGCAAAGAGATTGATGAGCAGTAGGATATAAGATATACCTGTAATTAAATACTACTTTATTGAATCCAATTAATAGGTAACTTATGGAATAAGGTCAGTCTCATAATTTGTTTCCTTAAAATTCTGTATAAAACATTTTGAATTAGATTATTATTTATCTTTCAACAAAAGTAACAATATTTACAAACATTTTTCCAAACAGCTTAGTCTATTCTTTTTATCAATCAACAATAATAATATGTATTTATATTTACATTAGACTAGATGTCAATTCAAGGTTTACATTCATAAGCTAACTCTAAAAGTGTAATCTTTGTATGCACCTGTGTTTTGTGTGTGACGGTTGAATTTTTCAGTGTGTATATGTATGTGTGTGTATGTATATGATGTATATAATGATGTATATGATGATGTATATGATGATGTATATGTGTATGTGTTTGATGTATATAGGGAGGCACAGAGGATATAATGTAGGAGGTTGTGGCTGGAGAAGCAGGGTTCCTCATGCTAGGCTGTGGGTAGTTGGCTGGGAACACTCTGGGTTCCTCAAAGGGGAAGTTAGGCAAAGCTGCTGCTCACTAAAGGCCTCTCCACGGCTCCTCATGGCACAGCCTCGATGACAAGAGAAAGTCCATGGGTTTTTACAGGCTTTAATGTCATGGTAGATGGTGGATGGATCTGGATACACCCCCCACCCCAAAACCCAGGGCAGACCTGAGTTAAATAGGGAGGAAGAGAGAGGTGAAGGGGCTGGGGGAGAATGCTTAATTGGCTCTACCCTCTGGCCTTCAGGTACCTCATTAGTATGTAAATTTCTCTAGGGCCTGAGACCTTTTCCTCATGACTGTTGGCCATAGACCTCTCTGTGGGAGTGGTTGTTGGAGGGCTGAAGCTAAATGAAAAGAACCAGGGCCGGGGAGCAGAGCTGAACTCCTGCCGTCCAGTAAGGTTCTGGGGTTTCAAGCTCGACCAAGCACCCAGCTGCTTCTCACAGCCCACCACCCCACAATGGAGGTCAATGTCTGTGTTTTTCTCAGCTACTCAATGCCTTAAATTTTGAGAGAAAATATTATTCTAGTAGGTGGAAAGATGGCCAGCACTCATGAGCCACTTCTATACCCCTTGAAAACATTATTTTTAACTGAAAGGGCCCATTTTTTTCTAAATTTAATGTAATATTTGTGCCTTTAACATAAATTTAACATTACTAGTCTACCACGCTGTAATTTGTACTTTATTTCTTCATCTTTAACTAATGAAAACATGTGCAAAGGAAAACTAGTGTTTTTATGTATCTTGGTTTTGAACCTGTTGCTTTTGCATTGTCTTTTTTCTCCCTGCCTTTTCCTTCTCTTCTTGTTTCTTCTTTAAGAACTTGATGTGCTATGAACAACAATGTATTTTTCCATTTAGTGCATGTTAGCACATGTTACTGGAATGTAAAGACGTTTGGAAAGTATTATGTTTTCCTTTTAAATGTCATAGATTTTTCTAAGGTCGGACAGTTTAACAAGCAGAACCGAAAAGATCAGTTTAGTGTTTGGGAAACTGTTTACTTAATTTTGTTGGGTAGTTTATTTCATCGATTTTAAAATGTGGTTAATAGTCCAGGTACCAGGACTACATTTAGAATGATTAAATAAAAGGAATGCAGAAGAACTGTCTATGTTTTGAGCTTCATTCTCAGGGCAGCATAAAGATGATATTTTTCATTTTGTTTTTACAAAGGTATCCATGGTACCAGAGCCTTTTAAATTAATTAATTTATTTTTTGCCTCATTGTCATTTTTTCCCTGAATTGCAGAAATAGTTCCCATTTCCACTCTAAATTCAGGGCATGAGGCTGCCGTGTGCCTTTGCAAGGAGAATGTTAAAGAATTCAGCAGAGCAGTGAGGCAGAGAGAAACTCTGGAGCCAGTTGAAATCATCTGATCACAGGGGACTGAGAGGAAGATGTTGGGTAAGGGAAGAAGTGAGTCTTTTTAAAAGGAGATACTTATTAAAAATTCTATCAGGAAGATACCCAAGGAGCTTCCCTCTGGGGGAAAATGGAGAACTCACTTATGGAAGTCAATTCAACTTCATTTGTGATCCCAGTGGAGGCAGATGGAAGAAGAGCTGGATAAGATTTATAATGAAAAATCAGGTGGGCAATGGCTGAAATCATGAAGAACCAGCTTTCATATTGCCTTTTGTACTGAAACATCAGAACGACCTTGGACAAGTAAGTTCTTTCTGAATATCATTTTCCCTCGAGAACATTAAGTGACCAGACTATTTCAAATGCCAACTGTCACTTTTAACATTTCTTGACTCTAGATTCCATCAACTGCAGTACCTGAAAAGGGAACTCAGCAGTGGTAGAATTGGAGCAAAATTTTGGAAAGAATTCCAGGTGTATTTGGGACAAGCCATGCTTCCAATTACCTGAGTGCAGAGATGCGTGGTGCTGCCTATAGTCACTGACTGACATTAATCATGTCAGCTCCCTTTTCTACAAGAATGACTGCTTTAATGGGAAATTCCAGCCACTGTCAACATGCCAGGGGGTGTGAAGAAGTAAAGGTAGATGAATAGGAGGGTGTTATTAGAAGGGAAATGATGGATGAGGAAGTCAAGCCCCTGTCTTCAGAGAGGGGGTTGG
The DNA here is from genome assembly GCF_011762505.2 of Arvicanthis niloticus. Lineage (NCBI taxonomy): Eukaryota > Metazoa > Chordata > Mammalia > Rodentia > Muridae > Arvicanthis > Arvicanthis niloticus. The sequence goes on along the minus strand of NC_047662.1, from coordinate 79,537,310 downwards.
GGGTTGGAAGGGAAGTTAGAGAATGGCTTGAAGTAGCCTGACCCATTGTCACTGGAGAATATTTAAAAATACATAGCTGCAAATTCAGCTACTCCTGTCCTAGACCTGCTCATGTAGGATATTACTTGCAGTATCTGCTGCTTGTGCCATGTCAGGTTAAAAGTGCAGGCCATGCCTTCCTTTAAACGTTGTCTTTAACATTTTCAACAAGTGCTATTCTTTTTTTTATTCCAAATACTAGAAAGGATAGTAATTTTTGCAATTAATGTGATTTAAAAGGAAATGCTTATAAAGTTATTAATATAGGACATAGCATATATTAAACCTATGTAAACAGAGCTTAAAATGGTGTTTTATAATTTATAGATTCTGTTTTCAGTTTTCACTTATGTCAATTAAGCCTCTCAAAAGCTTGAAATGTAGAGTAGGAATCATTTTCATATTGCAGATGTGGAAGTCTTAGTTGGATGATATTTTAATAAGATAATTTCCAGCATTGTGACAGAAGAGGGGGGTTCTGATCACATGGGTAATTTAATGAGTTGCATGTATGCTGAGGTCCTATGATGAGTCACTCTGTTTTGTATTTTATATACTATACTCTCATCCTTCTAAAACAGAGAGTTAGTTTTACTTCGTTAAAAAAATCTCAGAGTTTAGTCTAATAGTATAACTAAATGTGTGGTATATAAAAGAGAGAAGCAGGATTTGGTCAGAATCTGATTAGAGTATATCCAGATCTTATTCAGTCTTCATATGAGAATTTCCCTAGCCAAAAATTAATGTATTGCATTTGGAGCAATGTAGGCAAGTTCTTAGGCTATGCTAGAAGCTGATTCCCATACAGTTTGAGTAATGCACACAAATCATATATTCAGCATCATTAGCAGTGACTATTTCAGAAAGATTTGATTAGAGTTGTGTAGGAACTGAGAATTTGTTAATGTGGTGTTCGTATAGGCCATTCTATAGGAATGGCATAAGGAAAGCTTATAATATGGAATTTGAAAACATGCTCAGGCCTGAGATTATATTTTTAAATAGTTTACCATTTTTGTTTTCTCAAAAATTACATTGTAAATCAGTTTTTTTCTATGTAATTGAAAACAATGTCAGTGTCAGAGTCATTCTACAAATTGATCATAAAGTGGTCACTACTCTTAACCTGGGAGTTTTAAAAAAGGAAAATATGTTATGCATACAGATTTGAACATGGGATTTCTAGTTTTCTACACAGACTGTTATGAACAACATTTATTCCCACATTTATGCTCAGATAGCATGGCAGAAAAGGTAAGATTGTGCAAGGAAAAGGAATGGAGAGTTTGTGTGGGACAGTGTCTTCTACTGTATACAGAAGAGGAAGAAATCCCTAAACTCTCACCACCCTGACAGACCAAATGTAAGCTAAGCAAGACAACCTCAAGACACTTGCCTATGGAGAAGGGAAGCATACAAGACCCCAACCCACAAAAAACTACAGGCAGCTAAGGAATGCTGAGAGAGAGAGAGCGAGAGAGAGACAGCGAGAGACAGAGAGAGAGAGAGAGAGAGAGAGAGTTCTCCAGGGAAGAGCACACGAGTTAGATATCCATTACCAAATGATCAGTACTGAAAACATGTAAACAATGCAAGTAACATACCAACTAAGCAGATTAATTTACGAATATACATGAATATACATATCTGAATTTAATACAATGGATGCTACAAATTTTAAAGAAGACCAAGTCTATATATGAAGGTTTAAAATGAGAAAAAGAGAAGAAAGAAATGACCTAGTTATAATCTCAAAAATAAAAGAAGAAATTATCAACCAAAATAATGATGTAAAATTAGTTTGGAAGATGTTTTCTGTTCTTTGATTACAAGTAGCATACTCACTGACATTTCATTTACCATGTGTATTAATTATCATGGAAGTTTCACCTGGGACAGTTGTCATACAAGTCTAGAGTACAAAGACCTTGGTTGCATCATTAGATATATGGTGCACTTAATGTCAAAAATGTGTTCATATTTATAGGTGTTTTCAAAATATAAATGTTAACCTTGGAAAGAAGTTGTCACGGGGGATTAATAACTTTGATGTGGCCCTTACATAAGCTGAAAAACACTTAGATTTCTCTTAACATCAATTATCACCCTCAATTAATTTTTGTTGAGAATTCATGAAGCCACTGGAACATATCAACATAAGAATAATTGTAGAGCACCAGTGGCATTGAGTCATGTCCAATAAAACTTTCAGTAATGATGGAAACACATTTTGTCCTGCCCCACAGTAGATGTAACCTGCATGGGATGAATTTTCAAGTTCTATTTAATATTCATTATGTAAAATGTAAGTGGCTTCACTAAATGATGGCAATGATTTTGCAATCAACAGCACAAGTAGCAAGGAAATGACATTGTCCTCCACATCACTTACCTCAACTTGTTATTCATTTGAATTAAATGTACTTCAAATTTTAATAAAATCCATAAACATATACATCTAAATTTGATAATAGGTTACTGGTAGATTATAATATTGACCACATTTTGTGAATGTGTGTATGCACTGGTAGATATTTCAATATCTATTACAGTTGTAACAGATTTCTTTTTTATAGAATAATGTGTCACTGAAACCAGGATTAAAAATGCATAGCATCAAATCTACCAGTGCTAACTTCTGTGCTCATGTTGGATTTTACTAATCAGTACCCGTATTCTTCTGACTGACCCAAGTGTGGCCTTAACATTTTCTTCTCTATGCTTATTCAGGAAAGAATTACCAGCTTCGTACATTTTGCACAAGAGAAAGAGCTTATGGGTATTTTCTGTAATAAGTAGCTTTTATGTTCCCTTCCAACTTCAAATCATATGGCAGGGTCTAAATTTTCTTCTGTAGTAAGACAATAGTATATTACATAAAAAGAACATCATTATACTTCTTGAAATCAGGCTAAAATGCTTAACCAATATAATCCTACAATCTTTGAATTTATATAAATACTTAAAATTATTTGGCATCAAATATTAGAGAGAGTTGTACATATAATATCAGAGAAAGTGAATACTGCTTCTTCCTGATTGTATTTGATAAAGGTAAACACAAATTTTTACACACACACACATATGTGTATGTGTGTTTATGTGTGTATGTGATTCATCATTTCCATACTTCATAAATATGGAGAAATAAGTCGGTAATACAAATAGAATTTACATATATGCATTTAGTTTTTTTAAATAGTGCAATGTTATTCTGTGTTTATTACAATTATATCTATTATTGACAATCTCTATTAATAACAAGAGGGTTATATTTAGTGATTACATGTATATCTGCACAAAATAATAGGCAAGCATGTGCACATGTTCATGCATAGAGGACTGCAACGTTTTTTCCTCAGAGAGTTTTTATTAAGAGCATGGGCATAGCCTTTGGATTATGAAATATAATTGGAGGAAGTACTATAATCCGTGCATTATAGCCTGTTTCCCAGGAAGCAGACCCTGAGATGAAAATTAGCATGGTTTAGGCAGATTAGAAGTCTTCCCTAGAATTAATAGCTTTTTTTTTTTTTTTTCAAAATGAAGGAAAGAAATAAGAATTGAGACTAGAGGGAAAGAAAATCAAGTTTTGTTTCCATCTCAGTGGAACAACACCATGAACACTGAGGGAGATTTCAAAGATGCTGTAAGCTCCAGAGATCTGCTGAGCAGACAAGAGGATCTGGCTCCTACATGTTCACAAGGAAAGTCATCACTGGATGCAAACTATTCAGAAAGAAACAAACTATAGGAAAGCAAGCATGTGACCTTTCTTTGGTTCTATTTCCAAAAGAGGCTGGGAGCTATGAATTATTTTGGCCCTGCTACTGCAACTGGGAAGATAACTCTGAGAGCACCTCTGTAGCATTTGCAAAATCACTAATTTATCAACTTCTCAATTTCACATATAAAAATGAAGACCAAAAGATACATTGACCTATTTATCAAAAGACTAAGAACATTGCTAAGCATTGTGAAGTTCACCTTTAACTTCAGCACTCTGGAGGCAGGCAGATATCTGAGACCCAGACCAGATGCCAACCTGGTCAACAGAGTGAGTTCTGGGACAGCTAGGGCTACACAGGGAAACTTTGTCTTGAAAAAAAAATTTAAAAATGAAAACATCAACAACAACAAAAAGCTGAGAACTATTGGGTGGATAGGACTGGAGTTCAAACCTTCATTCTTCTAAATGAGGGGTAACCACTGTTAGCATCGCTCTGTATGATCATTGAAGTCAACATTAATTCTGGTCACATGTGCTGAGCCTTCAGAATTGACTGCACGTTGCATGGCTAATTAATTACAACTTTACACAATTAGGTAGATCTAGAATGTAAAAAACTTAAGAATCACATGGGTAAGCAAGATGGACCAGCTGATAAAGGAACTTGCTTCCAAGCTTTCTAAACTAGGTTGAATCTCCAAGACCAATAGGTAGAAATATAAACGTGACAAAAGTAAGTTGTACTTTGACTGCTACATAGATGCCTACCTACACAAATACAGATATATATGTAAACATTAATTAATAATTCAATTCAATAAAGATGTAATACAAAGCTTTTTAAAAAGCAAATAATATTTTAAATATGTTTACTATTTTACATTTTGCTGCGTTCGTGGCTAATAAAGGGCACAAGGAGCCTGGTGACAACAGGTGCATTATATGATATTCTTTGTTATTGGATATTATATTTATTTACACTTCAAATGTTATTCCATTTCCCAGTTTCCCCTTTAGAAATCCCCTATCCCTTCCTCCCCACCCCTGCTTCTATGAGGGTGCTCTGCCATCCACCCACCCACTCCCATCTCACAGCCCTAGCATTCCCCTACACTGGGGCATCAAGCCTTCACAAGACCAAGGTTCTCCCCTCCAATTGATGGCAGATAAGGCCATCCTCTGCTACATATGCATCTGGAGCCATGGGTCCCTCCATGTGTACTCTTTGGCTGATGGTTTAGTCCCTGGGAGCATGGGGTGTCTGTTTGTTTGATATTGTTATTTTTACTATGGGGTTGTAAACCTCTTCAGCTCCTTCAATCCTTCCCCTAACTCCCTCATTGGGGTCCCCTGCTCAGTTCAATGGTTGGCTTCAAGCATCTGTATCTGTATTTGTCAGGCTCTGGCAGTCTTTTAGGAGACAGCTATATTATGCTCCTGTTAGAAAGCACTTCTTGGTATCAGCAATAGTATCTAGGTTTATTGTCTGCAGATGGGATGGATCCCCAGGCCAGTCTCTGAATGGCCTTCCTTCAGTCTCTGCTCTACTCTTTATCCCTGTATTTTCTTTGGACAGGAGAAATTATGGGTTAAAATTTTGGAGATTGGTGGGTGGCCCTATCCCTCAACGAGAAGAGGCATGCCTATCCACTAGATATGGTCTCTACAGGTTCTCTCTCCCCTTTTGTTGGGTATTTCAGTTAATGTTATTCCCATTGGGTCCTGGGAGTCTCTTGCTTTCCTGGCATTTGGGACTTTCAGGTGTCTATCTCAAGTTCCCCTTCTCCCATTGCTGTGCACCTCTATTTAATTTCCTGATCTTCTGTACATCTCCCTGGTCTTCTCCTGTATCTGATCCTGCCCCCCTTTTCCCTCCCCCTCTTCTCTTTCTCCAAAGTCCCTCCCATCCTTTATTTTCAGTGAGATTCCACCTCACACCAATTGGAATGGCTAAGATCAAAAACTCAGATGACAGCGGATGCTGGTAAGAATGTGGTGAAAGAGGAACACTCCTCCATTGATGGTGGGATTGCAAGCTGGTACAACCACTCTGGAAATCAGTCTGGTGGTTCCTCAAAAAATTGGACATAGTATTACCTAAGGACCCACTATACAACTCCTGGACATATACCCTAAAGATTCTCAAAAATATAACAAGGACACATGCTCCATTATGTTCACAACAGCCTTATTTATAATAGCCAGAAGCTGAAAACAACTCAGATGTTCCTCAACAGAGGAATGGATAGAGAAAACGTACATTTGCACAATGGAGTGCTACTCAGCTATTAAAAACAATGACTTCATGAAATTGTTAGGCAAATAGATGAATTTAGAAAATATCATTCTGAATGAGGTAACCCAATCACAAAAGAACATACATGGTATTTAGTCATTGATAAATAGATATTAGTCAAAAAGCTCAGAATAACTAGAATACAACTCACAGACGTTGAGAAGCATAAGAAAGAAGACCGAAGTGTGGATGCTTTAGTCCATATTCTTATTTCTATGAAAGATCTCGTCTTCTCTTTTACAACCTAATTTGTACCCTCTATCTACTACTATTCCTTTCAACCTATTTCCTTCCTAGAAAAAAGTAGGCAAGAATATTTAAGGAAGTGCAATATACATTCCTCATCTCATTTTCTTCTCCTCAGAGTATTGACAAGTCAAGATACATGTATATTAGATGTGTACCACATATTGGAGACCAAGTAACTAACAGTAGACACCAGACAAAGTCAACCACTGTCAATAATGTATCTTATTTATGGTTTTATTAATATTTTATGCATATTTATGTTTTTGGGATGCATTATACTTTTTCATTAATTAATTAATTCGTTTACTTTACATCCAGATTGCAGCTTGCCCTCCCTCCTCTCATCCCAGTTCCTCTGTTTTCCCTTCCCTCCCCCCTCATTTCCCCTCCCTTTCTCCTCAGAGAAGTGGAGGCCTCCCATGAATATCAACCCTCCTTGAACTATAAAGTTTCAGTAGGACTAGCCACATCTTCTCCTTATTGAGCCTAGACAAGGCATCCAATTAGAGGAAAGAGAAGCAAATGCAGGCAATAAAGTCTGAGACTGACCCTGCTCCTGCGGCTAGGGTTCCCACATAAAGACAAAACTGTCCATTTGTTACATAGGTGTAGAGGACCTAGAAACAATCCATGCATGCTCTCTGGTTGAGAACATTCAGTCTCTGTGAGACCCTGTGGTCCCAGGTTAATTGATTCTGTAGATTTTCTTGTGGTGTCTTTGACCTCTCTAGCTCTTTCTATCCTTTGTCCCTGTCTTTCTCAAGATTCCCAGAACTCCTACTAGTGTTTAGCTATATCTACTAAGAACATCAATCTTTCTGTTTAGATTTTCCAATTTATGGAAAGAGAGGGTTAGTTTATGGCACAGGGGGTTTTGAAGCAGGACCTAAGGATCTTTGGATTTCCATGATGTCTGTTGTTATGTCTCCATTTTTATGTCTAATTTTGTTAATTTGGATATTCTTTTTCCCACCTTTATTTAGTTTGGCTGAGAATTTGTCTATTTTGTTGATTTTCTCAAAGAACCAACTCTTGGTCTCATTGATTCTTTGTATTGTTCTCTTTGTTTTTAATTCATTGATCTTGGCTCTGAGTTTGATTATTTCCTGCCTAGTAGTCCTCTTGGGTGTGTTTGCTCCTTTTGGTTCTAGAGATTTCAGGTGTGCTGTAAAGTTGTGTGTATGAAATCAACCCAATTTCTTTATGAAGGCACTTGGTTCTATGAACTTTTCTCTTAGCACTTCTTTCATTGTGTCCCATAAGTTTTGGTATGTTATGCCTTGATTTTCATTGAATTCTAGAAAGTATATAATTTCCTTTCTTTCTTTCTTTCTTTCTCTCTCTCTCTCTCTCTCTCTCTCTCTCTCTCTCTCTCTCTCTCTTTCTCTCTCTCTCTCTCTCTCTCTCTCTCTCTCTCTCCTTCTTTCTTTCTTCCTGACCCAGTTATCAATGAGTATGTTTTTTCAGTTTTTATGAGTTTGTTGGTTTTATGTTGTTTATATTCTTAAAATCTAGCTTTATAGTGGACTGATAAGATACAGGTGGTTATTTCAATTTTCTTGTATCTGCTGATATTTGCATTCTTTGTACATTTGATTCCTGACATCAGTTATTTTCATTATTTCTCTATTTTGTTTTTTTCTGGTTGGCCTATTTATTGGTGAGAGTGGTGTATTGAAGTCTCCCTCTGTTAATGTGAGGTCTTTGGTGAGTTGTTTAAGTTTGTAATGTTTCTTTTATGAATTTAGGTGTCCTGCATTTAGAAAATAGACATTCATAATTAAGATGAAACCTTGAGAGATTTTTTCTTTGATAAGTATGAAGTGTCTTTTTTCCATCTCTTTTGATTAATTTTGGTTGAAAGTCTATTTTATTAGATGTCAGAATGATTACTCTCGCTTACTTAGATGGTCCCTTTGCTTGAAAAATTCTGTTTTTCATATTTGCCAAGCACATTTTGTCAGTGCTCTCCCCTGTCCCTTACATATTATTTTTCATTTAAACATGTGAGAATATATTAATTTATTTCCTTTCAATTAGTAGCTTCAGTTATTTATCTCATCATCTTATGAACATTATAAAAATAATCTCATTTTTGTAAAAATAATGTATGTAAAGAATCATGTAAAGAATTGGACTTTTTATTATTTTTTATTATATTTCATTTTTTATACTGAAAATTTTATTCCCCTCCTGGCCTACCTTCATAGTGTTCCACATCCCATATGTCCTCCATGTCTCCCTGTCTCCTCAAGGATGTCTTCACCCCATGCCCACCAGATGTCTAAACTCCCTGGGGCCTCCAGTTTCTTGAGAGTTAGGTGCATCTGTTCTAACTGAACCCAGACCCGCAGTCCTCTGCTAAATATGTGTTGGGGGCCTAATATCAGCCGGTGCATGCTGCCTGGTTGGTGTTCCAGGGTCTGAGAGATCTCAGGGTTTCAGGTTAATTGAGACTATTGGTCTCCAATAGGGTCCAGTTCCTCCTCAACTTCTTTCAGCTTTTCCCTAATTCAACAACAGGGGTTAGCAGCTTCTGTTTATTGGTTGAGTGCAAATATCTGCATCTGACTCTTTCAGCTGCTTGTTGGTTCTTTCAGAGGGCAGTCATGATAGGTCCCTTTTGGTAAGTGCTCCACAGCCTCAGTAATAGTGTCAGACATTGTGGCCTCCCCTTGAGATGGATCTCACTTTGGGCCTGTTACTGGACCTTCTTTTTCTCAGGCTCTTCTCTCTTTCCATTCTTGCAGTTTTTTTCAGACAAAAAACTTTTTTTCAGAGTATTGAAAAAAGTTTTTTTCAGAGTATTGACTGTGGGATAGCAATCCCATCCCTCACTCTATGCCTTGTGTTTCTGCTGGAGGTGGCTCTATAAGTTCCCTCTCCTCACTGTAGGCATTTCATCTAGGGTCTCTCTCTTTGAGTCCTGAGAGTCTCCCACCTCCCAGGTCTTTGGTACATTCTGGAGGGTCCTCCCAACCTCCTACTTCCTGAGGTTGCCGGTTTCCATTCTTCCTGCTGGCTCTTGGGGCTTCAGTCCTTTTCCCCAACCCAATACCAGATGGTTGGGCATGATGTCACCTGCTTTAATCCAAGCATTCAATCTGGAATTACAAGCAGATCTCTGAGTTCAAAGACAGGCTGGTATACATAGTGAGTTCTAAGATATTCAGGGCCACGCAGTGAGAGACCCTGTCTCAATAAAAATATAACAAAATAAAGATTTTAAGAAGAAACTATTTATATTTAATGACAATATGCAGTTGTCCATAAAAATGATCAAACAAATTCATACTTTTATTCAAAATACATCAAAGCCTTTTTTATATTTTAACAATGTAAGCTAATGACAATTTAAAAATTCAATCATCAATGAATAATTTTATTTGAAGTTTATTTCATATTTACAATAATAATTTACCTCAAAAGTAGTTTTTCAAATTAGTATTTGCATATGATATAATATACAGGACAAAGTTTAAAGTATATTTTTACTTAAAAATCTTTCAATCATCTATATACTAATTTTTGAAAGACAGCAATTTTCAAAATTACACTATTATCCTGCTGGCTATAAAGATATAATTTTCCATATAAACATGTATGAAATGTTTATTTGATCTATAGATATTTCCCTGAGGCTGGGGAAATAGCTCATTCATTCAAGTCTAGTAGTATAAGGACCTGATGTTGGATCCCACAATCCATCTAAATAGCAAATTATGCTGACACCTCTAAACACAATAGGTGGATAAGAGTAGGATACAGATTGAGCCCTATAAACTGTCAGGGCAGCTATTCTGATGGAGTCAGCAGTGTTCCAGGCAAATGAGTGAGCTTGTCTCAGAAAAAAAGATGGAAGTCATTTGAAGATCAATAACCAAAGCTGTGTTCTGACCATAGGAATACTGTGTACATGCTATACACAAGCATGCATTCATATTCATATTCACATTCACATTTACCTGAACACATACATGTACATGCACATGCGCACACACACACATTCCAGATAAGGTAATTGATTAATTTATAGCACCAATTGCATTGACTTTTCTTTTAAAGTGGAGTGATTTTCCTAATGTTAGCATGGTTAATCATTATAATAATTTTTTCTTTAATATCATAACTTTAAGCCTAATCATTTATATTCACGAGAACAAAAAAATATGGCATGAAATTTCTTCCCTAAATACCAACTTATTCATTTAAATAGATTTATCTGCCATTCTCCTATTGGGACTTGAAATTCTTAATAATAAAACTGTGGAAGTTACTGACATTTGCTTAGTGTGCATTGTATGTAAAACACTTGATGTTCATGTTTTACCTGGCGTCTTCTAGTACACACTTATTAAATAAACACACCAGGGAAATTAATAGTCACTCTCTCATCTATTTGCTTAAGAAATACTTGAGGGAGTTACCAAGATTTTATCCACTTTACCAATGGATGATTAGCATCAGGGAGATGGTTACATTATTAACTTTATATAGCATTAAGTGCTAATATAATATGTGTATGGGACAAAAATATCAAGGTTTTAGGAGTACCAAGACATTTGATGCAATTCCTAACAAGTTCACAATCATGCAGTCCATTCCATATTGTCAACGAGGATTTTGAAAACCATTCCTGAAAGTCTAAGTCACATTTGAACATTTTTTTTGAAAATGGATAAATATGTCAAAATTTGATTCATATCTCAATAGTTATAAAGTTATAAATAATGGTCCCTTTTATATTAACTCCATAACATAGGATAACCTACTTCCTATATCTCAGTGTCTTATTTTTGTATTGATGTTAATGAACAAATTAATATCTGATATACAGATATCTCCTCTTCCCTTGCTTCTATGAGGGTGTTTCCCACCTCTCTACTCCCACCTCAGTGTCCTAGCATTCTGCTATGCTGGGTCATTGAGTCTCTACAGGACCAAGGGCCTCCCTTCCCATTGATTCCAGATGAGCCAGTCATCTGCTACACATGCAGCTGGAGTCATGAGTTCCTCTGTGTATATTCTTTGGTTAGTGGTTTAGTCTCTGGGAGCTTTGAGGGGTCTGGTTGGTCAGCACAGTGTTTCTATACCATCTTGGAAAAGCTGTAATCTTATTTAAATTTTGAAGGTTATATCTACTATGTGAAGATTCATGATAAAATATTGCCTGGAGGTATTAATGGCACTGTGCTCTTTCTGAGTCTTCTGGTGCTTAAGAATGATTCTCTTTCCTTTACATTTTAGGTTTTTAGATGAATTTTTAATTTATTATTTGATGATATTATTCACACAACTCCACTTTCCATTTCTAGGTTTCCCACTACCCCGTAACATATATCTTCCCAATTTTACATCATCTTTATTTTGTATTTTAAATGACCCACTGAATTCAGTTCTGACCACATATGCATGAGGGCAGGAGCATCCACTGGAGCATGGACAATATACTATACATACCCAAACCAAACAAAACCAAACCAATCCCAACCCAAAAAACAAAACAAACATAACCAATGACTGCCCCTCCCCAAGTAGTCATCATATGCCAAGCCAAGAGTGAAGTCTTTTCATCATCTCACATCAAATTTGAAAGTCTTGATCTTCTGCAAATTTTTTACAGGTAATCATAGGTACTGTGAGGTAATGAGTATATCTATCATGTGCTTCCAGTACTAAAGACGTCTACCCTATTGTCTGACTCTTGTATTCTTCCTTCCGCTTTTCCCACAATGTCTCCTGGGTTTTTGCTCAGGAGATTGATAAAGATGGAATATATATATATATATTTCCTTCAGAAACTCATACTGATGAAAAATCATGACTATAAGCCTTTCTGATTTCTGTCATTTCTGAAGACAAACCCCACAATAAACTCTGTTTCATACACACACACACACACACACACACACACACACACACACACACATATATATATATATATATATATATATATATATATATATATATATATATAAAATCAGATAATTCTCATCAGTGTCTCTCACATATACTATTAAAATATTTGTTTGAATGTATTACCACTGTATCTTTTTTGTGGAATGGCTGAGCTTTCCATCATTATACATAGATGATATATGTTGTATCTCTTAAACATCATTGATAATTTTGTATCATTTTTTGTATGTATGATTGTGTGCATATCTACATGTATTATGTGTATGGAAGTGTATTTATATATAAAGTTGTGCATGTATATGTATGGACATGCATGAGCGTATAAGAGGATAACCTCAGATATTAGTCTATAAGAGATATACTTTTGTTTGTTTTCTGGAGAAATAGGGTCTGTTTTTTACTTTGGACCATTGTGATTAGGCTAGACTTGCTAACCAGTTAATACCCAGGTCTCAAGGTCTCCAATGTTGGCAATAGAATTATATATCACCAGGATTGGTTTTTTTATATGAGAATGTGATAACTGAATTCACTCGCGTTCTCACATTTGTATAGCAATCACTTTACTGACTGAGTCCTTTCTCTGGACTGATTTAAAATATATTTTCAAGTTTCCCATTGATCCTCATAAACACTCCAACATATATAATATTTTTATGTACATTTCAAAGAAAAGGGGCTGATTTTGTGATGTGTCTATGTGTCTAATCTTTTAAATATAAAGAGTGATTGCCTCTAATATGAATTGACAGCGACAGAGAGAGAGAGAGAAATACTAAATCCTCTTATGACTTGGGATTGTGGTAGAAAATGTTTGTGTTCTCTTCACAAATTTCTCAGTTCATCAGTGTTAATTTTTATTTAATGTCTCTAGTCTAATAAATTCAATCCCTCTTTGCTCTTGACAGGCAAATCAAGAAAAAAATCAAAAAAAAATGTTACTAGAAACATTTCTGTATATTAATATCGAGTAACTTACTCCTACTTCATAAAACAATTGAATGACAGTTATTTCAATATTCCTGAACACACATGATGCCTGTGGTCATCAGCTTATGAGAGTATGTAATGCTCCAGCTCATGGAACCTCTAGGTTATTATACTTCTCTAAGGGGCACAGCAATTGAACAAGTATTGTCGATTATTGTCATTATTGTCAAGACTATCATTATTAAACAACTGAAATATAGCATTAGCTTAATCTCAGAAAGAATTTAAATCTATTACTACAGTATTTGGCTGTAAAATGCTAAGATAAGATTTAAAGGAATTCAGATACCTGACGAGTCGCTGAGGACATTGTGTGGAGGATGCTGTGAGGAGATTACAGTTACCTTTATAAAACTTCAAGCTCAGCTTCTCTGCTACGGAGGGCTCTTGTGTAATCGTATCATCACTGAGAATCTCCTAGATCATATCTCTCTGATGACTTTAATGATCAAATAGAGCAAATGATGCAATTGAACTCCTTTAAAAAAATAATATGAGGAAGCTACTATTATCAAGAATGGCTAAAAAATAGAGTAGTGTAACATTGGCAGATCTTCATTTAATTTCTTGAATAGATTCCAGGAAAATTCTCATTATCTAATTTATACCTGTTCATAAATTCATTTAAAAGCCAGTGGCAGACTAGCATAAGTTATTTGAAAAATCAATCATGCCTAGGAATAAGTGTTATAAAGAGAAAATATAATTGAAGAAGTGATATGATAAAGTCATGAGAATAACCTATAAGGGAAAGATATAACAATCAATATATCATGTAAAAAAACCTATAAAACATTAACAGCTGAAAAAGATGAATTTAGAAAAAAAGACTTTTATTTAAGTGGGAAACACTCATTGTTAATTATAACATCTGCAACAGTACATATTGAATCTGGGGACTAGTCTATATTATTCTAACAATATCTCATTCACCTACTCAGAAATATGTTGTTTAGAAACTTGTAACTCGTTTTAGTTTAAAAACATATTATTTAAATTATAAATATTAGAACAATTTTGTAGAAAATAAAATTATGCTATAATTGACCTAGAATATTTTACAATATTATATTTGTCACTTTTAAAACAATTGAGAAAAATCAACTGTCTTGAATATCAAATTATTTGAAAGTTACTATAGGAAAATGTAGTTTCCATCAGATTATAGACAGTCAAATCAAGAGAATGAAATAACAATATCAAACACTGTGATATTCTGAAATTTGGGACATAAAATAAATAAAAGTCTTGTTTTAAAAATGAAATGATGTGTTCAATAAAGGATAATAATCAGATTTTCCATTTGGGAGAAAAAATCAGACTAGATTTCTATGTCATTCGTGACATCAAATATAGTCTGTGTAATTGAGAAAGTCAAATAAATACTTGGTTCTAATGTTATTTTCATTTTAAAAAATTTTTCTCAAAACAAGCCATAAATCTATATTCTCAGCCCCCATGAAACTCAGAGTAAGCCATATGAGGTACATATGCTGTTCAACCAACCCCAAAATCAACTAAATGTCACAAAGCATTCCCTCTGTCTCTGATCATTATAACGGCTTGTTTGCTCATTGTAAAACAGAAGAAGAGAAGATTAGTAGAATATCAGTACAAAATATGCCACTTTGGCATAACAGTGATTTCAAGAGAAGGCAATAGGTTTAAAGCAGATAAAAAAGAAAGCTCTCACTTCTTAGATAAACTAAAGCTCTCTAGCATCTTTCCTAACTGCATAACAAACTTCAAAAGCTGTGATTTCCATACATTCTTGAAGAATGTCAAAGGTTAATATCTAGGGATGAGCTCAGACCTTTATCCACCCACAGGTGACAACACTGAGACTGTGATCCAGTTCTGTACTCCTTACCAAATTCTGCTCTTCAATTTTCAACACACATAACTTCATTTCTCAAAAATATATATTGTTCTCAGCTGAGTATTCTAGGAGAGTTAAACATTTAAACCCCTTTTCTGAGAGTTCTTTTTCTGACTGTTTTTTAAATGTATAAACATATGTTAGAACACTTGTTTATTCACTTGCTACTCTATTTTTGTTGTTACTGAGGTTACAGAGCTAATTACTCAGAGAGCTTAAAAAAAAAAAAAAAAAAAAAAAAAAAAAAAACACTTTTCTTTCTTCCTTTTATTCAACTCCTACTGGCAGAATTCTGACCCAAGCCCTCTTTAAGGAAATTGTTTAGGTCCATTTCCTTCCATGAGAAGGCATGTTTAATTTCTATCAACTGCTAACATTTTTGCTTGTAAGATAATTCTTAGATACATGTTTATCATGGAATATATATAGTTGTATCTAATCCACTTACTTATTCTCATTAGAGTCTTGTCTTTTTGTGAAGAATGACAAAACTTTAGTTGTGGAAATTAACAACCTATCCACACATATGACACAAGCACCAACCCATTTAATTCATTTGTAGTCTGCTTTTTGAATCTCAACATGCAGAGATCCTTCGTTTGTCCCAAAGACTATGCATCCAAATCATTCCCACCATCTATTCCAAGAATTTAGTATTGTTTTTCTACACAAGACAAAAAAGTAAACAATTTTGATACTACAACAAAGAATATTCTTGCATAAATGAGGTGTATTGATTTTTGATATTCTGAGAACATAAATAACATAATGTCACAGGCAGAGATGTGAGCCTACAGATGCTGAAGTTTCCGAGTTTTCATAGTTCTTTATAATAGGTAGCTGTACTAATGTACACCAGTGGTTGTACAATGAATATTTTACAAAAGTAGATAGCTTAGTAAGGCAATGGTATAGGGAGTGTAAAGGTGAAACAGCTCTCCCATGTGGCTGTCTACCAGAGGATAAGAAAAAAAGGAGGAAAAGGAGGTTCGTGGTGACATTTTATGGGTCATTAACATAGTAATTGCCTCCTTCTAGTTCATATAAGGTCTCTGATTTTTCTGACCATGCTTCCTTTGCTAAGTAAACCTCATACATGTACAAAACTGACAGTCTCTCACTTATGGCTGCTTTTCCTAGGCTACTTTCTGAAACTCCTTTCTCCATTATTTCCTATTCTCCTCTGTAATATAAACAAAATGTAGTTTCAGCAAAACTTCATTTAGACTCAAAGCTGATGGTTGATTCTGTTACTATCTTGAATACTTTCACCAAATTAATTTTCTTAAAATTTTTCTAAAATATCAGACATTTATTTATTTGCCAGAAAACAAACTTGCAGGTAGTAGTTATTGATGGCATTTGGTTATCCATATCTATTTGTATATCGTTTACTGTATCTTTTTTCTTAGAAGAGGCTAAATATCATGTGTTTTTAAAATGAAGTAAGATGTTAGGTAGAATAAGAGACCACTGAGTGCTGGGCAGTGGTGGTGCATGCCTTTAATCCTAGCACTTGGGAGGCAGAGGCAAGTGGATTTCTGAGTTTGAGGCCAGCCTGGTCTACAGAGTGAGTTCCAGGACAGCCAGGCTTACACAGAGAAACCCTGTCTCAAAAACAAACAAACAAACAAACAAACAAAAACCAAAAGAAGAAGAAGAAGAAGAAGAAGAGAAGAAGAAGAAGAAGAAGAAGAAGAAGAAGAAGAAGAAGAAGAAGAAGAAGAAGAAGAAGAAGAAGAAGAAGAAGGATGACCACTGAGCAAGGCCAATGCTTACTCTTTAATTAAATGAGCTGAAAGCCAGATGTATTGTCAGTGTGTGTATACTTTATAATCAGACTTACTGTTACTAATTGCTTAGATATGGCATTTGTTAACAAAATGAATTTGAGGCAATAGCTAGAAATATCCTATTTTCTAATCTAAAATGTTAGATATTAAATAAGAGATATATTTATGTTTTCAACATGTAATAAATGATCAATAAAATACAAATTATTTTTGAATAAGCAGTGTTTTCTAGCTAAATTATGTTACTACCATCCAATCAGAACTTTTGTAACTAAATTTTATACTTATATTATCAATACTATAATAATTATTATAATCTTTTGGTGTTTTGTGAGTTTATTTTATTTCTAGTTGACTAAAGTAATTTTCATCTATCAGAGCTCTGCTTTCTGCTATGTTTCCAGGCATCATTGAGCTAACAAACAAATGTTACATTTGAACTGATGGTAAGTAATCAATATTTATTCTTGAATATAGAACTATTATAACACTTCTCTTCTTTTGTCCACAACATACTAGGAACATATCTTACTAAAACGGATGCAGTTGTGAGAGCCCCAACATTTGGCACCCCTTTACAAACACGATAGCCTGTAATTCCAGGGTTTCAGGTTATTCATATTTAATAATGGGACTAATTACCCCTATTTGGCTATGACAACGGATATAAAATTATGTTATTAAAAGTGTGGTACATAAAACTAGATATTGTTCTTTTGTTTTTATTAACAGGTACATGTTTATGGTAAAATGATAATTTATCCAAGACTAAAGCAAACTCAGATGTGAATGCAAAGAAGAAAAATGAAAATAAAATGGAATTAAAGAAAGGGAGATTTCAGCAAATCACAAGGGAGCAATTGTAAACCATGAGAACTGTCTACAAAGACTAGTCTTCCTGAGATGCAGTGAGATGTGTGCTGCAGCAAGAAACATCAATATTTTAACTTTTAAGCCTATTACTATGGTGAGAAGCTACTATCCTCTTGAGAAGCCTAAGAAGACAAACAAAGGATTAAAGCAAATGAGTCAACAAATTAGATCTCCTTTTCTCTGACCCACTTGAGGGTAAGCAGTACTGAATTTATCCTCCCACTGTAAGCATTAGAAAGTTCAAAAATGCATCTAAGAGTGGCCTTCCAATTTTAGACAAGTGGAGAACAAAAGGAAACTGTTGGACAAAAGAGGGCATGTGTTCACCCTGATACCTCTTGTCCATCACAAATGGCCACAATTGTGAGGAGTGGGCAACAAAGAGTACCAACTACTTGTTTGTTCATTAGAACTGTGAGTAATAAAGGCACTGGAATTCATGGAACAGCTTATATTAGAATAATCTGGATAAAAAGAGAAAAGACACTGAAGAAATATATATGTGCCTACCCTGTCATTTACTGAATAGTACTGCATGCATTCAGAGAATGCAAATTTGACAAAAAATAAGTAATATTGATGGGGCCACTCTTTATTATTTTATTGTAAAAATAATCAAAGTTGTTCTGAGTTCAAGAGTATAGAGGAGGTCTTAGATGGCTGGATGTCAGCCTTCTACACTCTAGCACCTACAGCCCTGCTTTTATGTTACCCTTACCCTTACTTTCACCATGAGCTCCAGACAATTATTATGTATAATAAGTATATGCTACTAAAGAACATTAAAATAATATTAGTAGTAGAACTACAAACAAAAGCAGTTGTAGAACTTATAAACCATGGGAGAAATGCAAAATTCTGATTTCCCAGAAGAAAACATGTTCATTGAATACTCGAACTAGCAGTGGGTGATTATAACGGAGATAAAAACTAGTGAGGTAGGATAGACTAGTCCTAGAGTAAAAAATAAAATCTAATACCAAATTCTAAAGTTTGAAAATAAAAAATACAAAAGTTCAATTTATTGCCTGAGTAACATAACTTCCTGGGAGAGCAAGGTGCATCATTTCTCAAAAAAATAGTAAACATGATTATGAAAATTTGGAAAACCCAATGTTATCTGTCTGTAGGTAAATGGACAAATAAATTATATGGCATGCAGATGAGAATGGAGTATTATAAAATCAATATCAAGGTATCAAGACACAAAGAGGACAAAAGGCCTATTGTTAAGTTAAAGGTACCAATATGAAAAAGAGATATACTTTTTGACATTGTATAAAGAGTAAAATTATAGACATGTTAAAAGGATCCATGTTTGCCAATAGTGATAAATGAAGGGGATGAATAGAAGGAGCACACAAGTCCTATAAGGCAGAGATAAAGATGTTTCAAAAGGGAACCCTAAATGAATCTTGAAACTTAAGCAATGCTTTTATGTTAATGTACATGATTGGTTGTAGGAGCCATTGACAACAGAAGAGGCTAAGTATGAATATGGGAAGGCATAGGACATATAAAAAACATCAGTGCCTCCTCCTCAGTTTTGCTGCAAGCTTAAACTATTTGTAGAATATTCTTAGGGGAAGAAACAAAAATGTAATGCTCCAAAAATAGAGCACATTCTGATATAAAGTTGACAGGTGTATGGCATCTCATAAAAAATTATTATCGCTTTAATAACAAAAAATGTAGCATATAAACCGGGGGGAAGATCAGTAAATAGAAATAAATTCAAAAGTAAATGAAATGATTGAATTAGCAGATAAGCATTTTGAAACAGACACTGTATAAATCCACTCAGTGTTGCCAGAGGATTTAAAGGATAATGGAGAAGTAATGGTGAAGGAATTGGAAAATATAAAGAGTAGTGAGTGTAGATTCTAAGGGTGATAGCTGCAGTATCAGAGGAACAAGCTTATGCGTGGAATTAATAATGTTAAATATGAGTAGGAACGTGTATCAAAATACTGTAAGTCTCACACTAGATACTATCCAAGTGCATGCACTCTATTTTAAAATGTTCATGCTTTTGAAAGAAAACACCTGAGGCGAGATATTATACAAACAACAGACATTCATCTCTCATGGTCACAGGAACTGAAAACATTTTTTCCTGCTGAGTTCTGGTATCTGCTTCAAGATGTCATCTTATTTCAAAATCTTCCAAAGGGACAAATTGATGTATCCTTACAAGGCAAACTGCAGAGAAGAGCTCAGTTGCTCCCTTGCACTCTCGCATGAAAAAATCAACTTCATCCATTGGAAGAAGGCCCCATGGTCTAATTATTTCCCTGCGTGCTCTTTGTACTGCAGCTAAAAACTAAGTTCCAACAAGAATTTTAGCAAGGAACACAGTCAAATCAGAACACAAAGAGACAAAATATGAGTAAATTAAAAGTGATAAAGTTACCTGTGATTGCATGGTGTACTCTAATATACAAGTCTCTAAGTATGAGATAAGAAACATGCAGAAAGGCATTTATTATTTTTTTTTAAATATCAATAGATGCTCAAAATTTTAGAAAAACTTTGTAGTGATGTTGGCAAGAATAAGGAAACCTGAAGGAACTAAAATCGAAGAAGAAAATATAGAGTGACACACTAATCAAAACTCTGGAGCCATGGTTAAAATGCTAAAATGAAACAGAGCAGGAGAAACCTGGTGCATACAGAAGAAAAGATTATGAATACCCAAATTTCTTGTGTGAAAATCAGTAAGCACCAAAACAGAACAATTTTTGAAGTTACACACACACACACACACACACACACACACTAGAGAGAGAGAGAGAGAGAGAGAGAGAGAGAGAGAGAGAGAGAGAGAGAGGAGGGAGAGAGGGGGGAGGGAGGAGACAGAGAGAGAGAGACAGTCAGAGACAGAGTAAGGCAAAGACAGAGGAAAACAGACAGAAATACACAGACACAAACACAGAGCAAAACACAGACACAGAGATAAAAGAATAGATGAGAGGTAGATAGATAGATAGATAGATAGATAGATAGATAGATAGATAGACAGACAGACAGACATAGAAACAGACAGGCAGACAGACAGACCAACAGGGCCAAACAGCATTTAATACTCAGTGAAAACATCTTTGAAAATGAAAAGTGTTTTCAAATAAAGCAAGCTGAAACTATTTTGCAATCAACTCACTTGATCTAAACAAAACACTAAAGATGCTTTCTAGACAGAGATGTGACAAAACCCACTTCCAATAAAATAAAATAAAATAAAATAAAATAAAATAAAATAAAAAAATAATGGAGAGCACCAGGAACAGCAAACACAGGCATAAATATTAAGAAAAATCAAGTTCCCCTCACTTGGTCCTTTTTGCTGGGGCAGAGACTCCTAGCTAGTCTACTCCTGTGAAGGACACCATATCCTGACCCATCATAGAGGAACCACTGCACTCAGAGCAGCAGGTAAAAACCATACCCCACAACTCTATGCCCTAGAAATGCAGCTAGAATTCTGGGCCACTCAGGACCTATCACCAACTCAAACCCCACCATCTCGATTACCAGTTGATGCCACCACTCGCTTGGTTCATATTGCTGGGGCAGACTTCTAGCTGGTCTACTTCCGTGAAGATATCATATATTGAATCATCCTAGAGGAAACACTGCACTCAGAGCAGTGGGTAAGAACCCTCCCTCAAACCAAAAGCTCAAGAGCTGCATCTGAGAGCCCAGCTTACTAAGGATGCATCAACCACCAAAAACCCTTCCTCCGGAATACTACTGCCCTTCAGGCCACTCTGCTTGGTCCTTGTTGCTGAGGCTGACTCCTATCTGGACTGCTCCTATGAAGACATCATATCCTGACCCATCTTCGAGGAACTACTGTACTCAGAACAGTGGAGAATCCACTGCACTCAGAGCAGTTGATGAAGCTGGAATCCCAGGAGCTCTCACAAGCCCAGGATCATAGGATTTCAGTCTCCCGGAGGCATCCTGAGGCCCAGGAGCTCTTCCACCCAGGAGCTCAGGATCATAGAATCACAGAGACAGCTGGACTCTAAGGAGTTTTGACACAAGCAAGATAACAGGACAGACAGGCTCCAATCAGAGACAGTGAGTGCAGGTAGCACTAGTGATAACCAGATGGCAAAAGGCAAGGGTAACAACATAAGCAACAAAAACCAAGGTTACCTGGCATCATCAAAACACAGTTCGCCCAACATAGCAAGTCCAGGACACCCAATCACATTGGAAAAGCAGGATTCAGATTTAAAATCACTTCTCATGATGATGATGATGATATAGGACATTAAGAAGAATATAAATAGGCTCCCAATCTCACAAAACCCCAGAGGAAGCAGGCCTTTTAGGAGCTCTAACCCAGGCAGTATCTTAGGTAAGGAGAAAGCCACACTGGCCCCAAGGCCCCAAACACGGAATAGCTGGGACCCACTAGGACCCAGGAAGTCAAACCAAGCCCGGAGCACTGGTTTCTTCTGGTCTGCGCCCAAGCACTGAGCAAATTTTGGGCCCCAGATCTAACCCCAGTACTAAGACACATCCTACACAGTTCTAATACAACCAAAATAATAGGAAAGACAAGCTCAGTCAGAGACAGGGCTGGTGGCACTAAGTAGAGCCAGATGGCAAAAGGCAAGCTCAAGAATATAAACATCAGCAACCCAGGGTACTTGGCATCATTAGAAGCTAGCTCTCCCACACAAGAAAGTCCTGAATCATATCACTAGGAAAGCATGATTCAGATTTAAAATCACTTCTAAAGATGATGATAGAGGACATTAAGAAGGACATAAATAACATTCTCAGAGAATTTGAAAAGAACACAGGTAAACAGGTAACAGCCCTTAAAGAGGAAACACAAAAATCCCTTAAAGAATTACAAAAGAACACAACCAAATAGGTGAGGGAATTGAAAAAAAAAAAAACATTCAGGACATAAAATGGAAGTAGAAACAATAAAGAAATCACAAAGGGAGAGTACCCTGGAGATAGAAAACCTAGGAAAGAAATCAGGAGTCATAGATGCAAGCATCACCAGCAGAATACAAGAGATAGAAGAGAGAATCGCAGGTGCAGAAGATACCATAGGAAATATTGACACAAATCTCAAAGAAAATGCAAAATGCAAAAAGTTCTTAACACAAAACATCCAGGAAATCCAGGACACAATGAGAAGACCAAACCTAAGGATAATAGGTATAGATGAGAGTGAAGATTCCCAACTTAAAGGGCCAATAAATATCTTCAACAAAATTACAGAAGAAAACTTCTCTAATCTAAAGAATGAGATGCCCATAAACATACAAGAAGCCTATAGAATGCCAAATAGACTAGACCAGAAAAGAAATATATCCCAACACATAATAATCAAAACACCAAGTACACAAAACAAAGAAAGACTGTTAAATGCAGTAAGGGAAAAAAGGCCAAGTAACATATAAATTCAGACCTATCAGAATTACCCCAGACTTCTCACCAGATACTATAAAAGCTAGGAGATGCTGGAAAGATGTCATATAGAACCTAAGAGATCACAAATGCCAACCCAGGCTACTATACCCAACAAAATTCTCAATTACCATAGATGGAGAAACCAAGATATTCCTCAACAAAACCAAATTTTCATGATACCTTTCCACAAACCCAGCATCACAAAGGATAATAGCAGGAAAGCCCCAATACAAGGAGGGATATTATACCCTAGAAAGAGCAAGAAAGTAATCCTCTTCCAACAAATCCAAAGGAAGATAGCCACACAAAGATAATTCCACCTCTAATAACAAAAGTAACAGGAAGCAACAATCACTGTTCCTTAATATCTCTTAACATCAATGAACTCAATTCCCATATTAAAAGACATAGGCTAACAGACTGGATATGTAAACAGGACCCAGCATTTTGCTGGATACAGGAAACCCACCTCAATGACAAAGACAGACTTTGCCTTAGAGTAAAAGGTTGGAAAACAATTTTTCAAGCAAATGGTCCTAAGAAACAAGCTGGAGTAGCCATTCTAATATCTCCAGCACAAGAACACAAAGGAGGGACTCATGGCTCCACCTGTATAAATTGTGGGGTGGTCTTGCCAGTCATCAGTGGAAGTGGACAACCTTGGTGCCTGAAAATTTGGATTCCCTAGTGTTGGGGAATTTCTAGAGCAGGGAGGAATTTTGAGGAATGGGAGAATGGTGGGAACACACCCTCATAGAAACTCCCAGAATTATATGGATTAGATATGAGAGAGGCAGGCTGCCAGAAGACTACTTTCCAGAATTCAAACAAAAAATTATCTTGATACTAAAACTTATTTTGAGAATTGTATATTGCAGAATACACAGCCTTCGTGTATCTACTCATCAAGCAAGCTGAGCAGACCTGCTCGAATGTCTGTTGTCCTGGAATTTCAGCTGGATGCAGTGAAGACACAGTGTCAGGGGCTTATCAATTTACTCTTCTCCCCTCCCCTCTTCTAATATCTCAATGCCCATAATCAGCTTGAAGAAGGTAATGAAGTGTTGGCAACCCTATTCTCTAGGCTTAGGGACTGAGGTGCTTAATATTGGGCTGTCTTTCTAGGGAAAAGTAGTGGTTTTGTTGGAACAGGGAGGATTAGCTAGAATTTATTGCATAGCCATAACCTATTGGTAGAAATGGGTATAATTGTTATTAAGATGAAGTTATAATTTCTTTTTTTTTCATTTTTTTATTTTATATTTTATTTACATTTCAAATGCCATCCCCTTTCCCCATTTCCCCTCCATAGAAAACCCCTATCCCATGTCCCCTTTTCCTTTTTGCTTTTATACAGTTTTTTTTTAAGTGTTAGTCAAAGGCTTTATACATTTGGTAATGCTCAATCAGAAGTATAACCCAATACCCAACCTAGATATATCAACTATCTTTGACTGGTGGAGACACATGGACATCTGCCTCCATGCCCCCCCCCCCCTTTCTCTCTCTCATCACCTTGCTTCTCCTTTCCTTCATCTTCTCCTCTCCTTACTCCATCTCTTCCTCTCGGTACTCCTTCCCCCTTAGCTCCTCCTACATATCACTCTTCCTGTTAAAATAACACTTTTCTCTCAAAATACAATTAAAGCATAATTATTCCTATTTGTACCAGTGAGGTACAAGATAATCCTAATACCCAGTCCATAATTTTGTTGACTAACCAGAACCTCTGTCATCTCTCCTAACTAAAACACTTAGTTTTGAACCTGGCTTTTTTCTTGGCTTAGAATAAATGTCAGCTGAAAACCTTCCACTCAGATCTTTTCTCTCAAAGTAAATAGCCAGTATTGGCTATGAGACTATAGGTCTTCAACCCCGTCAGAAATCTAGAATGACTGAGTTAACTGAAATTATGGGAAGTACAAAGCAAAGCTTCTAAAACTTAGTTAATTTATAGAGTCCGGTGAACACCTGGACAGCCCCTATACTACAGAACGTTGGAGCATCAAATCTTCAGCCTTCTGGCCCTGAATCATCTGACAGACCTTAGTGATGCAGAATTATTAAGGACTGATTACTCTGTCTAGGCAGATATAATCAGTCGACTATTCTGCAAGTGTGTCCTATTCTGGACAGTAATTTGTCTGTAGATGGAAAGAGGCAATTCTTGCCTTGTGGCTGTCTCTGCACAACTGGAATAACTCCAAGGATGTTCAATTTCATCTTAGAATCCAAGACAAAAAGCTGTCAGGAGCAGACAGGTCTCTAATCAAAATGAACATTAATATAGAAATGTTTGTCACGTCAATTCTGTGGACTTCTGATGTTTTGAAAACCAACGATCCATGTAAGATAAACTAGACTGCTGTCTGTTAACTCCTCTCAGCTATTTCTAAATAAAACATAGAGAACACCCTAACAATAAACTCCAAGCCATGAATTTTCTATAGTCCCTTTACTCACAGGCTAACCATCTCAAATCTGTTTTTAAAAAAAGTTAAAGAAGGACTGGGTCTAAGCCTTATATTCCTAAATGTGTTATACAGGCACAATGCCCATGAGAGTATAAATATTCATCTCACTTTTATATCAATAAGAAGCTCATATCAATGAAAACCTTAAATTTGAAATCAAAGATAATTTTGTACCATTTAAGAAATTATAACTTCATCTTGATAATAATTATACAGATTTCTACCAATAGGTTATGGCTATGCAATAAGTCCTAGCTAATCCTCCTTGTTCCAACAAGGAGGAGCTAAGGTGGAAGGAGAAAGGAGAGGAAGAGGAGGAGTAAGGAGAGGAGGAGATAGATGACAAGAGAAAGGGTGTTGTGGGGGAACATGGAGGCAGATGTTCGTGTGTTTCTGACAGTCAAGATAGTTTATATATCTAGGTTGGGTGTTGGGTTACACTTCTGATTGTATGGGCATCTTGTAATTGAGCTTTACCAAATTTATAAAGCCTTTGATTAACATTAAAAAATAAATCATGGGATTCTAAACTATGGTTCTCCAGTTAAGGATTCTTAATCTGGAAAGCTTAAAACTGAAATGATCTAAAATTCAAAGTATTTTCTGTTTTTTTTTTAATTTATTTTTTTATTGGATATTTTATTTACATTTCAGATGCTATCCCCTTTTCCTATTTCCCCTCCCTAGAAAACCCCTATCTCATGCCCACTTTTCCTTTTTGCTTTTATACAATTTTTGTAAAATGTTAATCAAAGGCTTTATAAGTTTGGTAATGCTCTATCAGAAGTGTAACCCAATACCCAACCTAGATATATCAACTATCTTTGACTGGTAGAGACAAGTGAACATCTGCCTCCATGTCTCCCCCCTCTCTTTCTCTCTCTTTCTCTCTCTCATCAACTAGATTCTCCTCACCTTCTCCTCTTCCTCTCCTTACTCTTTCTCTTCCTCTCAGTACTCCTCCCACCTTAGCTCCTCCTACATATCACTTTTCCTGTTAGAATAAAAATTTTCTCTCAAAATACAATTAGAGCATAATTATACTAATTTGTACCAGTGAGGTACAAGATAGTCCTAATACCCAGTCCATCATTTTGTTGACTAACCAGAACCTCTGTCATCTCTCCTAACTAAAACACTTAGTTCTGAACCTGACTTTTTTCTTGACTTTAGAGTGAATGTCAACTGAAAACCATCCACTCAAATCTTTTCTCTCAAAGTAAATAGCCAGGATTGGCTATGAGACTATAAGTTTTCAACCCCATCAGAAATCCAGAATGACTGAGTTAACTGAAATTATGGGAAGCACAAACATAGCTTCTAAAACTTAGCCAATTTATAGATACCACTGTATACCTGGACACTCCCTATACTATAAAAAGGTGGAGCAAACTACATACTTGTTGCACCTAAAAAAATTTTTGCACTAAAGTACAAAATAATTGAAAATTGAGAAAAATTCTTCTCAGGTTGTATAAAATACATATGAATCACAAATGGACTGCAGGTTTATATTAATTATGAGCTATTGCATATGCAAATATTCCAAAGTCTAAGAATACAGAATATGGAACATGTCAGCTCTCAAAGTGTTCAGAATACACATTGGTAACATTACTGAGTTCCCTTTGAAAGTCTTGTTTATTCACTGAAAAATATTCCAAGGAGTCCATCACAGACAGATGGTAAGTATTCACTAAATATTTGCAACGTGTATATAATGAGGCTCCATTTTGCAAATGAGGCAGGAGATATTAAGGCTCCTGTATTAGGTCATCTGGAAAGTGGTGGTCAGATTGGTGCTTTTACCAATACACCATGCTCTTCAGTGAACTGTAAACTAACTCTGAAAGAACAGCTTTTACGAGGTGGGTGACTGCAATTACTGTAATGTGGATTCATATATGTAACCCATTAATCTCACAGGTGTTATTTCAATAACATATGTTGTGCTATGGTACTGGATGTCTAACTGATAGAATCTCTGATATATATTAAAACATAGGTGAGATACTGAAAAAAAAAAAGAAGGACATAAATAACTCCCTTAAAGAAATACAGGAAAACACAGGTAAGTCCTTAAAAAAAAAAACCCCAAAAGCCTTTAAAGAATTGTAAGAAAACACAACCAAACAGGTGAAGGAATTAAACAAAATCATTCAGGATCTAAAAATGGAAGTAGAAACAACAGAGAAATGACAAAGGGAGACTAATCTGGAGGTAGAAAACCTAGGAAAGAGATCAGGAGTCATAGACGCAAGCATCACCAACAGAATACAAGAGAGAGAAGAATCTCATGTGCAGAAGATACCATGAAAAACATTGAAACAACTGTCAAAGAAAATGCAAAATGTAAGATGCTCCTAACCCAAAACATCCAGGAAATCCAGGGCACAATGAGAAGACCAAACCTAAAGATAATAGGTATAGATGAGAGTAAAGATTCCCAACTTAAAGGGCCAGTAAATATCTTCAACAAAATTATAGAAAAAACTTCCCTAACCTAAAGAGATATTCATGCACATACAAGAAGCCTACAGAACACCAAATTGACTAGACCAGAAAAAATATTCCTCCCCTCACATAATAATGAAAACATCAAATGCACAAAACAAAAAAAAATATTAAAAACAGTAAGGGGAAAAGTCAAGTAACCTATAAAGACAGACCTTCTCACCAGAGACTATAAAAGCCAGAAGATTCTATATATTATACAGGACTAATATTATACAGACCCTGAGAAAACATAAATGCCAGCCAAGACTACTCTACCCGGCAAAACTCTCAATCACTATAGATGGAGAAACCCAGATATTCCATGACAAAAGCAAATTTACACAATATCTTCCCACATATCTAGCCCTATAAAGAGTAATAGATGGAAAATTCCAACACAAGGGGGGAAACTACAACCTAGAAAAAAACAAGAAAGTAATCTTCAACAACCCCAAAAGAAGATAACTACACAAATATAATTCTACCTCTAACAACAACAACAACAAAAACAGGAAGCAGCAATCATTTTTCCTTAATATCTTTTAATATCAATGGACTCAATTGTCCAATAAAAAGTCATAGACTATCAGATTGGATACATAAACAGGACACAGAATTTGGCTGCATACAGGAAACTCATCTCTGTGAAAAAGACAGACACTACCTCAGAGTAAAAGGATGGAAAACAATCTTCCAAGCAAATGGTCCCAAGAAACAAGCTGGAGTAGCAATTCTAATAGCTACAAAAAAATCAACTTAAAAAAAATAAAATCAAATAAATAAATATAATAAAATCAAATAAAATCATCTTTCAATAAAATCATTTTTCATCTTTTTTAAAAGTAATCAAAAAAGTTAAGTAAGGACACTTCATACTCAACAAAGGAAAAATCTACCAAAATGAACTCTCAATTCTGAATATGTATGCTCCAAATGCAGGGCACCCACATACATAAAAGAAACTTTACTAAAGCTCAAAGCATTTATTGCACCTCACACAATAATAGTGGGGTATTTCAACACTCCACTCTCAGCAATGGTCAGGTCATGGAAACAGAAATTAAATAGAGACACAAAGAAACTAACAGAAGTTGTAAACCAAATAGATTTAACTGATATCTATAGAACATTTCATCTTAAAACAAAGAAATATACCTTTTTCTCAGAACCTCATGGTACGTTCTCCAAAATAGACCATATAAACAAAACAGGACTCACAGATGCAAAACGATTGAAATTATCCCTTTCATCCTAACAAATCACCACAGACTAAGACTGGTCTTCAATAATAACAAAAACAACAGAAAGCCCGCATACACTTGGAAACTGAACAACTCAATGATAACTTGGTCAAGGAAGAAAAAAAGAAAGAAATCAAGTACTTTTTAGAATTTAATGAAAATGAAGCTCATCATACCAAAACTTATGGGACACAATGAAAACAGTGCTAACTCAGAGCTCTAAGTGCCTACAAAAAAAAAAAAAAAAAAAAAAAAAAAAAAAAAAAAAAAAAAAGGCAAGAGCATACACTAGCAACTTGATAGCACATGTGAAATCTCTAGAACAAAAAGAAGCAAATGCAACCAAGAGTAGATGGCAGGAAATAATCAAACTCAGTGCTGAAATCAACCAAGTAGAAACAAAAAGAACTATACAAAACATCAACAATACCAGAATCTGGTTCTTTGAGAATCAACAAGCTAGATAAACCCTAAGCCAGCCTAACCAGAGGGCACAAAGACAGTATCCAAATTAGTAAAATCATAACTGAAAAGGTAGACACAACAACAGAAACCGAGGAAATACAAAAATCATCAGATCCTCCTACAAAAGCCTATGCTCAACAAAACTAGAAAATCTGGATGTAATGGACAATTTTCCAGACAGATACCAGGTTCCAAAGTTAAATTAGGAGCAGATAAACCATCCAAACAGTCCCATAACACCTAAAGAAATAGCAGCAGTCATTAAAAGTCTTGCCACCAAAAAAAGACCATGACCAGATGGTTTTTGTGCAGAATTCTATGAGACTTTCAACAAAGACCTAATATCAATTTTCTTTAAAACTATTCCATGAAATAGAAACAGAAGGAACTCTACACAATCTGTTATATGAAGCCACAATTATGCTCATACCTAAACCATACAGAGACACAACAAAGAAAGAGAACTTCAGAACAATATCCCTTATTAATAACTATGCAAAAATATTCAATAAAATTCTCACAAACCCAATCCAAGAACACATCACAACAATCATCCATCATGGTCAAGTAAGCTTTATCCCAGGAATGCAGGGATAGTTCAATATATAGAAATCCATCAACATAATTCACTATATAAACAAACTCAAAGAAAAAAAACATGTGATCATCTCACTACATGCTGAGAAATCATTTGACAAAATTCAACATTTCTTCTTGACAAAAGTCTTGGAAAAATCAGGAATACAAAGCCAATACCTACACATAGTAAAAGCAATATACAGGAAGCCAGTAGCCAATGTCAAACTAAATGGAGAGAAACTTGAAGCAATCCCACCAAAATTACAGACTAGACAAGGCTGCTCACTCTCTCCCTACCTATTCATAATAGTACTGGAAGTCCTATCCAGAGTAATTAGACAGGAAAAGAAGGGCAAAGGAATACAAATAAGAAAGGAAGAAGTCAAAATATCACTATTTGCAGATGCTATGATAGTATACTTAAGTGACACCAGAGAACTTCTAAACCTGATAAACAACTTCAAAAAAGTGCCTGGATGTAAAATCAACTCAAACAAATCAGTAGCCTTCCTCTACTCAAAGGATTAACAGGCTGAGAAAGAAATTAGGAAAATGACAC
The DNA here is from genome assembly GCF_011762505.2 of Arvicanthis niloticus. NCBI lineage: Eukaryota > Metazoa > Chordata > Mammalia > Rodentia > Muridae > Arvicanthis > Arvicanthis niloticus. Next base: position 79,506,286 of record NC_047662.1, on the reverse strand, counting down.
CCTTCACAATAATCACAAACAATATAAAATACCTTGGTGTAAATCTACCCAAACAAGTGAAAGATCTGTATGACAAGAACTCCAAGTCCCCAAGGAAAGAAGTTGGTCCCATGACGGCTACATGCCCCAGTTTGGAAAAATTCAAGGGCAGAAACGTGGGAGTGTGTGGGTGGGTAGGTGCACACCCTCATAGAAGCAGGAGGAAGAGATGGGATAGGAGGTTCCTGGGTGCGAGGGAAATCAGGAAAGAGAATAACATCTGAGATGTAAATAAAATATTCAATTTTAAAAAAAGAAAGAAAAAATTGAAGAAGATCTCAGAATATGGAAAGATCTCCTATGATCATTGATTGGCAGGATGAATATAGTAAAACTGGACATCTTGCCGAAAACAATCTACAGATTCAATGCAATCCCCATAAAAATTCCAACTCAGTTATTCATATAGATAGAAAGAGCAATTTGCAAATTCATTTAGAATAATCAAAAAAAAAAAACCAGAAGAGTGAAAACTATTCTCAACAATAAATGAACTTTTGAGATAAACACTATCTCTGACCTAAAGCTGTATTACAGAGCAATAGAGATAAAAACTGCATGACTTTGGTACAGAAATATGCAGGAAGATCAATGGAATAGAATTGAAGACCCAGAAATGAAACCACACACCTCTGGTCACTTGATCTTTGTCAAAGGAGCTAAAACTGCCCGGTGGAAAAAGGACAGCATTTTCAACAAATGCTGCTGGTTCTACTGGAGGTCAGCATGTAGAAGAATGAAAATCAATCTATTCTTGTCTCCTTGTACAACGCTCAAGTCCAAATGGATAAAGGACCTTCACATAAACCCAGATACACTGAAACTAATAGAAGAGAAGGTGAGAAAGAGTGTTGAATACTTAAGCACAGGGGAAAAGTTCCTGAACAAAACACCAATGGCTTACACTGTAGTATCAAGTATTGACAAATGAGACCTCATAAAATTGTAAAGCTCCTATAAAGCAGAGGACACTGTCAATAGGACAAAATGACAACCAACAGATTGGGAAAAGATCTTTATCAATCCTACATCTGATAGAGGGCTAATATCTAATGCATACAAAGAACTAAAGAAATTATACTCCAGACAATCAAATAACCCAATTACAAATGTGGTACAGAACTCAACAAAGAATTTTCAACTGAGGACACTCAAATGGTTGAAAAATTCCTAAAGAAACATTTAACCCATGGTTTCTACCATGAACCTTTTCATTGTATTATATGACAATGCATTTTTCTAATTTTTAAGTGAATAGACTAATGTGAAAATATGACAGCAATAGCAAAGAATTTGACAATATCATAATAGTTAGGATTATTCCTCTGTGAGGTTATCAAAATTTATGTGATGTCATATGTACCTCAATATACTGATATTGTGTTAAGTCAAGATGCATTATGTAACATTAACAACTCCAATAAAATATATATAAAGAGAAGGATCAGTGGAAAACCTAAAGTGCATATTAGCTTCATAGGCCTTGGAGTCAGAACTGAATTTTTTTTTTTTTTTTGCAAATCTTTTTATTTACTTCGTGTATATGAGTACAATGCTGTTGTCTTAAGACAACATAACCCATTACAGATGGTCATATGCCACCACATAGTCACTGGGAATTGAAGTCAATACCTCTGGAAGAATAATCAGTGCTCTTCACTGCTGAGCCATCACTCCAGCCCACAAAAAAATTTTTTAAATGGGTATCTAAGTTAATCCTCAAGTAGAATGAAGAGTGTTTATTTACAGCTACAAAGTTTTAGTTTCAGTAGAAAACAAGTTCTGGGTCTGAGGAGAATATCCAGTGAGTGATATGTCTACCATACAATTTCAACCAGCGTTAGGATGCTAAGAACCCATATAAATTCTATGCAGGTTAGGAGGACAGGTAATCCAGCAAGTAATTCTTATCATCAAAAGATCCCCTGAACAACTTCTCTATAGATAAACTGCCAGAATCAGAGGACTATAAATTCAAGTGAGAAAGCCTGCTTCAATAAACATGGTAGTAGATTATAACAGTAGATATGCATTTCCTCCATCTACATATACCCACAACATGTGAACATTCATAAACATGAGCATCCAGATATATGCATCTATGCAAGAACGCTTAATGCATGCACATGGGCACAGGCTCACCAAAAACAATGAAATAGTTGCAAAATTTACAAATAATCTTAAATGTGGAATCTCCTATCTAAATCCCAATATACAAATAAGAAACCATGAGGAAAACAAAGTCTTCAACTGACTGGTAACAAAAACAGATTAACCAAGGTGATATAACTCTGCATTAATAGTGTGAAGAAATAAATTGTGCTGCTTGTTATTACTAGACAATAAACATTACATATAACAGGAAAGTCAATAAAACTGAAGGCAGCTAACTATAAATCAATAAAACCTAAAGTTCAATCTCTGAAATGAACAATATTGTAGAAAATCTCTACATAGACTGAGTGTAAAAACTAGCCAAAAAATAATTTTTCTGTTGATGAATTACAAAGAAAACCTCATTACAAGTCCTTAAGAAATTAATAGGATTTTAGACAGTGTCAGAGACAACTTGATGATAGTTAGCTTGAAATATCCATCAAAACCTCAAAACCTTTAAAATTATATTTTTATTTGCATAATTATTTTTATTTACATGAGAAAAATAATTATTAAATATATGTCATGAACAAAACGTATGTACATATAGGTATATTAATTAATTAATTGCATCAATAATTATAGGTAAAGGAGAACTGTGGTAATTTTTTCTCTGCTGTTATCATAAAATATTAATTAAGAGAAAATCAGCAGGAAAGAATTTGGCTTACATCTCCAGGTCACTGTTTAGTGCTTAGAGAAGTCAGGGCTGGAACTCAAGCAAGAACATGAAACAGAAACTATGGAATTGGGTGTTGGGTATGATGCTTGTTGGATTACTGACACAGGTCCATTCTTAGTTACTTTTTTATTGCTTGAGAATTTCATACATATATATTGTGTGTTTTCACCAAATCTATTCCCCAGATACTGTAAATGTTTTACACAGTATATGATAAGCTGTCTACAAGGAGCTAGTCCTCTTTTAGCAGTTAACAATTAAGACCATCCCACGAAGACATGACAACAGGTAAATTTTATTTAACCAATTTCTAAATTGAGGCTTTTCTTCCAGATAACCATAGTAGATAATTAAAGCTAAATAGAACGAGGACTCACTAACATAAATTTTTCTCCAAAAAAGAGAATTGTTTTATGAATCACTTCATATTTAACACAGACCTAATACCTAATTAATCCATCAATTAGTTTCAATTCATTGTTCATGTCAATATGTTTAAAAATATCAACCTTATCTCATAAAATAGAAAACAAGTATATTGTGACTGAGTGAGCTGTTCTTATAAATGTAAATTTAGTTCATTACTTTAAAAATCATTTATATATTTTTATGTCATAATAAAAAGGGCAAAACTAGAAATAGCATCATGCTACTTGCATTGAGTACATGTTAAAATATTTCACAATATTTAAGCAAAATCCATGATAATAGAGTTTAGCCTAGTAGTTGAAAAATTAATATATATCAAAACAAAGAGTTACCATCATGTTTAATGAAAAATATTGAAATTTCTGAGATGGAGAAGAAATGTCAATGCGTGTTTCAAAGCATTTTCATTTATACTGGAGAATCAATGATATCAAAGAAATAGAAAGCACAGCATCTGGGGAAAATGCAGTTTTATTCACAAAATATATCAACACAGAAAATGTATTAAAAATAATTAAGGGAATACAAATTGGCAAAAAGAAGTAAAGGTATCACTATTTGCAGTTGGTATAAAAATATACATAAGCAACTCGAAAAATTCTACCAGAGAACTTCTTCACCTGATAAACAATTTCAGCAGAGTGGCTGGATATACAATTAACTCAAATAATTTAGTAGCCTTCCTTTATACAAATGAAAAACTGGCTGAGAAAGGAATTAAGGAAACAACACCCTTCACGATAGCCACAAATAATATAAAATATATTGGGGCAACTCTAACCAAACAAGTAAAAGATCTGAATGACAGTAACTTCAAGTCTCTCAAGAAAGAAACTGCTGAAGATCTCAGAAAATGGAGAGAACTCCCATGCTCAAGGATTGACAGAGTTAATATAGTAAAAATGGCTATCTTACCAAAAGCAATCTACAGATTCAATGTAATCTCCATCAAAATCCCTATACAATTCTTCAAAACCATGGAAAGAACAATTCGTAAATTCACCTGGAAGAGCAAAAAAAAAAAAAAAAAAAAAAAAAAAAAAAAAAAAAAAAAATAGCAAAAACAATTTTTAACAATAAATGTACTTCTTGGGGAATCACCATCTCTGACCTGTACTACAGAGCAATAGTGATAAACAGACAGGTTGATAAATGGAATAGAATTGAAGACCCAGAAATAAAACCACACACTTAAGGACAGTTGAACTTTTACAAAGAAGCCAAAAATATACAACAGGAAAAACAAAAAGCATCTTCAATAAATGGTGCTGGTCTATCTGGCAGTCTGTATGTAGAAAAAAATGAAAATATCCATATTTGTCACCTTACACAAAGCTCAAGTCCAAGTAGATCAAGGACCTCAACATAAAATCAGATAAACTGAATCTAATAGAAGAGGAAGTGGGAAAGAGCCTCGAACTCATTGCCACAGGCGGGAATATGGAGTGGGATTGCAAACTAGTACAACCACTCTGGAAATCTATCTGGAGGTTTTTCAGAAAATTGGAAATAGATCTACCTGAAGACCCAGCTATACCACTCTTTAGCATATGCCCAAAAGATTTTTCACCATGCCACAGGGCATCTGTGAAACATAGGAACATATGAAAATATGTTCATAGCAGCCTTATTTTTGATTTCCAGAAGCTGGAAACAACCCAAATGTCCCACAACAGAAGAATGGATACAGAAAATGCGGTTTGTTTACACAATGGAATACTACTCAGCTATTAAGAATGAGGACATCATAAGTTTTGCAGGCTAATGGATAGAACTAGAAAATATCATTCTGAGTGAAGTAACTCAGACCAAAAAAGACATGCATGGTACATACACACTAAGAAGTGGATATTAGTCAAAAATGTACAGAATACCCAAGATACAATCCACTGAATTCAAGAAGGTTAACAAGTTTAAGGGCCCAAGTGAGGATGCCTCAATCCCACTTAGGAGAGAGAAGAAAGCAATCATAGAAGGAAGTAGGGAGGGTCAGACCTGACTGAGAAAGGGGCTGGAAAGGGAAGAGGGAAACATTATATGTTATTGGGTGGGAAGAACAGGACTGAAGCCCTGAGGGGCAGCAGAATGAATTGAAACAGGTAATCTTAGGAGCTAGGAGGTAGAGAAACTCACTATAGTGTACCAGAAACCTAGAAATTAAGAGACTCTCAGCATTCAAAGGGAGGGAACTTAGACAAAATGTTCTACAGCGAGGAGAGGGAACTTGTAGAGTCCACCTCTAGTAGAAGACAGGGTATAAAGTGATTGGGCTGCCATCCCACAGCCAAAAATTCTGACCTAGAATTGTTTCATAGAAAAGAGCCTGAGGAATATGAGGTGACAGGCTAAAGTTGGGATTCAGCTCAAGGGGAGGGCCCAAAGCCTAACAGTGTTACTGATGCTATGGTGAACTCACAAAACACACAAAAAAATGGCCTATCATGACTGCCCTCTTGAAAAAAAAAAAAAACCTACAAGCAGCTGAAAGAGTAAGGTACAGATGTTTACACCAACCAATGGTCTGAAGCTGGTGACCCCTGTGGTTCAATTAGGGAAAAGATGGAAGTAGCTGAGAAGGAGGGTCACCCTGTAGGAAGACCAGCAGTCTCAACTAACCTGGATCCCTGAAATGGCTTAGACACTTTGTCATCAACCACGCAGCATACACCAGCTGATATGAGGGTCCCAACACATACAGAGCAGAGAACTGCTGTGTCTAGACACAGTCAGAGAAGATGTACCTAATTCTCATAAGACTTGAGGCCCCAGAAAGTGGGGAGATCTGGTGATGTGGGGGAAGGGGAATGGAACATCTTCTTGGAGATGGGGTTGGAGATACGGAATGTGCAACAGTCAGACATTGGACAGGGAGGTGGATAAAGCCTGAACTGTAAACAAGATTAAAGAATAAATTAAAAAAATATTTTTAATTATTCTAAATAATAATAATAATTAATAAAAGATATTATAGTCTATTTCAAGGTGTAGGATAGAGGTATGTGGAACCAAAGACTGTGGCTCTAAATACTAGTAACACGTATCTGTAGAAGTTCATTTTACAATTGCTGAAGATACTACACACTCTGGCTGGAGGTCATAGAGAAATTAAATTTAAAATGACTAGGTAACTTCATTCTTGCTGGATAGCTTTCATTGTTCTGGAAAGTGCTGAGCAGGTTGCTGAGGAGAAAATGTATCAACAGACTTACCCAATGAAAGACACTATTGTAACAATACCAAGCTTTCAGGTAAATAATACCCACTGCTGTAATGGTTGCATAACTGTTATGGGGTAACTAGTGACTTTTTTTGAGAGAATTTAAAGCCAGCTCCACAGGAGGGAATTCTAAGCCTTGTAATCCTTGTCAACCATTCATGTCTGGGAGATCATATGCCCTAGAAATAGAACCATCTATCACTATTTTTGCTAAATAAACCTGTTGTCAAGTTACCTACCCAACCTTTTGTTCCTATTTACAGACAAGAACTCCTCTCAACCATGGTCAGGACAGACACATTCTGAATTGGACAAAAGTCAGTGTAGAGGTTCAGTCAAAGAACAGTGAAGGTACTGTGTGCTCAACACTAAATGGGATATCTTTATCCAGTGCCAAATGCTCAGAGTACAACATGGAAGAAGAGGCTGAAAGAGTGTGAGAACTGCTGGGAAATAGTAATGGATGTTGTGAAATACTGCCTAAGGGACATGGCAGGGCTGTTACATTCAGGAACTCACAGCAGATGTGGCTATTCATAATGTAGATAAGACTAAGACACACACACACACAAACACACACAAAAAAATTCCAGGAAAAGAAAAGAAATCCAGGCCCATTTCCTCATGGGAGAGCTATAAGTAGTGGACACTTTTTTGGGGGGGTGGGGTAGATTGAATCATTCTTTATGAGTTATGCAGCCACTGATAATTTTCTCATAAACCAGGGGAGATGTATTATATTTATTTGTGTACATTTGAATCCTCAGACATTATACATTGGTAACAACTAATAGAAATGGATTGGAAATTTTAAAATGGACAGAGGATGGCAAAGAGGGACTGTGTATATGTCTTCTTATTCCCTAGATGCTTATTTCTCCCTACATAATATATTCATTCAATCCCAAAGTTGTCAAATTTTTAAATCCTTTTGTCATACTGTTGGCAAGCTCACTGTGAATTGTGTAAGATAAGGAACTAGAATACTCAACACAGTCTCTTATTAACAGGCCTAGAAGACTTACAATAAATGATCTTAACATTCACTATAAATATGTAGCCATAAAAATAATTTCTCCTAGGAATAAATAGAAGTGTAGGTTATATGATCATATGATTTTTTTCAGCAGGATCTTTATTTCAAAAAGTATGGCCGCTATTAGGAAAATAATACCCTTTGACCAGTAGCTCATATTATGCAAATGTTAATTTGAGGCCAATTATACACATAAATGATTGATCTAAAACCACAAAATTATACAACTCTGTAAGCATATCTTTGTGACATTGGGTAACCAAAATATCCTTGAACAAAAATATGATAATTAAAACATATATTAAATTTTATTCACTTAAAAAGTCTTATACTAAATCACTTTTAAAATACTTGTATTTAAGATATGAAGAAAATTTCTGAAGCTCAATAGAAAAAAATATATAAAAACAAAAAATGGGAATGAATCTTTAACATAAAAAATAAGTGATACATCTTTGAACAACCACATTTAATCATATATTCTGTAGAACTGGCAAAACTAAAAGTGACACATTACCAAAAAGAAACCATAAAAAATAAATTGCAGGAGTGACATTACATGTTAGATAGGAAGGAAAGAATTTTTAACCACATAGAAAATTTAATTTTCTCTGTAAGTAAATGTATACTTACATATTCACTCCTCAGCATTTAACAACTTAGATGAATATTCACACTTACGAATGTTGTTGTATAAGCATACTCGTTTGTCAGGGCAGAAGACCCAGCAGCCATTTAAAATATGTATCAACAAGAATTTGAGTTAGTAATATATTTTTATGATGGAATATTATGAAGCAATCAAGCAGAACAGACAATGGATGTGTTTCAGCAACATTATGATGAGTTATAAAAATATGCCAGATGACTAACAATTCATGCTTTTATGGAGTATCATGCTAAGAAGTTGGAAAGCAGACAGAACTCTCCTATGGTAATACAATCCGAGAGTTTACTATGTTGAGTAAATTCATAAGGATATGAAAGTAATTTTAGGATGCATTGGAAATGAACTGTAGCTTGACTGGGCTTTGATCATGTGTTTACATTAAACTTTACTATAGGACATATTTTGTTGTAAATAAAATTTGCAACTCATAAAGGAGCAAACACATCATTACCTTTTTCGATCATAACAAAGAAACAAGATTATTTTTCTCATAACCTTTTTAGAAAGTCCTTTGGAGAAGGTAAAAGCCTGCCATATTTACCAAGTAAGACTACCTTTTCTCTGGATGTTAATTCCTGATTCCCAAACACGAGGTAATTTTACAAATGCTAATGGTGATCAATTAGACACAGAGGGCCATCTTAGTATGATATGTATCCTATTGTGAATATAGTAGACATACTGTTCTGGTATGTGTTGGTAATTAGGATTTTATATTTTATTTTGTTATTAGGACAACAGTGGTTGGTTTTATAAAATATTTGTAGTTAAGAAATTATACTAAAATGAGGGCAAATGACAAAATATTACATTTTTTATATTATAGTGCATAAAAGCTAAACTCAGAGAAAGTATTTATTATAAGATATTAAAATTACCCAAACCAAAAGATTACATGGATGTTCTTTGTGCTATCCAGTCAACTGTACTGCAAATATAGTGAGAATTAAATTTAAAAATTAACACAAATGCACATACTCTCTTGGGCCCACCCTATTAATTATTGAATGTCACTCACAGGAAAACTGTTTGAGGCATCATTATCTCAACACATATAATAGCATAAATCACCTTTTCCCACAAATGTTATAACTCTCATGTTATTTTATTAAATATCATATTGGACTTATCCTTTAAATGTCATCTCTAAGAATCTCAAGAGTGGTCAGTTAAGCATTTTTTTTTCAGAACCTAAGTTCATCCAGGTATTTCTGGGGACAAATTTGATCCATAGGAAATTTCTATTAGGCTCTCAAAAAAATAAATTTCTAGGACACCAAGATAGATATTATTAGAACAAAAACTCCCAGTAGACTCTAGTAACTTAGCTCTTCTTCCCTTCTGAGTCCTGGTCAAGTTTAGGCTTGTCCTGTTTAATTTCCATCCCTTTTCTACAGCTAGTTGTTCCTATACTTATTGTCTTCAGAAACCTGTCTTTATTCAGTATAGGTCCCCCAAACAAGTCATGTGAATTTCCTTTATAAATGTGTGACATACTTAAAATTATATATAATTGAGTGATAGTATAACCCAGTAGATTTATGACTAAATCAATATGTGAATAACTTTTTCTATCAGGTGCTGGACTGTATAAAACAAATAAATAATTATGAATGAAATTAAAAGTTAAGATGTGGAGTCAACACAGTAAGTTCTTATTATTGTCATCACATTGAATTGGTTTTACTTTTCTAGTGAGTTAATGATTTATCCTGGCCGTCCTTTTCTGTAGTTTCAAAGATGTCCTATACAATGAGCCACTTTTATTAGAAGAGCTCATTAGGTGTATCATTCTTCAAGAATACATATGAGAGCAAGGAGACCAAGTCAGATTTGTTGGATTGATTGCTTTCAGAAATAACCTCACCTCTAGTCAACAATCAAACAAGGAAGCTCCAGGCTAAGCAACACTGCATGCCTATTTATGCCTATTTGTGGTTCCACTGTCCTCCAGGACAGGACAAGCTGTGCATAACAACCAGGATACTTGTGTGTATTTGAAAGAGTACCAAAGATGGGAGAGTTGGCAGATGAATGAGAATTGTTCTACTGTGAACTGATGGTGGCAGTTGCTTTTATCACTTATTCTATCACAACAACTCTCAGATAAAAGATATGATAGATACTATCATTTTTAAAAATCTCAGGTTGTAGAGGAACAAAGCATGACTTTGGATTATTAGAAGACAAATGCAATTCTGAATAATGGGAAAAAAATCTAATTTGTTATTACTTCTTTTGGATACCTTTGGATTATAATAATTCCATTAAAGAAACATGATCTAGATGTTCTCCTGGATTTTCCCATGGAAAATTGTTTTTTTTTTTTTTTAAAAAAAAAAACATGATGAAGATAAATATATACAAAATTTCAGTTCTAATTCTAACTGAAATTAGATTTTCCATAGTAAACTTGCAAAAATGTCCCATTTTCTCCAGCACATTTTCTACTTTCCAGGCAGGGACATTGTAGGTGGAGGATTTTGTGGTTGCATTTGTGTGCATGATTTTCTTTCAATAGACTATAGAGCATTTTCTCATTCTAACAAGTTTAGAATGTGGGGATGCAGGCTCCATGTAAGCACCACCTCAAACCCTATGCATTTAATGAGGTATGTAAATGTTCTCAGTAATGGGGCACCAATGTCAGTTTTCAGGGAGGCTACCCTCTGTTTAGGACAGACCAGACTGTTTAGAAATCTCCCCAGGGCTACCTCAGCAAACAAATCAACCATATGCAACCCAATTCCGCTACTGAAAACTTTGCCTGGCTATATATATATATAAAAAAAAAAAAAAAAAAAAAAAAAAAAAAAAAAAGCCAGTTGAGAACTTGGGTACTCCATTTCTAAAAATCCTCCAAGGTCACACACATATATTCCAGCACGTTTCTACTTCATGAGGTTTCGATACTGCTTCCTTCTCCACCTGTCCCCAATTCACCCATAAAATCTATTTTATTTCCCCTAGCCAGGGAGATCTATACATCCTCCTAGAATTCTCCTTACCTAACCTCTCTAGGTCCTTGGACTGCAGCTGGATTATCATTTATTTAACAGCTAACATTTACCTATAAATGAATATATACCTTGTATTTCTGCCTGAGTCTGGATTAATTCACTCAGTATGATTTTCTCCATTTGCCTCCTTTTGACTACAAATTTCATGCTATTACTTTTCAAAGAGCTAAGTAATACCCCATTTTGTAAATGCACCATATTTTCTTTATCCATTCTTTTGTTGAGGATTATCTAATTTGTGTGTACTTTCTGGCTATTATAAATAATCAGAATAATATATGAATAAAGTAGCACTGAACATAGTTTACCTTCTAGTAAGTTGGAACATTATTTAGTCCTTGTCCAGACCCAATATTAGGGCTTTTGCATTATCTTATTGCATCTTGTTTTATTCTCTTTGGCTGTCCTCTCTTGAAGACCTGCTATTTTTTTTTTTTTAAAGAAGAATCTAAGGTGGGTGAATCTCACGGAAAAGGGAGGTGGAAAAAAACTGAAAGAAGTAAAGGGAAAGGAAATTATGGCTGGAATATATTGTATATAAGAAGAATATATTTTACCATAAACAAACAAATATTTTCTTTTAATTCTGGGGTGACATCCATGTGTCTTTATTCTCAGTATTATAAGGGAGAGAGGCACACTGGTCCAGAAAACACCCTGGATAGCCTGCATAGCCCAAATAGTAGGTGTCTCATTTACCGAGAGGCACAATATAAAGAAAATAAGATGATGAGTCATAAGAGAAAACACCAAATAATTTCTGTTTGCTTTCTCAAGTTTTTACATAAGCTTGTACAACTACATATTTAAATGCCTGATGTAAACACATGATATATTCACACAGGAAGCAACCACAGTCCCTAATACCTGCCTTCTAAGACAGTAATAGAATTAAATATAATATGGCTTATGACGACTCAACATAATGCCAAGTAATTATTTAATTACTCTGGTAATATACAAAATTATGAGAAGTTGGAATATGTTAATTTCAAGAAGATATTTAGATTATGAATGTTGGGAAATCCAAATTAAAAAGGATATCATATGTAATGGATTAATCACATGTAATGGTATTCAATGGAAAGTATATAGAGCAGAGTGAAAGTTACATGGTAGAAAAACAGTATATTTAGACATGTAGATTTATGGAGGTAGTATCAAGATGAATATCATTGCGGTGTGAAAGAGTCTTCATGACAATGTTCAGTGTCTTAATAGACAGAGACCTCTAATTTTAATAAAATCATTAATTTATGCAGGAACATCAATAAACATTCACAAGTTTCAGAAGAAACTAAGGGCTATGAACTGGAGGGCTTTGTTTCGGGCTGGGCTTTATTTATGCTTCCTCCCTCACACATGATGAAACATAGAAGTTGGCACTGAAACTGATATCCTATGATATCATCACACCCACGTATAGGGACACTTCCATGGTAAAACAAATAACTGAGCTATAGAATTAATGCAGAAGGGCTGCCTCAACAACAAGCAACACAGACACTAGAAAATGCAGACCCACAGTCCATCTTTTTCCCTGGCTTTGTAAAAGTCTATATATACTTGAAGGGTAGTAGCCTTTCTGTTCTCTGCTAGCAATACTCTTTCTGAAAACAGACACATACTACACTTCAGCTTCAAATCAATTTTAATTTGTGTTTACAGTTGACTATTTATGGCCTTTGTATATTAAGTTAACCAGCAAACAAACATATATGAGAACTTTTTAAAAATGAAACTCACATTGATTTTTATTGTGTAATTAAAATGTATATGATGCATATATTCTAAACTTTATCCTTTTCTCACCTAGGCCATCAATCTTTAATGAAGGGCATTTTGACTCATGAAAAGTTCGTTCTAAATATCATGCCATATGTCTGAGAATTTGAATGAAGTATCATGTGTTCTATCAGTTCCTAAGGCATTTTGATTATGAGCCAACGGATATCTATACTTTTGTGAGCATTATAATTATTCTGATTAAATTTGTAGTTTGCCTTGTCAACCACCATTTGTAAACACTAGTCCTTTCTGTGCTGTCACTATCAACGTTAGGACTTTGTCAAACTCTCACCAAGGGACAGTGGCTTCAGCTGCTTATCTTTTCTGAGATTACTATTTAATTCTGATGCAAAGTTTAGTGGCTAGATAAACTATGTCCTAAAAGGTGACTTTCCATACAGAAATATATCCACATATGGACACCAGAGGCCAACCTTGGATGCCATTCTTCAGGTGTTTTCCTTATTATTTTCAGACAAGATTTCTCACTAACATAAATCTGTGAATTTAATTATGCTGGCTGGCCAGTGAACACCAGGAATTTGTCTATCTTCAACTCCCAAGAGCTGAAATTACAGGCAAGCACCACCACACCATCTTTTCTACATGGGTTCTTGGGATTGAACTCAGATCCTCAGGTTTACATAGGCAACTGCTTTATTGACTGACTCATATGTCTAAATCCCAAATTTCTCTTAAATAATTTAAGATTCATATTCAGTAAAAATATTCTACAGAAACTTATAAAATGCTAGAATATCATTTCACACAAGACAAATGAAACTTGAAGCTGATTGCCAAAAAAAAAAAAAAGTCTTTCTGTAAGCATCTTCCATGTCATTGAATTATTTAATGGCCACAGAGCATTTAAACATGTGCATGCCCTGGAATTTAAGTGATGCTCAGTACCTGGACAATGAGGTAACAGAAGAATATTTATTACCATCCACCTAAAACAAGACTTATTCAAATCTTTATATTTTTAGACACTTATTTTTTATTATGTGTATTTATGAGTTGATGCTATATGCACATAGGTATATGCACAAGAAGAGAGGTGCCTGGGAAGTCAGAAGCATCAGATGGTTTTAGAGATAGAGTTAATGGGCAGTTATAAAACCTCTGAAAGAGGTGCTAAGAATTGAACTGGGTCCTCTGCAAGAACATTACTCTCTCTTAGCCCCTGAGTTTTCTCTTCAGGTCCATAGCCACATCTTGAGAGTTGTTCCATCCCCACAAAACACAAAATTCATATAGCTATGACATCTTTGTGCTTTCTATGCATGGTAAATAAATAAACATAGTACCATACTTATCTCTACATTTTTATATCTCTGAATATGTGTGTGTGTGTGTGTGTATTAGTAAATCTCATAGAATTTATCAGAGAAGTTTCTATGTGAAGTGGATGGTAATGAATTAAGAAATGTTCAGCCATACCTCCCTTTGCTTCCCAAGATTCATGGCCCATTACAGAAGAGAGGATTCAAAGTTTGGAAAAGCCAGCAGGTAGTGAGGACTGAAGAAAAACAGTGTGTGCTATATTTTATGGGACTTACTGTTTCAATGACTCATTCCTGAGCTCACTCTAGCTATAGTTATAGTCATCAAGTCAGTCAGCATTTTCCTGCAAATGGTCTTACACCAAGAAGAATATGTATAACACAAATTGGAAAAGATAGGTTCTCGTATTTTTAAAGGAGGACACAAACAGGGAATGTATGATGGTAACTTCACATTTGTCAGGAGTTAAGGGGTATTTTGGGACAAGTATGATCAAAATACTTTATATAAAATTATAAAAGAAGTAATAGAGACTTAAACATTAAATTAAAAATTATAGAAACAGACTATAGCCTTTTCATAGGGTTATTAACATCTGGAATGATAAATCATCTGTCCAATGTTTTTCTCTAACATATGCTACACACTAGCTCATTTCACACATCGAATGCTGTACTTGTGATTAATACCCAGAGTTCACAACATGCAAAATTAGTGATGTTGGCAAGTCAGATATACAAGAATCTGAAAAATCAGTTATTTTAGATGACAAAGCAAAAGTGTTTTCATTCATATATATGGTTTTGTTCATATATATGGCATAACTCTGGTTTTACAATGACTTCATGTCATGCAATGGACATTAATAAGAAATCCCAGCTACAATATTCAATCTCTTAAATTGAAATATAAGACAAAACAGATCATACTGTATTGCTGTGGTTGCCTACAACTGAACAGAGATGCCCTCAGTCACACAATAACTTTCACAGATTTTTTCTTACTAGAAGGCTGTAAATGAACATACAAAAAAAAAAAAAAAAAAAAAAAAAAAAAAAACCTTCAACTAAACCCTGAGACAAAACATCTCATTAAAAGAGCCCATAGATACAAACTTCAAGTCCTTTTTACCCAAAGGCATCTTCTAGCAGTATTAGAAATGAGGAGGACAGAGGTAGAGAGTTAGTGAGAGGAGAGTTGTCAGTTTTCATTTGTCTCCTCCGAGAGGGGTAGAGGCCTTGCACATGAATGAACATTCTGTCTTATTGACTATATTTCTGCTTTGGGTGTCCTGGAGATGGAAGGTGTCAGTTCACATCTCTTTGATACATCACTGTAGTATGTATGAGAGGCAATAGAGGTTCTTTTCATGTTTCTTTCCTTTCTCTTTTAATTATATTCAGTGGAGGAAGACAACTCTTATCTTCCCATAAGCAAGATGCTTTCATTCTGACTACTGGTTTGAGGCAAACTTCACTTCTGTCAGTTTTGAACCATCAAGGTTACATTGACTTCTTCTTTCTTATGTTTTTGGCTCTCTTAGACAGAATATCAGCACAATTTGAGAAATCTATACACGATGGTTCAGAAGCAGGCGATGACCTGTTTTAGAAGTTCGCTATAAAGCTCATATTTAGAAATGTTGTTCTCCTTTTCTGAGTGTACTTTCATAAAATGCACTTTTCAGGCCAAATACTCTATTTTTTATGCTATGATTATCTTTGACAGTCTAAGGAACCTGAGGAACTCACTTTTGACAGAATTGAGATGGCCATGTAGTTTAAGATGGCCAGATAGTTTTTTTTTTTTTTTTTCACAGAAGGAAAGATCTACACTATCTTCCCTTGAACTTGGGCTATGGTTGGTGTTTCATTTATAATGAGGAGAGATAAGTAGAGTTAGTATTTTTGGAGATGACATGTAAAGACAGGGAAGAATTTTTGAACTACATTAATTTTTTGTACATTATCTAACTCATCTCATTTTGCTATTATGAAGTAAATTCTAAAATCTTAGTGACAAACCTTTGTTTTTAAAATGAATATTACAAGACTTCCAGATAGTCTGGTCACTGGTCCCATCTGAGATGTGGGTTGTCCTCAGGAGACTCTGACCCATAAATAAAATATATTTAAGTCTTTTATTCTAGTGTATTGGCTAGTTTTATGTTAAGTTGACACAAGCTAGTATCATCAGAGGTGGGAGCCTTGGTTGGAAAAATGTCTTCATAAGATTTGGCTATAGGCAAGACTGTAGGGCATTTTCTTAATTAGTGGTTGACTGAGTGAGCAAGCCAGTCAGCAGTACTGCTCCATTGCCTCTGTATAAGCTCCTAGTGTTCTTAATTTCTTCAGTGATGGTCAGTGATATGAAAGTGTAATCCAAATCAAACCTTTCTTCCCCAACTTGCTCTGGCCATGGTATTTTGTTACAGCAATAGAAACTGTGAAAAGAAGTACACAACAGGGTTGCAGTTTCTAACTATGTCACCTGCTAGTTAACAAAACTATTTGTAAATGAGTGGATGAAACAGGTATACACAAAATGGAACACACACTCTGATGGAGATTCTCATACTACCTCTTACTGCACTGAAGTCTATACGCTATTCTAATCATACTTTATGGCTATGTACTCTAAACTTACTTCCTTTCCTACTTGGTTCAAGTAGGGGTCTATTTAATGACAGGAGAGATATTTTGATACTAAAAGCATTTTGTGATACACTCCTCCTTTTGCCCCTCCTTTGCTTATGAGCTTTTTCTGCTCTAACAGCTTGAGCCCACTGAAATCCGGTGCTTCTGATCTTCTGTAGCATTGATCTTCTGTGCCACACAAATTGGCAGACTTATTATTTTGTTCTGTATCATCCACTTACTCATTTTTATCTCAAATGCAACTAATGATATTTTTTAGGATTTATTTCACTGTACCATTTTATACCTGGAAAGAACATTAGTAATTTCTAACGCAACCCTTTCATTTATACAGAAGGGAGAAAATGACATTAAAAGATGAGCAGCCTCCCTAAAGTCAAACCAAATTTTTCAAAGTAAGATCTCCTTTGGCATAGCAAAACTGACAAATTAAAAGGTACTCATGATAAATTCTGCTAAGAATGGATGCATGCTCATTACCCTCTAACAATGAATACTTTACAATCGCTACTGTACAGTAATCTTTCTAACAAGTCCTGCAGAAAATCAAAAAAAAAAAAATTCTAATTGTTTTAATTCCATATTCCTCTAGAATTTTTGATTTAATGCTTTCAAAACCCCTAGTAATCTGCAAATGAACTAGTGTCCTTGGAGTATTCTTTAATAACAGCATAGGATTGACTTTGCCAACTTGTTCCTCAAACTTTAAGAAAGAATATGTTGCTTGCCAACAACAATTAGAAAAATAAGACTATAACATTCCTTCAATTTTTCTTAATTTAAAAGATTTCTAACTACTTTTATTTTTGAATTTAACCATCTTTTCTTTTTTTATGCTACTCAAATAGTAATGGCTTTTATTCAGAATATAATTTTCTGATTTCTTTAGTTTCAATAAAACAATAAAGCTTGTTTTCATATTGAAGAAATCAAAACCAACTCCAGTAGACATTAAGTATCATCTTCCCATGAAGACACAAAATATTCAAGAGAAATAGAAACAAATCCTAGGATAATATAAAATGATTGCATCTCTGGAAAGAATGAATTCCTGATATGCACATTGGAAACAGAAGCAAATATCTTATACACAAGAGGGAACATAACACCAATGCAGTTGTCTTTTAACACAGGGACAACAAATTGTAACTCCCTCTCCCTCTTCCTTCACCTCTCCCTCTTCTTTCCACTCCTTCTCCAGTCTTTCTTTATCAAAAAGTCTGCTCTTTTGAAGATTTATTTATTTAATATATATGACAGTTTTGCCTGCATGTATGTATATATACAATCTATGCTTTTTAACCATCTTTTACAGAAGAATATTACATTATTTTACATGGTCTTTGTTTAAAACGTAGACACTCCAATTTCAAAGAAAAGAATTCATGTTCTTTATACCTCTGTTATAGAAGTAAGAAGAGGCCAAACCCATTGCTTCAGGACTGCAAATTTATCTTAGTGCTCTATGAGAGTGAAACTCATGTGTAGAATCCTAAAACACAGACACTTAGGAAAGATCATGTTAAATGTAGTTTTCTTGCAGACATGAAAATCAGAGTTCAACAGCAAGTGCACAATTTTAATGCCATAAAGAGAACTTTTCATATAGGATGGCCTCAAACTCTACCTTTCAGGTTTTCACTACTTTTTTTGGTTAATCACATGTCCATCACATTGGCCATCTCTTCCCATCTGGAATGGACTGCTTTGGCCTTTCCTCCTCAGTTCTTCTCTTCTATACCCCTTCCTTCTACTTCTATTTATCATCTTTTTTTGTCTTCACTTTTGTCACCTTAAGCATTCTTCCTTTATTCATCTTTTCCCTCAGGGGTTTGGTCCTTGGGTGACACAAGCTGCACATTAAATACTGAGTAAACAAAATTTTCCTGCTATTTAGAAAGATACTATGCAATTGAAAAGCAATTAGATATTTGAGGTACAAATGTATTGTGCTTTGTTATCTTAGTATTCTTATAGAAACAATTGGCCTTTTATCCATAAAAATGGCTATTCACACATGCCATCAGGAAGTGCCTTGTGTATAATGGCTCATTTGGATATTCATAAATCTTAATCCAGCAGTATCTAATAGTGCCTCCCAGACTTTATAATAAACAGTGACTTTCTGAAAATGTTGTTAAAAGAAAAATATTATAATTTGTAAGCATTCTAATTCTGAAGGATTGTATCATAGAGAAACCCCCATTAATACCCCAAAACCACAGGCTGCACTTTGCAAAGTAAGATGTGCTCCAGGGTAGGTCTTTGGGGATCACCTAAAATCTTCATCTATGTGTACTTTCCTCAAATGAGAAGAATTAAGAAACACAGAACACTTATATGATAAGAGAATGGATGAGAGGTGAATGAAGATAAAATAAAACTATTCAGCCACCTCATTTCTACCAATAAAGAAATATGAAGATTAGAGGGAATGGGTTATGTATTACCTAAAATGAGTTAATCTGGTAAGTTAGAAATAGACTTTAAAAGTATATACTTCAAATGTATGAACAGAAATCTCTCATACATGCAAACATCATGAAATGAATAAGGACACAGGCATACAAACATATAAGCATATGTATGTTAAAAGTCAATCCTTGTGTTTTTAGTTAGGGAAGATAATTCTTCCCTAACTCAGCATTCACTAGTTGCCTTTAGTTATTTTCTTTCTTTTTTTTTTTTTTTATTGAGGTTCAGGTTGGTATTTTATACAGGTTTTGTGTGTGTGTGGGGGGGGGTGTAGTCTTAGCTGTGAAACTTTAACTGTAGCCCGGGATGCCCTCAAACTCAGAGATCTATGTTCCTCTACCTCCCAAATACTGGAAGAAAAGGTTAGGCAAGGGAAACTAATAGAAAGAAAATAGTCTCAAGACAAGACAAAACAAAAGAGTCTGTTCCCACTGTTAGGAGTTCCTAAATGTCACCAAGCTAACAGCCACAACATATACACAGAGAACTTAGGGAAGTCTCACATAAGCCCTGTGCTTGTTGTTTTAGTGTCTGTGAGCCCACAGCTCTTTGAACATAGAGAGGTGGACCAAGTGCCTACATGAAGCCTTTAACCATGTAAAGGCTTTACCCTTCTCTTTGGAATGAGAAGGTACTTTGCAGACTAAAGAAAAAGAAACTTGGACACCAACCCAGCCTTAAGACCTGTGGATCTCTCCACCCTAGTGGATGCCTAGTGAGGTCCATGCAGTCAATAAATATCCAAACCAGGACCAGCTATAAAAAGGCAGATCAATTTTACTTAGGGTGACTTAAGGCTTATAAAGTGTTGAGGGACTTAGGTTAGAAATATCCAGGATGAGCAAAGGTCATTGGCTGGGGGCTTAGGATACCTGAAATGACTCATTAGCATGGGGAAGCATTTCAAGAATCACAGGATTTATTAGGAGAAAGGTAATTGACCCTGTAATATAATTGAGGCTACATGATACTCATCAGGTAGAGGCATATGTGGGGATTTAGAATTCTCCAGACAAGATCAGTAAAGGAGAAGCTCAACCAATGAAGAGAGTTCCGAGCCAGAAGTTATCAGGTCTTTGTAGAATTTGACATTTATTAGCACCTATTATCTCTCCTGAATGAAAGATGTGCAGAGACAATAGTAATACAGAACTTGTGGGAGTGTTTTAAATTGAAGCCTATAACCTAAGGAGCCCAGGCTCTACACTGACTAGATGAACAGGCACTGGAAACTGAGTAGTCCACAAAGGGTAGAACTAACCAGGATTCTCCCACCCCTACCAAAAAAAAAGTCAATGAAATGATCCCTAATAATATTTTACTATGCTCAAAATTAGGACCCTGTCCAGTTGTTATCAGAGAGGTTCCTCTTGCAGTGGGAGCTAGTGCAGAGACTCACAGACAGATATTATGCAACGAAAGTTTAAATTGGAGGTCTCCATTTGTCCCTGCTCTCAGAGATTAGAGAACCCCACAGAAGACCAGGGAGGAAAGACCTTAGAAATTAAAGAGGCAAGAGAATACCACAAAACATGGCCCACCAAATCAGGTGAATCTCTTGAACTGTGTTTTGTTTTGTTTTTATTTTTTGTTTACAGAAATAAAGTTAAGAAACTGTGTTGTACGGAATGTGTACCTGTCATAAAATTGCATTATAATATTTAACCAGTTAATGTCACTGAATCTCTGATTCTGTTTTTGTGAATAACTGAACTGTGATTATTTAAACAGGACAGTTGCTTTTATTTACTTTTTCAGAACATGTGCTCATTTTGGAATCCTAGACTTTATAAAGGCAAATCTCAGACATTACTACCAAGCCCCTAGTGATGTCCTCTCTTCCTTCTCTCTCCTATTTGTGCTGTCATGAGTATTTAAAGAAGGTGGAATGTGAGCTCCCTCATCATGCTTGCACTTTCTGTGGTGCAATTAAGTCATACCTCATAAGACAAATAAACATTCCAGGAACAGAAGTACTATGATCAATTCTCTAAAATGCTATGAATACACCCTCATCCTTAGCTACAATCACCTACAGGATGGAACGAGAAAATGTCATGGTGAGACATCAATCAGACAATTTTGCTGTGCCTAGAATCTTTTATGCTCATAAGATGAAGAGTGATCCCAGACCGTCTTGGTTTGTGTTCCTTGTTGATCCTGGATATTGATAAGATTCTGCTTAGAGATAGCTGGAAAAGCTTTGTGCTATATGAAAAATATGTAAATCACTAATATAACAAGGATTACAATAAAATGCATTTTTCCATAAGAATTTCATTCTTGCATTGTAATGAGATCATCATCTTTAAGGATAATAACAATAAAGAATACATATATAACACTTATTCTTTCCAAAGCTTTATCCTGAAAAATATATTGACATTAGTATATATAGTTATCTCTGTCAAATCCATATTGTGGACTCTTAGGTGACTAATGTTTTATACTAAAAGAGAATTCGAGAATATAAATATAAATCAGTGGATTCCAGAGTAAAGAAAACAAATTTAATCTATTAGTAAGTAAATGCTGTGCACATAACCTTGACTATTCTGTCTCAGTGAGACTTGATCACATATGCCTTGTTAGAATATATAAATAAATACATATTTGCATATTTTATAATATGGTTGATGCTTTAATTTAGCTCAGCATAACTTTTGGTGCTGCCTACAGATGCTTTTCCAGAATGATGTTTAACAGCATTTGAGAGTCAAGAAGTTCATTCCAGGTGTAGTAGATGGTTATCAAAATGAAAGTAATCACTTCTTCCTCCATACTTATATGCTAAGTGATTTGACAGTATTTTCTATCAAGTGATTGGGACTACTTTTATTTCATTTTTAATCTGAGTTCATAGCAGTGAAGTAAAAGAATTGATCTGAGCAAATCCGAGCGTAAACACCAAGAAACAAACCATGTTGTTACTCTGTTAGTCTTTGTCATTGTCATGTGAACAATCTGAATGTCTTTCCCCAGGTAAAATGATAGCAAAGGCACAGCTAACTTAATGACATTAATGATCAGACACCCAAGTGAATCCTTACACCTGCCCTCTCTTTTCAAGCAACAAGTTTATTACATATATGTAAACAAACCAGCCAAAACGGTCAAGCTGTTACAGATCCACACAAGCACTCAAATAATCCATAGGCTTATGAACAATATTACATGGAAATTGGTCAGTGAAGGCTATTGGGGTTTTTTAGAGTGACTAATTATACAATGATAATAATAATAATGTGTGATAAGTTATACATTTAGATAGCAGCAATAAAAGTATTATTTTCCATTCAGTTTGGTTATCATTCATTCATATTCTTGAAGTAAACTGTAAAGAAGTAACAATTTGACAATCTAAATGTGATTTTTCATAAGAAGCAATCTGTTTACTTTAAAATAAACTAGAGGGAAATGGATATATAGTATTATCTTTAAGAAAAACAAACATCTTTGTCATCTAGTATTTAAGGGAACACACACATTTACTAAATTAATCAAATTTTAGCAGCTCTCTTAGCAAAACCCTGCTCAGCAATTCAATACAAGGTTCTCTTCACCTTTATATCTAGTTGCAACTTGGTCCATTTTCCTGCATCGCTCACACATTTCCCAGTGCCTATTTTTGTCCACTTAGACTTAGATCAATACACTTAACTCGTTTTTTTTTCTTAACTCTCTTCTACCTGACCTACTTTATTTCTGTCCCAGTTCTTAATTCAGAATATCTCTGTGATGCAGCTTATCACAATCCAACCTCAGTTTATCTTTACACTAGGGTCTAATATGACAAATGGCACATCACATCTGTCAAGTACTTTCCTTGTACCATCTTTGAGGCATGAATATTTTAAATGAAAATAGGAAATAACTTTGCAGCTATGAAAGTGCTCTAAACGTGTGCGCACTCATGCATCAATAGCAATAAAAAATAGCATTCACATGTCATTTAATTTTTGTTGATCAGCAGTAATATCATAAAAGTTTGTCCCTCATACTGTCTCTGCATCACATTCCTTTGAATCTGTCTACTCTATGAGTCAGACTGCCTATTGTGTCTCTTGATCCTGTATTATGGTCCCCCTAAATCTACAGGCATTTTACCATGGATTATTAATTTGGTGGTTACATTAGAGAAACCGATCTCTTGTTAAAACCAAATAGAAATTTTGCACATCAAAAGCTTCTGGTGGTGACATTTGAGCCAAGGACTCACCCTGCTTTCCAATGTTCTTTATTCTCCTACAAAGCAGGTAGCCGATGAGGAGTTCAGGTTGGAGTTTTGCAGAAAGCAGTTCACCGACTCAAACTTGCCCTGCTTTATTCTCAACCTTTCCTACTCCAGTGTCCCCTCTCTCCTCAAACCCAACTTCTTAGGTTCATAATTAGACTCTGCAACCTCTAAGCTACTTCTACAAAGTGATGAGCTACTAAAAATACAGCCCTGCAGGAATACATTCAACTTCTATTTCTGTTATTTTTTTAACACCAGTTTCAGATGAACAAAGCAGTTAAACAAAAGGAGAGAGAAAGTGCTGTGATTGCGAAGATGTAACGCCGACACATACTTTGTTCATTTTAATTACACGAAGTCATCATTTAGCAGGATACTGTGAAGGGAAGGCTGCCACAGACCTTCATTCTTTTGATATTTTCCATTTAAAGCCTCTTTCAATGACCCTGAGCACAAATACCTTCGTTGTAACCTTGAAAACCCCTGTATCTCTGTATAGCCCATGAAATGGGCTCTTTTAAGGTGTGGGAAAAGCTGGACATAATTGGACCGCTCTGCTAATGAGACCTACTTCCATCACTCCTCTGACTGTCTCAGCATTTAAGATGAGCCTTTTAAAACTGGGTTACAGAAAAGAGGATAGGACCAGAGGAGGGGTGTGAGGACTCTCAGCCTTAAGAAGTAGATATACAAAGCCAGAATAAATGAGGAGGAAAACAATCTGGTTTTCGTGAAAAATGTAAATTCTGGAATTTTTTCTTCTGCACCCACATATTTGGTATTCAGGAGCTGCTATTTTAAACTCTGTCTGGGAGCAATATGTCATTAGCTTAATTACTTTGATGATATTATATACTGTTTAATTCATGCATATTGTGTCAGGTGTTATGGTGGGAAATGTGTTACTTTGCATGAGTTATATAGACATAACTAGCATGATATATGATTGTTTCTTATTATATAGATGAAATGTTGAACACTGTTTTGTCTTTATATTACATTATATTATATTATATTATACAATAGTACAAGCTAGGTTTTGAACTCAGCATATGCAATGGAATACTGAGGTCTTTGATTACAAGGTTCCTATCGAAGAATTAAGAAAATAAAATAAATTTATTGATCCCCTGTCACATGTTAAAACTCTTAATGGATATGTATATAGTTCTTAGTGCATATAATTCTATGTTCTTGAGAGCAAAGAGGCTTAAGAGGTCAATTAGCTATGATCTTGTTTTTTGAATTACTAAAGGGTATAGAATTGGAGAAACATACTTTCAAAAATATCTAATATATGGTAAAATATAATCATTAATTTTATGATGCTAAAAATTTATACAAGTAAAAAGATTAAAGTTCTTGGCCACTATCAATTAAGTTTGGCTTGAGGGCTGACCTACAATATCAGAGACTGCCATTCTTCTTTATTGTTATCTCCCTGTTAAGGACTGTTGTCACTGGTATAGGAATGGTGCACAAAGAATATGACTTTAGTGCTGTAAGGATAAAATGAAAGGGCAAATACATAGTTGCTTTAATGAATGAGCACGTAAATAAAAGTTTCAAGAGTAAAATTTAAGCCTAGATATTTTTTTCTTGATAGACAAAAGAAAGAACACATTTATAAACTCAAGGAAGTGAAAAACATCATGGCTAATTTGGAAATAGAAAGTAATCAAAGATTGTAAATGCTTGCTAGGAAAATAAACTATTAAGCTATACAAAATTAATTTGAAGCTACTGGATATTTTAAGCAGAGGCTAGAAATGATCAAATAGATATTTAAAAAAGAATGCCGTAATAGCACAGAATAAATTAAAGGGAGACTTAAGACATGGTAGACAAAAAAATAATTTTTATTTATGAAAATGTACTTGAATTTCATTTTACTGAAGTAATATGGAAGAAAGAAAAGTGTAAAAGACAGTAAATACTGTGGAAGACTTGCTCTTCAATGTATAAAATATATAATGTATAAAAGCCTACTTCATTGTCTAATGCTCAAATGGGTTTAGCAAAGAATTTCTAATGTAACAAAAGCAGTTTGCAGGATCAGACCAGTATTTCCACAAGTGTAGCTCTGTCACCCTGTACCTCTATGCCATTGACCATACCAATTAGCTTCATTCCTCATCACCTTATCAGTAAAATGCATACACTGATTTTGACATGACACAGTCATAAGCATGAAAGGGAAAAAGTAGCTGTGATATGATTTGATAGATACTGAAGTGATGACTTTAGTTATTATCATTGAAATAACTATAATAAAAATCATGTCAGTATTAATATTTGTATTGTGTCGCATTTTATGCTGCTATAAGTAAATACCTGAAGCAGAGGAGTATATAAGAAGAAATTATTAGTCGGCAGTCTCTGGAACTGAAAATTCAAGGTCAGACAGCTTCTCCAATTAAGCTTCTGCTGAGGCTCATCATGATACCCATGATATTGTAAAAAGAAATTGTGCAAAGGAACACACAATAAAACAGGAAATTGGAGGTAAAAGAGGGTTCAGGCTCATTTTTATTTTTACCAATCTATTCTCACGGAGAGCCACTAATCACCCATAACAAATACATTCGTTTCTACCTAAGAAAGTACCTCCAATGGTCTCATAACCATGAACAAAATTCTACTTGTAGCAATCTCTTCATCTCTTAAAAACATCTTATTAAGGACCTTATCCTTAATACAGAACAACATGATAGACAAGAGTTATCAACTATAACACTTTGAAATCCCAAGGTTTTTGTATTGGTTATCTGCTATAAAATAGAGATCACAATAACATAGTATTTAACTGAGAATGAAAGATAGATGTCTAAATAAAATCTTCTTGACTTTAAGCACTTTGTAGAGCATAGAATGTTTGAGACAGTGTTTTCATTAAGAGTGCCCATATCTAAACTTGGTTCTTTAGCTCCGGGAGTTTCTCAATTATTCACTTTACCCTTGACATCTTCACTCTTTCAAATTTTTATCCTCCTTTTCCCATAACACAAATGACTGAGGAATCTGTTGCATATTTTCTTCAGGTTGGGTAAAAGTCAAAGTAGAGGCATCACATAAAAGCATACAAGAATAAAGATTGTAAAATTATGCATTCATATATAAATATAAAGATATATATGATACAGATATAATAACAGAAAATTTACTGCTAGAAATCATTGGCAGTGTATTTAATCAGATTTCATGTATATGATAATTTTTCCATCTGAAAATAAAGTATTACTTTTCTGTCCACTCTTTGGTATAGATAGCTGAATTTCCCTTACACCCAGTCAGAAATTGATTAGTTTGTACCATACTGCTTCAGTTTGTTTATATGAACCTTATTTATTTATTTATTTATTTATTACCTTATTTTTTTTATCCTGGTGACACATAAAAATACATCATAACTCTAATGTTCTGGCAAGCCTTCCTATGTCCTGGCTAGCACTTGCTGCATCTGAGACTGCCATTGAGTTGCAAGAATGATTGTATCTGTTCATAAGTTCATCATACAGATATTTGATTTGATTTAGGTGAAGAAGCAGTGAGGTAATTCCAATATGATTTACTTTCTATTATAAAGCTTTTACTTTTTGTGGCTATATGCCACCAACATAGTTTGATTTGTCAGTGAACAATCAGGCTACCTCATTGAGGCTTTTTTTTTTTTATCAAGAAGACAATGCCTATACAAAAACAAGTTTATGCCTACATCTGTGAACCTACCTTAAACAGTAGTACCAGACACTCAAAATGTACATATGAGAAATGTTTGACATTTCTTCATCTCAAAGAGAAGATAGATAATTTGAATTGGAGTCAATTTTTACAACAAGGACATCATTATTAAAGGTATTACAGATACGAGACCCATTTATTCTTCTGCCGAGTATTTCAAGAGTAACTGTTATGTTTATAAAGAAAGCAACAAAAAGGGGATTGTCCAGATGTAAGATGAGGAAAGGTATGAAAAGATGTATGTGTCTAGACACAGCAGAGATGATCTAGACACTAGTGAACTAGTAGTTCACTTTCCCCTATACTCAAGCTTTCAAGCTTTCAAATCCCCCTCTCCCGTGTGTGTGTGTGTGTGTGTGTGTGTGTGTGTGTGTGTGTGTGTGTGTGTATGCCTGTGCTCATGAGTTTATGCTCATGCAAGGAAGGGTGCTAGAACATATGTAAAAGGATTTGGGGAAAATTTGGAGGGAGGGTGGATATACCTGCAAATAGTTAACAGTAAAAAAGTAGCTATTAATCACACCACAACCCCAGCCTCATCTCTACCTACCTTCATCAGACCTGTGGATCCTGAACCATAAAGATAAGCTTTCTTTCTCCTATCCATCTTCCCTCCTTGCTGGGTCCTCTGGGTGTGCCAAGATGCCCTGAACATCCTGCTAGATTAGGCAGACCTCCATTCTCCCACCACTGCCTGTCTTGGCATACACTTGGTAAGGACAGAGTGACATGGTTTCTGCCCCTGGGACAGAGCCTGGGTTTGGTGTGAGCCTGCATGAGGCTGCATTGATGGCTGTTGTGGGCATAAGGCTTATTTCTATAATAATGTACATATTTTCCACTATCAGAAGAGGTCTGTTTTCTTCCATGCAATATTCTTCCTGTTAATGACTCCATAATAATTATAAACAGCAGTCCAGGAGTTGAGGGTGTGACTATGTCTCTAAAAATTGGTAAACACTGGGACCTTCAAGACAACCCTTAAAGCTATGGGAAAGAGGTCTAAAGATATGAGTTTGAAAATATAAAATTTCTGTGATAGAACTCTGTACTAAACCCATCTAGTCCTGGGCCTTTTTTTGTTGGGAGACTTTTAATGACTACTTCTTTATCTTTAGGGGGTTATGGGACTGTTTAAATGGTTTATCTGACCCTGATTTAACTTTAGTGTTTGGTGTGTCTAGAAATCTGTCCATTTCATCCAGATTTCCAAGTTTTATTGAATATAGATAGGCTTTTGTAGTAGAATCTGATTTCTTTGGATGGGTTTAGTGCAGAATTCTATCAGATCTTCAAAGAAGACCCAGTATCAATACTCTTCAATCTATTCCACAAAGTAGAAACAGAAGGAACACTAACCAATTTGTTCTATAAAGCCACAGTTGTACTGATATCAAAACTACACTAAGATCCAACAAAAAAAAAGAACATCAGACATATTTCCTTATGAACATCAATACAAAAATACTAAATAAAATTCTTGCAAGCTGAATCCAAGAACACATTAAAATGATTATTCACAATCAGGGAGGCTTCATATCACGGATACAAGGATGGCTCAATATAAGGAAATCCATCAATGTAATCTACTACATAAATAAACTCAAAGAAATAAAAGACATGATCATTTCATTAGATACTGAAAAAGCATTTGACAAAATTCAACATTCCTAAAAGTCTTGGAAAGATCAGGAATCAAGCCTCATACCTAAATATAGTAAAAGCAATATACAGCAAACCAATAGCCAAAATCAATATAAATGGAGAGAAACTTGAAGCAATAAAAAATAGACTAGACAAGGCTACACATTCTCCCTATCTATTAAATATAGTATTTGAAGGTCTACCTAGAGAAATTTGACAACAAAAGGAGGTCAAAGGAATACAAATTGGAAAGAAAGAAGTCAAAATATCACTCTTTACAGATGATATGTTAGTATACTTAAGTGACCTCAAAACTTCAACTAGAGAACTCCTAAACCTGATAAACAACATGAGCAAAGTGGCTGGATATAGAATTTACTCAAAAAATCAGTAGCCTTCCTATCCTTAAAAGATAAATGGGCTGAGAAAAAATTAGGAACATTACACCCTTCACAATAGTCACAAACAATATAAAATATCTTGGTGTGAATCTAATCAAGCAAGTAAAATATCTGTACAACAAGAACTTCAAGTTTCTAAAAAAAAAAAAAAAAGAAATCAAAGAATACCTCAGAAGATGGAAAGATCTCCCATGCTTATGGATTGGCAGGATTAATATAGTAAAAGTGGCCATCTTGCAGAAAGACAACTAATCTACAAATTCAATGCAATCCCCCACCAAAATTTCAACTCCATTCTTCATGGAGTTAGAAAGAGCAATTCTCAACTTCATTTGGAATAACAAAAACACAGAATAGTGAAAACTATTCTCAACACTGAAAGATCTTCCGGGGGGAATTACCATCCCTGACCTCAAGCTGTGCTACAGAGAAATAATGATAAAAACTGCCTGGTATTGGTACAGAGACAGGCAAGTAGATCAAAGGAATGGAATTGAAGATCCAGAAATGAACCCACACACCTATGGTCACTTGATCTTTGACAAAGGAAGTAAAACCATCCAGTGAAAAAACGAGCATTTTCAACAAGTGGTGCTAGTTCTGTAAGACTCTAGTGAGTTTATTGGAGACCCCCTGAGTGAACAACACAAAGCTTGGGGGAATCCTTGCAAAAGCAAGAGGATTTTTATTTTTCCAGCATGCTGAGGTTATCCTGCATCCAAACAGAGAGGCTACACCAGTTTTTATAGTTTTTAGGGCAGCAGCCATTAGGTACACTGTGATTGCAGAACAGTGTGACTTTTTAAACTGATTGGTCTTTAGGGAATGATGTGGCAAGGACTTCCCTACAGAGGTGGCAAGGGTTGATCATGTGCTCTGGGCCTTCCCCACTCGAAGGTGGGTTCCCTCCCCTGTGGCCTGAGGAATATTAATCAGCCTCTCCCTTCCAGCAAGTGTCCTATGACCTTTCCAAATTTCTTGAGCTGACCAGGAATGTTAATTAACCACTCCCTTCCTGAGGGACAAGTGGTCCAAAGTTTCTGAGTTGATATCTTCAGTTCAAGTGGAGGTCAACAAGTAAAAGAATGCAAATTGATCCATTCCTATCTCCTAGTACAAAGCTCAAGTTCAAGTGGATTAAGAACCTCCACATAAAACCAGATACAATGAATCTAATAGAAGAGAAAGTTGAGAAAAGCCTCGAACACATGGGCACAGGGGGGAGTTTTTTGAACAGAACACTATTGGCTTATGTGCTAAGATCAAGAATCAACAATGAGATGTCATAAAATTACAAAGGCAATTTAATGGCAATTGTAAGGCAAAAGACACTGTCATTAGGACAAAATGTCAACCAACAGATTGGGAAAAGATCTTTATCAATCCTACATCCTATAGAGGTCTAATATCCAATATATACAAAGAGTTCAAGAAGTTAGAGGCTAGAGAACCAAAATAACCTTATTAAAAATGAGGAACATAGCTAAACAGACAATTATCAACTGAGAAAACTTGAATGTCCAAGAAGTACCTAAAGAAATGTTCGACATCCTAAGTAATCTGGGAATACAAATCCAAACAACCCTGAGATTCACCTCATACCAGATTCAGAATGACAACTAACATCAAAATCTCAGGTGATAGCAGATGCTATCGAGGATGTGGAGAAAGATGAACACTCCTTCATTGCTGGTGGGATTGCAAGCTGGTAAAACCACTCTGGAAATCAGTCTGGTGGTTCCTCAGAAAACTGGATATTGTACTACCTGAGGATCCAGCCATACCACTCCTGAGCATATACCCAGAAGATGCTCCAACATATAATAAGAACACATCCCCCACTACATTCATTGCAGCTTTATTTATAATACCCAGAAGCCAGAAACAATGTAAATGCCCCTCAACAGAGGAATGGAGACAGAAAATGTTGTACATGTACACAATGGAGTACTACTCAGCAATTAAAAACAATGACTTCAGGAAGTTCACAGGCAAATGGATGAAATTTAGAAATATCATCCTGAGTGAGGTAAACCAGTCACAAAAGAAAACACATGGTATACACTCACTGATAAGTGAATGTTAGCCCAAAAGTTAGAAATACCTAATATACAATTCACAAACCATATGAAGGTCAAGAAGAGGGAAGACCCAACTGTGGATCCTTCAGCGCTTCTTAGAAGGGGGAACAAAATACTCACAGGAGGAAATATGAAGACAAAGTGTGAAGCAGAGAAAGACATTTCTTTCGAAATGTTAAGAAAAAACACGTATGCATTTTGTCTTCTAAGAATCAAAGGGTTGTGGTCACAAATGCTTCCTAAGATAATTAAAAGGAAATCTGGAGTAAACAAGTGAATTGATATGTAAACATAAAATGTTGGACCTGTTTTCTGCAGGAGATGAGCTATCCAGAGAAAATTTTTAGGATAAAAAGAGTGAACTGCTTGGAGAACTGACACACACAAGGAAGCAAGACAGGGGCAAAGAGAACTCTTAGTATAGCAAGTAAGTGGAATATACTCAGAGAGCTCTTCAGAGAGAGAGAGCAGAAAATACAGTGCAGCAGACTAGAAACTCCATATCAAGCAGACATCCACAGATCTTCAGCTTGGACCTATGATTTGACTTCAAGTAGTTCATTTAATCACTCTCAGGCATTCTTTTTCAGGCTGGACTTTGTCATACCACCTCTCTGCCAACCTTCACCTTATCTACAGTTTCTGAAACATACAGACCTGTGGATCCTGTACCATACAGACCTGTAGATCTGCAAACAGCCTGCCAAGGATACCCATCAGAGGCCTGCTGCGCTGCATCTACCATCAGTGTAAAATCCCCCTATCAATACCTACAAGGACAAGAACATCCAAGAATAAAGACATCCAGATGGTTAAAGTCCCTCAAAAGAACACCATCAACAAAAGCTAGGGCAATAAAAGACCTTCAGAGCACAGCTACCCTAATGCAACAAGCCCTCTATATACTACCACAACTGAATCACAGGAAAATGACCTTAAATCCAATCTTACAAAGAGGATAGAGGTCTTTAAAGAGAAAGTAAATAGGGCATGCTGTGGAGGAATGGCTGTTAGTGTTTAGCCATGGGCAGCCAGAGGTTGGGGTGTCTTCTCAGCGAACTTCTGCTTCAGGAGGAGCCATGGCAGTCAGGGTCACTAGGAACACCAAAATTAACACGGAAAATAATGCCAAGGTCAGTTTGGCAAGCGCCAAGCGTGTGCCTGTGGCAATTGCTGCTGTCTCCAAACCCGGGCTGAGATCGAGAACTGTTCTTGGAGACATTGGTAATAAAGTCAGAAAACAGGCAAGAGTGCCTCTGAAAAAGGAAACAAAAACGTTAGGTGCAGGAAAAGTTACTGTTAAAGTCCTCCCAAAACCTGAGGAGGAAAAGGTGCCTGTGTGTGAGCCAGAGGTGGAACTTGCAGAGCCTGAGCCTGAACATGTTACAGAAGATAAGCTTTCTCCTGAACCTATTTTGGTTGATAATCCCTTTCCAAGCCCAATGGAAACATCTGGATGTGCACCTGCAGAAGAATATCTGTGTCAGGCTTTCTCTGACATAATTCTTGCAATGAGTGATGTAGATGCAGGTGATGGAGCTGATCCAAAGCTCTGTAGTGAATATGTGAAAGATATCTATGCTTACCTCAGACAACTGGAGGAAGAACAGTGAGTTAGACCAAAATACCTATTGGGTTGTGAAGTCACTGGAAACATGAGAGCCATTCTAATTGACTGGCTAATACAGGTTCAAATGAAATTTAAGCTGCTGCAGGAGACCATGTACATGACTGTGTCCATTATTGATCGGTTCATGCAGAACAGTTGTGTGCCCAAGAAGATGCTACAGCTGGTCAGTGTGACTGCCATTTTTATTGCAAGCAAATATGAGATGTACCCTCCAGAAATAGGTGACTTTGCTTTTGTGACTAACAACACTTACACTAAGTACCAGATCAGACAGACGGAGATGAAGATTCTGAGAGTTCCAAACTTCAATCTGGGTGGCCCTCTGCCTCTGCACTTCCTCCTTAGAACATCTAAAATTGGAGAGGTTGACGTCAAGCAGCATACTTTGGCCAAATACTTCATGGAGCTCTCTATGCTGGACTATGACATGGTGCATTTTGCTCCTTCTCAAATTGCAGCTGGGGCTTTTTGCTTAGCACTGAAAATTCTTGACACCGGTGAATGGACACCAACTCTGCAGCACTACCTATCCTACACTGAAGAATCCCTGCTTCCTGTTATGCAGCACCTGGCTAAGAATAGAGTCATGGTGAACTGTGGCCTTACAAAGCACATGACTGTCAAGAACAAGAATGCAACATCTAAACATGCTAAGATCAGAAGTCAGAAGTACACCTGACTTCTCCACAGAGACTCTAAAAGCTAAAAGCTAAAAGCTAGAAGTACTTGGCCAGTTATCTTGAAATCTCTTAAAAAAAACACAGAGATGCCAACCTAGACTACAACTCCAACAATCTTCTCAATAACCATTGATGTAGAAAAGA
The DNA here is from genome assembly GCF_011762505.2 of Arvicanthis niloticus. Taxonomy (NCBI): domain Eukaryota; kingdom Metazoa; phylum Chordata; class Mammalia; order Rodentia; family Muridae; genus Arvicanthis; species Arvicanthis niloticus. Next base: position 79,472,274 of record NC_047662.1, on the reverse strand, counting down.
AGATATTTCTAGACAAATACACATTCAGACAATACTTATCTACATATCCAATCTTAAAGAAAATATTATAAGAAAAACTCCAACCCATGGAGGATAAGAACATCCAAGAAAATACAGAAAATAAGTAATTCCATACCACCAAAAACAAGGGAAGCATGCACACTTATGCTTACATGTACATATACACACTCACTCACACCTCAAGAACATCAAAATAACAAGAAATAACATTCACTGGTCATTATTATCTCTCAACATCGATGGACTCAATTATCCAATAAAAATATGCAGGCTAACAGAATGGATGGGAAAATGTATTCCATCATTCTGCTGCATACAAGAAACACACTTCAGGAACAAAGGTAGACATGACCACAGAGTAAAGGTCTTGGGAAAAAGTTTTCCAAGAATGGACCAATAAAGCAAGCTGGAGTAGTCATTCTTATATTTAATAAAATAATCAAAAGAGACAGAAGGACACATTATACTCACCAAGGGAAATTTCTACCAAGATGATATCTCAGTTCCGGACACCTTTGTCCCAATACAAGGCCACCTACATTTGTAAAAGAAAAATTGCTAAAACTTAAATTTGACATTGAAACCCACACTTTAATAATGAGAGACTTCGATACCCCATTCTCACCAACTGACAGGTCATTCAGACATAAACTTCTCACAGAAATAACAGAACAAACAAACATGATAAATCAAATGGGCCTAACAGGCATCTGTAGAATATTTCACTCAAACACAAAAGAATATACCTTCTTCTGAGCATCGTATGCATTCTTTTCCAAAATTGACCATACTGTTAGTCATAAAACAAGTATCAACAGAAACACGAATACTGACATAAGGTCTTGTATCTTATCAGACTACCATGATGCAAGCTTTACTTGAACAACAAAAACACCAGGAAGTGTATACACTCATAGAAATTGAATGACATCTAGTTCGGGGAAGAAATAAAGAAATTAAAGACTTTCTAGAATTCAATGCAAATGAAGGCACAACATACCCAAATTTATGAGATATAATGAAAGCTGTGCTAAAACGAATATTCATAAAACTGAGTGCCTCCATAAAGAAATTGGAATGTTCTCATAACAGCAATTTAAAAGTACACCTGACAGCTCAAGATAAATAAAGAAGTAAGCATACCAAAGGGAAGTAGAAGACAGGAAATAATCAAAACCAGGACTAAAAGCAACTAGTTAGAAAAAATATGTAAAGATTCAAAAATACCAAAAGCTGGTTCTTAGAGAACATCAACAAATAGACAAACCTTTAGCCAAACTAACCAAAAATCAGAGAAATGGTATCCAAATAAACAAAACCAGAAATTAAAAGAAAGACATAACAACAGACATTGAAGAAATTCAAAGAATCATTAGGTGTTATCTTCAAAAGCCTGTACTTCACAAAATTGGAAAACCTTAAAGAAATGGACAATTTTCTAGACAGATGCCACTTGACAAAGTTAAATCAAGATCAGGTAAACTATTTAAACAGTCCTATAACCTCTAAAAAATATAAGCATTCATTAAGTCTTCCAACCAATAAAAGCCCAGGGCCAGGTAGTTTTAGTACAGAATTCCACCAGATTTTTCAAAGAAGAGCTAATACCAATATTCCTCAAATTATTCTACAAAATAGGAACAGAAGGAGCACTCTCAAACTCATTCTAGGAAGCTGTAGTCACCATGATACCTGATGTGCATAAAGACACAGGAAAGATAGAGAACTTCAGACCAATTACTCTTATGGACATTGATACAAAAATAAAACTCAATAAAACCACAAACCAAATCCAGGAACACATCAAAAACATCATCCATCATGATCAAGCAGGCTTCACCCAGGGATACAAGGATGGTTCAATATAAGAAAATCCATATAAAGAAATTGAAAAATCTACCATATAAAAAATTGAAAAAATTATATGATTATCTCATTAAATGCTGGAAAAAATCCTTTTGTGAGGTTCAACACTTCTTCATATTAAAGCCATTAGATAAACCAGGGATATAAAGCACATACTTAAACATAATCAAAGCAATATACATCAAGCCAATAGCCAAACTGAAACTCAATGGGGATAAGTTTAAAGGAATTCCACTAAAATCATAAACAAGACAAGGCTGCCCACTCTCACATCTATTCCATATAACACTTGAAGTTCGAGCCAAACCAATAAGACAAATAAAGGAGATCAAGGGGATATAAATTGGAAAGTAAGAAGACAAAGTACTTATATTTGTGAATGATATTACAGTATACATATATAACCCTCAAAAATTCTACTAGAGAACTTGTACAGCTGATAAACACCTTCATCAAAGTGGCTGAATACAAAATTAACTCAAACAAATCACCTTTCTTCTTCTTTGTACCTCTCCTTTGTACAGATAATAAACCAGCTGAGAAAGAAATTAGGGAAAAGATACCTTTACAGTAGCCATGAATGATATAAAATATATTGAAGTAACTCTAACAAACAAGTGAAAAATCTGTATGGTACTAACTTCAAGTTCTGGAGGATAGCTGATGGATATCTGAAGATATCAGAAGATGGAAAGATCTCCCAGATTGGTAGGATTGGCATAGTGAAAATGGCAATCTTAGCAAAATCAGTCTACAGATTCAATGCAATCCCTATACAAATTTCAACACAATTTTGATAAACATTGAAAGAGCAGTTCTCAACTTCATATGGAAAAAGAGAAGAACAAAACAAAACCCACAAACAAATGATCAAAAACAGAACAGAACACCAGTATAGCCAAAACAATCCTGAACAGTAAAATAACTTCAGGAGGAATCTTTATCCATGATCTCAAGCTTAACTAGAGAGTAGTAGTGATAAAAACTCCAGGGTATTGGCACAACGGACACATTGATAATTGGAATAAAATCAACGACCCAGAAATACACTCACACACCCATGGATAGTTGATTTTTGATTTGAAAAAGTCATATGATGGAAAAACAAAAGAATTTTCAACAAATGGTGCTGGTCTGAATGGATATCTACATGTAGAATAAAGCATATAGATCCATATTTATTACCCTGTACAAAGCTCAAGTCCAAGTGGGTCAAGGAGCTTAATGTAATACTGAAGTCTCATAGAAGAAAAAGTAAGGAATACCATTGGAAGCATTGGTACAGGAGATAATTTTGAACCAGAAACAGGGATTGTCCAACCATTAACTGAAACTTGAGACCCTTTATATGTGCAAGCATCAATACCTGGCACTATTAATGATACTCTGTTATGCTTGCAGACAGGAATCTAGCATGGCTATCCTCTGAGATGCTCCACCCAGTAGCTGACTCAGACAGATGCATACACCCACAGCCAAACAGTAGACAGAGCTTGAGAACTCTTATAGAAGAATAGGAATAAAGATTGTGAGCCCTGGAGGGTCTAGAAATTCCACAGAAAGACCAACAGAGTCAACTAACCTGAACCCCTTGGGCTCTCAGAGACTGAATCACCAACCAAAGAACATATATGGGCTGGACTTAGGTCTCCCTGCACATATGTAGCAGATGCTTAGCTTGGTCTTCATGTGGGTCCTGAGTAACTGGAGAATGGGGCTATACCATAGCCTACATGTAGGATGTGTTCTTCTAGTTGGGCTGCCTTGTTTGCCCTCAGTGGGAGAGAATGCTCCTAGCTTTGCAGAGACTTGATGTGTCAAGGTGAGGGAATACACAGCAGGGGCCCCACCTACTCATAGAAGATATGTAGGGAGCCTGGGTAAAGATTGTGGGAGGGGATGAAGAGGAGGGGGACAGTGAGCTGGATATAAATTAAATATAAAAAAAGAAAAGATAATGATAATGAAAGCTATTTTGTAACTCAAATAAATATGTTTTAAGACAAGAATAGAAATGCTTAATATGTCTCTTCTCATAAGAAAATAATATCTACATTTTCTCTTTTACCTCTTTCTTCATTGGAACTGAGTTAGCTCTACTACATAACTTGCTTTGCCATGTAAATACAATTGAAACAATGTTTGGCCAGCTATACATTTCAACCTGAAAGGAGACAGCTATTTTTGAGTCTTGTCATCATTATACAAATGAGCATAAATTAACATTATGGATGATAAATGTATGTGGCTCAGCTCCACCCCTATTTCAAATAATTAATTTCAAAATAAGAAAGCCCAGATAAACATGTGCACAAAGGAAGAAGTTCATTGTTCTTATGGCTGTGTTTCCAGCCACAATTCCTCTAGAACTCCATGTAAATTAGACAATAAAAACAAAGCTACAACAAATGCTGATAAGGAATCAAGTGGAATTAAAACAGGTTGCTGGCTGAGTTGTAAATTACCTTAGCCCTCAATGATAACAATATGAAGTTCCCCCCAAATCTGATAAAAACTATTACAAAATCCAACTTCATCATCATGAATATCCCAATACCCATTACTTTGTCATTATGTTGTGCATCTGTGGCATAAGCTTGTGAGAAACTTCACAGGAGGATTTATTTATTTATTATCATGATTTCAGAGGATTTTTGTCTGTTGTCACATTGCTGTGGACCGGGAAACCTACTGCAAACAGAACTAGAATATGGTACATTCCTAACCTCCTTCAACTTGCAAGGACCTACTTCTTAAAGGGTCAAGAAGCTTCAAGTACAAAACAACTACCAATCATTGAAAGTGTGAAGAAAATTTTAATTTCAAATGTAATATACAGGATTTATCTAAGTCAACATACAACAACAACAAAAATACCAGAATATCTATGCTTATTGTAGACTAATTAATAATAGATACAGTGTATCAGCAGCCCAGATGCTCATATAAGGAATCAACAAATGAGTGGGTAAAGGAAATTTGGGATCTCAGGATATAACAGAGGACTTTCATTCAGTAATAAAGAAATGTGAGACTAGACACCATATCATTTATTGTATTGCATCTATAGAAATGTTTTAGGTATATAGATCATATATTAGGAAAAAATAAGCCAGAATACAAAAGAGAAATAAAAACAGTGCACTTTCTTCCATATGCTAAAACTAGATGTGTTTTCAAGTCAAGAAATCAGACCAGGGATTATTTGACAAGATGAAAGGGTTCCATGGGAGAAGAAAAAAGAAACACTAGGAGAAAGTAGTAAGTATAAGCAAGGTGCATAGGGTACATGTTTACAGTGCTCATGACGAGAACTAGAATTTTATGAAATGAATAGACACCAATGATGACAAAACAAAAAGCTAAGTCAAACGGAGACAAGAGGGGAAAGAAAGACAGATATAAGAAGAGGATCTATTCATGCCATTTATAAAAAAGAACATACTGGTTCTCATTGCTGAGAGTTTTAGTAATTGTTCCCACCTTCAGATATAATTGGAGGTAGGTATCAAATGAATTCACCAGAACCCAATTATTCTGCACCCAGTGCTGTAATTTTCTTGTAAATAAAGTCACAGTGTACCATCTCGACTAAGAATGTAGAGAGGGCACAAAAGTGATTCTCGCTTTCAGTGTCTCTCTAGTTAGCAAAAGTCCAAGACAACTTTCGCACCTATAGTATAGACATTGGACTTTGAAAATCAATCTCATTTGCACCTGCTGTGGAAGAGGTGAAACTAAATTCACAAAGCTATAGGAAATAATCTTTGCAAAATGAAAAAGATATATTCTATATTCAGGGGAAAAGGGTATTTTTAAAAATAACCCAAAAGAAAGGTTAAAGGAAATGAAACCAACAGCCTATTGTGTATGCTAATGGAAAAGATGTAGCATTGAGTTTAAGAATAATTTGATCCTGAATTTTGTGCCACTAGAACTTTAGAGTCATTTGTCCATATAACAGAAGAATCTCTCAATCTGACCTTTTTCTTAATAGAGAAGATAGCATGACACCACCAGTAATATTTTTCCCATGTGACAGAACCCAGGGAGATGGTATCTTTTGTCTTCCAATTCTACAAGGCAACCATTAAATACCTTCTGCCATGTCATATAATCAACCAATATACTAAATACTGTGGCCTAGAACCACTAGTGAAATCCAATCTACTGGACCTTTGAAAAATTCAAATTGTTCAAATATATTAAAATTCTTATTTCCATCACAGTCTGAGTTAATGACCAGCAGAGCATCCGAGAAAGGTAATGGGAAATGAAGCTCAGATGAGCCATAGAAAGCTTAGCAGTGTCTCAGTCAGTCTGAACCTGCCTAGAGCTTTCCAGAAAGAAAACATACATGCACATGGATTATATCTCTTCATTTATCCAAAATATGCCCCTTCATCATCTTTCTGTTCTTCCACCCTCTATCATCCACTCATCATATTATTTTGTGCTATGGTTACAGTCAATAGACAGCACTGATGGTGTGTAGCAATCAGATTCTGGCTATTCCCTAGAACTTCTCAGTTAGCACTAGGGATGATAAGTATAATTACTAACAAAAGTCTGTAGGTCAGAGCTTTTCAACCTGTGGATCATGACCTCTTTGGGGGTCAAATGACCCTTTCACAGAGGTCACCTAAGAAAACAATTATATTTGCATTACATTTATAACAATAGCAAAATTACAGTTATGAAGTGGCAATAAAAACTAATTTCATAGATGGGGTTCAACACACATCAGAAAGAGTATTAAAGGGTCACAGCATTGGGCAGATTAAGACCACTGCTACGTTAGAATGTGCTTTATACCTAAAATATATCCTGTGTGTATATTTGTGAGAAAACTAGAGGTAGCAGGATTTATAACTTAATCCGTACGGTAAATATAAGAAAAAGAGTTAGTGACATACATGGTATATTAAGGTCAGGTCTCATTTTTTGGTATGATATCCATTGCTAATTAAAATTTATAACACTCTATGAAACTGATTGTATTATTAATATAACTTTAAAACAATGAACCTTGAATATCTAAGAACAAAAACAGCATGTTCAAAAACAAATAAGCAAAATAAATATATGTTACTGAGAATAGTAGTAATGGAAGTCCCCCACCCCTTTTTTTTTCACTAACACAGCATAGCAAATTGAAAGGTTTGTTTTGTCAACTTGGCCTTTGAAAAGAAAGTATTATTGTGTCTGGTACCAGCATCATAATTTTTTACAATCCTAAAAGTTTGTTAAAGTTTTCATATAATGTCCCCAGAGACTTCTTTCCTCTGATTTTTTTTTTTATTGTGTCTATGCTCACTGAGAGAAATTAAGGCTATCTCCACAGACTGTGGTTTGATAACTCTCTCTTCTATATGGGATCACTTAAAAGTGCAATTCAAGATTTATCTTCTTTGATATCAAAAAAGAAAGGGGGTACAATGAAAACCTCAAGGAACGCTTGAATACACGTGGATATGCAGACTTGAGCATTGACAATTTGGAAGATAACAGAACTGCCTTTCTGTAACACACATCACATTTTAACAATTAAGTTTTTCAGTTTCTAAAAGGCTATAGACTCTTTCTTCCAAGTGTCAGTGGTTATCTGCCTTATGTGTTTCCAGATTCTCCCTTGTTTCCATATCCTCTATGGCTTCTTTCTTCTCTAGTTTTTCCTTTCTTTCCATAATTCATTATCAGTGATATTTTGTTTGTGGGTTCCCTCTAAATTTCTATCTTCAGGAAGACAGCACCCAGAATGAGCTTCAAGATAGTTTCATAAACATACAATCCTGTAAATAATGTTTCTAAAGGTTTTGGAAAATACGTATTTACTTGAATAATCCTGTTTTAAAGATACAGAACTAGTAGTGTAGTACTTGACATATAAATTCAGGGTGTGTTTTGGTACTGTTGTGCTATGCTGAGAAAGGCTTTAATTCCAGTCTCCAGGCAATCAGTGCAGCACAGGAAATTTCTTTGTGTGCTGTCTAATGGTTTGTCCTAAACACACCTAGCAGATCAAATTTATCTACCTCATAGTATCTGATAGTGAGTTGTTGCTAGGACTGGGAAGAGGATGTTAGCCAAAGCACATGGTCCATTTAGTTTGTGTTCTAGCAGCCCCAAAGAAACTTGTGAATTTGTGGATACTTAATAACTTACCAGATAAAACTAAGCCTAGCCAAATAATGTTTAAAATGTCTTAGGAAATAAGACTGAGAGTAAATATTTTTTGTTACACATTTTTCTGATACATTTTTTTCAAATTTACTGATTTTTTCTTTATAATATATATTCTTAAATTTATTTATTTTAAACTCCACATATTACTCCCCTCCCAGTCCACGCTCCCACTGTTCTACATCCCATACATCCTCCCTGCCCCCATGTCTCCACAAGGATGTCTCCACCGCTCACCCCACCAGACCTCTAAATTCCCTGGGGCCTCCAGTCTATTTAAAGGTAGGTGTATCTTCTCTGACTAAACACAGACCCAGCAGTCTTCTGCTGTTTATGTGTTGGGGGTCTCATATCAGCTGGTGTATGCTGCATGGTTGGTGGTCCAGTGTTTGAGAGAGCTTGGGATCCAGGTTAATTGAGATTTCTGGTCCTCTTACAGGGTCAGCCTCTTCCTCAGCTTCTTCCAGCTTTCCCCTAATTCAACCACAGGTCTCAGCAGCTTCTGTCTATTGGTTGGGTGCAATTATCTGTATCTGACTCTTTCAGCTGCTTGTTGGTTCTTTCAGAGGGCAGTCATGATAGGTCCCTTTTTGTGAGTGTTCCATAGCCTCAGTAATAGTGTCAGGCCTTGGGACCTTCCCTTGAACTGGATCCCACCTTGGGCCGGTTGCTGGACCTCCTTTTTCGCAGGCTATTCTCCATTTGTATCCCTGCAGCTCTTTCAGACAGGAACAATTATGGGTCAGAGTTTTGACTGTGGGATGACATCCCCATTCCTCATTTGATGCCCTGTGTTGCTGCTGGAGGTGGACTCTACAAGTTCCCTCTCCTTAATGTAGGGCATTTCTTTTAAGGTCCCTCCCTTTAGGTCCTGTGAGTCTTTCATTTCCCAGGTCTTTGGTACATTCTCTAGAATCCCCCAAACCTCCCAGCCCCCAAGATTTTGTTTTCATTCTTTCTGCTGGCCCTCAGGGTCCTTTTCTCCCACCTAATACCAGATCATGTTCCCCTCTCCTCACCATCCCCTTTACCTTCCAGGTCCTTCACTTCTTTCCCCCTTGTGGTTGCTTTCTTCTCCCTCCCAAGTGGGACTGAGGCATCCTCACTTGGGCCCTTCAGCTTGTCGACCTTTTTGAGTTCTGTTGACTGTATCTTGGGTATTCTGTACATATTTTTTTTTTTTTTGGCTAACATCCACTTATTAGTGAGTACATACCATGAATGACCTTTTTGGTCTGTGTTACCTCAATCAGCATGATATTCCCCAGTTCCATCCATTTGCCTGCAAAACTCAGGAAGTCCTCATAGCTGACCAGTATTCCACTGTGTAAATGAACCACATTTTCTGTATCCAGTCCTGTTGTTTCCAGCTTCTGGCTATCCCAAACAAGGCTGCTATGAACATAATGGAACATGTGCTCCTGTGGCATGGTTGGGCATCTTTGGATATATATCCAAGAGTGGTATTGCTGGTTCTTCAGGTAGATCTATTTCCAATTTTCTGAGGAACCTCCAGATTGATTTCCAGAGTGGTTGTACCAGTTTGCAATGCCATCAGCATTGGAGGAGTGTTCCTCTTTCTCCACATCCTTGCCAACACGTCCTTGCTTGAGAGTCGAATTTTCTGTGCCATGATTCTGGACAGCCCAGCTTCTAGAACAAATAGAGATGTGTATTTTCTGTGGTTAAAGATAACCCGTTTTTGATCCTTTGTCATTGGCAGACATAAGAAAAGTGCACAACCAGAATCTGATTCTTTTCTGTGTTGAAATATCAACCAAGGTCCTTTCACAAAGGCCATAAAGCTACCTGATGGAGGGGAATTCTTCTTATAAATATTATACTTCATCACAGAATCACAAAGACAAGTCACATTTTCAAAGTATTAAAACATAAAATCTAGGGGTTTTGCATTCGCATGTTCATAGAATTACTACTTAAAATATCCATAAAAAATAAAAAATCCAAATGTCCATTCTTATCAACAGAAAGCAAATAAGTAAAGATCAATGTATGAATGTAAGAAAATGATTTATCTTTAAAAGTAATTAAAGAAAATAGGAATGACATAGGAACTCATTAGATACAAGAAAATATTTAAGACCACTGGGTCTTACTTCTGATATAAATTGAGTAATGATGGAATGGAGAGAAGAAAAAATGAGGATCAACAGAAACAAATTGTCTTTGAAAATGTCAATTAAAATAATAACATTATAAAACATATTACTATTCTAATGTATATACAACAACACTTTATTTAGTCTTGAAGCATTTTTCTAAAAAATATAAACAAAGATATTGTGTTTTATATTTATGTAATGTTCTGGGACAAAAAAAGATGGGTTTGTCTTTTCTTCAGTCTCTTAACCTAAAACATTTTCTTACCTCCTTCAGATGACAAGGAAGGTGAATGTGCAGTCTCATTGGAAAAGGTAAGTTTGTTGCTAATAGTCACTTACTAACTAGTATGGTTTGGTTTTGAATACTAATTGTTGGTAAATTAACACAGCAATTCATAGTCTACATTTCCTGCCTTGACTGCAATTTAGAGAAGTATCAGTACCTTATGCTTCAAAAGGAATAAGGCAAAGACTAACATACACACAAAATATGGGTGCTAACAGTAGATGCAGTGACTCTTGGGTGTTCCAATCTATGGATGGCATTACAGATCAATGGTAAGAGATCATTCCAAGAAAGCACCCTGATCATGTGGCTCTAGAGCTGAGGTCCTGAATATGTATTATGTCATTTATAGCAATGTGGGTATTTATTTAGCAGGAGAAGTGTATTTCTCTTTAAGAAATCCTAGGTTTTGTGTGCCTCAGACATGAAGCCTCTTAGCTCAGTACACTGTAAGCTCTAGTCTGGAAAATGTCCATATTCTTACAGGTCTGGATGTTTCTGTTTGCCATGAGCCAAAAGTCAGAAAAAGGTTGGGCTTTTTACAGAAATGGACAAAGATTAGAGGTCAAGGAATTTATTTAAGTAGGCCACCTTTGAAGTATTTAAGTTTGGGGAGATAAAACGAGATGCTTGTAGGCCTATATTCTAGGCCTTGACTTTTATTTCCACACAAGAATATGAAAAATAAGATCAGTGTAACAGAACACAAATTTTCATTTAGAAAAATGTTTTGGAAAACCTAATTTCTTTCAACATTTTAAGGGAAAGCCACAAAACTTTAAGCTTTATGTAATTCTATTCATTTATAAAATTAATTTACTTCTCTCCAGCTATCTACTGCTTCTTTCCTTTGTCTGACACTGTGATGTATCAAATGACTATTAATTACTGTTTACTTAATACTGAAAATTTAAGACTTCAGACACACATTTATATATATTTTATATAATACTATATAACATATATATATACATATTCATTCCTCATAACTTAATAAGAAAGGAATATATAGTTTAAAAGAGATTATAACTTGACTCAAACCCAAATGTTAAATAAATCCTCAAACCCAAAGCTAGTGTTGCTACACAGGTCCAACCAAAGGGACAGATACCTTTCATAGATAACAGACTTTTCTTCTTTTCAGCAAACTTTTCTAACTTGATAATTTCAGAAGTTGACCACAGGTGAATTGGTACCATTTTAGCAGAATAACACTGTTTAAGAGACAAAAATGCTTCCCAGACAAGAGCATGATTTCCATTCCTCTTTGTGGTCTTTGGGTATCATTTATGTTTCACCCCTATTGTGTGGGTGCCAGTGTTCTTAGCATCACAGAGATTAGGAATCATTTTACCTCAGCCCCTATTGTCCTGAAGCATAGGGTCCCAGTTACCACTGATTCAAAACAAAAGTTGGATCTGTGAGTCAAATGCCAAAGGTCACAAAAATATAACCTCTCCTTTTGTCAAATATATAAATATATATATATATATATATATATATATATATATATATATATATATGAAATATCACACAGATATTTCTTCCAAACTGCTGCCACTGTCTGTTGCTTCTATTGCTATGCAGAAATGTTTAAAAAGAATAAATGTAATAACACCTTATTTTTTTCACATTAGCTTCTTGTGATTTGTGGGTTTTATCCAAGAATACCTACCCAGGCTTATGTACTGGAAATTTTTTTTCTATGATTTCTCTTCTTCTTCTTCTTCTTCTTCTTCTTCTTCTTCTTCTTCTTCTTCTTCTTCTTCTTCTTCTTCTTCTTCTTCTTCTTCTTTTTCTTCTTCTTCTTTTTTGGTTGTTTGGCTTTGCTTTGTTTTAAATATCATTTTTTCATCTGAAAATAAACCAAAGAGGAGCAAAATAATAAATAACAGCATTAAAATACGTGGAAAACATGAATGGTTATTTCTTAAATCAAGGTGTAGAAATGACCTATGAAAAATAGTATACAATATTGATTATATAAACCAGTCTTGCAGTGAGTCATCTCTACTTTCAAAGTTGAATTCCTGTTATAGAAAAGATCAATGGGTCATAGAAGCCAGTGAGAAAAATTTTGGACAAGGATGACAGAGGAAATTTGACCAGTAAGTGTAAAGTTAGAGTTAAATAGGAGAGTTCTGCACAGTAGTGTGACTGTGCTCAACAATATCTCACTGAAAATTAAAATGCACCAAAATGTATTTTTATATTCTCATCACAAGAAATGGTAAACATGTGAGGTAATAGATGTGACAAATGCACTGATTTTATTATTTTAAGTGAACTGTGTTAAACACACACTGAACCATGTATCCTTAATTATTAGTTTTATTAATAACAAAAACTACCTTAACACCAACTTTCATGAAAGAATGAAGTCTTTATATTTTTCTTTCTCTCTTCTCTTCCCTTCGCTTCCTTTCGCCTCGCCTCACCTCACCTCGCCTCTCCCCTCCTCTTCTCTTTTCTTTCCTTGTATTGTATTTTTTTAATTGAAAAAATATTATTCTCTTGTACAATATATGGAGACCACAGTTTTCCCTCCCTCCATTTCTCCCAGCCTCTCCCCACCTCCTCTCTCTTCAGGATCATCTCCTTATCCAGTTTTCCCTCAAAAAGTAGCATGTCTTCAAGAAACAACAGCCAATCACACCAAAAGAGGATGCAATAAGACAAGGGTATAGCTCTCCTAGCTCGTGTCGAGGCTATACGATGCAACCGAAAAAGAGAAAAAGTGTCCCAAAAGCATAATTTCTTTTGTTTTGCTTGCAGTTCTGGAGGAATAAAGAACACTGAAGTGAGAATCATGGGAAAGTTACAGGATGGCTAATCTTGATAGTGTCATCTATGAAGTTACTGGAGAAGCATGTGGGCTCTTTAGCTCCTCTGTGCTACACTATCTTACCTACAAAGGAGAAAATTGAAGCAGAATCTCTACTTTACCAACATTGTAGAATTAGGACTCTCCAGGATCATCACAATACTTAGATATACATTGGTAGGCAGCTATTACAGACAATGAGATAATGAAAGAAAGCTGGAACATTCTCTTCTATCTCTTTCTCATTCAAGGATTTTGAGGCTAGAAAAATCAGGAGAGTCGTCAAAGATGACAGTTATAACAGGATGGAACTTCATGCCATTCAACTTCTAAAGCAGCATCTCTTCCTTAATAGCCCTCTGCCACAAAGATCCAACCCTTAGAACCCCCATGACACAGAAGGTGCATTTATGTAAACATTAAAATGTAGTATCTGCAGAGTCCACACCAATCCATCTCGTAAAGCTTCTATTCCATGACATTTTTATGGGAGCATGCTTCACAAAGAGCTCTCTATAGATATTATTACCCTGCACTGTAGCTTTGGAAAGTGGGCTGAAGGAGCTGTGAGTTTGTGCAACAGTACATGTTAACATGAGTTATAATATATCAGGGGCCCCATGTTAACTATCAGAGAACCAATTCAGTTCCTTTAAGGTTAATCAACTCAGCATTTGTGCCAGGTGTAATGTCTAATTAAAATGATGGACAGCCACAGGATGCCTCCGGGCAGAGGGAGGAGATGGCACAAAGAGGGAGCACCCGTGCCATATTGGTTTGGAAAATCAATAAGAGGAACTCATTTTATCCCAGTGTTATCTGTGCATTTGCCATTCAGTGTCTCATTTGAAAGTGTGCCAGCTGGCTGATGATGAGGCCCCGCAGTGCCTTGCTTCTCAGCATGTTAGGATGCTGTGGTGGGAGGAGGCTCAGAAGTAGCTCAGTATGCCTCTGGAGAGAAGGAGAGGAAAGGACACAGAGGAAAAAGCAGAGGAACCCTCTGGGTCTCCGATATGAATCAGTGAAACTGAATTAAGCTGTAAGAAAAGAAAGGAAGAAAGAAAGAGAGAGAGAGAGAGAGAGAGAGAGAGAGAGAGAGAGAGAGAGAGAGAGAGAGAGGAAGGAAAGAAGGAAGGAAGGAAGGAAGGAAGGAAAGAAAGAAAGAAAGAAAGAAAGAAAGAAAGAAAGAAAGAAAGAAAGAAAGAAAGAAAGACCAAAGTCAGGATTGAGAAATCTTATTCAACTCTTAGCTGTGGCACTAAACACAGTCTTAATCTTGGGGAGCAATTCTCAGTCTTCAGTTACAGTATCATAAGATGTACAAAATCATAACACCAGCTGCCTTCCTAATGGAATAATATTACTTTAAATAGATTTTTGAATTTGAAAATATTATGGAGTAACAGCAACTTAAGATAAATAAAATAAAGATAAGAATATGTACATCTGCCTCAATTTTCAAATCTATATGTGTATGTATTTATTCATTTAATTTCTTAGCATATATTTAGTGTGCTGTGTTTATGTGTGTATGCACATGTGTTATGGCACACATGTAGAGGTCAGAGAACAACTTGCAGGAGTCTGTATCTCCTCTATAGATAGACTTAGCAGCAAGCACTTTTACCTGGAGACCATCCTTCTGGCTTTTATTCATTCACTTAATATATTTTTATGGAAATTGTATTGCATGCTAAGAACAATTCTAAGCACAGCCAGACAACTGAGTTCCCCAAGAAAGTAAACACTCTTTGGGCAGAAAACAACAACAAAAACTAACTAACCCCCACCAAAAGAATATTTTACAGAATATCTATTACAGTACTTAGATATAGAAATAAATTTCATATCAGACTTTTCTTATGAAACCAGTCTCTAAGAAAATTAACTGGAATATGGGTTACATAGAAAATGTACAGGTGGCTCAGATTAGAGCATGTTTCTTGCATCTGCAAAACCCTAGGTTCTGTCCAAACACAGAAACAAACAAGGAAACAATCAGCCCCAGGGAATTAAGACCCATGTAAGGAAAGATAAGTATGCAATTATTTAGAAGAGCAAATGGGTAATGGCATGAAACTTCAGAAAAATCACTTCTAATAAAAATGTTTTAAGGTTTTATTTTTTAATTTACTTCATACAAATTAGGCTACATGCAACAGGATTTAGATTCAAATTTGAAGCAGAGGGATGTGTGTTATCTCAGGCAACACTGATAACCCACTGATACTTTTCATAGACTCTTTTGGCCCTAGCTTTTGGGTTGGACAGAACTGTGAGAATTTCACTCTTAAGCTGTCACACAATCCCAGTTGTATCCTCAGCTCTTTCCCACATTCTGTCCCCCATTTTGCTTTCCTCCAGCATGTATTTCATCTTTTTTTTCTTCTCCCTCTTCCTGTTCCTAATTATTAACTATTTCCCAAGGACTTCTTCCTTTCATGATATTCTGCCCACTTTCTCTCCTCTCTCTCTCTCTCTCTCTCTCTCTCTCTCTCTCTCTCTCTCTCTCTCTCTCTCAACTCTTTCTCTGTCTATTTATATAAGAGAGTTGCCTTGCTAACTGCACAATATTCCTTTCAAAATATTTTTTTCATTAAAGTATTTATTTATTCACTTTACATCCCTATTGCAGCCCCTTTTTCCCAGACCTCCTCACCCAGCTTCTCCTCCCACTCTCGTTCTTCCACTTTCTCTTCTAAGGAGGAAAAGGATCCCCTAGATATCAACCCACCCTGCCACATTAACTAACTACAGGACTGTGAACATCCTTTCCCACAGAGGCCAGGCAAGGAGGCCCAGCTAGAGGAATCAAGAGCTTTTGAAGCAAACATATTCTGAAGTAACAAATCTAAGTGAAAGGTTTAAAAATGTATTCATGTTTCAATTTACAACATGATCTATACTTGTGTATGTTCATTCTTTAACATTTAATTTCTATATTTGTATGTTTATGTATGATGTGTTCATATATAGAGATGTACAAGTATTGTAATTAGACGTTATACCGAGGACAAATGCTCAGTTGACTAACTTTAAAGAAATTGAATAGGTTCTGAAAGGGAAAGACTTATATCTAAACTCTCTACTTGAGAGAAGGGGAATTATATCTGTACTTGAGAGAAAATGTGGATTATCTTTCTCTTTATGCCTGACCAAACTTAATATAATGATCACCAGATGAAATCATTTTTCTGCAAATGTCATAATTTCATTTTTATTTATGGCTGAATGAATTTAGTTTGAAAATGTCCCAAACTTCTTATCCACTCAATCACTGATAGACATACAGGGTGACTAAATGTATCAGGTTTTGTGACTATTGCAGTGATAAACATGTTTGTGCATGGTGTTCTTCCTGTGCATATCTATGGTAGCATACTTGGGTCACATGACTGTTCTAGTTTTAGTTTTTTGAGAAACCTCCACGAGAACTTTGATAGTTGTAGATATTTACATTCCCACTTGTAGATTTTATGAAAGAGTACCTGTTTTCCCACATCTTTAATAGATATTCTGATGGAATCTCTAAGCATTTGAATTTCTCTGACAGTTATGAATGTTGATCTGTGTTTGCATTATTTATTGTCCATGTATTTACACATTTCAATAACTTTCAATTCCTTAGTCAATTTTCTGCTCAGATTGTTTAGTTTTTCTGTCTCATTTTTTCTTTCTCTCTCTCTCTCTCTCTCTCTCTCTCTCTCTCTCTCTCTCTCTCTCTGTGTGTGTGTGTGTGTAGGAGCATGGGTTCTAGATACAAATTCCTCATCTTAGGTACAGTTGGCAGAAGATTAACCATTCTTTAAGTTGAGATTACATTTGTAGGAATAATCTTTTTTATACTTCATAAAAGCATCACCTGTCAAGAAAAAGCATATAAGAAAGCGTAGAATAGTAAGGGGACATCCAGCAGAGAGAGAACTCTGAGAGATAGTCAGCTATAAAAGATTCTCTACCTGAACTGAAAGGAAGTCAGTCATGAATATGAGGAATGGTACCTTGCTATGCTCAACCCTGATAATTAAGGTCACAGTCTACCATTGTCTGGTTAGCTGTCTGAGTCTGGTGCCAATTGGGGTACTCCTTTTACCAGTATGACTTCCTTGCTGCTTGTGTCTGGAGAGTCTGAAACTTCCATACCCTCTACCTGTAGAATGTCACATAGCCTTGGTGAGAGTACAGATTCATCTTCCTCTCCCTCAATAAGAAACCACACAGCAAGTACCTGGGATTCCTGGAATGCCTCTCATGCAAAGGAGACAATCATAGAACTTTAAACTCTAGCTAACAATTTTCATTTACACTCAAATATCCTACCTATACTCTACAGCCCATATATACTCCTGGTTCACTCTGAAAAAGAGCATATGCACAAGTTAAGATCATCTCAGAGAGCTGTTTTATTGAAACAAGTTGAAGGCCTTTGCCTAAAATAGCTATAATTCTAAGACCCTCGGAGAAGGCCTTCTTCACCACCTTCTAGTCCTTGGCATTCAGTCCAAACTGGACCAGAAACCTGAAAACCCCCACCTGTTCTGGACACTACTTCATTATTTTTCAGCCTGATATGCAGGAGAGTCTGGACATCCTGAGAGGGAAGAAGTGGAGCATAGCTGCCCCCCCCCAAAAAAAACAAATACCACAGTTGACTCCCAATGTTGAACACAGCCAACTGACACACACTAAAAGTAACTAGCCAGGTGTAAGACACAGAATAGTGTAAATGGGTTAATAAATGTTATGAGGTAGTTTGGGAACAGTCCAAATCTTATGGCCTAGGCAATTTTTAATAACAAGCCTCCAAGTCATTCAGTAACTGGAGCCTGGGTGAAAAAGCCCACGTTTACAGGTATCCATGGTAATCTCTTTTAACAGCACTGCTGACGCTCTCCTGTTGCACTTGGCTTCTTTCTCTTAACTCTTCTTTCTTTTTACACAGTTTCATGTTCCAGTATTTTGTGGGTTTTGTCTCTCTTTTTCTTTCTTTGGATAAAATCTATTTTATGAATTTTGTATTGGTTAATTCATTTATTTACCTTTCAAATGTTATCCCCATTCCCAGTATCCCCTCTACAACCTCCCCCCCCCGATTTCCTTCCCTTGCTTCTATGAGGGTGCTCCCCCACCCATCCACCCACTCCTGCCTCAGCACCCTAGCATTCTCCTCTGCTGGTCATTGAGCCTTCACAGGACCAAGGGGCTCCTCTCCCACTGATACCAGATAAGGCTATCCTCTGCTACATATGTAACTGGAGCCATCGATCCCTCCATGTATACTCTGTCTGGTGGGTTAGTCCCTGAGAGCTTCAGCGGAGGGGGCCTGTTGGTTGATATTGTTATTCTTTCTATGGGGTTACAAACCACTTCACCTCTTTCAGTCCTTCTCCTAACTCCTCCATTGGGGTCTGCTCACTCAGTCTGATGGTTGGGTATGTGCATCCGCATCTGTATTGGTCAGGCTCTGGCAGAGCATCTCATGGGACAGCTATACTAGGCTCCTGTCAGCAAGAGCTTCTTGGCATCAGCAATAGTGTCTGGGTTTGGTACCTGCAGGTGGGATGGATCCCTAGGTGGGGCAGTCTCTGGATGGCCTTTCCTTCAATCTCTGCTTTACTCTTTGACTTTGCATTTTCTTTTGACAATTCTGGGTTACTATTTTTGAGATGGGTGGGTTGCCTCATCCCTCAACCAGGGGCCATGCCTATCTACTGGATATGATCTCTACAGGTTCTATCTCCTATTTTTGGTCATCCCTGTTGGGTCCTGGGAACCTCTTGGGTCCCTGGCATCTGGGACTTTCTAATGGCTACCACCAGTTCCACACCCTCACTGCTACATACCTCCCCTCAGATTCCTGACCCTCCATACTTCTTACCCCCATCTCCTCCCATACCTGAACCTGCCCACTTCTATCTCTCCCAGATCCCTCCCTACCTATACCTCCCATGATTATTTTCTTCCCCTTTCTGCGTAGGACTGAAGCAGCCACACTTCTTCTCTTCTCTCAACTGGAACATTTCTTAGTGCTAGATTACTATGTCATGGAATTAACAAATTAACTGTTAAGGAATTGTTTCATTTATGGAAACTCTTATCTTCTAGTATGCTTACCTCCCAAAAATCCACACCAGAATGTTACAACTTTGTAAGTGAGAATTTCAACAATGATTCACAAGTACTTACATACATACACACTCGTGTGTGTGTGTGTGTGCCATAATTGTGTGACAGGATGAATAAAAAGCGTAGGTTTATTCAAAGGAATCATGTTATTAGGCTTCAATAGAATTAAAATGAAAGAGAAGGTGAGAGATAAGAGACAGTATAGATAACAGTTCAGAAATTTTATCATTATTATTTTAAAGTATTTTTCTAATGCTGGAATTACTTAGGAAAAGATGAGGAAAACAATTTGGTTGTACAATGGAGGAAAAAATAGTTTCCTAACTAAATGGATAAAGTAAACAAGAATTACCATGTATCTAGAAAACATTGGATTTACAGACATATTTACTTTAGTTATGTATTAAACAAAATTTCAGATAACTCTAGTATTTGTGGTAGAATTTAAATAATGTTACATTGAATATACTTAAGTTCTGGCCATATTGTATGCTATGAATGTATGTGGAAAGTGGTAATCATTATATAAACACTTAAGCATATCTCTCAATATATTGTTTAAAATTAGACTTATTTTACATTTTTGAGTATTTTGTCTGCACATATGCATGCAGTTTCCATGGAAATCATAAGAGGACCACAGATCCTCTGGAACTGGAGTTCCTTGTGGTTGTAAACCACAGTGTGAGTACCGGGAAGAGAAACCAAATCCTTTGCAAGAGCAAAAAGTAATCCTAACTCTGGAGGCTTTTCTCTAGTCTGTCTGTCTTTAATCATTCTAATTATCTGATTTTTTTTATTAAGAATTAAAAGTATAGAGAAAAGATAAGGATGGAAGAAAGGAAGATAGAAGAAAGAGGAAAAAAGATTGGTTAACAAAAACAACTAAATTAAGGGATGAGCTTAATAAAATGCATATTGTGCATCAGCAAAGATGAGAAGACCCTTCTATTGCTAGCACAGTCAATTTTCACAATATCTTCACACAGAGCATATTGCCACTTTATAGATGAGTTTGCATTATGACATGTTGTCTCATACATTCTCTGTGGCAGTGACTACTAGAAACTTCATTATTCAATTTACAATTTGGAAGGCTGCCTGAACCTCATCTTCTGCTTACCTCTGAAAATTCTATGAGAAATAAAGAAACAAATCTTTGAATCTATCCTCTCTATTTTTTTTTTGTGAAACAATTTTATTCTGTTTTATTTTAAACAGTAAGTTGATTTAGGACTTGCTACCAGACTGATATACAGTATTAAGAAGTCATCCTTAGTTTTAATTGATTCAATTTTGATGTAGATATATCTTTTATTTTTAAATGCATGCCAACTCTTACTTACACAAAAGGAAACAGTGTTGCAGATAAATATCAATGATATGTTTATTGAGAACAAGCAATAACAAAAGTAGGATTTCTTCAATTTTCTGAACAAAGGGGCTTGAAGTCACATGATAACAGGTAAACATAGTCTGTATTATATGTCAGTTAAGACATGTGGTCAAATTTACAAACTTGTCAGGAAAGAAAACATACTTACATCATGGTATCAAATAATGGTAACTGTTGCTTTTCCATGCAACATTGTGATCTAGAACCTCATGATGCTACACATATGCCTCAGCTATAAAATTGGAATAAGTCGTCCCTGATCCAGCCTGTTTTAGATCATCTGAGAAGGTTAAATGAAACAAAGAACACATAAATAGGTCTAGAAAATCCTGTAATACCTTCTGTAGTTTTACATATTGACTTTGCTCTATGTCCAAAAATAGTCACAAAAAAAGATTTAAAAATGACAAGACACATGCCCAGCTTTATACTTCTGATTAGAAAAGATTATTAAGAGTAAATTAGAATGAATCTCTACTGACACTAATAAGTATATCAGAGGTGGCTTCTGGACAAATTGATCACTTTGGTCTCTTTAAGGCTAATGACTGAGGTACATTCAAATATAGATTAGAGTTATTCAAGGACTAAGTAAATAATAAAAGTCAAACTCAACTCATGTTGACTCTCACAAGGTTAGTAAATGCTGTCTATCAAAAATTGTAAACATGATATATGGATGATCACATTAAGACAGGAAAAATCCATGGCAATTTTCAAAGGCTTGTTAGGTTGAAATTAGTGAGACACTGCTTTTTATTTTGGGGTTATGTTGATCCTAAGAACTACTAGCCAGAGCACACTTTTAGGAAGATCATGGGAAGATCTTTGTTCTTTGACCACTGTGTCTCTAGTGCTAGAACCAATAACGTCATTTCTCATGGAGCTTTGACTGAAGCAAAAGTCAGGGTCAATGAACAGAGAAGCAGCCACCTTTTGGCTAACTGTGCACTCTTTTTTGCTAATGCTTCAAAGTAAATGACATGAAAAAATCCTCCGTAATGGTGATGAGCAGATTTTTTCATTTGTAGATGATGTCCCCATGCATGGATAGCAGGGCCATTCTTTATTTATGCTCAACCGAGTTTCTGCAAATAGAGAAATTGGCTAATTATCTACAAATTTTCATTCTTTATCTCCATAGAATTTTAATGAAGGAGAATTGCCATTTACTCATTCATATCTGTGAAGAGGGAGCAGATTCTCCCTTTGGTAATCTCTCTATCTGGCTGCAGTTGTCAGACCTTATAGTATCAAAAGGAAAGAAACTCTGGCCACTTTCTTACCACTCACTGATCCTATCTATTGCCACCCTTACCATTTACTTCATAAATAAATCTCTCATCCTGAACTGTAAAGATAAAGCAAAAATATTCTGTACTGGTGTGCATGTGTTTGTGTGAGTGTTTGTGTGTGTGTGTGTGTGTGTGTGTGTGTGTGTCTATGTGTGTGAGAGTGTTTGTGTGTTTTCTGTATAAGAAGATTCTCTGTGAAGATATGGCTTGGTTTAACTGGGTTGTACTTGATATAAAGTAATCAAATCAAATCAACAAATATCCACTGAGCATGACTATGCAAGGCAGTGAGCTTGACAAAATACCCTTGTACTAATTTCTGGCATAAAGTCTACAGACCCTAGAAGTATTTGGCACAAGGGTGCAACTTCTGTGCTGTAAAAGAGTCATCATCATTACCAGTAACAAGAGCTCATTATTGCATCAAAATATCTCCAGAATCTGGCTCTGTCTCCATTCCAACTGCCACTGTCTCAATTCGGACTATCTTGTGTTTCTCTCAGAATATGGTGTTCCTTCTATCTGGTTTCAATGCTGCGAACCATTAGTTTTTTGTCATGCATCCTTTCCATGGTGGCCAATTATTTAAAGCATAGGTACTCCTAAGTTTATAATAAATTTTCCTCTCACAAAACCCATTGGAAGTTGAGATAGCTTAATTAACTTATATGACCTATTACGGAATGACTGTCATACATCCACAGAAAAACAAAACTTAGCAATATTATATGCCACAGAAAGGTGGTATCTGTCCTTGAGATCATATATCTAGCTAGCTGGAAGGTGTGGTTTACTGCTGCTGCCCAGCTTGATGAGAGAAAATGGGTCTCCTTACTGGTGGCCTGAGAACACATCAACACTCAAAATATACTTTTTACTGAATGTGTGTTGTGTTTATACCATAGCAAAATAAGAGTTGAGTAATCAGACATTGAAGATTGCCTGCACATGTGTTATTTCTCTCTCTTCTCAGCCAAAAATAGTTTAATGCCTTGCCTCATTCTCAAGTGCAAACTCAGTGAGTATATATGTGAGTAAACAATGTTTTCTGTGGACCACCTACCAAGATTCAATTACATTCATTATAACATTACTCAAGCATAGGCCTAGGCATAGTCTTTGAGTTCTGTTTGTGCTCCTCTCCCAACAAATCAACTTATTTATGAGACACAAGCATCACACTGAAAAAAAAGGCAAAACAAATATCAATACCACAACTGTTTCTCATGAAATTCCATTATGAATATAGAATTCAACAGTAGAAGGATGTGTTTGTATGATAAATTCTACTTCATAACACAGACTCATTTTTTTAAAAAATGATTTTATCATGATATATTGAATCATTCTCTTACTGTGAGATTTGTTTTTTTTTCCTTTATGCCTCAATAGTATTTTTATTTCCTGAAATATTTGAGCTATGATGTAAAGTTTAGTGTTCTAGCAACATTTCTATAATGGAGTTTGACCTTTTAAGGTAATGGTGAAGAGGTGAGACCATTTTGAGAAGCTAATACTTATGTCAAGAGGTGGGGTCATCACAAATTAGTTTTTGGAAAAAAAAATGTCCTAAAGGAGGAGATTAAGGAATTAGCTCAGTCAATAAAATTCTTTTTCTTAGGTAATAGTGGGGACATGAGTTCAACTCCCAGAGCCTATGCAAAGGAACAAGGTGAAGTGGTACATGTTTGTAATCCCCCAAACTAGGGAAGACAAAGACTCACTGTCATTGCAGACTGAACAAATCAGCATTTCTCTATTAAGAGAGAGCCAGTATTAAAAAACAAGAAGACTATCAACTATGAAATGATATTAACGTTTGACATCTCTCATTCAATAACTTGAAATTAAACCTCCAGGCCTCCATTAACTGTGTAATAAATGTCCTTGTTTATAAACCATCCATTTCAAAGCTAAAATAGAGACTCACATAGATTTAAATATTGCTGAGAATTATCTAGGATATCTCTTTAATTGTGGACTTACAGGGGTTGGAGATTTAGCTCAGTGGTAGAGCTCTTGCCTAGCAAGCACAAGGCCCTGGGTTCATTCCTCAGCTCTGGAAAAACAACAACAACAAAATACCAGTTATCTTCTCAGTGGATTGGCTTTCAAAATGTTTGAAGATATGAAACAAATCACAAACATTTAAATTAAAGGATTCATTTCTTAAGTATTATACAGAACAATTTCTGTTAAAACCCAATTGTGAGGGTTTGTATATGCTTGAGCCAGGGAGTGGCACTATTAGAAGTTGTGGCCCTGTTAGAGTAGGTGTGTCACTGTGGGTATGGGCTTTATGACCCTCATCCTAGCTGCCCCAAAACCAGTAGTCTGCTAGGAGCTTTGGGGCCGTGGACTGTGAGAGGCAGTGGGGCACCCAGTTGAGTCTGCTTTGAACCCCAATGACCCTAATGGGATGTAAGAGTTTGGCCTTGCTACTGGGCCCTGGTTCCTTTCACTTAGCTTCATCCATCCACAGCCCCTCCCAAAGAAAGGTTTAGAACAGGTAGAGAGGTTGTGACTACAGGCTGCACAACCTCAAGAGATCTCAATATTAATGAGGTACCTAAGGCAAGAGGGTGTAGCCAATTAAACATTCCTTCCCAGACCCTCCTTCTTACAAATGGTATTTAACCTCAGGCCCGCCTTGAGGACACAGTGTACAGCTATATCCACTTTCTGCAATGACAATAAGCTTTTTAAAACCATAGACTTCCTCCTGTCATTGGAGCCTGCCGTGGAGAACCATACAGGGGGCTTTCAACTACCAACTACCCAGCTGCCTCTGCCTAATCTCCTGTCTGGAGGACTTCTGGTGTTCCTGCCAGGAAGGCCTGCCAACTCAAGCAAGCTAGCCTAGACAACCTAGACCCAGCCAAACCGAGTCACAATGACCAAGAGTCTCCACTCCGAGGGCCGCCCGGAGCTTCTCCCTCTCATCCCTTTCAGCTGCGGGTCTGTCCAGCCTGTATGCCCTTTGTCTAAGTTCTTCTTGTGGGAGCCCAAAAACAGAGACCAGCTGGTCTCCTGATCAGCCACTTCATACCGAAGAACCCCAACCCAGGAGTGTGAACTCAGTCAAATTCTTGTGCTCCTGTTCCCTGAGCAGTGGTTCCAGATGCCTGGAAGACAGACACACAGGAACCACTACTCAAGCCCAACAGAACCCATGCCCACGCTCAAGCTACAGCCCTGCAAGCAGCATTCAGATAAAGATGTAGAATTCTCAACTCTTCCTGCACCATGCCTGCCTGGATGCTACCATGCTCTTGCCTTTGATGATAATGGAACCTGTAAGCCAGCCCCAATTAAATGTTCTTTACAAGACTTACATGGTGTCTGGTCACAGTAGTAAAATCCTCACTAAGACAGAAGTTGATACCAGGGACTGGGTTACTGCTGTGATTGGCTTAACCATACTGTTGTTTGGAAAATGTGGATTTGGGGACTTTATATTTCCAAAGCCATGGGATATTTTAAATGGGGCTTAATGAGCCATCCTAGCAGGAATATTGAAGACTTTGTTGCTGTGAGTGATTTAAACTGTATAGACATGGCCCAAGAGGTTTCAGAAGAGAAGAATTTCAGTATGTAATGTAGAGATTGTTTCTGTGGTATTTTAGTGAAGAATGTGGCTGCTTTTGCCCTTGTCTGGAAGAATCTTCCTGAGGCTAAGATAAAGATATTTATATTAATTTCATTGATAAAAGAAGTCTCAGAAAAGCTCAGAGAACTTTGTTCCCTTGTTAAGTCTCATGAAGAACTTTATGAATAAGTCTAGAAAGCTTAGAAAGAAAAAATTTAAAATATATAGTTCAAGTATTGCAGAGGCACCATAAAGAGAAATTGAACTGAATCCTATGTTCTAGGAGATAACAGATTAAGGGATTTTGGGGGCAAGATCGTACCAAGATCCTGGTACACACCTTTAATCCCAGGAGACAAAGCCAAGCAGATCTCTGAGTTTCAAGCTGACCTGGGACAAAGCAGGTGCTAGGTGAAGAAAAACTTAAAGTTTATCACTTCCAGGCATGGTGGCACACACCTTTAATACCAGCATTACAAGGGACAGAGCCATCCAGATCTCTGAGTTCAAGGTCAATCTACAGAGCAAGTTCCAGAAAATTCAAACTTAGGCAGAGAGAGTCAGAAAACAGAAAGCTGGTATTAGAACAAAGTGGCCGTGTGCCAGCTCTTGCTAGCAATAGAACATGGGAGCTTTGGCCATTGTCTCTTGCTTTATCATCAAGGGGGAGGAGAGTACTGGGATACTTGATTCTGGTAAACTGGAGCTCAGAAATTAATGGTGATTAAGCAGAGACCAGCATCACTGAGGTGAAAGCTTCTGGGAAATGTTTTCGGAGAGCACAAGCAACCTGTATTTCAGAGATAGCCAAGGTTGTACCTTGTTATGCATTTGTACTTGGCAATATATAAGAGTCACCCAGGTGGTACTGGTTTTGAAGAAATGAAAGGGTCATGAAGAGAAGCTGAGGCTTGGGACTGTGAGAAGCTATGGAAAGCCACTGGTGAAATTGCAGCCGAAGTTGCATTTGATGGCCCAGGACTAAAGGGGTCATGCAAAGAATATGAGAATTGGCACATGAAGAGAGCCTGTGAGAGGCTATTGATGAAGCCTAGTTGCAGCAGAAGACCCCAGTGTATTAGAGATGCCAGTACTGTGGGATCATTACCGAGAACAGCAGCAACAGTAGAGTGGATCCACCTGTGCTCAGAATAATACAGATTGCAGAGCTGGAGAAGTGACACCAGCTCTCTGGAGGAGCACAGATAATGTGTGAATCTCAGACATTGGAAAAAGAAGCTATAACATTGAAGTTGCCTTGAACCCCAAGATGTTTCAGATGCAGAGCTGTGGGTTATGAGCTGAGGACAGCTGCTAACAGGGAGTGGAACCAGCCCAGAAAAAAGAAATTTGTTGCAGACAACAAAGATTAAAAGGAGTTGAAGATCTGAAGACTGCTTTGACATCAGACACGGAGATGTAGTTTGGGGTTGTTCAGCTGGTTTCCTGTCTTGCTTTGAGGATTACAATTAAGTGATTAGATGAATCTCAGAGACCTTGAACTTTGGACGTTTAACATTGTTGAGACTGTTACAGACTATGAGGACTCTGGAAATTCGGTTAAGCGTATATTGCATTATGCTATGTTTAGGTATGGCCCCCACAGACTCATATGTTAGAACAAGCCTGTGAAGGTCAAGGAGTGGAATGTGAGGGTTTGTATATGCCAGGGAGTGACTCTATTAGAAAATATGACCCTGTTGGAGTAAGTGTGGCCTTGTTAAAGTAGGTATGTCTCTGTGGGTCAGGTCTTTAAGACCCTCACTCTTGTTGCCTGGAAGCCAGTTTTCTGATAGCTGCCTTCAGATAGAGATGTAGAACTCTCAGCTCCTCCTGCACCATGACTGCCTAGACACTGCCATGCCTTTATGATAATAGACTGACCTCTGAATCTGTAAGCCAGCTGAAATTAAATGTCTTTTATAAGACTTGCATCAGTCTTGGTGTCTCTTCACAGCAGTAAAACCCCAACTAAGACGCTAATCATCTCCTTCACACTAATTTTCAGAAATATAATTAAATAATGGTTAAATTACATGTCTAATATCTCACTAGAGGAAAGGATCTGTCATTCTATATTCATCAAAATTTTATCTTTCTAACTACATATATATGAACTCCATATATCATTTGAAACTAGTTGACCTCAATAAATATTGCACAGAACCTAAAGAAGCTTTGCTCTGGTTGAGAACAGAGTAAGACTTTTCCATCCACTCATCCTTATTTTTCTTTAGGAGAAGCCTCTGAAATGGCTTAGCACAATTACTAAGTCTTGATAGATTATCTATGGAAACAAATTTGTTCTTCACTGACAAGTGAAGATAATGTGAAGCAAGTGATAAGGCTGTTTTAAGGACAAACAAAGATAAGATAATGACTGTGAACACATATTATGCCCCAAATATTGTTCTCCAACACTTGCCATATGAGTAAATGTAAGACATGGCCATCACCCAAATTTTTCCTTAATAGCTGGAAGAGAATCTAAAACTGATTGGGTTGAGCCAAGTGCAATTGCTATAACATGCATTAGAAACACTAATGGTTTTTCTTGTAGATTCTAGTTCAATAAAAGCACCCCAAGTTCAAACATAAGACAAATCATCTTCAAAGTGCCCCAAATCTAGTTAAATAACATTTTCAAAATCCTGAACTTCAATTTCCCTGGAACTTTGTTTTCCTGCCAGCTCAAAAGAATTTCCAAAGTTCATATCTATATTTATAGTTTATTGAGAAAATAATGCCCATACCTGATGCTTCTGAGTTTGAATTTTCATGAGAAATTATTTCTGGATTGCTTATTCCAAATCTTCAAATTTGGGATATTCATAGTGGTTGGTAAGGAGCTAAAACTGAAGAAGAAAAAGAGATAAGTAATATTTTTATTTAGAAAGCAAAATTTACTCTTAAGTACCTAAGAATATCTATGAAGAGCTAGTATGGTAATTTTTCACTTCTGAATTTGTCATGCACACAAAAGGATCTGAGTTTAAATACCCACTATCAAGTACAAAAAACAAGAACAGTTCCAGTGTCATGTACTTGTAATTCCACTGCTGAGAAGTGGAAAAGTGAGATCCTTTGGTATTCCTGGCCTGGTCACATAACCAGCCTTGCCCAATCAGTCAACTCCTAGTTCAGTGACAGATCTTTTCTCAAAAATTAAAGTAAACTGTGATTAAGTAAGCTGCTAGTAATTGATTCTGACCTCCACATGTGTATGCGAGTGTACACATATTCATGCACACACAAACACACATAAACACACACCTGTAGTAAAAGAATTCCTCACTCTCTTTTTCTTGTTGTTGTTGTTAATAAAGGTTGTAATGCCTCCAGGAATGTAAAAATCACCTCACTAGGTAATATTATGTTATTCCAAAATCTAGCTTCAATACTACTTTCTATGTTCTTATACCGGTGACTCAACTCCCCTAAGCAGTAATTTCCTTAAAATGTAGATTATGGATATCAGAGGTATCTGATTCCAAAGGTTGACATAAGAATGAAGTCATGAAGCTTTCTACCTGTTGTTATTAAAAGTCAATGCAGGGATTCTAGAATATTCTATTACTTGTACAACAAGTATATAGAAGTTCTCATTGTGTTTGCTTACAATGAAGGATTACTGATACTTATTCAATACTTGTATAGTAACTACTATAATGAAAAACAAACAAAATACAACTAAAGAAAACATTTCCAGGAACTTGATAATTAGGCTACATTCTCCTTCATTTATAGAAACTGGGGAGCAGGGTGAACTTCATGAACCCTTGAGAGACCAGGGATGTAAGAGCCTCCCAGGACTAAATGGGGATGACCTTAGTAAAAATGCCTAACAGTGGGAAGATGGGATCTGAAGGAATCACCTCTTGTAAATAAACAGGCTCCCACTGTAGGAATAGGGTCACCAGACCACCTTCAAAATTTTTGACCCAGAATTGTTCCTGTCTAAAACAAATGCTGGGATAAAATGGAGCACTGATTGAATGTATGGCCATCCAATGAACTGCCCAATTTGGGATGCATCCCATGATCATACATCAAACCTAATACTACTATTGATATGATGTTGTGCTTGAAGATATGAGCCTAGCAAGGCTGTCCTCCAAGAGGCTCTACCAGCAGATTCGGATACTTACAGCCATCCATTGGACTGAGATCCAGAAACCCTATGGAAGAAGGGCTGAAGGAGCTAAAGGGGATGTTAACCCCATAGGAATTAAAACAGGATTGACTAACCCACACTCCTCAGAGTTCTCAGAGTCTAAGCCACCAACTAAAGAGCATACATGGGCTAGTCCATGGTCCCTGGCACATATCAGCAGAGGACTGCCTTGTCTGGCCTCAATGTAAGAGGATGTGCATAATCCTGTAGAGACTTGAGGCCCCTGGGAAGGATTAGGGAGCACACTCTTAGAGGCAAAGGAAAGCAGGGATGGGTTGAAGAACTCTTGGAGGGCATACTGTTGAGAGGGCAACATTTAGAATATAAATGAATAAAACCATTTTAAAAATAAATTATAATCTGTGGCTTAAGATTACATAGACTTTATTTATGGTTCCACCTCTTAGGGGATATTTGATGTTGGGTAAGTGAAGTGATTTTTCTGACATCTGCTTCTACATATATAGAAAAGTACATATTTTATGCATAAAATCACAATACAGTTTTTATGGTTTTCAAAAACGGTGGAATATTACATAAAATGCACTTAGAGAAGTTGGTGACACATAAAATGTTTGTAGGTACTTACCATTGCTGTTAATATTTTTATCCATTTGTTTAGTAATTTGACTATTATAAGACACATACATCTTAGATTTTTCTTTATCTTGAACTTATTGATTACATATATAACATTAATTGATCCTCATCAGTATTCAAATGTAGAAAGTTTTCTCACTCACTATTAGTTTCCAAAACATAAGGGTCATAGTTAAAATCAACTTTCCCAGATCACATATAATTAAAAAGAAACAGAAAGAGTTCTCCTTGATCTTTAATGTCATCTAAAGGAAGATACTTTTCTATTTACAAGTAACAAACAAGGTATTCAAAACAGCCTCTAGCTCACAATAAACTCCTACATGACTGATTTGTAAAGGAAATATTGTTCACATTGGGATTTGGGAGAAACTCAAAACTTCCAGGCCAATGCACTTCACTTTAAAATATTTCTTGCATCAATTGCACACAATTACTCTAAAAGATGTGGACAGAATCAGTGACATTTTCAAAGTCAAAGGATTCATATGTTGAATATTTTATGTCAAACACACAGACCAATATGTAGCAGAACTGGGATTTAAACAAGTCTACGTATTTTAGACTTTTAAATTTTATAGCCAAATTTAGGTAAATTTGGCTATAAAACCTAATATGCAAATAAGTAAATAGTTTCTAGCCTGATTAAGTGAAATGGAATCTATTTCATAAAATACTATGGAGAAAATAGCTTGCAGTGTAACAGTTATGTAGTCTGGTGTTCTGGTCCCTCTTAGTCTTTCTTTCTCTCCCTCTCATTCTCTGCCTCCTCTCCCTTTCTCTCTCTCCCGTTTCTCTTTCCCACTCTCTCTTTTAAATCTGTTTTCTACCAAACAGATCAAACAACTGATCAACATTTATAGAAGCTCCTGGTTTTTGACCTTAACGTGCCCTAGACAATGATGGAATCTCTTTAAGCTGAGATTAATTTATGCTCAACAATAATTAAAAGAGAACGTGGGAAGGAGACAGAAATGAGCATATCCATCTTTATTGCTGAGATCCCATTATAATTATAAGAAGGAAAAATCAACTTGGCCAATGCCAGATGCAATCTGGTAAGGAGTTTAAACAGCCTGGCCCACATGGGAAATGCCCTTGGGTGGACAGATTTATCTGTCACTGAAACTTCCAGAGACCGTGGCTTATTTATCAAGTACTAGAATGTTGAAGTCTCCATACTGCTTTTAAAATAAGAGGCTGGTGTCAGAGAAACAGCACTACCAGAAGGAAAGGCCAGGGGAAATCATATGATATAACGTCTCTTGACAAACTGGTCCTTTGGTACTTCCAATGAACAGGGTGGATGAATTTTCATGTCCTGTGCTCCTGGTCTCCTTCTCATTGATGCATGCCTTAAAAGGCAGATATGTTTGTTCCTATAGTTGATCACATGCTCCCTAGGGCTCTGTGCTGGAGATCTTATTTAAAGACTCATTGGATCCACTATAGTCTTTGGGTAGAATATCATATGTATCATAGGAAAAGCAAACACTTAAGAATACAAGAAAATAGCTGACACATTTTTCTCACTTGTTCATAAAACTACTGTATACTAGGCATACCTCATTCATCACAGTCAGCACCAGAAAATGAAGATTGTATCTTAACCCAGGCAATACCACCATCTCCCTAAGCAGGTAGAGAGAACAAAGCTTATTATATCTTTAAAAGGCAATAAAAATTTTCCAAAACACTGACAATCCTAGACTCATTCCATTTGAACAGGATGAATGTGTGCTAAAAACTTCCAATGTGCCAATTTTCTATGTGATGTCTCATTGAATACTGGAAACAATGAAGTTAGTATTCTTTTGCAGGTTTTACAGATAAGTGAACAGAAGATTGGGAGGTGAAATAATTTTTTCTCTCAGTCACAGAAGTATGCAGCTGGAGATAGAGAGGCTGATTCCAGACCTATTATATAGAAAGGGTTGTCTGTCTCCACTCTCCTTGTCATATCAGATATGAGGTTTAGAAGATACTTTACTATAGGTTTTAGTTTAACTTCTTACTGGCTTTGTGATCTTAAAAGAATCATTAAATTTCCCAGTGACTGATTTTCTTATCTGCAGAAAAATGGATGAGATTGTCCATTCTCCTGTCTGTTTTACCGCTGAAACTGAGACTCATAGAAAAACATTGTATGCAATAGACTTGTTCAAGTGTAAGCTATTATCATTATACATTCTAGCTTCCGCCACTGTGTGAACTTTCTCCAGAGTGGAGGTTACTATAGTTTAAAATCATAGATATTTTAAAAGAATGAAACTAACAGTATATTACTTTCTATAAAAAAGTAACTCAGAGGTAAATTCGAATCCTCAAATTTTCTTTAGTTACTATCGAACATATGCTAAAAGGAAAGATTGCCCTATTTGAAAGCAGAAAATGCATATTGAGTTAATATCTGAAACTATTAATAATAAAGACAGTAGTAATAAAATAATTTTCCATTTGATGTCAACTACAATCTCAGGGAACTCAGTATAGGTGAAGTACAGAAGTTTACATGTGTCTGAAGCTCTCATGAGGGAAAAGATGAATTACAACACAAAAGATCCTACAATAAATGTTAGCAGTTATATAGGAGGGAAAACTTTAAAAGATCAAATTTGGGAATATGGGATTATGGACCAGCTACTCTAAAACCTTTGGGAAAGTTATTTGACTTACCTAAACTTCAACTGCCCCTCTGTTTAAAAAAAAAAAAAAAAAGCTCATATTATAGATAGTATTTTTATTTAAAAAATTGTTTTACTTTAAGTATATGCGTGTTTTGCCCTGGCATCTGCATGTGAGATCCCATAGAATCAGAATTACAGATTATTGTGAGCCACCATATAGGAACCAGCAAATGAACCAATATCATTTGCAAGAGTGACAAGTGCTGTTAAACAATGAACAACTCTTTATTTCTTCTGTTTTCTTAAGGTTGTTAACATTTTATAGAAATGTATTCTCCCACGAACTAAATAAGCATACATTAAGTGCTGTTTAATTGCTAAAAATTTACCTATACTTTTATGTCTCTCTAAAATATGAAAAGTTAAGCATAATTCAAAAATAGTAATATATTCAATATGTTAAAATACACCTTTAATCATAGAACTCTGAAGTTAGAGGCAGAGAAATGTTCCAGAATTTGAGGTCAGCCTGTTCTACATAGCATGTTTCAAACCAGCCAGGAGTATATACTGAGACTGTCCCTAAGCAAGCAAAAAGAAACAAAAAACAAAACTACCAATGAATTTTAGATACTAGGAGAACCAACCCAACTTTATTTGAAGTGGAAACCTGTTGTACTAGGTTCAAGAAAGTCACAGAAGGTAATAGAGAAACACAATTGCTGTTTTTTATTGGATATTTTATTTACATTTCAGATGTTATCCCCTTTCCTCATTTCTCCCCCCACCCAGAAACTCCCTATCCCATCCCCCTTCCTCCTTCTTCTATGAGGATGTGCCTCCACCCACCCACTCCCATCTCCTCACCTTAGAATTCTCCCACACTGGGGCATCTAGCATTTGTGGGACCAAGGACATCTTCTCCCACCTATGCCAAGCAAGACTATCCTCCCCTCACAATTGCTTTAATAGCAGCAATATGAGAGCTCGGTGTCAAAGATGAAATAATGCTTGAGTATGTGTCATAAGACTGAGGTCTGAGAAGTATTCTCTACTTCTCCTGATTCCTTGCCCACAAATAGGAGAAATAAGAGGATCAAAAAGAGTAGGTTAAAGAGGAGGAAAAGTATATAAAGAGAAGACTAAGCAAAGAGGAA
Organism: Arvicanthis niloticus; assembly: GCF_011762505.2. Lineage (NCBI taxonomy): Eukaryota > Metazoa > Chordata > Mammalia > Rodentia > Muridae > Arvicanthis > Arvicanthis niloticus. The sequence continues at coordinate 79,438,007 of NC_047662.1, read as the reverse complement.
GAGAGAAGAGAGAGAAAGAAAAGTAAGAAAAAGAGATCATTTGACAAAGATACAAGATCTTCTATGAATATGTTTGTATAGAAAGCAAGACAGGGCCTTCCAGTCTGAGCCTAAGCACTGAGCAGATCCCAGGTGGCAGCTCTGCCCCCAATCTCAAAGAATCCAGAGGAAGCTGGCCTCCCAGGAGCTCTAAACCAGGCAGTATCTTAAGTAAAAAGACAGCAATACCCATCCCAAATAGGGGGTAACTGGGACCCACTAGGACTCAGGAAGTCACTCCTGGCCAGGAGCACTGGTTCTTTCCTGTCTGTGCCTGAGCACAGAGCAGACTTTGGGCACAAGCTGTGACCCCAGTAGTAACATCCATCCCACAAAGTTCTGATACAACCAAGATAATAGGAAAGACATGCTCCAGTCAGAGAAAGGGCAGGTGGCACTAAGGTGATCCAGATGGTGAAAGGCAACCACAAGAACATAAGCATCAACAACCTAGGGTACTTGGCATCATTAGAACCTAGTTCTCCCACACAAGTCCTGAATTCCACATATTACTAGGAAAGCAAGATTCAGATTTAAAATCATGTCTAATGATAATGATAGAGGACTTTAATAATGACATAAATAACACTCTCAAAGAATATGAGGAGAACACAGGTAACAGGTAGAAGCCCTTAAAGAGGAAACACAAAAATCACTTAAAGAATTACAAGAGAACACAACAAAACACTTAAAGGAATTGAAAAAACTATCCAGGACATAAAAATGGAAGTAGAAACAATAAAGAAATCACAAAGGGAGACTACCCTCAAGAGAGAAACCTAGGAAAGAAATCAGGAGTCATAGATGCAAGCATCACCAACAGAATACAAGAGATAGAAGAAAGAATCTCAGGTACAGAAGATACCATAGAAAATATTGACACAACTGTCAAAGAAAAAGCAAATGCAAAAAGTTCTTAACACAAAACATCCAGGAAATCCAGGACACAATGAGAAGACCAAACCAAAGGATAATAGGTATAGATGAGAATGAAGATTCCCAAATTAAAGGGCCAGTAAATATCTTCAACAAAATTATAAAACAAAACTCCCCTAATCTAAAGAACAAAATGCCCATAAACATACAAGAAGCCTGTAGAATGTCAAATAGACTAGACCAGAAAAGAAATGCCTCCTGTTACATAATAATCAAAACACCAAGTGCGCAAAACAAAGAAAGATTATTACATGCAGTAAGGGAAAAAGGCCAAGTAACATATAAAAGCAGACCTATCAGAATTACACCAGACTTCTCACCAGATACTATAAAAGCTAGAAGATGCTGGACAGATGTCCTACAGACACTAAGAGATCACAAATGCCAGCCCAGGCTACTATACCCAGCAAAACTCTCAATTACCATAGATGGAGAAAACAAAATATTCCACGACAAAACCAAATTTACACAATTTCTTTCCATAAACCCAGCATTACAAAGGATAATAGTGGGAAAGCTCCAATACAAGGAGGGGAATTATACCTCAGAAAGAGCAAGAAAGTAATCCTCTTCTAACAAATTCAAAAGAAGTTAGCCATACAAAGATAATTCCAAATCTAATAACAAAAATAACAGGAAGCAAAAATTACTGTTTCTTAATATCTCTTAACATCAGTGGCCTCAATTCCCCAATTAAAAGACATAGACTAATGGACTGGATATGTAAACAGGACCCAGCATTTTGCTGCATACAGGAAACCCACCTCAGTGACAAAGACTGACTCTACCTTAGAGTAAAAGGTTGGAAAACAATTTTTCAAGCAAATGGTCCTAAGAAGCAAGCTGGAGTAGCCATTCTAAAATCTCCCGCCCAAGAACACAAAAGGAGGGTCTCATGGATTCACTTGTATACTTAGTTGAGGGTGGCCTTGCCAGGCATCAGTGAAAGTTAGGGCCTTGGTGCTTGAAAGTTTAGATTCCCTAGTTTTGGGAAATTTCAAGAGAGCAAGGAGGCAGGAATGGGAGGATGGTGGGAGCACATGCTCTTAGAAACTCCCAGAATTATGTGAATTAGACATAACAGAGGCAGGCTGCCAGAAGACTAGATTTCAGAATTCAAACAAAAAATTATCTCCATATTAAAATTTGTTTTAAGAATTTTATATTGCAAAATACACAGCCTTGATGTATCTACTCATCAAGCAAGCTGAGCAGACCTGCTCGAACCTCTGTTGTCCTGGAATTTCAGCTAGATGCAGTGAAGACACATCATCAGAGGCTTATCAATTTACTTTTTCCCTTTCCTTTCTTCTAATATCTCAATGCCCATAATCAGCTTGAAGAAGTTAATAAAGAATCAAAGCCACTATTCACTGGGCTTGGGTACTGAGGTGGTTATATATTGGGCTGTCTTTCTAGGGAAAAGTAGTGGTTTTGTTGGAACAGGAAGGATTAACCAGGATTTATTTCATAGCCATAACCTATTGGTAGAAATCTGTATAATTATTATCAAGATGAAGTTATATTTTCTTAAATGGTACAAAATTTACTTTGAATTCAAATTTAAGGTTTTCTTTGGTACGAGCTTCTTATTGATATAAAAGTGAGATGAATATTGTTACTCTAATAGGCATTGTGCCTATATAACACATTTAGAAATACAAGGCTTAGACCCAGTTCTTCTTTAACTTTTCTAACTAATTTGAGATGGTTAGCCTGTGAGTTAATGGCCTAAAAAAATTTATGGCTTTGAGTTTATTATTAGGGTGTTTTAAATATTTTATTTAGAAATAGCTGAGAGTAGTTAACAGACAAAAGTTCAGATTGCATTACATGGATAGTTGGTTTTCAAAATGCAAGAACTCCACAGAATTGACATTATAAACATGTCTGTATTAATGTTCATTTTGATTAGAGACCTGTCTGCTCCTGACAGCTTCCTGCCCTGAATTTTATGAAGAAATTGAGCATCTTTGGAGTTACTCCAGTTGTGGTGAGACAGCCACTAGGCAAGAATTGCCTCCTTTCATTTACAGACAATTACTGTCCAGAAAAGGACACACTTGCAGAATAGTCGACTGATCGTGTCTGCCAAGACAGAGTTAACAGTCCTTAATAATTCTGCATCACTAGGTCTGTTAGATGATCCTGAGCCAGAAGGCTAAAGATTAGATGCTCCAATGTTTTTTAGTGTAGGGATTGTCCAGGTATCCAGTGGTCTCTATAAATTGGCTAAGTTTTAAAAGCTATGCTTTATGCTTTCCATAATTTTAGTTAACTTAGTCATTCTGGATTTCTGATGGGGTTGAAGACTTATAGTCTCATAGCCAATCCTGGCTATTTATTTCGAGAGAAAAGATTTAAGAAGATGGTTTTCAGATGACATTCATTCTAAAGCCAAGACAAAAACCAGGTTCAGAACTAAGTCTTTTAGTTAGGAGAGATGACAGAGCTTCTGGTTAGTCAACAAAATGATGGACTGGGTATTAGGTCTATCTTGTACCTTACTGACACAAATTGGTATAGTTATGCTCTAATTGTATTTTAAGAGAAAAAAATTTAACAGGAAGGGTGATATAGGAGGAGCTAAGGTGGGAGAAATAAGCAGAGAAAGAGTAGAAGTAAGGAGAGGAGGAAGAGAAGGAGAAGAGGAGCTCGGTGACTGGGGGGGGGGGGACATGAAGGCAGATATTTGCCTGTCTCCACCAGTCAAAGATAGTTGATATATCTAGGTTGGGTATTGGGTTACACTTCTGATTATATGGGCATCTTGTTATTGAGCATTACCAAACTTATAAAGCCTTTGATGAACGTTAAAAAAATGTAAAAAGAAAAGAAAAGAAAAGAAGAGAAAAGAAACAAGACAGGTATGTAAATAGACAGTTAACATGGCATTTGATTCTACAGGAAAATGTGATTGGGAACCAAGACAAAAGATTTGATAGATTCTTTATTCCATGGTTTCTCAGAATCCTTGAAATGTGTGTATTATGAGTCTTTTGGAGATGATATAGTGATATAGTATGCATAATATTTAGTTATATTTAACAAAAAGAAAATGGCACTTAATCATATCATTAAATATTACAGCAAATACTTTATGGAAAAAATAGTTAAATAATAAAAATTTCAAGCTAGGATTCCTAAAAACACAGCTATTACTTTCTAAACTCCCACCTGAAATCACTTAATGTTGGATTTTTCCAGTAAGCTGGGTATTTAACTGTGAGCTCAAATATGTAGGCAGTACCAAAGGATTCCATTACATCAGTTATCTTCCCTTTCAGTCACATGGAATGGAACGAATGCCTCTGGATAGAAAAGCAACAAAAATATCTCACAAAGAGTCTAATAGAAGGACAGGATACATTCTCCTACATGCCCCTGGTCAAAGCTCAGTCCCAGTGTCCTGGAAACAAAAGCAACAAGAAAAGATAATTATATTTCTTATACAGGAACAAAATTAAACTTCTACTTTCTGTCTCATCCATACATGACACTCTGAATCATTTTATATTCTATCCTCAGAATCTCTGGCCTGCTCAAACTGGCACGTTCAATTCCAACAGTTTATATTTCATCAATCTCATATGTTTTGTCGTCTTAAAAATTTTACATGATTTATCTTTCTGCTTTACTCTCATTTTGTTGTTTCCCTCCCTGTATCTAAGAAAAACCTCTTCTATACTGAAATACTGTTTGTAACTATCTCTTTTACCATGATGTTTTCTCTCATCACCCTGTTGTATCTATTGTATTAAGAAGACTTCCTTTCCAGTAGTTAGACAATATTTATTTCATTACAAGACAGGCATTAATTTGAATTTATGGAAGACTAAACTGCTTAAATATAGAATTTTGGATTGTGGTACTTTGTGTAAAATGAATAATGTAGTCAAGAGGGGAAGATAGATCTGAATTTGAATCCTCATGTTATATCTTACTAAGTATATTTGTTTGAATAGTAAAACTGCCATTGTAAAGTAATTTGTTTTGCTTGAAAATTGGGAATTTGTAAAGCTGCCTATGGAAACAAGAATGATTTTTTTCAAATATTAAATACATACAGGCTTTATCAAAATCTTTCTTTCATGATGGAAGTCATCAATGACTGTTCACTCTTAGCACTGCCTGTATTGTTTTTGCTTAGATCCAGAAAGAGCTCTGCTATTTTAACATTCTTAGTTGGAAGAAATTAACATTAACTTCTGAGGCTAAACATCCTTACACACACACACACATACACACACACACACACATATATATAATTTATTTAATAAATAGCAGTATAATAGCCTATCTCAGTCAGTCATTGTGTCAGACACATGACTGAAACACAAGAATTTGATGACTCTATTACAAGACACCAATGTTTGATTCTAGTATAAGGTAGAAGAATGTGTATTTACTTACTGATGCTACTTAGGAACAAAAAATTAACAGGTTATACCATACAACTTGCTTTTGTGCCTGAGGATACATGGCTCAGCAATCTCCATTAATTTTTTTCTAAATCTTCAAAGCTGTATTGTAACCTGTGTACTTCTTTACTGATGTGAACGTGGTCACCTTCCTTCTTGTCTTGTCCTCTTAGGCACTTGAAAACTAATAAGTCAGGCTCTCATCTTTCTTGGGTTTTTTTTTGTTTTGTTTTGTTTTGTTTTGTTTTTGTTTTTCGATACAGGGTTTCTCTGTGTAGTCCTGGCTGTCCTGGAACTCACTTGGTAGACCAGGCTAGCCTCGAACTCAGAAATTTACCTGCTTCTGCCTCCCAAGTGCTGGGATTAAAGGCATGTGCCACCACTGCCTGGCAGCTCTCATCTTTCTTGTCTCCAGGGTGAATTACTTTCATTCCTCATCACAAGTCCCTTCCACTCCAATAATTATTTTGCATTGTGCTACTCTTCCAATTCTGAAAAATGGAGAGTCACAGCAAGACACTGAAATTCATACAATAGTACATGAAGTAGCTCAAACTTGCATTAACCAATAGCCATAAATAGAGAGTGTTTGCATGTACAGACTGATATAGAAACTTATGAGACAATACAATCTTTACTACCAATCCAATGCTCACTGTCATCTACAGAAACAATAGCAGATTAGAACATTCAAAGTATGCACTGCTCTATTAACAAAATTAATCAATAATGTCCAAGTGTTTTAGCCATCAATTCAACAATGTGTCTATGATTAACTAACTATACACTGACAAACAGAAAAAACATTCTGTAAAATCTCTCCATCCTGTGAAAGCAAAATAACCAGGTTATACCCAATCATAAATGGCAATAATAGGAATATCAAAGAAAACTGTCATGAATGGGTAAGAACCAGTAGACTTAGGTCTCATGCAAGACAATGTAACTCCACTTACAGCTAGTGGTACAAGTTGTATGAATGATTCTTTATTCTCTGCTTTCATCATCTGTAGAAACAGACATACAAACAACTCTTTAGGGATTTCTGAGAAACTGCATAAACAAACACACAAAAATCAACTAGCTCATTCTGATACTTAGGAAAAAAATCATTATAGTGTCTTTTATGTGTTTTCCAATACAAAGAATGCATATAGAGATATTATAGTGGCAGAAATTATTTTACAAATACAGTAATTAAGTTTAATTCTGATAATAAATAGGCATGAATTTGTAATAGTTTGGAAGTAAAGCATGTATGTCCACATACCTCAGTCAAAACACTCATGTTTTTTAATCATTTTTACTTTGTTTCACATAAGGCTTCCCCTTTCTTTTGTTCTCTATTACCTGTCTTCTCTATTGTGTTCTTTCCTCTCATATTCCCTGATTTTCTTTTTTGTCCTTGAAATTAATTATTATACCTTCATCACCAATTTAAAATGAAAGAAACTAAGTACAACTTGACAGGGAATGTCAAGATCATAATGGAGTTAACAAAAAGTCCACTAGTGAAACCTATAAGCCAATGCAAGAGTACATTACAGAAAACCATGGATCACGTATTTCTATAGAGTATAAGGGGACAGATCATAAATGAGATTTTAAAACATTATCTCTAATATATCAGTCTTGGCTGATCAGTATAGGTATAATATGAAGAATTGAAAAGCAATTAACAGAATGAGTAGGAAGAGACAAAATGTCATAACATTACAAATGCTTGGAAGCAGACAGAAAAGGGATTGTCCATCTTGAAAGCAGTGAATAAATATTTTTAGGAGATGTGTTGCAAGAAAAAGTGAAATACTTATTTGAGGTTTCCTTGATGAGCACCATACATTTCTAGCCTTCCTCTCTGGATAGGCTTGGTATTGCTAGACTTGTTACAATGGAAACTGACACTCAGAGAGGTTAAGTAATTGTCTTGATCTCACAAGCTGGAAAACTTAGAAGAAATATAAAAGTAAGATTGATTTAAACACTCATATTCACCATAGCTCTGCACTCTGGTGGAATTAAAACAAATTGCTTCTGACAAGAGTGATGTAGCTTAGATTGAATGAGTCTCAGTCTCTTTCATTTATTTATGTTTAGTTGTTATTTTGTATTCAAAGAAGTAGGAACTTTTCCAGAAATCTCCTTGTCTATAGAATAGTTCCTGATATACTATAAGTGATTATTGCTGACTAAAATGAAGAATACATCTAGAGAGAAATAGCATATTCATAGAGAAGGGAATAACTGTAAAATGCTACCTAGTGTGAATCTTACCAATCCTTTTCATATTTGAAATTCTACAGCAGAGCTATATTTTCCAGGCTTTACTGTAGAGAGTTGTGGTCATGGAAATGGTTCTAGCTAACACAAGATTTGGCATTTGCACTCAGTTTGTGTTATTTTTATACACAATTTTATTAAATGTCATAGAATAAAAGAAATATTATAGTACAGTCCCCATAGTCTCCATCATGAACCTCATAAGATTCTTGGCTTGTGCATTTTTTTCAGCCATTGAGCACAATGGAATAGGACAGGTAGAAAATATCAAGAAAGTGAAAAGAGAGAAAAAAACCAAGAGGTAAGCAGCTTTGAGATCTGTCTGTTCTCTCTCTCTCTCTCCCTTCTTCCCTCCCTCCCTCCCTCCCTACATCTCTCTCTCCCTCCTTTCTTTTTTTCTTTCTTTCTTTCTTTCTTTCTTTCATTATTTATTTTTGCTTACTCATCTCTCATACAATATTTCTTTACGGTTTGTCCTCCCTCTACTCCATGCAGTTACCCTCCACCTCCCCTCTCCCCAAGATCCATTCTTTCTCCTTTTCCTTTCAGAAAAGAGCTGGACTCCAGGGAAATCAACCAACCACAGCAGAACCTTCAAATCCAGAGTTGATGGAGCAAGGCTGGATGAACCAATAGGAGGAAAATAGTTCCAAGAGCTGACAAAAGAGTCAGAAGTATCCTCAGACTCACAATTAGGAGTCCCACAAACACTCCACCTGAACAACCATGGCATGTATTCAGATGACTTATCATAGACCTATGCAGGATCTGTCACTGGCTATTCCATCTCTCCGAGGCCCTATGAACCCTGCTTAATTGATTCTGTAGACTGTGTTCTCCTAGTATACTTGCCACTCTGGATACTCCTAACTTTTTTTTCCTCTTCCAGAGAATTTCTTGAGCTCCGCGTAATGTTTGTCAGTAGGTCTTTGCAGCTCCTCTCATCAGTTGTCTGAGGAATGGTATTTGATGATAATAAGGCCAGGCCCCACTTTATGAGTATAGCAGAATATCATTAAAAATCTTTTTGTGTGTGTGAGTCTTATGTGGGTCTATTCTAGGTTTCTGGGCCCTCCAGCTTCTCGTTTCTGGCCCTCCAGGCAGTATCAGACATTGACTTTCTCTACTAGCTTGGGTCTCAAGTTAGACTACTTATTTCTTTGCCACTCCTACAAGCTCTGAGCCACCATTGCTCTGGGACATCTTGCAGGCAGAAAAGGTGTGGGTGGAATAATTTGTGACATATTATTATATTATTATATAATAGAGTATATATTATAATAATATAATAATATAATAATATATCCTATTTCCACTACCAGAAGCCTTGTCTGATTACAAAAGATGTCCAGCTCAGACTCCAGATTGTCCATTACTAGAAGTCCTCACTAGGGTCACTCTCATGGGTTCAAGAAAGTTTCTAGTGGACTGGATTTACACATTCACCCCTAAATATCTCTTTATCCCATACACCTCTCCCTTTACTCTTTCCCCCTGTCCTTCTCTCTCCTGCCTGATCCCTCCTGCTTGGACCCCAACCTGCTCCCAGTCCACTCAGAAAATCTATTCTATTTCCCCTTCCCAGTGAGATCTGTTTATCACCCTTTGAGCCCTCCTTAATACTTAAGCCTCATGGTCTGTGGATTACAGTGCAATTACCTTTTATTTAACAGCAACTATTCTACTCATAGTGATTACATTCCACAGTTCTCTTTCTTGATCTGTGCTGCCTTGTTCTGGATGTTTGTTTTTTCTAGTTTCATCAATTTGCTTGCAAATTTTATGATGTTATTTTTGTTTAACAACTGAATGATAGTTCACTTTAGTCCATTGTAAAAATATTCCACTTTTCCTTTACCCATTCTTCAAATGAGGGACATTTATGTTGTTTACAGTTTCTGGGTTATTATAAATAAAGCCACTGTGAACATATTTGAACAAGTGTCCTTTTGATAGGTTGGAGGTCTTTTGGGTTTGTGCCCAAGAGTGGTATAGATGGCTCTTGACATAGACAGATTACCAATTTTCTGAGAAACTGCCACATTGATTTCCACAGAGGCTGTAATTTTATGCTTCTACTATCAATAGAGGAATGTTCCCTTTCTCCACATCCTTGCCAGCATGAGCTGACTCTTGTGTTTCTAAGAGTAGAGTTATGCTGAATAAAGTTTAGCCCACCCGCATCAGTTGGTATGCATAGAACTTTTGCCATGCTATATCTTAAGAATATTTTCTCCTGTCTTAAGCAGATAGTAGTACTTTTCTTAGTCATAGAGACTATGAAAGATATTCAATGGAGAAAGATACCCCAAAAACATATGCAAAAGACTTACAGCTGTGTCTTTTAGATGCAGGCTACTCCTAAAAGCCTATGTTCTGTAAAATATTCAGGAAACTTGGAATATTGGATTATTAATGTTGATAGTGGCTGAAAGTAGACATCCAATTTACCCCTTTTATTAGTTTCATATTGATTTAGTCATTTACTAATATTCAATATCATATGTAAAGCACAGTGTCATTCTATACAAATGTTTTCTATATGTTTATATGTTTGAGCATTTGAACTGGGTTCAGATAGTTGACTCTTCCAGCAATGTTCACTGGGTATATTTAGGGATCTGTAGAGTAGGTCCTCCTCAGCTGAAGGAATTGATCATATATATGTGGTTTCTCAACACAAATCTCTTAGTCCATGTAATGGAACCTAACCATACCTTTATTCATATAGAAAGAACTGGCAAAAGGTATTTCATACACATTTTTCCTATTTCAAACGCCCTATGATAATGCCTTCTCAAAGTGATTGTGTAAGTTGAGGTATAGATTGCATTTCTTCCATATAACTGAAGAAACAATACCAACCACAGTACCAGATTCCAAAATCACAATGTTTTTTTTCTATTGTGTAATTCTTGGTATCAAGGATATAGCCTGTATATCACTATTTCAAAGTTGGGTACAAGGGAAATATATCCTATCAAGGATATAGCCTGTATATCATGTTCATGACTGCCATCATTTAGTTCTTCTCCACTGACATGCAGAAACTGAATCGGAGTTTGTACTGTATACATCCACAATCATTTCATGAAAACTATAAATAGTTCATCACCTGTTGGCCACTGAGGGGTTAAGAAGAATTGCTCATAAAAACCAACCTTTCAAAAATCTCCCTGTAAATAAAGATGCAAAATAATAGGAAGATGAAAAATGAGGACACTGATACTGCTCCACATGGTGCTTAAGAGTCAGGGATGGAAGGCATTGTAAGAAAAGCTGTTATCTCTGCAGATTCAAGTCCCCATCTTTTCTCTCACATTTCTTCCTGTCTGTGAGATTCTTGATTAAAGATTGCTTTTTACAGTTTATTTTACTTTTGCTTATTTTCTTTACTTTTGAAAGACGCCTCACTTGCCACTGGGGACAACTTAGCTTTTTCTTCTATTTGAAGACAACTTGATGCAGGCTTGCTTCAAAGAAGATGAACAAACTCCAGTGGGGATCTGGTAATGAGGAAGCCCTACTTTGTTTTCAAGCAGGGATATGAAATTATGCCATAAATTGTACAAAGCAGGGGTTGGTGAGGTATGAAAGATGAATACAAGTCAAAAATATTGGTCCCTTGGCTGGTGTTTTAGCTACAACTAAGAGATACATAGTTGATTTTAGAGTAGAAGAAACTTTATAAAATCTCTAATCCAACTTACTATCTGCCCAGGCATCTTTCTATAATGCCTTTAAACAATTCCTGACACGTGAATCTGACCTCACTCTCTTTTTACAGTGTTTATCAGTGTGTTCTTCTGGAACTGTGGAACTGCACTTGGGACTTTATGTCTTCTTTCTCCTCCTCCTCTTCCTCCTCTTCTTCTTCCTTCTTCTCTTACTCCTCCTTCTCTTACTCCTCCTTCTTGAAAAATTGAACCATTCAGACTGTTTTAATGCATTAATATCCACTCCTTCAATAGTTCCTCAAGTGATTTTTGTATTCAAATTAATCCTGTGTTCTGGGAGCCTAGAAAAAGATTGGAAAAGTAATTAGAGAAGAACATAGATTAAAAAAAAAGTTTGATTTCTGACCAAAGCTGATAAACAACTCAGTGGTTAGGTAGTACTGGGAAGCTAAGTTTAGTTTCTAAGCAGCAGATCTGGCTCAGCCACAACAGAGGAGGGAAGGGCAAGGAGGGCAGAGAAGGGACAGTGTATGGCGGGCCTCAAATATTGTTAGCAGATCTTGTAGGCTGAAGGTCGCTGTGCCAGCTACAGAATGTGTGATTAAGCCTGCTTTATAGAAGGTATAAGGACGTTATTGCCTTAATTATGTGGGCGGAGACAGATTAGTAGAATAATAGAGAGGGAAGGCACGGGTTAGCACTGTAGGTTTTGAAGAAGTTCAGGTAAAAGGCCTAGGGAGAGGAAACAGGCCAAGGTTAAGGGAAAGCCTGGGAGAGTCAAAGGAAGACAAAACTCTACATGAAACTTGAAAATTAAATTCATTATTCAAAAAGCATGTGTGTATCTGTATTCTCTGATAGTTTCCTGGGAAATCTTCCTCCCTTCCATAGTCTGCACTTGCTTTATTGGGTGTAATTTAACTAGGTTTATATAGGCTATTTTTTTTCTCACACACATATATGAAGAACAATTCTCTTTTCTTTTTACAGCTACCTAATTTAGTGACTACATCTCAAGAGCAGTGTGAAGCACTCTGGGGAAACGACCCTTCAAGGGACTGAATGGCAAATGCTTAGCATCCTACTAGTCAGGGTGAACAAATGAGAAAAACCTTGGCTCAAGCTCTGGCCAATGTCTGTGGAGCAGACACCATGGCAGTCATTCATCACTAGCTGCCAAGTAGACAACCGGGAACAGAGCATTTACAGCATCCTAGTTTGTAATTAGATAGTACACACACACACACACACACACACACACACACACACACTGGGCTTAAACAATGTTAAGGACAGGGATTATGACAAATGCAGGAATACTAATTAGTAAGTGATGGGTTTAAAGATTTATTAACTTTGTCACAAATATCAAGTTATTTAATTGTAACTTTCTCTAATGCAGACTTAAGAATTGTTCTCTTTAACAAGTGGATTTCCTGAAAACCTGACAACCTACCTGCTTATGAGTAGCTGCCAGCAGTTTCTCCATCATTAGATTAGGTGACAATTTGTATTATCTTATAAAGCTGAGGTAAAAAGTGGGTGTCTTAGTTAGGGTTACCATTGCTGTGATGAAAGTCCATGAACAAACACAACTGGGAAGAATAAAATTCATTTGGCTTATGATTCCATATCACTGTTCATCATCCAAGGAAGCCAATGCAAAAACTCAAATGACAAGAATCTGGGAGAAGGGATTGATACTGAGGCCTCGGAGGAGTGTTGCTTACTGTCTTGTTCCTAGTATACTAAACAGCCTGCTTTCTTATAGTACCAAGACTATCAACACAAAGGTGGCACTACTCAAAATCTATTTCCCCCACCCCATTCACTAATTATGAAAACTTCCTACCTACTTGCCTACAGCCTGATATTAAAGATTCATTTTCTTTTTTTAAGTTAACCATTTTATTTATTTACATTTCAAATGATATTCCCTTCCTGGTTACCCCTCTACAAATCCCACATCTCATCCCCCATCCTCCCTTACATTTGCCTCTATGAGGGTGCTTCTCCATCCTGTCACCCACTCCTGCCTCACCACTCTAACATTCCTGTATGCTGGGGCATCAAGCCTTCACAGGACCAAGGGCCTCCCCTCTCATTGATGTCAGATAAGGCCATTCTCTGCTACATATGTTTCTGGAGCCATGAATCCCTCCATGTATACTCTTTGGTTGGTGCTTTTGTCCCTGGGAGTTCTGGATGGTCCAGTTAGTTAATATTGTTCTTTCTTTAAGGATGCAATTCCCTTCAGTTCCTTCAGTCCATTCCCTAGAAAGACATTTTCTTAATTGACGTTTCCTTCACTCTGATGACTCTAGCTTGTATAAAGTTGGCACATGCACTAACTGATGCACACACAAACAAACAAACACATATACAAACATACACAAATAGACAGAAAAATGGGGTTATATGATCTGGTTGAATAACAGGTATGGACATTGAAAATACAAATAAGATTAAATGTTTTAATTTCCATTGTGTGATGAGGTCGTTGCTCTTAGGAGAATTTCTTCCGTTTCCTTAGGATCAAAGAAGTTATCGATGGCCCGGAGGGTCTTAGATTTATGACTCCTCTCTTGATTTTCCTTTATAAACTGACCTTAATAACCCATACCATGAATGTTTCTGATGCAACAAAATAAAAGTCAAGGCTGCATGAGTTTCATGGAAGAAAACATATTTGGCAACCCTAGGATAATTTAGAGACAGTGTTAAAATAGGCCAAAGAGATAACTTGATCAGTAAAGTGCTTCACATGCATGAGTAGCAGGGTTTTGGCTACAGAACATGAGTACCAAAACCAAGCAGGGTAGAGATCACTAGTCGCCTTGTACTATAAAAACTGAGACAAGTGGATCCCTGCAATTCACAAGCCTGAATAGCTTGGCCTATTCACTTACGACTAACTTAGGTGATAATTACTAGGGAACACCATCCTCTCTTGAGCTGTGAGATACATGCATACGTTCACACACATGAGCATATACACCCAAACAAAGAGGCATCAAAATAATAAGTAAATAAAAATGAAACTTGACAAAAAATCCCCACATTATGACTTCAGTAAAAGTAAATAAATATTTTCTCTTTGATAATTTTGTATTTGGGGACTTGTTAAGTTTGTATAGGTAAATTTAAGCGCAATTATACCTTTGATCTGTAGGAATAATTTGTGATGATTTGCACACAGAAGTTTTGATATTAAAAAGTGTTAGAAAACTAAAGTTCCTTAATCAAATTAATTAGCTCTATCAATACTGACATGTGATTATTTAGACTACTAAGAAGTACATCAGTTTCAAGAACACTCAAGAAATTTAGATGAGCCCATTTTTAATGCTAACAATCTCTAGCCTAATTGCAAATTACTCTTATCTAATCAGCACAAACTTAATGGCCTCTCCTAGAAACAGTTGGCAAGCCTATATACAGATCATATATAAATTTGAGAATAATTAATGGCTTAGAGAAAATCTCTAATGTTCACTAATTTGGTGATTTTATTGTTATTATATGAGTCAATAAATGAAAACATTTCTGCAAACACAGTTGTATGAATAGCTATAAATTTACTCCTAAAATGAAACTCAGTTTTTCTATTTATAACAAAACTGAGCACATTCTCACCTTTTCCATATAGCATTCTATGTTAGCCTTTATGTTGTCTATTTGGTGGGTAATTTTTAATATCTACATATGATAACTAAAAACATGTACCTACATTTTAGATAGTCTTATATCTATATTAATATAACTAGAATTTGGGGCTATTGAAAGAACTTCTTATCAGCTAAGGTATATGTTACATTACTCAAAAAAATAATTATTAGCAATTTTTACTTTATTGTGTACATTGACTTTGACATGTCTGACTTTTCAAAAGTCACTATGAAGTGTTACCTCATATTTTAGATTCTTTTTCTAGACATTATCCCAGGCTTCTCTGACTATCTTATGGTTATTGTTGCTGATAAATGATAACAAAAAATGATCAGTGTTTACAAACTTGAACAAATTTATGGAAGTTAGAACAGAGGGCTAAAATTTTGAATGTGTCTTCTTAGTTTTACTTGTCAATTTAGTGCCATCTTTTATAAAATACTGCCACAGAAACATCATTGGCATGTTGATGATACTTCTAAAGTTCCATCACATTTTCTTTATTCAGATTGCTCCACTGACAATGCAGTGGACCTCAGACTCCTCTTGTCTCAATTATGGCTGTCTCTAACTACAAACATTTATTTGTTTGTATTTGAGTAAGATGTGAGGACTTTATTAATTATTGAATATTTATCACAGGCCCTTAGCATTTTACAAACATTTTTGTAAATTATGTTCTTTAATGGACATCTCTCATTTAGAAATTTAAATGTATACTGCATTATGAATCTGATTTAGTGATTAGTATAGTTTTAACAAGTTGGTTTTCATTTTAAGTATGTTTCAGAAAAAATGTATAACTCCTAGGATGCAAGGATTAAATATAAAAATAGAATGTTTTTAGCCTCAAAGAGGAGGTCTCTAACATGATTATATACTAGTGTCACTGGGACATGTGTTTTAATCTCAGTGTGCAGACTACCCTCCATTCCAATTAAATAAAAACAACTGGTGGTGAAGCCCAGGCTATAGTTTTGTTTTGTTGTGTGTTAACTTCCCAGGTGGCTCTAATGTGCAATCAAGTTGGAGAACAACTTTATTAGAAAATATATGCATATTTAAACATTAGGAGTAATAGAAATGTGCATGACACACAGAAGAAATAGAGGAAAAATAATGGTTTAGTAAAGAACAGAAGAACCCTTCAGATTGCTGAAGACTATCCAGGTTTCTCACAGATAAAATACTAACAAAAAGTAATCCAGAGAGAAAATTAAAGGTATAGTCAAGGGAAGCACCAGTGGCACTATGGAGTGTCTTTATTTAAGGTCTGACCAATAAGCTGTCTTCGGTCATATCAGTTCTGCTTTCTTAAGGCTGAGCTACCCTGATTGAATATGGAAACAATTGAGTAAAGAAGTGTGTGTTAGGGTAGGGAGGGGGGTCCAACAAGAACTATGGTGGCCCAGGAAAAACCAATGGCAGTGAAGGTAAAAACAGCATTGTTAATGGATTCAGGACTTTGAAAAATCTTCTCTGCTCAATAGTGAGCTGATAATGGAATTTTTTGCATGTCTTTGTTCTATTACATGAATATTGCTAAAGTTTACATAGTACAGCTACCTCCTCACTTCCTCATGGAGGTCATCTATAAGGCAAGGAAGAGAGTATAGAAGGAAGGCAAGCCAGAACTGAAACAAAGATTTATCTAAAGTCCTTACCACAAAATTTAGAATGTTCTGATTGTTGTCATTTTATAGAAGTTTGTTTTTGTTTTGTAACATTTGTGTCCCTTAAGACAGGTAGTGCTTTGGTTTTCCTCATTTGCATTGA
The DNA here is from genome assembly GCF_011762505.2 of Arvicanthis niloticus. Classification (NCBI taxonomy): domain Eukaryota; kingdom Metazoa; phylum Chordata; class Mammalia; order Rodentia; family Muridae; genus Arvicanthis; species Arvicanthis niloticus. Next base: position 79,421,209 of record NC_047662.1, on the reverse strand, counting down.
TAGTTTGTCTCAGAGGAGTGTGGTGACATAGCAATGATTGACATACAGGGTATGAAGATTCGATTTTAAATACTTGTTTACGGAGGTCCACTAAGTATAGCTCACACTTCCTCTTGGATCCGATGCCCTTTGAGCACAAGTGATGTGCCAATGCCTATTTCTTAAATCTTCTCTTCTTTGATAAACTCCTTCCTCAATGAATGCAAAGAATGATTTCCTGGAAATGCTTCCCTCCCTCCCTCCCCCGGGGAGAACTCTTCCTTCCTTCCCATCTGTTCTTGCCATATTCTTTGCTCAAAATGTTTCCATTTTCAAACCCTTTCTACATCATTACTTGAATGGTAACACCAAGTTAAGATGTTTGAAAAAAAAAAACACACACAGAATCACTCTTCATGAATGCAGCCATGTTTCTCATTAGAAGTTAATTTCAGAATAAAATAAGAGTTTATTGACACTTCTTTTTTTTTCCTTTCTGAGATGAGTTTTTTAACTGGGTGTTGTTTCTGACCTACAATCTTGGAAAAATCCACAGTTCTTAAGTTAAAAGGTAGGCAACTAGCAAAGGAGTCTCTTTTGCCTGTTCCTGGGACCATTTTCCTTCTACTGGGTTGCCTTCCTCAGTGTTGATATGAAGTTTAATGTGAATTTTTATGCATTGTTGGGTTGATGTCCCTGGGAGGTCTGCTTTTTTTCTGAAGTGAAATGGAGAAGGAATTGATCTTGGGGAGGTAGGGTAAGAGAAGAGGGAGAAGTAAAAGTAGTGGAAATTGTGATCCTGATGTAATATATGAGTGAAGAATCAATTAAAATTTTAAAAGAAGGCAAGTGAAGTTTTTTTCTTCTGCTCTATAAATTTCTAAGTATTATTTATAATAGTCAGGGATAGAGATCAATTTGCAGAGGGATTCAGAAATTTGTTGAAAGTCATACAGCTAACAATTCAACTAGAGTTTTGAGCAGATTTGAGTCTCCTTAAAACATGGGGGGTCATTTTTTCTCTACTCTGTATTCTGGACTTAATGATAAAATTCAGTAGCCAGGAAAATACTATTAATTAATGTAAAATGATGATATCTATCTGTTGATTGCATAATTGTTCAAATAGAGGAACTAGAAAGTTAATCTTATCTATGTTAGATTCTCATGATTGACTGTAAGCATATGACAGATGTATCTGAATCTCTGAATCTTCAATTTAAAATGTAAATAAAAATGTATGTAACAACTTTATCAGAAAGGTTAATGTAAAAAAACAACTTTTGAAGATGTTGAGCTGTCTTGTTTTGTTTTAGATTTAAGTATTTAATATATAAGGGATTTGTGAAGGTATGGATATGAAGTATAAGATAAACCAACATCCCAGGGCCACTGTTTTTTTTTTTTTTTTTTTACTGCAGAATTATAATATAAAAGGAAAGCAAATAAGATCTCATTTGAATTGTGTATGAACTAAAGAATAGGCCAAATTAACATCAGAGGACAGGGAAAGTCATAATGGCAAGGTAGGTACAGAGAGGGCAGACTGTCTTGAAGTAGTGGTTGTACATTATTTCTGTAATATGTATTGTGTAATAATGTAATATGTAATAATGTAATATTATTTAATGGGCCATCGGAAATCTTCTTATGTCTTTCAGATAGGGAGTAATATTATGTGACTGGTTTTACATCTCTATGACACCTGAATGATGCATGGTCTCAAAATCCCAAGAATGTTCTTTCTCACTTTTCATTCACCGTGCACACTCCCACCCCTGGGTTCTGGACATCATAAGCTATAAAGTGACATTCAGGAGTCATGAGCTGAGAGAGAAGAAATAGCAAACAAAAATGTCAGAGAGAGAAAGGCAGATCTTGGGAGATGCTTCTGAGACCTGTGCACATGGTTGTACTAACATGGGGAAAAATACCTAAATGTGTAGCACACTACAAAGAAGAACATGTGTGTGCATATATTAATAATTTCAAGGTGTATTTAATTTTCACAGTGCATCCAAACCACATTGAGCCCAGTGTGTTTGATCTAACCGTTCCTTAACTTGCCTGCAAGCTGTCATCTTTCTAACATGTCCTCTGGGAAAAGGAGACACTAAATGTTACTTATAAATGTTTCCTTTTCAAATGCTGTTTACATTCAGTGTTTAACCAGTGACCAGTTTTACATGATCACACTATCATTTGAGGCCTTGCTTTTTGTTGTCTTTTGTTTTGTTTTTTTTGGTTTGAGTTTTCCCCATTTACATATACATGTATATACATATACACCTTACATAGCAATCACAGTCCCCTTTCCTCCCAATTCCCCCCTCACACAGCCTCATCTCCCTTCCTCTCCTCTTCTCCTCTGAGAAAAAGGAGTCCCCCACCACATACAATTCCACCTTGACACACCAAGTCACTGCAGGACACTAAGGCCAGACAAGGCAGCAGCCCAGTTAGGGAAACAGAATCCACAGGCAGGCAACAAAGTCAGGGACATATCCTACTTCATTTGTTGGGAGACCTATATGAAGACCAAGCTGCACCTCTGCTACATAAATGCAGAGACATAGGTCCAGTTGCTGAGAAGAGCCTTTCAGAAAACAGTTAGGCTAGAATCCTGTTTGCAGGCATAACAGAGTATCATGAATAGTGTCAGAGATCAGTTCATGCCCATAGGATGGGTCTCAAGTCAGTCATTGATTATCCATTTCCTCCTTTTCTGTTCCATCCGCTTTTTTCTGCATGTCTTGTCAGCAGGAAAAAGTTTGAGTATAAGGTATTGTGGGTGAGTTGGTGTCCTTATCCCTTCACTGGGAGTCTCGATTGGTTACAAAAGGTGCTTATTACCTATGGAGGTAAAAAATAGTGCTATGACAATACGAGCAATGATTTAAATATTAAATAACTGTTGAGGATTGTTCAGGTGAAGGTGAGTGAACCAGCTATGCACACCTGTTACTAACTGATAACCAACAAGGGCCACATTGGAATGAGCTTCATGAACTGGAATGCTGCTTTCCTTCTGGGGCAGCTGAATACACTGAGCTATGTGGTCCAGGCTAAATTGTTGCAAAGGTTTGGTTCTGCACAGAGCCTAACCAGCCTAAGGCAAAAGTACATTGCTTTGGATAGTTCATATTCCATGATGTATGGTAAGAAAGGCATTCTTGTCAGAACGACCTATGACAGGCTCAGTCTTATTTATGAAATGAAAAAGGGAGAGAGATGGAGAGCTTTTGGGATGTTTGGCAGGAATATGACATTGGCCAAGGACAAGGAAGTGAACTTCAGGCAGGAACCTGACATCAGACTAGAACAAAGAAGTAATTTCAGGCAGAAATCTAATTCTTAGGCTAGAACAAGGAAGAAAGCTTTACACCTGAAAATGACTTTGGGCTAAGACAAAGTAGTCAGCGCAGATATTTTGGTCATCCTGATAAGCCCTTAGAAACCGTAATCACAGGAGTGTTCACAGAATTTTGTTTATTGTCTTTCTTGTTCTTTGACTGTTTGATTGTTGTGTTACTTGTTCCTTGACTATTTGCATCTATTGTATTGCTAGTTCCTCAACCTAGAACTGACCTTAATACTTGCATTTGATTAAAATGGTATAAAAGTATAAAGGAGGAGGAGGGATGTGAGAGGGGGTTTCTAGGGGGGACAAATGGGGAAAGGAGATGGTATCTAGAATGTAAAGAAATAAAGTATACATTAAAAAGTAATAATCAATTATAAATAATTTATGTGTCTTCCTCCATATAGTATTCCTAACTAGTGAAGCAGGCACAATTGCTATTCTCAATTAAAATATTGAGTGTGGGACACTTTGGTTAAATAATAACAAAGCCATACTACTTACAGATCATAAAATTAAGCCAAATGTCAATAATGGGGCTTTCAAATCTGTATTACGCATTCAATTTTACCTTCTGAAACAAATAATATGAGTACAAATATATGGAATGGTTTACTAAGATTCTTTGACTTGTCATGCTAATATTTTTCATTTTTCGCCCTAGATAAAAGATTTGTGTATGAGGCCATTCAGTCTTAGAGAAGCATGGGTTGGTTAAGAGTAAAGTAAGGTAGATATAAAGGCTAAGAAAGGTGAGAAAGTCAATATCATCTCAGCTGGCTCACTGAGCCCTATTGTTGAATGTGGCTTTGGATAAAGACTATAAAGTAACACATGACCAGATTCCTTCCTTCAATGCATTCTGGACTTATTAACAATATGGTATGCATAGAAGTGTAAGAGAACAATGCATATTTATACTTGAATCTTAAAAGGATACTATGGATTTAGGAGATAGAATGTTGATTTCCACTTAGTAACAAATTTATGATCATTACAAAGCACTGGTACGAGAAGGGATAATGTAAGCTTTTCCAGAATAAAGCAGTGTATATTCTTTAATGTTACTCATCCTAGCCTACTCACCATATTTTTAAAAAGGATAACATGTTTTGGAAGAAAGAGAGACTTAGAATGTGAGTTTACTTTTAGACTTTGCATAGGTGAAAGAAAGTCCCTGAAATTTATTTCAGGAATTATACAAAGAGCACATCTAAATACATATTAGTCTCCTGCATACATTTGCATACATAATGAAAAGTGAAATGGGAGTCAGGAAAAGTGGTCAACCAATCCAAGATACGTCTTTTAAGTCATTGTATACATTTAAAAAAAAATCTGCCCAGTAGAAAAATGAGCTAAATACAAAATAAAGAATCTGAAGTACTGCATAAATTTTTTTTAATAAAGATCAAGAAAGATAAGCAATGGAATGGTCACTTGTTATCTACAAAGCCAGCAGTGGTGCATACTGGAAGGAATCTTACATATATGTTACTGTTACTAGACACAATTTGTGTTCTAATAACAGGTAAGATGCTAGATATAAGCATGTCAGATGTGAACAAAGTGTTCATATTAGAGTCAGGGAACCTACTTCTGGTCACACAGCACTCTAATGTTTGGAAGGAAGAGAAGAAGTACTCAAAAGAATCATATTTAGAAAAAAGATAGAGGTGTAACAGGAGACAGTGCTATTCCATATGATTATTGACTCAGAGGAAATCTTGACTGCTACACTGTTTCTATCAGATCGAACATTGGCATGGCGAATGGGGACAGTTTTTTGATTGCTACTTGATTTGGGAGAGCCCAGCCTTCTCTGTGCAGAATTACAACTAGGCATGGAAAGTTAGGTTTACCACAAGGGTAGATAAATGTGATGCTGAGAGTAAATATGTAGCCTGTACTCCTCTGTGTTTTTTGCTTCAAGCATTTCCTTTGGATTTGCTTGATGATGAACTGTAATTTATAAGATTAAGTAATCCTTTTCCTTTCCAAATTGAGAGCAGAGGCTTAATAATCTTAATAGATGTAACCTAGAACACTCAAATTTCTGAATTCCTTGTTCCCTGTTGTATAAAGGGAAAATCCTAAAATCTCAAATAATATCACATCAAATGTAAAAGAAAACATTTTCACATCCAGGGAGAAACTGGAGGACCACAAAAGTCAACAGATACAGGTCCGTCCAAAAACAAACAAACAAATGCTTCTGAACACAATAATAGTAAGTGCTTGTTTTCAAGCCATTCCTACATACACCCCTTATTCTTTCTCATCCCAAATCATTTAACAATGCCTTCTTTCTACCTTGGGCCTAATAGGAAATGATTTGGCAAACTGGTATGCAAATTAAGAGAAAAAAACATGGAGAAAAAATTACAACAAACAAACCCACAATGGACCAGAACCAAACTAAAACAACAACAACAGCAAGAAAAAAATCTGCAAAAGTTTTTAGCAGTGATACAGCAGAAAAAGAGGTACTTAGGCTAGAGAGATCCTCTATCAGGAGATGACTTGTTGAACAGGCATGAAGAATTGAGTTTAGATGCCAATCCACATGTGAAATTCAGGCATGGCTTCATGTACCTGGTAGCCAAGTACTGGAAGTGGGAACAAAGACAAGTGATCCCTAAGGACTTTGACTTGCTTGACAGACAGCATAGTGGAACAGGTGAGCACAAAATTGGTGGACAAACTGTATCTTTAAATATAATGTTGAAAGCAATAGAAGAAGATATGTAAAATTAACTTCTTTTCCCACCACATGTGTCTGCCTAGGCAAGCACAGCTTTCCCGCATGTACAAGAACATGCAGGTATATATGCTACACACAAAGAAAGGAAGAAAGAAAGAGAAAAAAAGAAGTTGTCTATATTAGGGAAGATCTTCAAGTGTTCTCTTTATTAATAAAGAAACAATTATCAATGTAAAGGGTGCATGACCCGCACATTGTGGGATTAAGCTATAGCCATATATACAACTTTATGTTCAGTAATACCATAATAGTAATAGAGCTTTGACCAGAACACAGGTTTTATTGCTGATCACTGATTGCCCAGAATATATGTCATTTTTTATTTGGTCATTTTGAGTCTTCATTTTCTTAACATATAAATTTTCATTCCATAATTTTTAGTGGCTTTTTGTGTATGTGTCTCTCTGACTGTGTGTGTCAAAGTTTCTAAAGGGAGGATCTTGAGCCTGCATGTATTACTGGGCACATTTCTGTTGAAAAAATTTAACTGCCTACTATATAATTTCCTCATTTATGAAAAAGGGCTACTCATAATGAAACTTGCCATCCACAATTACTGCTTTAAATTAAAGAATACAATCCAATAGAGTGATACAAACCCAGTGGTTCAGATAGCATTCAGGAGCAAGAACTATTGTCAGTCAGCTGAAAGTTGTGCCATTCAGAAGATGTGTGTTCTATGCAGGCTATTTACATTGATTATGGCTCATTGTTCTCATCTGTGATTGAAGAAAAATCCTGCCACAGAGTAAACTCATGGATTCACTTTGATGGTTCAAGAACAGATGTGTGAACTGGTTTCTTAAATATTTGCTTTCATTGATTATAAATTATACATATGTTGATTAAATGTAAAAATGATATTGATAATGATTACAAATAATTTAATTTACCTACATACCCTTCCAGAAAAGCAGATAGTCACTTACTTTGTACTCACTAAAGTATATATAAACTTATTAATGAAATATAATTGATAAAAGGTTGTGCAATGGACTAAAACAACTAAATAGAAATTTGTTGAAAGCTTTAGTATTCTTTCATAATCTCACTCCAATTAAGTGTCTCCTTTGCCTGTGTGACTCTAAACAATCCAGAGATTTTAGAATCTTGGAACAAGTGGGTAGTGTCAGACCAAAGAAAACCTTCCAAAATGTATAGTGCTCCCCTGTGTTCTAGGCTAAAAGGAGTGCACACATCAGTAAAATGGGCCCAGCTACTAAACAGAGGGCAAAACTATCAAAGACAGGAAAAGAGTCAACTGGGAGGGAAATTAATTCATGAGAAGCCAAAGCAGTTTTTAAGAGCATGTGGTCTCTCAAAATCTGTGTGTGATGTAGTGTTTAGACCTAAAGGATGCTTGATGATGAAGGGACAGTCCAATACTTGGATCTCACATTGATTCTCAAAAGTATTTATTACTCAAAATCTGAAAAGATTTGTCTTATTACAGGGCATCTCACTGCAAATACAATGGATTATTATGGTTCTAGGCATTCTTGGTATTAAGCAAGGAGCATTGTCTAGACATACAGTAGATATATAAGCAGATGATAGATAAATAAGTAAATGATTGGTAGATGACAGATAAATGATAGATAGATGATAGATAGATAGATACATGATAGATACAATATATTACTCATTGAGCTAATTGTGACTCTATATTATTTTTACTTAATCACATGTTCTACTGAAAAACATAACAATTGTTATTACAAAATCAATTTTTCCCTTGTATTCTTTTTATTCCCTTCTGTTTGGTTTTGGATACAGAATCCCACTATGATGCCTAGAATAACCCCAGCCTTGTGGACCTAAGAGATCTTTCTGTGTCAGCCTTATGGAAGGCTGAAGCTACAATTGCATAACACTAACTTTGACTCAATGAATGTTCTCATCTTGACTTTTATGCATATCATTAGGCCGCCACAAAATCCTTCTGGGATTCATTCTCCTTCCCAGATAAGGAAACTTAGAGGTTCATGCTTCAAAAAAAAAAAAAAAAAAAAAAAAAAAAAAAAAAAAATATCAAAACCTAGAAAGCTAGTAAACAGTACATAGAAGGCTAAGACACAAGCTATCACATTCAAGTACTTCATTTCTAAATATTGGCATTTATTAGCTCCAAAGTTTGTTTTAATTAATTTTTAAATTGAGACATAGTATCATATTCATTCCATGGAATTGGAATATCTCAGAATACTGTGTCACTTACATAAAATTATAAACTAATATACTGAGTGCTGCAAATCTGGACAATAACTGATAGCTGGTGATGCCATTTGCCCCCAATGAGGAATTCATTGAGTATATGTAGCTGGCCATATGCAACAGTTAACACACAGAGCCATAACTGTTCAAAATACTAGAAAACTAGTGACTGTTGAGTGCTTATCCTTAAATTTAATATCAATGCCATAACCTACAGGGTCCAGGGGACATGACAGACAAAAGAATGTTATGATTGTAAGAGCCAAAGGATAAGAATAAATCTTCAGATTATAACATGGGAAATATAAATTCACAAACACAGAGAAAGTATGGGTCCCCATACAAAACCTGTACTAAAATATTAAGACATGTTGGTCCCTTGTTCTGGAGGGTGTCCGACGATGATCTCCCTACTGGGGACAGGGTGAGAGCAGGGAGGGCTCGCTACTGTCTCTGCGCTGCCTCCTGCTTGCTTCTCCACTGTCTGTAGGTCTCTGACCCAGCCTGATGCAGGAGGTTGAGGCCAAAGGACACAGAGTGCGAGCAGGAGGGAAGATTGCCTGCCCCAGCTGCGGCCTCTACCTGCTCATGTCTCTGTCGCTGACCAGTCTCTCTCAGGTGCTGCACCTGTCTCTCCGTGTTGGGGCTGACTTTTAGCAGAAAGCGGCTATTAGCTTTGCAGCCATCTTGAGCCATATACCCTGACATGTGACTTGGATTACAATAGCCTACAATAGCTGAGCACACTCCGATAATCTTGGTTTAGATACCTTGAGATTAAAGGTGCATGAGATTAAAGGTGTGTGAGATTAAAGGTGTGTAACTTAAGAGTGACTTAGAAGTGTAGAGATCAGATTTAGAGACAAGACCTAAGGGCATGATTAAAGGTGTAACTTAGAGGAGTGGCTTAGAAGTAAGACATATAAAAGGCAGAGGAAGACAGTAGACACATCAGACATTAGGTAGAAGACACTTGGCTCTAGAGAGAATCAGACACATCAGACATTAGGGAGACACAGAGGAGAGGACCAGACACAGCAGAGAGAAAACAGGTAGCAGGCACTTGGAAGAGAACTTGGAAGAAGTAACTTGGAACTTGGAGGGACTAGGAGCTAGGGACTAGGCACTAGGAACTCAAGACTTAGGACTTAGACCAAAGAATAAACAGGATTGAATTACACTCTGTCTGGTCTGCATTCTTCGAGTTCGTCCTCACTCTTGCTCTTGCTGAACCCCAACCCGCGGACCAGAGTGGGAGCTTGGGCCAGGATACAGTGGCCGCCCAAACGTGGGTCAGCCCTGGCCTCAACATTTTGCTTGGGCCGCGACATTTTTTGGCCACCCCAACGAGGGGCTAGTGTGGACCCCAACATCTCTGAGCTGAGCCGGTCCAGTCCAGGCCCAGGCTGAGCTGATAAGGAGCCGGAGTCAGCTAGCTGGCAAGGAGGCTGCTTGGTGTCCCAGGCAGGTTCCAGGAGAGCAGAGCTCTCCCCAAGTGTTACAGCTCTTGTGACAAAAACTCTCGGACACCAGGATGATTCTTGAGCCTACGCTTTACTTCCCCTAAATAGAGCCCTTATATACAGTTTTGCGGTGGGTTATGGTCTGACAGCAGATAATGTCTATTAGCTTGACCTGAGAGCTTGGAGATACCTCATCTGCATGTGGGAGAGCCTGAGGGACCGTTCCTTTTGACTGATGGTCATAAACCTCTCTGTGGGAGGGGTTGTTGGAGGACTGAAGCTAAGTGAAAAGAACCAGGGTTTGGGAGCAGAGCTGAACTCCTGCCTTCCAATAAAGGTGTTGGGTTCGAAACTCATGCTCAACCAAACACCCAGCTGCTTCTCACAGCCCACTGCCCTACAACTCCTCCTTTTTCTTTTTTAAAGGAGAGGTGTCATCAGAATAAGGGTCTCCTATGTTGGGAACAGTTTGATATTGAACCAAGACTTGATTGGTAGTTATCTTTGCAATGTTACTTATCTGTTGCTTTAAAAACTGAATGAGGCAGGGTGTCAAGAGAAGCAAGATTTTAATGGCTAGTATGGGGCCAAGGAAGGGAAGAATCCAAGCCATCAATGAGTTAGAGTAACAAGGAGTAGGGGTGTTGGGAGTATAGCGTGCACAGAGGTTCCCCCAGAGCTCTTTAAGCCTTTGTATATCTTGTTCTACCAGCCCAGATTCATTGACATAGAAGCAACATTCCTCCCCCAGCAAAACACAAGTACCCCCCCCACCCCCGTTCAGCAGTCAATAAGTCCAGGGCTCTCCGGTTTTGGAGTGCAAATCGTACTAAAGAGGTTATCTGGCATTGAAGAGATTCAAGGCTGTCCATAGTAGAGGCCATTGCCTGGTCAAGCTTGTCCTGAAAGTCGCCAGCCAGATGCTGTGTTTGGGTAAGGGCTGCCCCAGCAGTTCCAGTAGCACCAAGTGAAACAGCAAGGCCTAGTCTAATGAGCAAAGGGATGAAGATCTCTCTCTTCTTTCGGCTTCCTCCCATCTGCAAGGCGAGCTCTTCAGGTTTGTAGAGATAAACCCGGAGGACAACAATCACAGGGGTGCAGGAGCCCTGGAAATGAGGGTTAATATAGGCACCTGTAGTGCCCTTGCACCAGAGGAGTGCAGGAAGGTTAACACATACTGATTTGGTAATGGTGATATGATGAGCACATGTGAGATGGGGTTTTGAGGAGGGCCCTACAAGGCAAAGAGGTAGGGGTAGGTCAAAGAGGGGAATGTCCTGTGTTTTCCTCATGGGCAGGGGTCCATGCAGGTCATAAAGTGAAAAGTTAATGGGAACGGCTGTTAATAATGGTTGGGAGAGAGAGGCACAGAAAAAGCATTGGGAAGAATTGGGGTGAGTCATTAAGGGAAGGAGGTCCACTGTATATTGGATGTACTGTAGCCAGGAGAGGGTAGCTTGTAGTTCCTCCTGAGACTGGTTTTCCTGTTGGATAATATTAGCATGGGTAAAGGCAGATTTGGGGGCAGGGACAAGTTCACGGGAGACATGTAGGTCAGCTACAGGGTATCTGGCATAGCCGTTGGGGTAAAGTTTACCCATGACTCTGGTTCGCCAACATTCATTCTATGGATCGCTGATGAAAAGCTGAAAATGACTTTTAAAGTTGGTGAGCATGGTGCCACTATGACTGGTGGATTCCATCCTGCAGCTCCAATATCTGTAACCTCCATATGTGGAGACCTCCTGGAGACATTCACCCGTGTTTCGGTAAGGAAAGCAGAGAAAAGGGATGGAGATAGTGGAGATGGATTCTGGGTGTAGGGGAATCTCAATCCTGGTTCGACATCCTTCAAGTGGGCAGTCTTGGGTTCCTATGACTTTGTTGTGTCCGTTGTAGGTTTCCTTAGCATAGAATCTCCAATGGTAGGTGTTGGGAAGGCTAGGGGGAGGCTGGGCAGTAGCAGAGTTAGCATGAAGGATGGTAAAAACAGCCAAGAGAATAGAGGAGAGGGGAACTTGTGGAGGGCACATGGCCTGGGCAGCTATCACCAGGTCATGGATGTCCTTCCAGGAGATCCTGCTCTTCCTCTGAGTGTGGTGACTCCTCTCCCTTCTCTTCCCCCTCCTTGGTTCCTGATCTGTCAGTGAGAGGTGGGCCATCATCTTGGTTGGTGGGGTGGTATTGGACATTTCTGGCAGGGACCCAGATAGGCTTAGGCTGGTCCTGTGGAAAAACACAAGCGAAAACCCCTCCCAGTTGTAAGGAGAGGGTCTGGTCCCTTCCAAATTTCATCTAAAGGATCTCGCCACCATACTAGGATGAGGGAGGGGGGCTAATTTTGGTGTGTGCCAATGGCGGGAAATAGGAGGGTGTTTGGAGATTTTGTAGATGTTAAATATGTTTAGGGTAGTCAGGGCCATCATTAATTGTATATTAGGGGGATAAGCGGTGGCTTGTTGTTACCGTAGTTGGGCCTTCAGGATCTGATGTGTCCTTTCTATTATTCCTTGGCCCTGAGGGTTGTGGGGAATTCCTGTATGATGGGCAGTTTCCCGTTGTGTGCAGAAGGTTTTAAATTGAGAGCTAGTGAAGGCGGGGCCATTATCAGTTTTTATCTGTTGAGGAATGCCCATGATGGCAAAGGTAGAGAGCATATGGTAGATCAGCCTTTTTGAGTTTTCACCTGTCTGGGCTGTAGCCCATACAAAATGTGAGTAAGTATCTATGGTGACAAAAACATATTTTTGTCTACCAAATTGGGGAATGTGGGTGACATCAATTTGTCATAAGGCATTGGATTTGAGGCCTCAGGGATTGGTGCCCATGGTTTCTAAAGCTGGGGTGGTAATGAGGGATGCACAAGAGGCACATGTTTTTATTATTCTTTGGAGCTGAGCAAGTGGAATGTGGGGGAAGCAAGCATGAAGCCCCTTTAGATTTGTTTCCATGCCTGAATGAAATTTGTCTGCTTGCTCAGTGGAGGCTAAGAATGTCTCTGTTGAGGCAGTTTGGTCAGCAAGTTCATTTTCCTCAGATATAGGACCTGGCAGGGGACTGTGGGATCAGATGTGCTGGATATAGATGGGGGAGGCTCTCTCCTGTAGAAGGGCAGAGACCTGTATGAGTAGAGGGGAGAGTGGGTTGTCATCTAGTTTGATAAATGATCTTGACAACAAAGGAAGCAAATTGACAGCATATACGCTGTCTGAAAAGAGGTTAAGGGGGCCTTTGACTTTTTTCAGAGCTAGGTAAATAGCATATAGTTCTTTATATTGGGGAGACTGATAGGAGAGCTCTTTGAATCAGAGGGTAAGGGGTTCATCTTCAGGGAAGTAGTATATTACTGCTGCAGCTCCCCCTTTCCCCCCATCAGTAAATATTGAGAGGGCTGCTGCTATGGGCTCTCTTGAGAATAGTTTGGGGGGTAGCCACTGCAACAGAGGGAGGGCAAAGGCCTATTTTTCGTCAGGATATTGGTTGTCAATTTGTCTTGGGAACCCTATTAAGCTGATAGCAAAGTGGGAATGATTTTTGATTAGCCACTGAACGTCAGAGAGGGAGAAGAGGGTGACAAGAATGTCCAGTTCTTTCCCTAGGGTTTGTAGGGCTCTATCCCTGTCATTTTTAATCATGTTGGCAAATGTGTCTACTTTATTTAAAATGTGGGGCGCACCACCCATTGGGGTACGGAGCCATTCTAGCACCTCCTGAGGTTGGTAAATGGCTCCTACAAGTGTAGGGGAGGAGTTAAAGATAAGGAGATGTACAGGTATGGTTGGGTCATACCTAGTAAGAGCCATATCTTTTAGGGCTGAATTGACAGAATTTAGGGCTTGGACTGCTTCTGGGGACAATGTTCTTGGGGAGGAGGGACTTTTACCTCCTTTCAGAAGGTTTTAACCTCTCTTCTTCAGAGAGGTTGAAGGGTGCTTGTGGGAAGGTGGAGCCAGCATCGAAGCCAATTGAGATTGCCCAAAAAGCTCTGGAGGGAGGCAAGAGTTAATTTTTGAGGGAAGGAAAGGGTGGGCTTGAGGGGACGTATTGAAGTAAGGGAGATCTCTGTTCCTAGAAATACAATGGGGAGGATAAGTTGGATTTCGTGAGGGGCTATTTTGAATCCTAGGGCAGATAGGGAAGGTATTAGCTGGTTTTTAAGTTGGGAGGGGGAGGTAGAAGCATCTCCCCAGACCAAGATGTCATCTATGTAATGATATATGTTGAGTCCTTTGTCTAAATAGGGTTTTAATGTAGTGGCTACGGCCTCCTGACAAATAGTAGGACTGTTAGCCATTCCTTGGGGAAGAACGGTCTATTCATATCATGAGGCTGGGCCAGAGTTGTTAATGGGGGGCACTGAGAATGCAAAGCGTTCACAGTCACGGGGGTGGAGAGGGATGGAAAAAAGCAATCTTTTACGTCTATTGCTAATAGAGGAACACTGGCAGGAATGGCTGAGATGTGGGATAGCCCTCTTTGCGGGGAGCCCCAGACTCGCATGGCTTTGTTAATTTCCCTCAAATCTTGCAACAGTCTCCACCCCCCCTGAGTTCTTTTTTATAGCAAACACAGGGTGTTCCATGGACTGTGGGAGGGGTGGGTGTGTTGTAGAGACAGCTGCTCCTCTACGAGTTGTCTGAGGGCTCTAAGCTTCTCCCTTGATAGAGGCCACTGTGGGACCCAGATGGCTTCTTCAGAGAGCCAATCAAGGCAGGGAGTACTAAATTTAACAGTGGCCCCTAGAATTGGGGGTGATTTTGAGGGGGGTTATTTGGGTCCCCTTGGGTACTATTTTCTTCATAAGTAATAGTCTCTATCTTAATGTGGTGTCTTTCTGGCTGTGTGGTAAGAACCACATCTAAGGCTTGTAAGATATCTCTCTCTAAAAGATTGGTGGCTACTTGAGCCACCAGGAGGCATATGAGGCCTGTAGCCCCATCTGGGTCTTCCCACCTATAGGTCTGTTTGGTGATGAATGCATGAGAGGTACCCCCTATGCCTAGAAGCTGGGGCCCAGGGGTCAACTGCCAGTTCTGTGGGACCTCTTGCTGTCTTAGAATCGTCCGATCTGCTCCAGTATCAATAAGACACTTGAATGATTTGTCATCTATTTTAATGGTTAACTTTGGGTAGGAGCCTTCTGAGATGCTGGACACCCATAAAGCTTCTACAGGAGTAGTTTTCCCTCTTACTGTCAGGGCTGAGGGTTGCCCCGTTTGAAGTTTAAAGGCTCTAGTCTCTAGTCTCTAGTCATTTACCATCTTTATCATATTGAGCTGTGCAGTGTCTCCACCAGTAGAAACCCTTTCTGCAGCTGGGACAGGGGACCTTAGGAGGATTGGAATCTGTTATAGAAGGGGAGTTTAGTGGGCATTCATCCTTCCAATGTCCTGCCTCTCCACATTTGAAGCAGATGCCTTCTGTTTTTACTGCTGCCATAAATGCCTGAGCTATGGATGCGACCTGGTGTGATGTGGTTTCTATTTCTTGGGTTGCTACAATCCATCGTGATGCTTTTCCCGGAGACCCTGGCAAGATAGCCTAGACTCAGAAGTCATGCCTTCCCAAACAATGTTTTTAAGAAGAAGGTCTTTGGCTGTGGGGTTGGAGAGTTTTCTTTCTAAGCTCATTTTAGTTCTGAGAATAAAATCAGATAGGCTTCTGATGAAGGGAGAGCAGGGAGTAGGCAGGATCTTGTGACCCTGAAGGTGGAGTGAGCCTGTTCCAGGCTTGAATGGCACAGAGGCAGACCTGCTCATAGTACCCTGCTGGCTGAGTTGCCTGCTGTGCCCCAGTAGAGAAATCTTTCTGGCCAAAGAGTTCTTTAAAACCCCATGGAGTGGCATCGCCCCTCGCCTGGTTTTGCCTGACTTGTTGAAGACATTCATCATAATAGTAGGCTTCCCACTCTAGAAATATTGGGCTGGGAAGAGCAGAACAGCAAATATCTCTCCAATCTTGAGGGGTGTTTAAATTGGCAATATGGCTCTGTATGAGAGATTTTGCCTAAGGTGTGTGAATGCCATCTTCCTTCACTGCTTGTCTGAGTTCTTTTAGGTCTGAGGCTTGGAGTGGGTACAAGTTAAGTTGTTTAGCTCAAGTGCAGTGGATATTGACTGGGAATGCTTGAGCAGTTTGGGTTTCAAGTTCTGTATCAGACTTCTGAGTATCATGGGAGGTGGGGTTAGTTTTTGCATGAGAGTCCATGAAATTGCAGAGTTGTTGAGTGGTTGATGGTTGAGTATGAGGGACTATGGGATTTGGCAGAGTTTTATCTACAGATTTTGAAGGTCTGCTTGGAGAAGGGAGAGGGGATTTATCTCTCTTTGGTTGGACAGAAGTTGGTGGAGTAAGGGAAGAAGCAGGCAAGAACTCCTTTGGCATTTTGATGGAGCCTTGCCTTTGGGTAGGGAAGGGAGGGGCAGGAGGAGCAGATGGTTTAATTGGCATTTCCTCCAAGGCATAAGGGGGGAGGGGTAGGTATATGGATTTTATCTCTTTTATTAGTTGGGTATGGGCCTTGAGGTCTGAAACAGGGTGATTTTGGGGACCTTAATCTTTGGGTTCATTTGACTGAGGGGGCCCAGGAGCTGTGTTGTTGTTCTCAGTCTGTCCAAGTTTAGATGGTCCTATACATTGCCAAATTGCGACTAAGATCAGCAAAAATTCACAAGGGGGTTTTTTATCTCTGTTTTTGATAAGGGAAGCTACTCTGCTCCATGAGTCTGGAATTTAAATATTGTCCTCTGCCATGCATGGTGCTATCTGAAGGTCTTCCTCCCAAAACAAAGAGGCTTGGTTTTTGCCTATTTTTATTCCATGGGACTTTAGTAGGGCATATCTTTTCTTGGCCTGGGGTGATTTTTTATGTGATGTTGAGTTTCCCATGACAGAAAACAGGAGAAATGCTTTGTCCAATGGGAACATTCCCTTTGACTATTGGTTTTGGAGGATTCCACAATGGTCCAAGAGCACCAAGCCTTCCCGCAGATTTAAGGACTGGCAGCCGCCCCGTGGCTTTTAAATGGCTGCTGTGTTACCAGGTTTTTTCTTTTTGTTTTACAGAGAGTCTAGATAGAGAGTCTTTGTCAATGTCCTTCATGGGCTGTCGGGATTTAAGCAGAGGACAGAGGAACCTTTAACCAACACCAGAGAGTGCTCTGGCCAGGAGGTATCAATTGTTCCTTCAGTTTATTTAAATCTGTGCAATGGTTCTGACTGAAAACACAGGAGGAAAAAACAGGTTGCTTGTTTCCAGAGTTGGGGGGCTCACCTACCTGTGGTATCAGTTCCTGTGGTTGTGTGGCAGTCTGAGCCCCACGTTGGACGCCAGCTGTTGGTTCCTTGTTCTGGAGGGTGTCCCACAGTTTTGGGGTGGGTTAGGGTCTGACAGGAGATATGTCTATTGGCTTGACCTGAGAGCTTGGAGATACCTCATCTACATGTGGGAGAGCCTGAGGGACCTTTCCTCATGACTGATGGTCATAGACCTCTCTGTGGGAGGGGTTGTTGGAGGACTGAAGCTAAGTGAAAAGAACCAGGGCCTGGGAGCAGAGCTGAACTCCTGCCTTCCGATAAAGGTTCCCTGGTTCAAAACTCATGTTCAAACTAACACCCAGCTGCTTCTCATAGTCCACTGCCCTACAAAGACATATTTTACAAATTAACATACTTTAAAAACTTTGACCCAGAACTGTCCCTGTCTAAAAGAAATGTAGGGACAAAAGTGGAGCCTAGATTGAAGAGGCCATCTAGTGACAAGCGCAACTTGGGATCCATCCTATAGCAGGCACCAAACTCTGAAACTATGACTCATGCCATATTGTGTTTGTATTCAGGAGCCTGTCATAGGTGTCCTTTGAAAGGCTCTATCAGCAACTAGCTGAGAGAGATGCAGATATTTAATAGCCAACCTTTGGACTGAGATCAGTAACCCCTATGGTAGAATTAGGTGAAGGATAGAATTAGCTTGAAGGAGATGATAAGCCCATAGGAATACCAACAGTATCAAGTAAGCTGGATCCCTGGGAGCTCCAAGAGACTAAGCCACCAACCAAAAAGCATACATGAGTTGGTCAATAGCCCTTGGCACATATGTAGCAGAGGAGTGTTTGATATGCCTAATCCTGTAGAGACTTCATGTCCTAGAGAATGCGGATAGAGGAGGGGCATTGAGATGGGAGTGGGTGACAGGGTGGGTGATGGGGTGGGTGGATAACAGGTAGGGTAGGTGGAAAAGCACCCACTCAGAGGCAAAGGGAAGGGGATATGTGATGAACAACTCTTTGAGGGGTGATAAGGAAGGGGGGCAATTAAACGTTTATACTAAAAATAAATAAACTCAAATGAAAACAAACAAAAAAGACACAATCAAAATTTTTTCACTGATGGGGGGAGACTTATAAGTTATTTTTATTCATTACTGAGAGACTATTGGCAGTTGATGACTGATAGGCATTGTAGAGTTTGTTTTCTTCAGGGTTGTAGCACCGAATAAATTGCCAGTGCTCCTATGAATGATAGTATAACCATACATGTAGGGTCAGCATTAATTGGATTCAGTGAGCTAATTAAATAAAAGAAGACATGAAGTTGGAGGTGGAATATGGAAGGAACTGGAAGGAGGTGATTGGGCTTAGAGTGGATATGATAACAATCATTATACATGCTTTAAATTCTCTAAAATTAAATTGAAACACATGGCAAAATAAGACAAGAAAGTAGAAGAGTGACAGATTGCAAAAAAAGAAGGAGATCTTTGGATTTAGTACATTTTTGCTCTGGAAAGGCACATTTCTAATTTTCTTCATCTATACTCAATCATCTGCTTCATCAGAGGTTGTCCCAAACTCAAATATAAATTTCATGGTTTCAGAAGCATTAAGTTTCTATCATGTGTCTAGAACTTCATGTCGTGTCTGTACCATTGTATGCATTAAGCAATACTGAACTCATTCAATTTTGTGGTAAGAAATTGTACTTCCCATTCCGAAGTCAAGAGAAGCAAAATGAGTGATTCGAGACTTGTGTATGGCTAGAAAATAACAGAGTGGGGCATAGTGCCAGCTCCTCTAATTCCTAGCCACATGCTTTCTCCCACTCGGCTCAGGTCTGTCTCTAATGTAATTGGCTCAGTGCACAGAGCCAGCACGGCTCTGCATAGAGCTGTATCCATGTAACTTGCCCAGCAAATGGATCTGAGTCCTGATTCTTAAGGGAAAAATTGCAGCATAAGAACAATGGCTTCTTATTTATCTTTTTGAGAGCTCCATTTTGGGAAGTGTTAACAGGAAGAAAATAAATGACTCCAGTGTACACACCGGAATTATAAACTGGTCCTCAATTCCAGAGTGGCCTTTGTTTCATTTAACCATGTGAAGATCATAGCCTTAGAGCTGCACCAGGGATTTAGAGAAGCAACATCTCCAGAACTCTGTCATGCACATCTATAATACTTGGGTGGGATCCAGAGATCAATAAGCCCTCTGATGCTTTAATACCTTAGAGTCTGAACAAGTTTGGTGCCCATTGCTCTGTTAAGAAGATACATCCCTTGAGATGGAGAAAGGAAACATGGGTACCATAAACATTAGATATAGAATAAATCCAGAATTGCAGCCTGCATGTGGAATGGGTGAAATACAAAGCATGCAAAAATGAAACCATTTTTGCAGAGTTAAAGAGAAAGATATTTTAAATAATAAAATCTCTTATCTATTTCCTCATGAAAGCAACACTGAGCCTAGAGACAACATGAACAAAAACAAATAAGTGGGCACAGTCTTTCTGCAGCCTCTAGCAGCCTCCTGACCTTTTCCCTCACTTTATACTGGCTGTCAAATGGTCTATCGAGAGGTTAGTTTGTAATTAAACTCAGCTCTAATTGCTGGAACAAGTTCCTAATTGTGTTCTTAAATCCTTTTATTCTATACCCTAGAAACCAGTGCTTTCTAGCTTTTGAATGCTAGTGGTTTGAGAGAATCACATAAGTACAGCTTTTAGCAGAAATTTTGTTCATTTGAAGCTTTTACCCAGAGCATCAATCAAGAAAACTTAAAAACATGAAACCAATTGGTGAAGGGAATAATCCTCCCAACTCGACAATAACAAAAAATAAATCTGAAAAAATGTTCTGGTTTCTCTCTTTCTGAATTAAACATAGAGCTGTGTTTAATGGTTGGTTTGTATACAAAGACCTACATTTAAGAGTTTGTCTACTTTAAAATGGAGCTTCCTATCTTTAAAGGGTCATTTGGGCGTTTTTGAGGTGTGGAGAATCTTTCAGAGCCATTCCAATTCATCTAATAAGTCATCAAATTTTGTAACGGGAATGGAAGTGTGTCAGCTGTCAGCTTAACTTCAATCTGAGTTATGCAGGGTAAACAAAGCCATGAATCTTAACCTGGGTACCATGGCAGAAGGGGAGAAAAATGCTCACATTATTTGTCTGTTCTATGCAATGTCTTTGAAGAGCAGTAGATTAAATGTTTTATTTATTAATTTAGAATTTCATACACACACACACACACACACACACACACACATATATATATATATATATATATATATATATATATATATATACACATATATACATATATTCTACTTGCCAGCCTTTGCAACTCATCTTGGACCCTCTAAAATACCCTCCTCCCAACTTTATGGATTTTCTTTTGCTTTAACAATATTTTTATTTATTCATGCCAAAGTTCATACATTTAGGCAATCTATTTTTCATCATATGGCGTTAGTACCCTCCATCTCCCGTTAGTGCCTTGCACTGTGTTTTCCTCTAACTTCATCTATGCTTTTCTTTTTTATTAACAATCTTTTGATCTAATCAGCATTTCCCATTTGCACATGGCTGTGTGGCCATGTCCTAAAAGGAGAATGATTATCCCTCTTCAGCAACTATCAGCTGCCAATAGCATGCTGCAGAAGATGAGGCCCCAAAGAACCTTAATTTTGTGCAGCTCCTATACAAGTTACCAAACTGGTGTGAGCTGATGTTGGCAACTGCATGCCATATGACTTGAGGTCTGCATTTCACAGGAATTCTCATTTTCTGGGTCTTACTTTCTTTCTGTCTCTTTTCTCAAGAAGTGTCCAGAGTCTTGGGTTTTGAGAAGGTTATTGGTAGTTATTGATAGTTATTTGTGATTTAACCATAACTGGGTAGAACCAGTTACTCTGAATAGATATGAGTCTCTACATTAGTCACTATCCACTATAAAAAGAAGTATCTCTGACAA
Organism: Arvicanthis niloticus; assembly: GCF_011762505.2. Lineage (NCBI taxonomy): Eukaryota > Metazoa > Chordata > Mammalia > Rodentia > Muridae > Arvicanthis > Arvicanthis niloticus. The sequence goes on along the minus strand of NC_047662.1, from coordinate 79,400,176 downwards.
AAGTTGAAAACAATGCAAATTGTTTGTTTGACCTACCCACTGAGTCCAATTGATGGTGCTTGTATTTAAAAGGATGAGGCATTATCCATCCTTCAGTCATTGGTCAAGGAGCTTTGAGTGTCCTTCAAAACTGTACAAAGAATTACAACTTTTAAAATGTCCTTGTATATTTGGGATATATAGAGGGAAATTTGACTGTTTCTCATCCAAGTCATTTGTTCTGCTTAAGCAGTTTTCACATTTGCTAGTGGTGACTTTCCCCCATTCCGTGGTTTATTTTATTACCTTTTAAAAACGTTTTATTTATTCTTTGCTAATTTTACATCATGTAACCCAATCCCATTCATTTTCTTATCCCTTAGTATCCATCCTCTACCTTGCAACTTTCCTCACAAAAGAAAATTTTAAAACAAACACTAAAAATAATAAACAAAATAAAACAGAAAGCATCTTGTTGTGGAAGCTGTAGTCTTTACAGTGTGTCCCTCAGGATACCTTTTTCTTTGCTCACCTTCACTTTCCAACGTTTATTGCAATGAGCCATTGGTCTAATTTGAAGCCTCTGGCTTCTGCAATACCAATAGTGGATCATTAGACTAATCTTGGATATCTTTTTTTTTTTTTTTTTTTTTTTTTTTTTTGCCCTATGTCGTGGAGATGCTATGGCTTTGTATTTGTAGGACCTGACTTTTCACATGCTCCAGCATTTTAGAGATGAGATAGATTTTGGAATGGGCTAACCAAAGTCCTAGATCTGGGCCTTGATGGTAGCTAAGTTATTCAGTCTGACAGCTCTCCTGCACATTCACCCCCAGAATGAGCTCTCCAGCACTGCTCCAGCTAGCTCACTAAAATGCTACAGCAGGCAAGCGGTGGGGCCAACCCTTCTGCTCATATACCCTTTGGGCTGGCCCACCTGCTCCATCACCAGAGGGGCCAGCTCTACTGTGCTGCATAGGTGAGGTTCAGGGCCTGCTCTCCCAAATGCTGCAGCTGATTGGGCATGGCCAGGTCTCCCATTTCTCATGCTCTTGGGGCTAGGTCTTAGCAGAGGAGGTGGGGTGTGCATGTTTTTGGTGATCATACCACCTCAAGGGAAATGAGTGGTAGTACCTGCCCTCCTGTGGTCATGTTCTCTGTCTGCTTACTTGTGCACCTACCAACAGGGCCAGCTTTAAGGCCAAGGAAGGCCTTCCTTGTTCTGCCCAAGGAAGGTGCTGGATCAGCCCTCCCAAGTATAACCGCTGGGGAAGGATGAGAAGAGGTCTGCAGAAAACCTCCCAAGAAGGCCAATGCATTATAAAATAAGTGATATCTACATATTTCTGTGGGTGTCTTTTTCATTTAAAGTATTTTTTTGAGACAGTTTCACTTTGTACCTCAGAATGACCCAAATTCATTATGTAGTTCATACTAGGTTTAAGCTCCTGAAGATCTTTCTGACTCACCCTCCTAACTGCTAGGGTTATATTACATAAGTCACAATGCTAAGTTCTTAATTTGTGTCTTTTTTTTAAACATTTATTTATTTCACTTATATGAGTACACTGTAGCTGTCTTCAGACATACCAGAAGAAGGCATCAGGTCCCATTACAGATGGTTGTGAGCTACCATGTAGTTGCTAGGAACTGATCTCAGGACCTCTGGAAGAGCAATCAGTGCTCTTAACTGCTGACCTAATTTGTGTCTTAAAAACAGAAATTTATCACCTTAGAGTTGTATATTATAGATAAGCAAGTACCAGGAATGACCAGAGTTCTTAACTTCTGAGGGCTGAAGAACAGTCTTTTATTTTTTAATTTTATTTTACAATAAAATTAAATTTGTATGGATGATTCACTTGCAAGTATCCCTGTATACCACATGTGTTTCTAGTACCTCCAGAGACAGAAGGAGTATGGTCTCCTAAAACTGAATTTATAGATGGTTATGACCTACCATGTGGGTGCTGAAAGTCAAATGCAGGTCTCTTGGAAAAAGCAGTTAGAGCTTTGACTCCTAAGCCAACACACTTTAAAGAATAGTCTTAGTCAAATGATAATTATTTTTATAAATATGTAGATACAAATAATAGATGAATAGATACATAGGTACATAGATAACATAGATGATAGATAAATGGATAGGTAGATAGATAATAATAATTATTTTTATAAATAGATATAAATGGTAGATCAATGGATACAGAGATACATAGATGACAGATGATAGATAGGTAGATAGATAGATAGATAGATAGATAGATAGATAGAAGACAAACATATAGTCAGATAATAAATAGAGATGAAGATATATGTAAAGCAGAATTGTAAAATTCTATATGGAAGACAATGAATATAGATAATGTAAGAACTGAATAGACAGTTAAACTAAAACAACCACAGTGTTATAAATCAACATGGAAAATTCCTTTAACATTTAAATCTATTTTATTTTATTTAGTGTAAATTTGACTGATAAGAATTAATTACTCCCAATAGAATAATTTTTTGAGACATGTCTTCATGTAGCAGAAGGTGTCCTCACTATATAGTCAGAGTTATCCTTGAACTTTTGATCTTTAGGCCTGTTCTTCTCCAGGACTGGGATTTCAGGGGTATGTCACTACTTGTTGTTACAGAAATAAATTTTACAATACGAGTACTTTATAAAAACACTGGGTTTTTCTTTAATGCATAGAATAGTGACATATTACTTCTTGCTTTGACATTTCTCTGTTATAATCCCTAATTGTCTTCCATTTAATTTTTACTAATCTTTGAATTCTAAAGTTAGTGATCATTTTAGTACCATTTGATTCTTTGGTATAATCCTTTGGTAAGTAAATGAAATGAATTTGACTCTACTTAAAAATGAGTGTTAGGCCAGTGTGTTATAAATGTCTACCAACTCTAAACAGATCTTGAATTATAGCACATGTCAACTTATAGTGTGCAAATATTCATATGATAGAGAACACTGAGGTCCCAACATGACATCACTGACTAAGGGGTGAGGAGTGGATGAAAAGTCAGACCTTTAAAGCAGGCTATATTCTTTCATGACTCTTTAAGAAAATCTGTTTCTCTACCCACCAAAAAGTTCAAGCTTTGGAAGTACATTAATCTAGGTTGTGAATTTCTTGCTAACAACTACAGCTGTGCTACCTTCAGAATTTTATTTATCTCAATGAGTGTCAATGTCATCATCTATAAAATAGGAGACAAATGTGCAGCAAGGGACACGTACAAAAATTAAAATAAATTATCACTTATAATGCTACACTCAAAATAAAGTATACAAAACAAGTAACATATGCTACCATTGTTTTATTTTGTGCATATTTATAGAAAACTTTTCTTGTCTTAAATTATGTCATTAAAATGAAAATGAGTCTAAATTTTATAATAGTGGATGAATATTATCTGACTAGAAACCAGTTCTTTCTGCAGATTCTACATATGGAAGCATTACAACATGACAGGGTACCAATGTATGTCAATAACTGGACATTTGTATTGTGCTTATGATTCTTAATCTATAACTGGTTTCTGGCCATGGAGAAGAAAAAATGGTATTGGCATTTTTTATAATAAAATCAGAGGTTCTAAGGATATGGTCCAAATGATTAAAGTATTAAAGAAAGTGTTGAAAAGCCTTGGAAGACTTGGTGATGGATCAGTTTTTTGTGCATGACTTCAGCTATACATATGTTGACTTTAGTCTTTGTGCACACATATCTGTATTTATGGTAGGAATGATGTAGGTATGTCAATGTGTGTTGTAAATGATGCATGAGGTTATGATATATATGCTGTTGTGTTTGTGGTGTATATAATGTATGTGGGTATGTTGCCTACATTATGTAAAATGTTGCACAGTAGTGAATATGTTTGTTTGTGTGTGTGTGTGTCGGTGTGTAAATGTAGTAATTTCCATGCTTAGGTGCTCATGTGGACATCACAAGATAACTTTGAGGAATCTTTCCTTGTCTTGTTTTAAAAGACAGTGTCTCTTTGTTATTTCTCCATTATGCATGCCATTTGTGGTGACCACCAAAGTCCCAGGAATTTTTCTGTCTCTACCTGAGCACTCTTTAGGAGTTCAAGGATTAAAGATACTCTTGATACATGTCCAGCTTTTATCAGAACTCTAGAGATTTAATTAGATAATCACAACTGTTCAATGACTAAATTAAATTTTTGGTTGCTGTGAAAATTTCCCCCAAATATAGAAACTTCGAGGAGAAAGGATTTACTTTGATTCACATATTCAGAGTGCATTCCATTGTAGCAGAGAAATCAATGCACAGACAAGGAGAATTTTGAAGGCTTTTGCTCAACTCACTCTTCTTGTTATATTGTTCTGGGTCCTGCCCAGGGAATAGTGTCACACATAGTGGGGTGGATCTTTTCAGACCAGTTAATCTAATCAGACATTTCATAGCATGTACAGAGAACTGTCTCCCTGCTAATTCTAGATATCATTAAGTGGACAATTGAAATTAACTAACAAGTGTCTTTACCAAACAATCAAACTTTCCCATTATCTTGATTTCACTCTTTAAAAAAAATAAAATGACAGTAGATCCAGCTACAGCAAGGGGCTGTAGATCACAATGGTAAATGTGGGAAAGTTCAAAAATAAAAGTGAAGTTTTTTTTTTTTTTTTTTTTTTTTTGTGTGTGTGTGTGTGTGTGTTCAGTGGAGATAACAGAAGAAAAGAGGAAAGATCATACAGAGAGAAATTGAGTAGACAGAAAACAAGAATGAAAGAGAACAGGAAGGATAAAAATGGAGTTCAAAAGTCTCTATAAGGCTTTCAACTTAGAAAATACTCAATGCTCTTATAGACCCAAATAAAGTCTATTCTATAAGGACTGGATCTTGACCCTTGAATCTCAACTTGACTCACTACTCTATGTTGTAAAGAATGTTAAACCTGCTTCTGGTATCAAATATGTTCACCTGCCTAGGTTTTAATCAAGATAGATTTAAGCCATTTGATGTGACTTTTTTTTTTCAACTACAATGGCTCATTGGTTACTTTTGTTTTTGACCCCCTTATCTACAAGCGAATATATACTTACTGCAAATTGCCTAACACAGAAAAAAATGTGCATAGTATAGAGTGTCATCAAAAGCTCCCAGTTAGAGATAAATTACACATCTCAGTGAAAACTCTTAATACTTATTCACACATGTGCACAATGTTCAGATGTTCAGGAAACATATGTTTATTGCTTTTAGTTATAACATGCCACAAGTGCTCATTCAATCATTTCTGCCATAGAATTCTGATTCCAGAGGTAACTTTTTCTCAAAATATGGCAAAATTGTAATTCAAATCCAGATAACAAGGTCTGGGTTCCAGTGAACTTCTGTCTTTAAATAAAACATTTCTGCTTTAGCCTCATTTCTAACTGGCTATAAAGGGGCAAGTGTTTCAGAAACCAGAAGACCATTGTTCGCAATTTATCAATCTACACTTACCTGGGTACCGTTCTCCTTTCCTGGCTGGTGTTTTATCTTCTCTCTATTTTTTTTTTTTTTTTTTTTTTTTTTTTTTTTTTTTTTTTTTTTTTTTTTTTTTTTTTTGCCAATGACCTTTCATCTCATTTCTCATCTACTGGTTCCATCAACCCTAACTTTGTATCTGCTAAAACTCAGGTAATTGCTTTTAGATGGGTATAATTAAGAAGCCATTAGTGTAAAGTTTCATTCCAGTTTACGCCTTGGTCTGCATTTGAGCAGAGAAATATGAAATTAAGGTATTAGCTTCTTTCAGGGGTATGAGTCACAAGCTAATAAGTTACAAGAGCAGTTTCTCAACTGTAATGATTGTGCTTTTCTTTTTGAAAATCTCTGTGGAGTTATTACAGAGAGAATATTTTTAAAGAAAAGGGAATAGAAATAGAAAAAGACATGGGCTAGATATATGGATCTTGAAATAAGAGCATCGACATTGCTCTGGGTGGGTCATCAAGAAGTCACTGTTGCAATTAACTCTGTTTCCAAAAAAAAAATAAAATACACATAATATGACTTTTTTCTAAAATATGGGTCCTTTATTTTCTAGAGATAAATAAAAATAGATATATATTTATAAAATGAAAATAGATAGACTTTTCTAGGAAAAACAAAGACGTATAATGGGAGACAGAAGCTGCGCAAATAGTTATGACATTTAAGTAGAAAAGCTCAGTAGTCAGAACATACTTGTATAGACATGCCTTTTCTACTATATTGCAATGTACAGTGAATATGCACAATAACATTTGAATTAATGAATAAATATTTTATATGCATTTGTGTTTTTATGTATATATGGTTGTCTACCATATATATGGGTGTCACATACCATGAAACTGTTGTTAAGGACAGTCATGCAGATTCTTGGAAATGAATCCCAGTCTTCTGAAAGAACATCCAGTGCTCCTAACTTCCTCTTCTTGTCTCCAGCAGAAATATTAAATATCAAATAAATAAATAAGCACATGAATAAATGAGTAAATTAATGGTACCACTATTATAGAAAAAGTCAGCTTTACATGCATTTTCCTTGAAAGCAGCTATGAGAGACTCATGATGATGGAGAAATCAGTAAGACACACTGTGATTGAGGTCACAATAATAAATACAATAACAAGTCAGGTTGTTGGCCCTAATCTTCTGCAAACTAGCAGATAGTTTAGCATTCTAATTTTCTCATGATTGGTGGAACAGCATTAATACTTGGTGGAAAAGCATTAGTACATAGATAGTTCCAGGCAATGAAGCACAGCAGTCCCTGTAAACTTGAGTTACTCATGAACAACAGAATAGCATTGTTGTTACTCAAAAATATTTCATATATTGGAAACTCATTGCTCTTTAAGGCAGAATAAATGCATTTCAAATTATATAACTAATATCTACATGTGCTGAGAAAAAACTAAGAACTGAGAAAGAAAATTAATGAATAATAATAATAATAACGTGTAGATACAGTGGCTGGGAATGCTGAGGGTTCCTTCAGGCAGGAAGTTAGACACAGTGGCTGTGGCTACAGCTCATTAAAGGCCTTCTCTATGGTTCCTCATGGCATGGCCCCAATGACACAAGAAAGTCCATGGGTTTTTACAGGCTTTAATGTCATGGTGGATGATGGTTGGATCTGGATGTGCACCCCCAGTGAAACCCAGGGTAAACCTGAGTTAAATAGGGAGACAGGGGGGAGAGGCTGGGGAAAAATGCTTAATTGGCTCCACACTCTGGCTTTCAGGCATCACATTAATATGTAAATCTTTCTAGGGCCTGAGGCCTATTCCTTGTGACTGATGGCCATAGACCTCTCTGTGGAAGGGGCTGTGGAAAACTGAAGCTAAATGAAAGGAACCAGGGCCCTGGAGAAGAGCCTAAATCCTATCATCCAATAAGGGTCCAGCATTCCAGGCTTATGCTCCACCAAGCACCGAGCTGCTTCTCACAGCCCACTACTCCACAATCATGTACATTATTACAGTTCATATTATGGAAAATTTCTAGATACTGTCCATTAACCTTATACCAACAGTATCTAGTGAATCACACTATTATTTTTATTTATCAGATAAATAACTTAAAGTTTGAAAAAATTATGTGAGTTCAGTTTTTATAGTATCTTACTTGAGTAAGGCTGCTGTAACAAATATCTTAGATGGGTAATTTATAAACAATAGAAATATATTGCTCATAGCTCTGAAGGTTTAAAAGTCTAGACTGAAAGTGTTAGCAAACTCAATGTCTGCTCAGTGCTTTCTTCTTTCCCAATGATGGCACCTAGATGTTTGGTTGTACAGTACAAAAGAAGATAAAGATACCATAGACTTTTTTTGTCCAAGTATTTATTCTATCCAATAATGTAGAATCTTCAGGAGCTAATCACATCACAAACATGCAATGTCTTAATATCTCTGCATTAGAAAATAATGTTTAATCCTACACTCTTTAAGTACATAAACATCCAGAGACACATGTATTTTTTCATACTAATTTAAATCAATACAATCTGTTTTCTACTCTGTTGGTATTAATTTCTAAGCCTTGAATGAAGGATGCAGACACATATTGACAAGAAGAGAGGCCTCTGTTAGGTGCAATAGGGAAAATTATTCAGAAAGGTAATTATTTGAAGCATGTATAACTATAATTGTTCATGAGTTTGTTTAAGAATTACTTTTTAATAGGAATCAAATATGTCCATAGGAAACAAAGATATATCAGTTACCAGAACTTATAAGGAAAACATTGTGCTTCTGGCCCTTATAAAATATGGGACACATCTAAAGAGAAGGATCTATAATTATTTTATTCAGAGGAAAGATATTAAAGACCAATTATATCCATCACCATGACCTAGCATCTCACATATAACTTGTTACTGATCCATATTTTAATTTATATCTCTGCTTATGTAAATATGCATGTAGATGTATAGGTGTTTAACAATGATTCAGTCTATTCACAACCTCTATGCTGCCTTGGTCTCCACAATTAGGAAAGCAGTAGAATATTTGGCAAGACTCAGGAAAAAATATACTGAAATTTGATGTAAGAATACTTCACATAAAATGTTGCTAATTCTCTTTTTGAGGTGTGAGTAACAGTCAACTCTTTTACAGAAGGATAAAGAACTTTGAAGAGATATTATCAAAAGAAGAGCATTTAGCATGGGCTTTCTTTTTATTGGGTAAAAGAAGTCCTAATCTGTGGAGAAAGTAGCTAAGTCATGAAAAGCACTCTATAATAATATTGAAAACACAGCTAATCAGGACTTAATTGAAGAGTTCAAAGTCCAGAGTGAGGTGGAATAATACTGAGGGAGGGTAAAGGAAAACATATAAAACCCCTATGTTTAAGAGAGTAAAATGTGTCTTCTCATCTGTAACGCAGCCACATAATGATCCTGGAAAAATTGAAAATGCCAAGCAAACAAAGGCCATATGTCTTCAGCTCAGATCCACAGAGAATCCATGTATTTTTAATCAAGGCTGCATCTCTGAAGCATATTTATGTTTTCTTGGCATAAAGATGCTCCCACAAATTACTTCTGTACTGGACTCCAGGCTGTTGTTACCTTTAGGTGTGCCAACAAAAAGGAAGTTGGCAGATCCCCTATAATGCATGATTGTAAAGCTAATGTAAACTCTCTTTAAGGGAGAAAGAACATCAGGAAATCCATTAGAGCTGAGGATATGAAATCTCACTTTCTGGAAGATATCTCTTCTCCTATTATCTCTCTAGGTCCTCAGTCAATTGCCAGAGTCATCTGTTAATACATTCTAAATCCATTCATTCTCTCACCACAAGCCATAAAGTGGAGGCTGCACACATTTAAAATATGAACAAGGCTGCAATATGGTCTACACAACTTTTCATGATCTATGTGACTGTTCCCATTTTTCTTTACCCCTTACATTTTGTGTTAGATTTCTTGTTACTGTGATCCAACACGTAATGGAAAGAGAGTTTAATTTGGCTCACTATTCAAAGATACACTCCTTCATGGGATCAAAAGCAGCAGAGTGGCAGGAGCTTGGAGCAACTAGATACAATGAGTGTGGTGTCAGGAAACAAAAGGTTGATAAAGGTCATCTAGCTTGTTTGTTTATAAGTTATCTGAAAATTAAGGTGTTATTTTCTACCTTTATTAACCTAAGCTAGAAAAACATTCACAAGCACACCAAGAAATGTATCTCCAGGATTATTCTATACTAGAAATAATTGTATTATTTCTAATCACTTATTATTGATTCTTTATGCATTGAATCAATGAATGTTTACCACCAATTTCTTTTAGAATTCACCTAGGAGTGAGGGAGATGTCTCTAAAGTAAGTTCTTTGTAACTTATGTCCAGTGACAGACCACAGTTAAATAATCAAGGAAATGAACATGAAGTATAAGCAATGTCAGAAGTTGACAACTGCTTTCTAAAAGAGAATAAAAATAAAACGATCACTACTGGGTCAGGCTTAAGTTGCAGAGATATCTAAGTGTGCAATAAATATGCTCAGGAAAAATATTAAACCTAATTAATTTCCCCTTACTGTTTACACTGATAAAATACCTTTCACCCAGATATTTATATAAAGTTCTCAGAACTCAGGACACATCTTCAGGTCAACTCTCTGAGGGACTTTAAAAAATTCCTTATGGAACATTCTTGATCTTCTTGTGTGATGACATTCCTCCTCTGCATCTAAGAATATATTTTCTATTCATCCTTTTACTCATTCATGTAAATATTTATTCATTTATTCTTTATTATGTATGTACTATCATGGATTGTAGGCTTCATAAGATTAATTTCCTTTATTACCTTACTATTGGTATTTCTTGTACTGGATATATACCTACTACAGACTTAGAACTCAAAACTACATGATCTTTATAAAACATGATTAATGTTATTAGATTATTAAGATCAATAAAATATATAATATGCAATAAATATACAATATCAATTAATACCCTATTTATTTTTTGTCTAGTTTCAGAGCACAGTTATAAACAGCATAAATTTGTAATGGCAGAATCATGTATTTATTCTCTTATTGAAGAGAATGGAAAATTTTGGTAAGATAAATAACCAAACTCACATATACAATATACATTTTCTTTTGTTTACATTGTACTAATCATATCTTCTCTATGTCTAATGCTTGATAAAATAAAAGAGAAAACTCTATCTTTGCCCTTGTTTTCAGAGGTTTCATTAGGTTCAGTGTCTCCAATACCATAGCAAGGAAGTGCAAAGCTGAGTATAGCTGCTTAGTTCATAGCATCCATGAAACAGATAAAAAGAACGAAAAGGCTAGTAAAAAGATAAATCTTCAAGAGAATGTGCCCAGTATACTAGTATTTTCAATTAGGTTCTAACCCTTATATCTTGTAAGTGATGAGCTCATAAATGAGTTAATTCTTTGCTAGTATCATTTCCCTCATGATCCAATCACATGTAAAAATGCCACCATTAGCATATCAAGCCTTCACCATATGGGAAACACTAAGGAAAAATACAAGTCAAATAATAATTTACCTCAAATTTTCTCAGTCTCCACTTTTTTCCAGGAATCACTGTAGAACAGATACCAGCATTCTTTTTCTCTTATGAGACCTCTACTTTTTTGTCATTCAAAACATTCTTTAGAGTTTGGGAAAATGAACTTCTGAAAATTCACATGGTAGTAAGTTTTCTATTGTTGAAACCTTTCAATAATTGCTCAGTGCTTATAAGGTGAAGCCCAATATCTTAAAATGGTTCCTAAAATCTGACCATTTCTCTCATTTTTTTTCATTAAAATCTTGCCAGATCTATGACATATCCAGGATAAATTACTTATAATGTACTTAACATTCAGTTTCACTATCTTCCCTGTAAATCACCTGACACCTAGTTCGGTGCTTGGGTGTGTCTGTTTGCTATGACTGTCTAAGTCATTGACTCAAACCACTTTCCACTGCCCTGTCACATTCATTTTCCTGAAAAGTGGATTACTATTATTTGATTATATTTTTCTATTAATTTTGCAAGACTTAAGAAATAAAATGAAAGAGGCAGTGTTTTTTTACTTTTATAGTTCAGAAAATGTGTCTCTTTTTGCCTAAAAATATCTATTGGGACAGAGAAATATGCAAATGATTTAGTAGTTTGACTTTATTTTCAGACAAAATGTTAAGTATTATTTCCCATGCCAAAGTTCCTTTTATGAGGCTTGCTATTCTATGGCAACATTGCTTAAAAAATGCATTAGGAAGTTGAGGGAACACATTTCATATCTTAATAATGTCACAGAGTAAAAGCAGGTTCAACCTTTGGCAAGTGTCTCAGGAACTAAAGAACTGATCTGTCAAGATAAGCAGTGTGATGCATATTGTAAACACTAACATCAAAACTTTAGAAATTAAAGGATTCTTATTTCTGGACTGCCCCAATGTACTCGACTCTAAGATGAACGGCCTTGCTGTTATCCTAATATATTCCATAGTGTATTATGTAATAAAAGAATTAGACAGAACTGGGCTTTGAAAGAACAAATATACCTAAGAATCCTATTTCAATAAAAAAAGAAATGAGGACTCTAATGTGCATTTAGATAACCTCTCTTTTGGGTTTTTATTGAAAGTTTTTTTTAGTTGTTTCTTTCTGTGTTTATTTCAAGATGGAAAGTTTCTATCTTTCCATGTAGCCTATGATGGACTGGACTTTATAGTGTATCCCAAGATGTGCTCAAATTTAAGAAGTTACTGACTTATAAATTCCAGATGCCAGGGTTACAACCAGATAAGTCTAACAACTACTCTTAGACTAAATTTTTGATTCTTTATTTTTCTCTCTTAATATGAGGGAGGACAAATTCATTTTATTTTGTACTCTTTTTTGTTTTGTTTTAATGTATATTTTATTTATTTACATTTCAGATGTAATCCCCTTTCTCCATTTCCTTTCCCTAGAACCTTCTATCCCATCCCCCTCCTCTTTTTTGCTTTTATACCATTTTAATTACATGCAAATATTAAGGTAAGTTCTAGGTTGAGGAACTAGCAACACAATAGATGCAAATAGTCAAGGAACAAGCAAGATAATAAACATAAATAGTCAAAGAACAAGCAAGGCAATAAACAAAGTTCCATGAACACTCCTGTGATCACTGTTTCTAATGACTTATAAGGATGATCAAAGTATTTAAGCCTACTTCTCTGTCCTAACCCAAAGTCAATTTCATGTCTGAAGCCTACTTTCTTGTTCTAGCCTAATATTTAGTTTTCTGTCTGAAATTACTTCCTTGTTCTAGCCTAATGTCAGGTTCCTGACTGAAGCTCACTTCCTTGTCCTTGGCCAATGTTATATTTCTGCCCAGCAGCCCATTTACTTGTCTTTGGCCCATGTTATTTTGTACTCTTCTTTAAAATTATTTCATTTTCTGCATTTCAAATTCTTTTTCCTCTGTTAAAAACCATAATTTTCAGTTGTGAAATACTTCCTTCTTCAAATAGTATTTATTCAAGTAATCACAGATGTTCAGTTAAACAAAGGGTTATCTAATTAGCAGAACCTCTCATCCTTAGAAAATGCATCTTGTACATATGATACATTTATACCTGGCCAGCAAATCACACAATGTCGAATCATCATTAATCAAAGTTTCAACCATCAAAAGCATCATTTAAAGGGGCTCCAAAACTATTTACCTTATGTAGCTGCTAGGGGGAATCCTATGGAATAAGAATGTTTCTGGCATACAACAGAAAGTAGTCCCATAGAAGCTATCTCTGTTCTTGTGTCTTTATGGTGATTCATGCTTTTTACAATAATATTTAAGGAAACTTTTGTTGTCTCTCTTTCTGTGTGGGATTGCATGTATATATGTGTATATTTATGTGTGCATGTGCAATATATGTGCATGTGTACATTTTTGAATACATTGGGTATATATGCTTGTATAACTGCATATGTATAGATTTTAGAGGTCTCTATAAGAGAATGTACATTTTTGTTTTCTGTTTGTTTTGTTTACTTTTTAAAATATCGTTTTCAGTGAATCTGGAGCCCATATTCTAGCCTGACCATCATTTGAGCCCAGGAATCTACAATTCCCACTTCTCCAGTGCTTGGATTACAACTGTACATCATCATAATATACTTATTTGCTAAAGAGCAAGGTAGAATCTTTAACTTGTAGGGCAAACATATTCCAAACCATCTTGCTCTACAGCTTTCTGTCAATCACTTAAATGACATTATTGTACCTAAAATTAGCACAAAATCGTCAAGAAAAGAGTATTCAGGAAGAAAAAACCCTCACATAATAGTAATTTGTCCTGCATGACTGAGAAGTAGGTATCCTAAATAAGACTCCCTGAAAGTTTACACACACTGAAAAATTTTTAACAAGGGCCATGTCATGTTCTAAAATAGCTGTTGTACCCTTATTTTGTTCATACCCTGGCTTGACACTGTGTAGGCTAGCACAGAAATACTAGTGCTGGATGCAGGCTTCATGTTTTATTTTAATGCAAAAATTCATCCCTATCTAAAAATGCCAGTATTCTATGGTCCCTAAGCAGAAAATATTCTGTATTTAAAATCTAATTCATATTCTTTAGAGATATCTGTGTTCTCCATAGTAGCTGTCTGAGCATGACAGAGCAGTGCCATCGACCAGACAGTCACTGCCCTCTGACTACAAGAGATTAGTCACCTTTAAGCCTTCTGTTCGAGCAAGTCCAAAGAGGCAGGTTCTCCTGGGCTTCTGTCCATGCAGTCAATGACAAAAGCACTCATGTGAGTAAAAATATATATTTTTGTGCAAGAGAAAGGAAACAGCATAAATTAAAAAGACATCTTCAGACCTTAACTGAGGTCTTAACTAAGGACTGTTGAATTATTTTTTCATTGTTTAATACTTTAAATCAGCACTAAGAATATGTACTTTTAAAATAATTGTTAAATTATAGATATTAATAATAACTGACTAAATATTTATATCACCACTTAATTAATTCAAACACCGATTAATTTATACAACTTTAAAAATTAACACAATTATTCTCATTACAAAAGGCAAAAATAAGTGCTCAGAATGATTGGGAAATTTACTTAAATTAGTAAATGAATACAAAATGTATATGCAAATATCTATAAGCCTTCATAAAAGAGTTACAGCACATATATATGTATATTTATATATATACATATATATATGATAGATGACAAAAGCACTCAGATAGACGGATAAATAGATAGATAGATAGATAGATAAATAGATAGATAGATAGACAGATAGACAATTATATAGATGATAGATAAACGGATGATAGATGACAGAAAGGAAGATGTGATAAATGATAGATACATAGATACATAGATACATAGATGAAAAGTATATAAATATACAGATACAATTGATACAATAGATAGATAAATGTAGAGATACAGATACAATTATATAAATAATAGCTGAATGATAAATGACAGGAAGGTAAATATGTGATAGATAGACTGAAAAATAGATAGATAGATAGATAGATAGATAGATAGATAGATAGATAGATAGACAGACAGACAGACAGACAGGGGATAAATAGGTACATATAAACAGATTGTGATCTCATTGCACTCCAATATTTTTTAAAAAATGGTTCCGTTTTTTTTTTTTTTTATAGATGAGTGGAGTTAGATCCAGAGAAATTTGGTACTCATCCAGGGAACTCATACAAACATTTTTAGAAGACTCATAAAATATGTATACTTTGGTAAATCAAGGGGATGGTGCTAGGTGTAGGAAGATAGGAAAATGTGGGGAGACTTCTATGAAGTTTGAGAAAGGAAAAAGTTGAAAGAGATTAAGAGAGACCAAAAAAATAAAAAATAAAAAAATCACAAGGACAGAATTTTGCTTCATTTTAGCTGGCAAATCTTCATTTTCTGTTGAGTTATGTAAGAGAAAGCATTACATTTGTGTTCAAAGGGCAAACTTGAAGAAAAGCTTAGGATACTGCCTGCATTCTAAGTGGCCCCAGTGATGGAGGGAATGGGCCCTGTTCCAAATTGATTAGTTCTGCTACCTTCTCATTATTGTTCCGCCTGAAGTTTGGCACGCAAGCAAGGTCATTCCATGCATGAGTCTGCGTGACTTCACTGATTCTGCTAGAGACTTTCTTCCCACCCACCCCTCCCCCAACCACAGCATGCCACCTGAACTAGAGAAAATTAAAAACCAGCCCATACATTTTACATGAGCTCCCAGGACCAGTGAGAAATTAATATTATGTTGTCTTTTGATAAAGATACAGCTGTTTTATAAGATGTTCATCCAATTCAGTGATAGAAAACCTTGTTTAAATTCCTCCGTGGAGCCCAAACATCAAGACTGAAAGAGGAAATGCATACAGATAGAGCAGAATGTATTTGAACAAGTTTTCAACTTTCAGTTCACCTTATAACAAGATTTCAGGGTTACATATTAGATTGTCACCCTCCCCAAACTCTTTGGTACCTTATTAGCTCTGGGTTTTCATATATTCTTTATGGTTGCTGCCTTAGAGTGGTGTCTTTTATAATCTCATGCTCAGATATTTATGATTCTCAAGGCTGACTTCAACATCTCACTTTTCATGAACCTATCTGTGTCTCTCAAAACAAGGAGTTCTTGACCATTGACATTTCTGCCCAGGATATGAGAATAATTACAACTATATTTTCACATTGACTTAAGATACAGAGTTAACGGCCCTGGACATGGGGGTTCATTTCTGCAAACTTATAGTATATGGGCTGCCAAAGCGAATACTTCTGCAAACCTGTAAATGAAACAGAAGTTCTCAAGTTTGAATTCGACTTGGGATATAAAAATGAATTTGATGCCAGTCTATGTATATTGTTTATTAATGCCTTCATCGTTGTAACATCTGAGTGGACAGAAGAAAGAAGAAATGGAAGACAGGAATGACTTCTTTTGAGCTCTTTCTATGGAATTCATACATCAAATTTAATTTACAGCATCAGTTTAGTATCTTATATGGTGCCATTTTCTCTTGGTGTCTCTATACTCATTTTACAAATATCTATATTACAATAAAGTCTTATAATTTTTTTGAATATAACAAACCTTCACCAGTAAAGACCTTGATGGTTGTTTTACTTTTGTCTTTGTTTCTTCCCACACTAATTCATGACCAGCCAGATTCCTTCAGTTTCCAAATCACAAAGACATAAAGAGACAAATTTTAAAAAAATATTAGGAATACAAGTACTTTAAGCAAATTTCCAAACTGTGAAGTAATTCTTTAGGTCTTAAATTTACAAAACTGAGCTTGGATGTTAGAGGTGATGTAAAGTTTCAGAGAAGAGCTTCGTGGTCCCTCAGCTGCAGCTGTGATATTTGTAAAACAATAGTCAGATTTTCTTAATGTTATTGCTATTATATCAGATGAGGGCATGTGCCACAGTTTGCATAAGAATCTCCCATGAGTCCATGCTCTGTTCCCCATGTTGTTCTTCTAGTCAGAGGTGACAAAAATTTAAGACCTATGGCTTCCTTGAGATCACTGGAGCCATGCTCCAGAGAGGTATGCCAGGATATCATCTCTTCTTATTTGCTTTCTACGTCTTTGTCATACAGTGAGGGTTTGCTCCAGCTTACACTAGCACATGATGTCCTGCCTTTTCCGAAGCAGTAAAGCAGACTAGTCATAGATTAAAGCCAAGTGATGATTGATTAAAAAGTAAACCTTTTACTCCTTATGAGTTGATCTAAGAAATTTGTTATAGTAATTGAAAATGAATAAAATATATGCTGGTCATATGACAAGTGTCCTGCCTCGGTATAATACACAATTTGATTCATTATACTAAAATTAGGATACATATGTATGCATGCATATCAAGAATAGTAGTATAAATTTCACATATTTTGTAGAATATATCTGTATTTGTATAGTATATAGGTACATATGACCTGGGCAGTTCTATGTTAAGAATTATATAGAAAATTTAGAACAGAAATAAGACAGTTTGCAATTAACCATTACATTCATTATTTAGAAAATTGTCTCAGTTTGTGATTTAGTGTATATTAAGGCTAAGTGAACTTACTAGTACCATTTTGAATACTTCCTTATACTCCTACCCCAAGGGCAAAACTCAAAGGATAAGCACATGTATAGAACAGAAATAGAATGTTTTTGAGAACTATTAAATATAGGTGGGAGGAAGATAGTAAATTCTATATATCTATTGGCTTGTGATAAACCATCTTTATACAACTGAAAAATGGGGGAAAGTGCCTGCCAAGCAACAGTAAAGGATTTACCATTGAGTGAGAAACTCAGAATGAGGGTGGTTATAAAATGTGAAGAGTGTTGTCAGAGAAGAAAATAGCACTTGGAAAATGGAGAATTAAAGAGACTGCCCCACCTGGGGATCCATCCCATCCATATACAGATACCAAAAACAAGACACTATTGCAGATGCCAAGAAGTGCTTGCTGACAGAACAACAATATCAAGCAACCAGACCCCCACCTGCAGAGTCTCCAGGGACTAAACCACCAACCAAAGGGTACACATGGAGTGAGCCCTGGCCCCAGCTGCATATGTAGCAGAGGATGGCCTTGTCAGTCATCAATGGAGGAGAGGCCCTTGGTCCTGTGAAGGCTTGATGCACTAGGGCCAGGAGGCAGGAGGGGGTGGGTGGGTTGGGGAGTACCCTCATAGAAGCAGGGGGAGGGAGGATGAAATAGGGGATTTTGGAGGGGAAACCGGGAAAGGGGATAACATTTGAAAAGGAGTACAGACTAAATCATAACTGTAGCTGTTTTTGATACTTAAAAACTATATGACTAGTGCTCATTATCACCAGGTAATAATTATCACTGATAAGTTTTGTCTGATAAACATGACAATATTATTAATGATACTTAGTGATCCCACATGCTACAAATATATTGCTTTTATACACACTTACTGTACAAAACCAAAGAAGTCAATTGTTCAACAGACACTACCTCATGAAGTTGCTGGCCAATACAATTTCCCCATTCTGGTATAAAGTCTGATATCATCCTTTCTTGCTGGCCTCATTTCAGTATATTTTAATTTAATAGAAGTCCCAGTTGTGCAGATGCCTGACCAAAGTCCTAGGCCATATGACACTCAATTTATTCAACTGAAATGTCACTAAGGTTCTTTATCTGTGCTTTCTGCTGTAACTGGATTTGTGCCTTTCTGTCTCAGTGAAACATAAATGTAAATGATGTCAGGAAGGGAGCCAGATCTAGAAGGTTCAAGAGGTGAAGTAGCAGCTGGGAGATTATAGAGGCTGGGCTGTTGGAAGACACAGACAAAGATGACTCAGATCATTTTGTCAAATACAAAGGCATTTACCATCTCCATTGAAAATTATAACAGTAGGTTTTTTTCTTCACACAGTGTGAATTTAGCAGGCTATTTTGATGACATGCTGAGGGATACAGAGAACATTATTAATACAGAAATGTATTTTCATCTTGCATGTATTTTGATAAATGGAGAAATACCGAGAAGCATAAAAACACTTCAAAAATATTTCAAAAGATAGACACTGACCATACTTCTACTAGACGTGTTTCTAAAAACTTGTAAGGTACTTATGTCTGAGAAATGATCTTGATCCCTTAGGTCACACAAATACTAAATTCTCATATAAAATCATATGTTTAAATATAGTGAGGATAGTAGTCACTAACTCTGGCCAGATAAACTAACTCTAGGACAGAGCTGGTTATTCAGGGAAGGCAAGGTAAACTTCAGAGACAACCATTTAGGAATAACTGGCCAGCCTCTTTAACCAATGGTGGTCATCTAAACTCAGGTAATGCATATGTTTGCATACTCTCTAAATCAGTCTATACATCTTGATTCCAACTGTAATGTGTTACTGATAGTTATTACTTAAAGGAAGCAAAGACTTTTTTTTCAACAAAGTTTTTCTTTCATTCCCGACTGTCATAATTATGAATGTCACTGTGAGCTGTATCAATAAAAAGACACAGTTTCATATTCAGGTGAAAATTTTAATAGACAAAGTCTAAGATAAGCATAAAATAAATATTAAAAATATATTCAAAGAGGCTGGAGAGACAGCTCAGCAATGAAGAATGTGTATTGGTATTGTAGAGGAACCACGTTTGGTTCCATGCGCCCACGTCAGGCAGTTCTCACTTTCTCTAATTCCAGCTCCTGGGTATTACAAACCCTTTTCTAGATTCTGTAGCCAAATGCACTGACATGCACACACTCTCTCACACGAGAGAGAGAGAGAGAGAGAGAGAGAGAGAGAGAGAGAGAGAGAGAGAGAGAGAGAGAAGAGAAACGAAAAAAATCTTTTAAAGTTGCCAAAGGAAAGCCAGATGACATGTATGCCTTTAACTCTAGCAAAGCCAGCATCTTCCCATAACTTTGAATCTAGCCTAAACTAGACAGTTTCTACATCAAAAGAATTTGTCTTAAAACAAATGAACAAACAAAAGAAATTAGGTAAAGAATTCCTGTTCTAAAGAAACATATTCAATCACCAGTCTCAAAAACAATTCATATGTATTAGACATTTAGTAAATATGAATAACTCTTCTGGGACTGACAAATCAGAAGCAATAAGTTGTTGAGCAAGTATCATTTGTTTAAGAACCTCAAAGTGGCAACTCTAGTGAATGAAGTTCATTGTCCATCCCTGTGATTTCCTATCTACACAGGATGCCGAAATTATTTCTATTAGTTAAAGTAGTGTGGACACAACATACTGCCTCAACAAGGCAAGGTGTAATAGGTGTTTACTCAATGCCTGCCGTCATACTGCTGCTTTTATTGTTTGTGGGTCTTTTTTCATAGCAGTCCTGAACTACACCTGTAGGGTACATTATATTGGTAAATTGCCACGTGCTGTTTGAGCTTACCAAATATCTGGCTCTGCAACCCAGGTTGATCCCTACCTCATATCACATCTAAAACTGTTCATCTCAAAGTGTCATCCAAGGCCACTTTTTCTTAGCATGGACTGGTCCCCCTCATTCTGGGACATAGAGAAGGTAAAAAAAAAAAAAAAAGTGGCATATGAATAAAAATACAGCATGCACGAAAAGAGCTAGAAAAGAAAATATTTTCTTCAGTTGTTAGTATTGATTTTCCAATGATATAAATGTCCACATGGTGAAAAGAAAAGATGGAAGTTCTTCCATTGGAAGTTCCTGCAAGGAGAAGAAACTCAGTCTAGAACCCAGCAGACTGCTTCCTCTGCCTGGATTGTTTTTTACTAGATGTTGTGAGCATCTAATGCAATGAAGATATTTATTTTAGTTGCTATTTGTGATTTTTTGTTTGTTTTCTTTTGTTTTTGCCTGTGATGATTTTTTCATTGTCATTGTGAGTTTAATAACTTAAACACTGTCTTCCCTCAGAAAAACCTTAATATGGTTATTACTCAACATGCACAATAAAATCTTTATTCAAAATACTCAAAATGTTCATATTTTACAAATTAAACCTATTCCAAATATTCAAAAATATATATCTCAGCTAGCCTTCAAATGAAATCACTAAACCCCTATTATATGTCTCATCTATCTCTCTATATATTCTCTTTTCTCTGTCTAACATGATACTCAATATTCTCAGGGAAATTGGCATGTTTGGACCTTGCCCTACAAAATCAATTTCCTCATGGCTTGCTTTTTCTTTTGGAATTAATGCCTAACTCTCTCCTTGATTGACATGCCATTTTTTTAAATCTCTGTACAGGAACACTATTCTCTGTCTGATCATCTCTTGAATCAGAACTCCAGCTGGTTGCCGCTACAGGGCTTCCCTACTGGGCTTTCTTTTAGATGTTCTAAGCACTTGAATCTATGATGTTTTTCTATCATCTATCTAGTTATCTATCATCTAACATCTACCTATTTATCTATCTACCTACCTACCAATCTACCTACCTACCTACTTTATCTATCTATCTATCTATCTATCTATCTATCTATCTATCTATCATCTATTATCCATCTGTGTTTATCAATCTATTTACCTGTAACTTGTTATACATTCTTTTACAGTGACCTGTAATTCAAAACCAACACTATGGTTATTATGAATAATTTTCGGGACTGTACAAAACACATTTTTTCTTAATTCTAAATAATTCACAGTATACATATTGAAGATATAAAGATGCATAAATATTTTATGTAACAGCCAATTAAAAGTAGTTACCAAGTTTACTAACTTGTTGCAGCTTTTGAGGCATTGTTTTGTGTTCAATAGAATTTCTATGAACTGAATGAGGCAAAAAATCATAATGATTTCAGTGAGTCAATGACAAAGCAAAGTTAAGTGAAAAAAGTCCCAGGTCACATGGCTGGTGACTGACAAGATTGTCAGTGTGAATCAATTAGTCTAATTCAGCTCTGCCATGTGTTAAACTTAGCAGTTTTTCTGATCCCTTGACAAACTGGATCTGATCATTTTGGAAATAAGAGAACATGGATGAACTCTGTGTTCATCTGGTCGGTAAACTACTCATCATGTTTCCAGGAAAGCTTCAATTCACATCATATCCAGTTGTTATAACCAACTTTTTCCTGAGCCTGAAAGTCTTTTCCAAGAATCTGCTTCATATTACCAACAATCACTAACAGAATATCTTTTCATGTGTTGTTTGTGTAGAATTTTGCAAAATATTCAGGAAAAAAAATGAATATTGCAACCTGTACTGTCAAAATAAATTCTGTTAATGGATCTCTAAAGGCAAATCACAGATATATGTTTCTACTCATACAGAAATAGACAGTATACTGATTTGAAACATATTAATTTTCCTAACATATCCCATACAATTTCTCTAATGGATTTCTCTGATGAAAACACAAAATCAATATAACTATTCAAACAACTAAGGTTTTTAGAGCAAACAGAAATGATTCAACTATTATTTCCTAACTATCTTCACTCTGTGAAGTACATGAAATGAATCATATAATCTGAAAAAATAGGGATACTGATTGATAGCATAAATTTTAAGAATCATATGACTATAAAAATTTTAGCAGTGTTCATCATTTGTAAACATTATTCATTTTACAATTATTTTGATCTATTTTCCCCTCATTATTTATATTAGGCCTTATAAAATGATATATAATTTTCATTCTTATTGGTCAAAATCCCAATGTTCTTTTATGTGAGGCTGGAAGATGAAAATAAAGCCAAGACCCCTAGCCAAATTCCAGGCTCAACTGAACGAGCATGCGCGCACACACACACACACACACACACACGTACGAATGCACACATGCACACACCTGTGATATGTAAAATATCCCCTTGTAATTGACATAAACACAAAGATCCTGACTCACTTGCCCTTCATATACAAAATAACATCCCTCAGCAGAACCAAACCTTTGCAAAAATTTAGCCTGGACCAGGTAACTCAATGTATTCAGCTGCCCCAGAAGGAAAGCGGCATTCCAGTTTATGAAGCTAATTCCAATGTGGTCCCTGTTGGTTATCAGTAACAGGTGTACATAGCTGATTCACTCACCATCACCTGAACAATACTCAACAATTACTCAATATAAATCGTTGCTCATATTGTCATAGCACTTTTTTTTTTACCTCTATAGGCATGAAGACTCTTACTACCTCAGTGAATAGTCCACAGACCTCCTCAACTGAATATCCCGTCAAGCTATGTTGAGCCAGAAACAAACAAAAAAAAAATGAAAAATAAAGGAAATACATAATGTTCTTCAGCTGTATTGGGTATTGAGGTTTTTAGGCTGGTCCCTACATATGTCTGTTTCTTATGAGAACACATTTTATACCATGTTTCTTCGTGTATTTGGAGTTGAACACACTACATTCACGGAATGTGAAGGAAGCAGTATGTATCTCCCCTAGATGCAGACTTTTATAGGTTGCCTATATTTCTTTATTGCTACTCTGCTTTTACTCAATGACAGTGAAAATTGTATCAGAGGTGTGTACATGAATTTTCTGGCATCTAGGCCTTGAAAGAGTCCAGTAAAGAGAAGACTGCAAAAAATTATTCTGGATTTATATTTAGACATTGAGATTTATGGAGTTTTGTGAGAATTATTTGTTTTAGTCTTCTAATGGTGTTTGGTGTGTTGCATTGGTATAGTACAGAGAATTTAGAAAGATCTCACAAAATGCATAATTCCAATAGAGGACTAACTTTTACAAAAAATAGAGTCAATAATTTCAGAAATTTTTAAGATTGAAAAAGCAAGCATTTTTTGAAACTTAATCTATAAAAAGATATAATTGAGAACATCACTGAATTTAACAATAGCCAAAGAAAAGTTAGACTTGTTACAAGGACCAAAGGAAAGGAACAAACGTCATAACTATTGTTAGTCTCTGAGTCAATTAATGTGTCCCAGAGAAAAAGTATAATTAAAAACTTTGTATCTAATAACGGAACTTGATTGTACAAAAGACAAATCTTGGCTTCCCTATGGAAGCTTTATACATTGAATTTCCTGTAATTAAGATTGTTGGAGATGGAGGGAGAGGAAGCAAGCATTTGAAGCATTATGCAAAGTCAATACACATACACAAGCACAAAGAGAGAGAGAGAGAGAGAGAGAGAGAGAGAGAGAGAGAGAGAGACAGAGACAGAGACAGAGACAGAAACAGTGAGAGACAAACAGAGACAGAGACAGACACAGAATGATAAACTATGAAGGTGTTTAAATATTATGTCAAAAGAGATATTAAATCTACTCACATTTTAAGTGAAGAGTGTTGCAAAGATGATGCCCTCTGTGACTATGTGCAATTTGAAACAATACAAAAAAAGCTTAAACCTTTAAGCAGTAGGAGATTGCAAACATTGCTCACCTATGAATAGGACATGTTCTTTATAACACTTTGATGTGACGAGTAAGATTAATGGAAACTGAAGAACTCCAGAGGATAGGATAATGGATCTATAAAACAAGATAACAATAACAAAAAAATTAAGGTCTGAAAATCTAACCCAGGAATAATAGGAGTGTCGTGGGAATGCTTTCAGAGGCTTGGTTATATATGTTCATCGAGTTGCTATACCGTTAATTGTGTCACCACTCTTAATGTTCAGATATCTTTATTGCAGAAACCCTGTGTATGATACTTCATTGTATATTGTCTTATAAAATGATTTTTTATTGTTTTCAATTCAACATTCTGAAGCAGTCAGTATGATATGATGAAGTATCAGCTTACAGTTCATCAGAGGTCTGGATTTCAAGGCAAGGACAGCGACTAGTTCTTTGGTTATTTCATTGAGCTGATGTCCTTGATTTGTAAACAAGAAGTTTTATGAACACAAAAGAGGATATGAGGGAATGTCGCGACCATACAATCATACTAAGAGAGTCATAAAGGCTGTTGAAAATTGTTTAGAACTGTTTAGAAGCACTCTAGGCCCTTGTATCCTTGAGAGTCCTCCATTGAGTCAGCTTTACCCACCTGAAGATGCTGTTCCAAACACCAGTCACACCTAGAAATGAACTTCATCATCATCTCTGATGTTCTCTAGATCTTTGGATGAGGAACCATGCAGTCCCACATTGCCCTGGAAAACTGACAGACAAATGATGTTTTATGTTAGGATGTTAAACTTTATGGAGGGAAAAGTACTCCAAGTGAGATTGAGTACGGACATCTCTTCTATATCCAAATTCCATCCATACTAGAGTTTCTTTTTTTTTTTTTTCATTTTTTATTGGATATTTTATTTACACTTCAGATGCCATCCCCTCTCCCCATTCTCCCCCCTTAGAAAACTCCTATCCCATGCCCCCTTACCCTTTTTCCATTTATACTTTTTAAAAATGTTAATCAAAGGTTTTATAAGTTTGGTACTGCTCAATAAGAGGTGTAACCCACTACCCAACCTAGATATATCAACTATCTTTGACTGGTGGAGACACGTGATCATCTGCCTCCCTGTCTTCCCCCTCTTTCTATCTCTCATCACCTAGCTTCTCCTCTCCTACTTCTCCTCCTCTCCTTACGCCTTCTCTTCCTCTCAGTACTCCTCCTACCTTAGCTCCTTCTACATATCACCCTTCCTGTTAAAATAAAACTTTTCTCTCAAAATACAATTAGAGCATAATTATGCCAATTTGTACCAGTGAGGTACAAGATAGTCCTAATATCCAGTCCATCATTTTGTTGACTAACCAGAACCTCTGTCAGCTATCCTAACTAAAACACTTAGTTCTGAACCTGGCTTTTTCCTTGGCTTTAGAATGAATGTCAGCTGAAAACCATCCACTCAAATCTTTTCTCTCAAGGTAAATAGCCAGGATTGGCTATGATACTATAAGTTTTCAACCCCGTCAGAAATCCAGAATGACTGAGTTAACTATAATTGTGGGAAGCACAAAGCATAGCTTCTAAAACTTAGCCAATTTATAGAGACCTCTGAACACCTGGACACTCCCTCTACTACAAAACGTTGGAGCATCTGTTCTTCCACCTTCTGGCCCAGGATCATCTGACAGACCTTAGTGCTGCAGAATTATTAAGGGCTGATTACTCTGTCTAGGCAGATATAATCAGTCAACTATTCTGCGAGTGTGTCCTTTTCTGGACAGTAATTTGTCTGTAGATGGAAAGAGGCAATTCTTGTCTAGTGGCTGTCTCACCACAACTGGAGTAACTACAAAGATGCTCAATTTCTTCTTAGAATTCAATACAGGAAGCTGTCAGGAGCAGAAAGTCTCTAATCAAAATGAACATTAATAGAGAAATGTTTGTCATGTCAATTCTGTGGACTTCTGACGTTTTGAAAACCAAATATTCATGTAAGGAAATCTGGACTGTTGTCTGTTAACTCCACTCAGCTATTTCTAAATAAAACATAGAAAACACCGTAACAATAAACGTCAAGTCATGAATTTGCTATAGTCCCTTAACTCACAGGCTAAACATCTCAAATCTGTTTAAAAAGTTAAAGAAGGACTGGGTCTAAGCCTTGTATTCCTAAATGTGTTATACTGGTACAATGCCTATGAGAGTATCAATATTCATCTCACTTTTATATCAATAAGAAGCTCGTACCAATGAAAACCTTAAAATTTGTAACAAAGTAAATTGGTGCCATTTAAGAAATTATATCTTCATCTTGATAATAATTGTACAGATTTTTACCAATATGTTATGGCTATGCAATAAATCCTAGCTAATCCTCTCTATTCCCACAAAACCACTACTTTTCCCTAGAAAGACAGCCCAACATTTACCACCTTAGAGTTTCAATAAGACAAGTGAAGGTGATTTGAAAGAAGCCATATGAGGATGGGTAGAATGAAGACCTAGGACAGTTCATACTAGATTTTGGAAATGCCAACATACTGAGATTTTAGCTGGATTTAGTGATATACTTTAAGATACAACCTTCCAAAAATTATAGAACACTGGAAATTAAAGGCTTATCTCCATATTTCTTCCTTATCTATATTCATATTCTTATGTAGATTGGATTTCTCACAACAATTGTGTCACCTAGTATTTATTAAAAGTTGTCTCCTACATGTAAGGAAGTCTAAATGAAGAGATGTAATTACAAAAATGTCTCTTTAGTATTAATGGTCACTTGGGGTATACAGAGTACTAATGTTTAGAAAAAGAAAGAAATCTCTTTTTTTACCCAGCTTTTAAGCTATAATTTCCCCACTCTCTGAATAAAATATCCAAATTGTAAACATTAAAAGTCACAATCTGAAAAATTGTGTTTAATAAATAATCCACGAGTGTCAAAAGGATAAATACATAAAGCTCCTTGGAGAATGATTGAAGTGAAATAAATGACTAAATATACAGAATGGCCCACATGATTCTAGGGACAAAATTAATTTAAAGAGTCAGCAAGCAGAAAGCAGAATGAAATGCATGAACTACAAGCTTGCTGCAGTTGCAGAATTTTAACAGATTTATTTAACATTCTCTGGGCATAGTTCTAAAATATTCATGCACCTTGGACATAATTATGCCATTTTATTGTCCACTGTGTGTCAACAGAATGTCATTTTTTTCCCCAAAAAACTTATATCACTTTTTGGCAATTGGGAAATGCAGATGGTTATAAACACATAAGTCTTAAGTAGTATAAAATTTGCTTTGTGAATCCTATAGTGAAAGTTCAGAATTTGAATGCTTATTCAAGGAGTGATTGAATACTAAATAGGTCCATTTCTGTATACAAAAGAGTGGTCCCTTCTCAGCCATCATGTTTAAAGGGACATTGAACTAACGATTAAAGGGGTAAGGAAATATCCCAGGGAAGAAGGAACAACAGCTAATTTGTTCTTTTCAATCTAGAGTTATTTTTCTGCATTGTTCTAAATGATTACATTAGCACAAGTGGCTGCTGCAAAACAACTACTTTCTTCCAATGTTAGGGAAACACTCTTTGGAATTCAGCTCTGCATGTTTTTTATTCTCTTGGTATTAGTGGTATGCTAGCAGAAGGTCCAGTAAAAGATCCTTTTCTACCATTAGAGGAGAGTACAAACATTTGAAAACTGGAAATTGTCCATATTTGTATATCAACCAGATTCAAATTTTGCCAGCCCCAAATTGATCAATTTGATGAATTAATTGATGAATCTACAGTTTTGACATGTCATATTTCCTTCCATGAAAGTAGAAGGATATCTCAGATATATAATTACAATGGAACAGGACAAAGATTTCTTTTTCTAAAAATGCTGACTCTTACTGCATTGCTTATGCATGTGTGTATTTAATTTATCTTGATTTATCCACTCTATACCTTGGCTATTATAGATGAAGCAATAAGCATAGGAATATATGTATGTCTTTAACAGTCATTTCATTTTCTTTATATACATATGTGTAATTGGAATCATAGATAATATGGCAGCTACTTTGATTACTTTTGTGTTTCTTTATTTGTATATGTATTTATGAGTGTGTGTTTATACTTATTATTACCACTGCCAAAGCTTGCATGTGAGATCTGAAGATAATTTATTTTTAAATTATTATTATTATTATTAATTTACTCTTTTTTCACTGTCCAGTCACTACCCCCTCCCAGTCCACCCTCCAACAACTCCCCATCCCATTTCCCCTCCCCCACTCCAAAGGGCATACCCACCCCTCACTATACCAGACCTCCCCACTTGCTGAGGTCTCAAGTCTCTCAAGGGTTAGGTGCTTCTTCTCTCACTGAAGCAACACTTGGCAGTCCTCTGCTGTGTATGTGTCATGGCCTCATATAACTGGTGTATGTTGCCTAGTTGTTGGATCAGTGTCTGAGAGATCTTGGGGGTCCAGGTTGATTGAGAATGCTGGTCCTCTCACAGGGTCACCCTCCTCTTCAGCTTCTTCTAGCCCTTTCTCAATTCAACCACAGAGGTCTCCGGCTTCTTTCTATTGGTTGGGTATGAGTATCTATATCTTCAGCTGCCTGATGGGCCTCTTGGAGGACATCCATGCCAGGCTCCTGTCTGTAAGCACACCACAGCATCATTAACAGTGTCAGGGCTCGAAGCCTCCCTCAAAGCTGGATCCCAATTTTGGGCAGGTCAAATAACCTCCTCTCACTCAGTCTTCCTTCCATCTCCATCCCTGTAGTTCTTTTAGACAGTAACAACTCTGGGTCAGAGTTCTTGACTGTGGGATGGCAACCTCATACCTCCACTTGATGCCCTGTCCTTCCATTTGAGATGGACTACACAAGGTCCCTGTTTCCACTGTTGGGCATTTCATAACAGTTCCCCTCTGATTCCACAGTGTCTCCCACCTCTCATGTCCCTGGTATATTCTAGAGTGTCCCCCCACCTCCTACATTGCCTATTTCCATTTTTTTCCTGCTGGCCCTCAGAGCTTCACTCCTGTTCCTCCCTCCCCAGTACCTGATTATTTTCCCCTTTTCCCCTCTCTGTCCCCTTTCTGTCCCCTCCTTTCCTCTGCCCCCTCAAGATTGCCTTCTTCTCTCTCCCAAGTAGGATTGAGCTATCCTCATTTGGGCCCTTCAGTGTGTAAACCTTGAGTTCCATGGATTATATCCTGGGTATTCTGTATTTTTGGCTAATATTCACTTATTATTTATTTCTTTTGCATCTGAGTTATCTCACTTGAGATATTTTCTTTTTCTACCTATTTGTCTGCAAAACTCCTGATGTCCTCATTCTTTTTTTTTATTTCAAAATTTCTATTGGATATTTTACTTATTTACATTTCAGATGCTATCCCCTTTCCCCATTTCCCCTCCCTAGACAACCCCTATCCCACCCACAACTGTATTGCTAGTTCATCAATCTAGAACTGACCTTAATACTTGCATGTAATTAAAATGGTATAAAAGTCTTCATTCTTAACACCTGAGTAGTATTCCATTGTGTAAATGAACCACATTTTCTGTATTCATTCTTCCATTGTGGGACATCTGGGTTGTGTGTGGGACATCTGGGTTGTTTCCAGCTTCTGACTATCATACATAAGGTCGGTCACTATGAACATAACCAGAACTTTTACAGTTAGATATTTTTCAACCTTGAGAGTCCATGGAATCTCATTGAAGTCTTCCATCATGCTGGCATCCATATACTATGTTGAAGTTTCATATGGGCTAAAGCAATTTACATTCAGACTACCAAATTCTAAGGTTGTAAACAACCTTCCCAATAGGTGTTAAATGATACCCTGCTGTGGTTTTAATTTTCATATTGCTAGTGGTTAGGGCACTTCAAAACTTTGCATATATTTGATACCATGTGCTTATTTGTGAGAGGGTCTCATTATGTAGGCCAGGCTGGAGTCAAACTCATGATTCCCCTTTCTTAGCCTACTCAGTGCTAAAACAACAGATTTCTCTACTATCTCTCTTTGATCTTTTTAAGCTGGGCACAAATTAGAATTTTAATACTCCCAACTATAAGTTGACTTTTCTTTCTGTTTACTGTTTTCTCTACTGTAAAAAAACATGAAGTTTTGTGGGGTCCTGTTTATTTATTTATTTTGGATTTATTCTCTGGCCATTCCTATATCTAATATTATAGATATTTTTCTATTTTCTTTTTTTTTAATTTTTTAAATTTAATTTATTTTTTATTGGACATTTTATTTACATTTCAGATGTTATCCCCTTACTCCATTTCCTCCCCCACACCCAGGAACCCCTATCACATCCCCCCTCCTTCTACTTCCATGAGAATGTGCCTCCACCCACCTTCCACCTCCAAGAATATTTTAGTTTCTGGCCTTAAATTCAAGTCGTTAGACATTGGTTACTTGCTCTTTGTGGAAAGCACAAGGAAAGACTCACTTCATTTGTTTTCTGTTCATATGTATATAAATATATACATATATAAAAATATATATACACATATATGAATATGTATACATACTCAAAATTCTAAACACTACATATTAAAGAAAGTTAACCTTTGTGTTTTTTTGTTTTCTTTCTTTCTTTTTTTTTTTTTTTTTTGCTTTTATGGAAAATAATTTTTTCACACAATGTATCTTGGGTGCAGTTTTTCTCCTCTCACTTTGTCCACATTTTTTCTTCCATCAAAATCCACTCCCAGTCTACCTCTCTTTAGAAAACAACAGGCTTCTAAAAGATAACAATAAAACATACCAAAAGAAAATATAATTAAATAAAAACTATAGTAGAAGTTGGACAAGGCAAGCAAACAGAAGAAAAAGAAAAGGAATAAGAATCAGAGACTACTTAATCAAACACTTAAGAGTTCCATAAAAACATTGAACTGAAAGCTACAATATATGCTAAGAAGGTCTGATACAGACCCTTGAAGGGCTTGTGTTTACTGCTTTAGTCTCAATGACTTCATATAAGCTTTGTTCATGTTGACCAAGAGGGCTCTTTTCTCCTGGTGTCCTCCATTCCCTCTGGCTCTTACACTTTTCTTGTCTCCTCTTACATGGGACTCTCAGAGGTCTGAGAGTATCTGTCTGTCTGTCTGTCTGTCTATTTATTACCTTCTCAGTAATATGTGGCTGTGGTTTGTTCTCATCTGCTGAAGTTCCATGAAGCTTCTTTGACGATGACTGAGTAAGTCAGTGATCTATGAATATAACAGTCCCCTGCTTCCCTTACATGTTTTTTTTCTCCCACCCAGGTCCTTTCCTTCCTCTACCACAGTTATTTTAACATTGCTTGTTCTTTTAGGACCAGTAGTATTTGGTTTTACATAGGTCTCTTGGCTATCTATTCTCTGGTTCTTTGTAAAACATCAGTGTCAGTTATGATTTCCTTCACATAGAGTAGGTCTTAGATCAAACCAAATAATGATTAAGTATTCCCTCAAGCTTTGTGCCATCATTGCCCTCCCATAGTTTACAGCAGAAGAACACTTTAGAAAAAAGTATTTGAGCCTGGGTTGGTTTTTAAGTTTCTCTTTGTGTAGCCTATAAAGTACCTTCCCATACCAAAGACACTAAAATGTATGGATGAATGTTCCAACTCTCCATGTTCATGAGTTCTCTAGTTGTCTTCATCAAGGGGATTTTGATGTCAAACCCAGAGGGCAAACTATTGTCCTGTCCATTGCCTGGGTTGTTTAAATATTCAGGTGGGGAATAGGCAGAGAAAGGGGGAGAAAATAGGGAAGAAACATCTAGAATTAAAGAATATTTACATTAAGGGTGGTATGAAAATCTAATGCAATGGAGACATTTTAAAATCTATGAAGAGGATTCTAATGAAGTCTACAATAATGAGTTACACAGAATTCAAAATGGCACCAATGAAACCTCAAGTACTAAAATTGGGTTATATTTCATTATGTATATTGTTTATTGAAGATCACTTGATAATATATGCATGAATTTACCTCAGGACTACCCTGTTCAACTGTCTTGTATGTATTTCTTTTATTCCAGCACCAAGGTGTTTTAAATACTCTTTCTCCCTTAGGTTGCTTTTATTGGTGATTTCATCCTAATAATGATAGATATAAGTAAGGCAACTGTGCTAGTTGTATGTCTTAAATCTTATACTTAGACTATTTTAGTATCTGAGTTCTCTAGTCATTCCACAGAATTTAAAGATTTTTTTCTTTCCTTTTGTGAATATCTCTAGTGGAAATTTATTACGCATAATATGAATGAAATAGTGTTAAGTAAAAGAAGACATGGGCACCAAAGGAGATATCACATGGCTTTACTCCCAGGGGTGGAGTTAAAAGCAAAAGGATGTCTCAGTAGGTAAAGGCAATTTCTGTCAAACCTGGAGATTGAGTTGAATTCCTGGGACATACAGGGTTAAAGAAAGAACCACCACTTCCCACAAGTTACCCTCTGATCTATACACAGGTCAGAAAACTGAAAAACATGGGAAGTCTTGTTGAACAAAAGACACAAACATCCAATTTTAAGGTAAATTAATCTGAAGACTTAATGCCCATTGTGATGGCCAAAACTATTTACAATGTATTATTTACTTCAAATTTTATAAGACAGTATAAGTTAAGAGATGGTACCATTGGAAAACAGCAATTATGTGAAGTGACAAGTATATTGATCAATTAGCTTACAGTAACAATCTGACAATGTGTATCAGAAAAGCATGTATTATATCATAAGCAGATATAATTTTGTTTGTCACTTAAACATTAAAAGACTAAAATATAAAATATAAAGTTTAACAAGATAAAAGGAAAACTTAAGTCATTTATAAAAACACCTTCATGAATAATAAAAACAAATATTTAATGAAAGTGGGGTTTTTTTTGTTGGTTTTGGTTTTGGCTTTTTTGAAACAGGGTTTTTATGTGTAGTTCTGGCTGTCCTGGAACTTACTCTATAGACCAGGCTGGCCTCGAACTCAGAAATCTGCCTGTCTCTGCCTCCCAAGTGCTGGGATTAAAGGCATGTGCCACCACTGCCCGGCTTTGTTATTGTTGTTGTTGTTTTGTTTTAATGAAAGTTTATTGAACATTTCTCATATAAATGTATTGCTGTTCCACCACATAGCAGCTGCTCACAAACATTATATCCCTCCATTTTCCCTCATCACTAAATATAGACTGACTTTAATTGATTTAAGATTTTTTTCTTTCATTACTTCTTGTATTTAATAAATATGTTCATATGAATTGCTGCACTCCCTGTCTGGTGTAAGTACTTCAAGCATATTTTTGTTTTTTGTCCAAACTTACTTGCTTATTTCTATAAGTAATGAATTCCCTTTATGTGGTAAGGTTCTTTTTCCCCGATCCTTTAAAATTGCAAGTTTTTTTTTTTTTTTTTTTTTTTTTTTTT
Source organism: Arvicanthis niloticus (assembly GCF_011762505.2). Classification (NCBI taxonomy): domain Eukaryota; kingdom Metazoa; phylum Chordata; class Mammalia; order Rodentia; family Muridae; genus Arvicanthis; species Arvicanthis niloticus. The sequence goes on along the minus strand of NC_047662.1, from coordinate 79,366,373 downwards.
TTTTTTTTTTTTTTTTTTTTTTTTATGAAAACTTCAAAAGAAGGAGATGAAAATGCAGCATTCTTCCTGACCCTTGTCCAGATTTAAATTAAAAATCAAACCAGTGATGTTAAACCTGAAAGGAGCTTTGGATTCGTCAGCCTGATTTCTTTTATTTGGTGGCAGGAGGGCTGTCTGCAATTTTATAGCGCCGGTTTTATTTCCCTTTGTTGCAAAGAAATGCAGCTTCAGTTAGTGCTACCTGTGGCTGCCAAATATCATACATAGAACGAAAACAACCTCATGTAGAGATCTGTCTTGAAATTCCCCAGTTTAATTTATTTTCTCTGTCCCATTGGTTTTTTTTGTTTGTTTTCTTTTATTTGTCATTACATTTTCTAAGAAGTCCAGAATTTTGTACATCAAAACGCAAGAGAATATTTTTAAAAGTCCAGGAATAAGCCATGTCGTTTCAGTCTTCTCTATTAACTAGTATAATGGAAATTTAGGGGTCAATTAACATCTTTTCTGTGTTCTACTTTACCAAGGGATCTTGCTTCTTGTCCAGATTTAATGTATGCGTTTGTGGGTTGTGTTGTGTACTAAATGACACTAACAGTTCAGTGTTACTTATAGCATGCCCAACAACAACTGGAAGAAAAGTACTACATACAGAGGCCTGATCTGACAATGAATACTAAAACAAATGGACAGGTGGAAACACAACTCAACAGATGGCACGAGTAGCACTTCATAGTTACTTCTGCCAAGACATTCCTCGAGAGGTTATCCATGGTAGTCTTCTCCAATTAGTACGCAATATATGGGCTCCATATTCCTTGTCGTGTTTCAGGAAAGGAAGACAATTTCTTGCAGAGAAATCACAAGTTCAATATTAGAGATTTCTTAAGTTATAAGGTATGGAAAGAAATAAATACATCTATTATTAATAGGAGCACATAATAAATAACTAGTAATGGGTTAGGTATGCATAGGTATTCAAAATTTATGAGTTAATTTTGTTAGCATCTTCCTGATGGGATTTAGTACTACTCTGGAATGTGAATTGGAGAGAGAATGTTAGATTAGTTTTAAAGAATGGAAAATAATAACTAATTATTAATATATCACTTTTTAATCTATTGAACATGACCTCCACTCACACATATCTGCTCACTTAAAACCTAGAAACAGGAGAAGCAGAAAGGGGAAGTGGTAGGAAGTAATAAGACGATGGAGGACTTTTATAATGCCTCCGAGAAACCCAAATCCTTGAGAAGGTATAGGCAAACTAGCTTCTTATTAAGGAGGAACAGATTCCCTAGGAGCCTAGTATCTGTGATGCAACCTTTACTTGACAGATTTAGTGTTTCTTTACCCTCTTCCACTTTCAGGAGGAAGCAGCTTATTTAATTGGTATATTTTGAAGAAAAAGAAGATACTTCTTTTCTTTAATCCTTCTTATGATTCTTACCAGTGATGCTTACACTTTGACCTCTTTTCAGGATGTGTTATGAACATATTTGAAAACTTTTCTGTGGCAAAAATTTATAAAATTCCAACTTGGTTTATAATTGTATTCACTGATCAGTGGCTAGGTAGTTCTAGGTACCAAGCAACAGAAACAGTGAATTTATCTCAGAGTTATTAAGTGGACAATAGTTTTAGCCTAATGAAGATGGTGTAGTGTTTTGTTTGTTTGTTTGTTTGTTCTGTATTGTTGTATTTTAACATGAGTGCCTAAGCATACATGAAATCTCATATCAGCTCATGAAATCTGTGTGACATACAGGACTCTCATTCATAATTTATCAATCAAAGGAAGTCACATAGCGTATGGTTAATTACAAAGAGGAGGTAAAAGGACAATGCCACTTCCAGTGTGATCTCATAAATGAACCACTGCATAGAGTTGGGTGATGAGCACAGCAGATGTATCAGAAAACCAGTATCTAGAAATACCACTATAAGGACAATATCTTTTTATTATAGGGGCAGAATTGGGTAACTACCACAATCATTGGCTTTAGAATATTTTTATTATTTCTGAAAGAAATCCTTTTGTTCAATCCCTATATGTTTGACCTGATAAAACCTTGCTTGAAAAAGGAGAACAAAAAGCCTTGTAGATTATATTAGATTTTTATAAAGGACAAACTATTCATTAAGAAATAGAAACTACTTAGCTTCTTTAAATCAGATAAAGAACTTCTAGGTTTTCAATATGGTCTATCTTAACAGAACTTGAATTTTTCACAGAGTAGAGATAATTTAGTATTGTGATTATTGACTTTTCCAAATTTTGAACTTCTTGTTTCCCACAAAGTGATATTTTGTATTCACATTTGGATCCTAATTCTTAATGTTCTCATTTTTCTCTATCTCACATTGTAGAATTAACATATTAACATGTCAAATTAAATGCACTTACACAATACCTGAGAGTAAAATTAGCTTTAATACTACCACCCTATATATGTGCAATTATCTATATTTACACAAAGTGCCATCACAAAATTTGGCTTCCTTTAATTTCACAGTTAGTCTGTAAGATACCTGCAATTATCTAAATTTTTAAAATGAGAAAATAACAGTCAGTGGTACAAAAAAAGACCTAATATTCAGCTTCCTGATTCCACAACCAAGGAGTTGCTTATCATGATTTTAGTATAATATTCCCTGTATAATTGCAAAAGAAATGGTCAAGGCCTTTATAATCAGCCATATCTATCTTCATCCTAATGAAAATTAAATGATTTTATCCAGTAGGTTCTAAGTTCTTTGTGATATTTGGCTCAGAAAATAAGTGTGGAAAATCCAAGAGTAGAAATTATATGGTGTGGCCTGGGACTGATCATATGAAACATTTAATGCAACACATATAGGAGATACTGGTAAGAATGTCTAGTTCAGTGGGACCAGAATCTGGTATCAAGATGTGTAAGATAAAGTGATCTTAAAAATAATCTAACAAAAAGACAGTCAAAATCATAGATATATCTCTGCAGCCAGAAAAGGGGATAAGGGAAGAAACAGGAGAGGTGAGACACCAAAAGAAACTCTGTAACAAACCACAAAAGCATAGTATCAACCGGGTAATAAATGTAGGTTTCTAACTACAAATATTCTTGGTGTTTTCAATCAGCACTGACACTTATTAGCTACTTGATTGAAGATAATTTCCTTAACTTCTCTGACTTCCATTTTCTTTGTTCACAAAATTGGAACAATGAAATTTATATCCAAGTTGTTTTTCTTTGTTTTGTTTTATATTGTTTTATAGTCACATCAGTTATATATCCAATGTGAGGCTGTAGCAGCCTGGAATTGATTTAAATACGAGTCATTGCTATTATCCACTCTCATATTACAGGTGCCACCACAACAGGCTCACAATTATTGATGCATGTACAATACTTTTGGCAAATAGAGGCCATTCAGAAAATTTTTATAAAATAGTTTTGATTAAAATTACATGTAGGAAGTTTACTGTGGCAAGTAGGTTGTATTAGATTTTTATCTTAAAGCAGAATTCAGAAAACTATGTGCCAAAAACCAAAACATTACATTTTGTCATCCATGTGGAATGTCAGAATATCTCCACTCTGCTGTAAGGTATGAAAACCTTCAGAAATAGTAAGCATAGGAGTAAACATGGTTGCCCTACAATAAAACTTTATTCATAGAAAAATGCAGAGAGCAAAATGTGACTCAATAGAGTTGACCCACAGCTGCTTGGTGTATTCTTTTCTGTAACAAGGTAAACTTTCAAAACTCCTAACACTAGCAGAAAAGAGGCTTACTATGGGTCAATGGTGAGTAGGAATCTTCTATGCTGTACAATACTTATCCTCCAGTTCTACTGCATGACATTCCATTCATTTTAATTTGCATAAACAGCTTTTCCATAGAGAGTATTAAAAGCCGTTCTGAGTAAAGAGAATATATATTGATTGTACCTACATAATATAATTTTAATTGACCAAAATACTTATCTAATAGACGCTCAAATTTCTTGTCATACCACTCTAGACAGAAGTGTCTATCAAAAGGGTTGCCAGGAAAAGATTGCTGTTTAAAATGCTGAATTAAACAATGTGTCATCTTGTAGCACGTGCCTTGTGCATCATGAAAAAACTATAATATTGTACAATAAAATGAAAATGAAGCATTTACATATTTGTATATAGTCCTTAAGATATGAAAACCATTTCTTTTCTATAGAACAGATTAATGACTTAAGAAATGATGACATTTTCTTAAAATTAGGAGGTTGGATCCTGGATTTTCAGACCCTAGATCTTTATTCTATCATATTCTTCTAATATTTCTTAACACTCTATCTTAAAATATGAAAAATAATAGTGATATCCAGCTGATAATACTTATGCTAGATGAACAAATGCCTCTATTTGTATGCATTTTACACAATATTTTAATCTGTCTGCTATCATTACATAAGCCCAACACCTTGATAAATACAAGAGAAAAACTCCTCCATCGTTGGTAAGATTCTAAGCTGGTACACCCAGTATGGAAAGCAGTCTGGCAATTCCTCAGAAAATTGGACATAGTGTTACCTGAGGACCCAGCTATACCACTCCTGGGCATATACCCAAAAGATATTTCAACATACATCCAGGACACATGCTCCACTATATTCACAGCAGCCTTATTTATAGCCAGAAGTTGGAAAGAACCCAAATGTCCTTCAACAGAGGAATGGATACAGAAAATGTGATACATTTACACAATGGAGTATTACTCAGCTATTAAAAACAATGAAGTCATGAAATTCTTAGGCAAATGGATGAAACTGGAAAATATCTTAATGAGTGAGGTAACCCAATCACAAAAGAACACACATGATATTCACTCACTGGTAAATGGATATTAACCCAAAAGCTCACAATACCTAAAATCCACTTTCAACCAGAAGTTATCAAAAAAAAAAAAATGAGAAAGAACACTTTATACTCATTAAAGAAAAAAATCTACCAAGATGAACTCTCAATTCTGAACATTTACGCACCAAATGCAAGGGCACCCACATGCATAAAAGAAACTTTACTAAAGCACAAAGCACACATTGCCCCTCACACAATAATAGTGGGGGATTTCAACAACCCACTCTCACCAATGGACAGATCATGGAAACAGAAATTAAACAGAGGCACGGTGAAACTAACAGAAGTTATGAACCAAATGAATTTAACCGATATCAATATCTATTCATCCAAAAAAAAAAAAAAAAAAAAACAAAAAAAAAAAGAATATACCTTTTTCTCAGCATCTCATGGTATCTTCTCCTAAATAGAACATATAATCGGTCATAAAACAAGCCTCAACAGATACAAAAAGATTAAAATAATCCCTTGCATCCTATCAGATCACCATGGACTAAGGCTGGTCTTCAGTAATAACTAAAACAATGGAAAGCCTACATACACGTGGAAACTGAACAACACTCTACTCAATAATGACTTGGTCAAGGAAAAAAATTTAAAAAAAAATAAAGATTTTTTTTAGAATTTAACGAAAATGAAGGCTCGTCATATCAAAACTCACACAATGAAAGTAGTGCTAAGAGGAAAACTCATAACTTTAAGTGCCTACAATAAGAAACTGGCAAGAGCATACACTAGCAACTTGACAGCACACCTGAAAGCTCTAGAACAACAACAACAAAAAAACCACAAAACACAAAAAATCACAAACAAAACAAAAACAAACAAACAAACAAAAACCAAACAAAAAAAACCAAACAAACAAACAAAAAAGGAAATACACCAAACAGGAGTAGGCTGCAGGAAATAACAAACTCAGGGCTGAAATCAACCAAGTAGAAAAAAAAAATTTATACGAAGTATCAATAAAACTAGGAGCTGGTTCTTTGAGAAAATCAACAACATAGATTAAACCCATAGCCAGACTAACCACAGGGCACAGAGACAGTATACAAATTAGTAAAATCAGAACTGAAAAGGGATACATGACAACAAAAACTGAGGAAATTCAAAAAAATCATCAGATTCAACTACATAGGCCTATACTCAACTAAACTGGAAATCTGGATAAAATGGATAATTTTTGAGACAGTTACAAGATACCAAAGTTAAATCAGGAGCAGATAAACCATGCAAACAGTCCCATAACTCCTAAAGAAATAGCAGCAATCATTAAAAGTCTCCCCACCAAAAAAAGCCCAGGACCAGAAGGTTTTAGTGCAGAGTTCTATGTTACCTTCAAGGAAGACCTAATACCAATTCTCTTCAAACTATTACACAAAATAGAAACAGAAGGAACACTACCCAATTTGTTATATGAAGCCACAATAATACTTATACCTAAATCACACAAAGACACAACAAGAAAGAAAACTCCAGACCAATCTCCCATATGAACATCGATGCAAATATACTCAATAAAATTCTCACAAACTGAATCAAGTATACATCAAAACAATCATCCATCATGATCAAGTAGGCTTTATCCCAGGAATGCAGGGATGGTTCAGTATTCAGAAATCCATCAACATAATCCACTATATAAACAAACTCAAAGAAAAGAAACATATGTTCATCTCACTAGATGCTGAGAAAGCATTTGACAAAATTCAACATCCCTTCATGGTAAAAGTCTTGGAAAGATCAGGAATTCAAAGCCCATACTTAAACTTAAACTCATGGATTGACAGGATTAACATAGTAAAAATGGCCACCTTGCCAAAAGCAATCTACAGATTCTATGCAATCCTCATCAAAATTCTAACTCATTTCTTCATAGAGATAGAAAGAGCAATTTGCAAATTCTTTTGGAATAACAAAAAACACAAGATAGTGAGAACTATTCTCAACAATAAAAGAACTTCTACAAGAATCACCATCCCTGACCTCAAGCTGTACTATAGAGCAATAGTGATACAGACTGCATAATATTGGTACAGAGACAGGCAGGAAATTCGATAGAATAGAATTGAAGACCCAGAATGAGCCCACACATCTATAGTCACTTGACAAAGGAGCTAAAACCATCCAGTGGAAAAAGGACAGCATTCACAACAAATGGTGTTTCTTCAACTGGAGGTCAGCATGTAGAAGAATGCAAATGGATCCATTCTTATCTCCTTGTACAAAGCGCAAGGCCAAGTGGATAAAGGACCTTCACATAAAACCAGATACACTGAAACTAATAGAAGAGAAGGTGGGGAAGAACCTTGAATACTTGGGCAAAAGGGAAAAGTTCCTGAACAGAATACAAATGGCTTATCCTCTAAGATCAAGAATTGACAAATGGAACATAATAAAATTGCAAAGCTTCTGTAAGGCAAAGGACACTGTCAATAGGACAAAACAGCAACCAATACATTGGAAAAAAATCTTTATCAATCCTACAACTGATAGAGAGCTAATATCCAATATATACAGAGAATTCAAGAAACTAGATTCCAGACAACCAAATTACCCTATTAAAATTGGGATACAGATCTGAACAAAGAATTCTCAACTGAGGCAGCTCAAATGCCTGAGAAGCACCTAAAGAAATGTTCAACATCCTTTGTCATCAGGGAAATGCAAATCAAAACAACCCTGAAATTCCACCTCGCACTTGAAAATGTGATCTCAGTCATAATGGCTGAGATCAAAATCTCAAGTGATAGCAGATGCTGGAGAGCATGTGGAGAAAGAGAAACACTCCTCCACTGTTAGTGGAACTGCAATCTTTTACAACCACTCTGGAAATCAATCTGGCAGTTCCTCAGAAAATTGGACATAGCATTACTTGAGGACCCACTCCTGGGCATATACCCAGAGGATGCTCCAACATATAACAAAGACAGATGCTGCACTATGTTCATAGCACCCTTATTTATAATAGACAGAAGCTGGAAAGAATCCAGATGTCCTTCAAAAGAGGAATGGATACAGAAAATGTGGTATATTTACACAATGGAGTATTACTCAGCTATTAAAAACAATGAAGTCATATAATTCTTATGTTGTGTTATGTTATTCTTATTCTTAATGCATGGAACTAGAAAATATCTTCCTGAGTGAAGTAACACAATCACAAAAGAACACACATGGTATGCACTCATTGATAAGTGAGTATTAGCCCAAAAGCTCACAATACTAGAGATACAACTCACAGACCACATGAAGCTCATGAAGAAGGAAGACCAAATGTGTGCGCTTCAGTTCTCCTTAGAAGGAGTAACGAAATACTCATGAGAGCAAATATGGAGACAAAATGTGGGAAAGAAACTCACAGAGGGGCTGTCCAGAGACTGTTCCTCCTGGGTATTCATCCCATGTGCAGTCACCAAAGGCAGATACTGACGTAGATGCCAGAAAGTTCATTCTGACAGGAGCCTGATATAGCTGTCTCCTTAGAGTCTGACAAAGCCTGACATAAACAGAAGTAGAGGCTCACAGCTAACCATTGAACTGATCATATGGTTCCCAATAGAGGAGTTAGAGAGAAGACTGAAGGAGCTGAAAGGATCTGAGGCCCCATGGGGAGAGCAACAATACCAACCAACCAGAGCTCCCAGGGTCTAAACCAGCAGGCTGGGAGCATATAGTAAGGGACCCATGGCTCCAGCTATACATGTAGGGGAGGATGGCTTTGTCTGGCATAGGTGGGAGAGGAGGTCCTTGGTCCTGTGAAGGCTGGATGCCCCATTGTGGAGGAATGAAAGGCAAAGAGGTGGAGTGGGAGGGTGGGTGTAGTCACATCCTCACAGAAGCAGCAGGAGGGAGGATGGGGTAGGGGGTTTCTGGGTGGGGGGGTAGAGTAGAGAAAGGGGATAACATCTAAAATGTAAATAAAATATCCAATAAAAAAAAATAAAAGAAAGAAAAGAAAAAGAAGCCATCCTTGACACTGCTGTGCTGGCAGATAGGAGCCTTGCATTACCATCGTCAGATGATTCACCCAGTGCTGATGAAAACAGATGCAGAGTAGAACTCCTGTGGAAGGGGGGAAGGAGGATTGTAGTCATAAAGATCAAGAACACTACAAAAAAAGCCTAGAAAATTTAGTAACTTGGGAACACAGAGGCTCATAGAGACTGAACAACCAACCAGGTACCCTGCATGAGATTGACCTAGGTCCCCTGCCTATATGTTACAGTTGTATAGCTTGATTTTCAAGTAGAACTTCTAACTACAGGAGCAGGAACTGTCTTTGACTCTTTTGCCTACCTTTGGAACCTTTTCCTCCTACTGGTTTGTCTTCTCTAGCCTCAAGAGTTAGAGCATTGGCCTAGTCTTACTGCAATTTGATGTGCCATGCTGGTTGATATCCATGGGAGCCTTGCCCTTTTCTAAAGAGAAAGGAGAAATGAAAAAGGAGTGGGTTGGAAGGGGAAAGAAAGGGTAGAAGGACCTAGAGGAAGAGGAGGAAGGAGAGACTTCCATTGAGATGTAAAATATTTAAATTAATGAATTAATAAAAAGGGGTTGGTGACCAACAACAATAAAGCAGGATGAGGGTATCACCAGGAAAAGAGGGCACATTTCCCCAACACATTTTCACTTCACTGATGTTTTATTTTTTGTCTTTACTCCCATCTTATTTTCTTCTTTAATACCATTTCTCCCCCATGTGGTCTTTTAGCTCAGTCAACTCCCAGGATACTGCCTCTCCTCTCCTTTGTTTGGTGCCCACCCACACAGTGTTCCTGCTCTATATTAATATAGTCTCAAACCTTAAAAGGACAGATACAAGATACTTTTTGAGGCATTAAATGTATGTCCCTAGTGTAGTAGTTGTCTTGTTTGTTTGTTTTGTTTTGTTTCCCTTATAGACAAACAGCAGATTTTAGTTGTTCTCAGTTTACTTTTGAGCACTTTTTGGATTTAATGGTAGTGTTGTTGTTGTTTTCTTCAATAAATCTACCCCAAATAAATGATTTTGGATATGAGTTTGAATGGCAAAATTAATTAATAAACTTACATCAAATGTTTTACCCTTCCTGAGAAACAAGCATCAGTGATGGAGGTGCATTTAATTGATGTACTAAGCTGGTGATCGGGTATTGCAATTACTGACATGTAGTGAATGGAAACCAGAGGTACTCTTAAATAACTAGCAATGAAAGGGACAGGCATCTACAATAAAGTAATGTCATAAACAAAGTATCTACAATGTTAACATTCTGAATGCCTGGCTTAAATCAAGAGTACAAAGATCATTTATAAAACATTGTGCATGGAGACATAGTAAATTCCTCTGAAATCCTCAAAGGACAAGAAGCTCTGGCTAGTCCAAGGAGGAAATGTTTAAAGAGGGCAGTGTCAATGCATTGCAAGAAATGAAGGCTACAAATTAAACCATCATACAAAAGTGTTTCTTAGAAGGATAGGATATAAATTAAGGGCAGGAATTTCTTCATGTATCTATACAGTGCAGTGAAGGGTAGAAAAGAATCAGAAGGTTGGAAGTAGAGCAGCATAATAAAGGAGTCCTACACACAGTTTCACATTTGGATTGCTGTGGGTCAAAGTTAGAAAAGGCAGCTAACTCTCAAAATTAGAGTGTCTAATCATTATAGGATTCCAAATTTTAATTTCTGAATTTCTAAGGGATGAGTATAATATTACCATGTCTGGTCTTGAGAAGAATTGTTTATTTTATTTATAGTAACTTTCACTAAACATTTTTTGACAAATTTGAACATGTATAAATTTCATTCTAATTATTATAATGCCTTTCCCTTCCACCTCTGTTATCCTATCTCCTTCTTGCAAGTCTCTTGCATATGTATACAAGGTGTGGTTTTTATTGCTGTTTGTTTATTTGTTTGTTTGTTTTGAACTCCACTAACATTAAACTTCATCATCTGTGACCCAATATAATCATGATCCAAATGACCCTGTCCAAGACTGGGGGCCTACCCACAGTCTATCAGTGATGGAAGAGGCAAGAGATATCCATGAGACCCCTTGCTGAATTGTGGTCTACTGATATCATCTGAAGGAGGGGTAGCCAAATTGTCTTCAGTTGTGTACCTCCTAAAAAGTACAATTTTAGATAGCAGGGTAACCTCTAAGGAATGTAAGCAGGAGGTGGTATCTGAGCAATTTTTAGTTTTAGAAGTCAAAGCTATTAACCATACAAAAATGAACTAGGGAAATAAGTGAGTTAGCAATAAAAATTGAGTATTGGTAAAGTAGTTATGAGGTTAAGAAATAGTTAATGGAAAATTAATAAAGTGTTCACTTGAGCTGTGGTTCAGAAGATGGTTTGAAAGGAATTCATAACCCAATCAGATATGTGGGCCGTGTCATCCAAATGAGAGTAATGCCCTCTATGCCTCATTACCTGCCCTTATTTTCTTCTTTAATTTATATTGTCTCTGGGGAAATGCTCATCCATCAGCAAAATCATATCTTAAAAGGCATTCCTTTTTAAGTATGCACCAGGTTTGGAATTGCAACCTGCAATGGACCTGCAAGGAAGACTCTAAAAGGATGATTCTCATCTGCTAAGCATTGGAATAAAGCCATTATCCTTAAGTAGGGCAGGTTACCCTTACAAAGTGCCAGGTTGCATGTTTGTACCATACAGTCTTCAGTTTCTAGGGCCCCTGAATGGTAGAAACTTTGGCAGCTCATGCATCACTGAGCTCCTTGCAATATGAAGAGCCTGGAAGTTACTGAATAGTCCACACTGCACTATAAATTACATGGTAGTTATTTCTTAGTTATTTAGCAGTTACAGTGCAATTAGTTCCACTTAATGTCAACTTTTGCCAATACATTTTCCATTAGCCTGAAAATTATAGCTTGGTACTATAGCAGCCATAATGCACAAGCAGTTTCCAGACTCCAGTTTGCATCTGGGAGGAGAAGGCAGAGAGGAAATTGCTAGTGAAACCAAGCTGATTTAAATGTGCATGTTTTATTCTCATTTCCAGTTCGGAAGTCATCTACTGACAACCTAAAACCCCCTTTCAGTACCAATGACTGAGAAGGAAATTTCAAGGAATTCAATGGCTGCAGCTCGATAGTCTGGCAGGACTGGTGAGAGACAGAAATGATCTCGTCCATGCTGAAAACGCAGTCTTTCACCAAGTGAGACTCAGGCTGTGTTATCTCCTGGGTATAGAACAGGTTAGTTCAGTTTGTATTTTGAGTTTTATTTGTTTTTAATTGTCATTATTTTTCCTTTGTTTTCCTAAAGCTGTTTGTTTGTTTGTTTTTTACTTTACTAAGAATCATTTCTGACCTGCTGTAGTTGGAACAAAGAGATTACACAAACAAAACTTTCCTTAAATGTAGAAGGTAAAATTTTAGAGAAATAGAGACTCTTCCTCTCTCTTTTCTTGTTGCTTTTTTTCCTTCTTCTTTCTTTTCCTCTGTAATTCAGTATAGTGATTTTGAGGAGTAGTTTTAACTCAGAAAATTTTCAAGATGTTTTGAAGCATTTTATTGAGAACCCAATGGAAAAATATATCCAATGATTTATTTGGCCTAATAAATTCCATCAAAATCTCAGTATTTCATTCTAATTTCATGTTCTTTGTAATTTTAAAATATAGTACTTCTCTAGTGTTGAACTTACTGATGAGATGCGTTTCTTTCCATGTCTATGGTAATTAAAATCTACATTATTTATTATGAGGTATTTATTAATACCTTGGTTAGACACTCGCTATATAAGCCAGGGACTAGAAAAACAGACTGATTTTAGCTTGTAATTGAAAGAAGTATAAGAACCTAAACTGGCCCTGGAATTATTTTATTGTTGCTGTTTGTTTTTGATTTGGTTGTTGTTGCTGAGATAAATTACCCCAAATAAAATAACTTTATTGAGAAAGGACTTATTTTGGCACACTATTCATATCCATTATATAGGGAACTTTCTAGAAGCCTTGAGGTATCAGGACACATTGCTTTCAGAGTCAAAAACTACAGAGTGGCAAATGTTTGTGTTGAGCTCAGTTTTTGCTTTTTCCATAGAATGCAGAATCCCAACTAATGGAATAGTATCACTTTCTGTAAGAGGGTCTTCTCACCTCAATTAATCTAATTAAGGTAATTCCTCATAGCCACATTTCTGAGGCTTATCTCACAGATGAATATTGATCTAATCTAGTCAACAATTGAGATTAATCATCATACAAACTGAGGTATTAGCTGCATGTGTGTGAAGAGGTAATGTGTAATGTAAATTGAATTGAATACTGTTTGCTAAAAAGACGTCTGATTTGAATAAAAACAGCTTTGACACATATGTGTCTGCTAATATCACAGTATGAGCAAGGACTTGAGTTTTTCTCTTCTGTATTCCTTGGGTTACATTGCTCTTAGGAGACATGCCTTCTTGTCTTGAATTACAACTCACTGATTACATCTGTATTTGCAGTTTCAACTGAACTCCAAAGATGCATAATGAGTTATAAGATCCAGCAACTTAACAGCACACCTGACAGACCTAGTACAAGAAGAAGCAAACACACTCAGGAGGAGTAGACAGCAGGAAATAATCAAACTCAAGGTGGAAATCAACCTATTAGAAACAAAGAGAATTGAGCTTTGTACAGGGAGATATGAATGGATTGATTTGCATACTTCTACATGTTGACCTCCAGTTGAACCAGCACCATTTGCTGAAAATGCTGTCCTTTTTCCACTGGATGGTTTTAGCTCCTTTGTCAAAGATCAAGTTACCATAGGTATGTGGGCTCATTTCTGGATCTTCAGTTCTATTCCATTGATCTTCCTGCCTGTCTCTGTACCAATACCATGCAGTTTTTATTACTATTGCCCTGTAATATAGTTTGAGGTCAGGGACAGTGATTTCCCCCAGAAGTTCTTTTGTTGTTGAGAATAGTTCTCACTATCCTGGCTTTTTTGTTATTGTAAATGATAGTATACATAAGTGACCTCAAAAAATTTGAACCAAGAACTTCTACAACTGATAAACAACTTCAGCAAAGTGGCAGGATATAAAATTAACTCATCCAAATAAATCAGTAGCCTTCCGGTATACAAATGATAAGTGAGCTGAGAAAAAAATTACGGGACCAACTCCCTTCACAATACCTCCAAATAGTATAAAATATTTTGGTGTAACTCTTATCAACTAAGTGAAAGATCTGCATGACAAGAACTTCAAATCCCGAAAAAAAGAATTGAAGAAGACCTCAGAAGGTGGAAAGATCTCCCATGTTCATGGATTGCTATGATTAGCATAGTAAAATTGCCATCCTAACAAAAGCAATCAACAGATTCAGTACAATCCTCATCAAGATTCCAACATGGCTCTTCACAGACATGGAAGGAGCAATTTCCAATTTCATATGGAAAAACAAACAAACTAAAGGAATGGTATGAGGAACTGTGGGAGGGGGAACTAGGAGGCGTGGCAATGGCTGAATTCTAAATAAATTTTGGAAAAGAAAAGAAAAATTTTCCCACCTGAATACATTTAACTAACAAACCAAGCAGTAAGAGTGAGTTGGGCCATGTGTGATCACAGACATTCTAACTTCTGTACAACACAGATTCTATACCCAAAAAGGTCCCAGCTTTCCTTCAGAGAGGCTTCATTAAGGTGAAACAAACCTATCACATTAGAGAATTAAGATAGTGTCTAGAAAAGATGATGTTCTCAATGAGTACCTAAATATCATTAAAAGTTTCATAATTTTAATATTATTTCAAGCTATTTAATTATAAGATTGTATAAAGAGAATTTTTTATATTCTTTCATGGCCTCAAAGTTAAAGTTAAATCAAGTCTACTAAAAATAACTCAGGTTCTGGTGCCTTTGCAGAATCTGAAGATAGCAACAGAGCACAGGAATTTAGTTCCTTGGTTTTTTTCTTTTAACCTTAGATTTATTTTATTAAAAGTAGTGTGGTACATCTGTGCTGTTCTTGATACATCCATGATCTTAGTCCTCCTAAGATACCCCCATGTTATCCATAACTTCCTATTATCTTTCACTTTATTCATCCTCATTCCACAAGATATTTAACAGTTAGCTAGTGGGCAGTGACTATCTGACAATCAGTGTTCTTTTACTAACATAAAGGAAATTATACATTTAAAAAATATGTTTTAAAATAAGAGAAAATAGTTGATCAAACAATACTTGATTTATTCTCCCAAAATAGAGAACTGTGCCAACTTTCACTCTTATGCTTTTTCCAAAATATCTTACTTTGTAAGAAATAATATAGTAGAATAGTGGTTGCCATAGGTTGACGGTACAGACAGAGTGGAGTTGCTGTTTAAAGAATATAATTTCAATTTTATAAAATGAAAAAGATCTCAATTTTTGTTTCACAACAACATAAATATATTAATATTATTTACCTGTACGGTAAGAACTAGTAAAATGACTAATTTCATCAAATGTGTTTTTACTATAATTTAAAATGTAAGAAAAATCCTTTTGCACAAATTATGTCCACCGAATTACACACACGATATAAATACAGATCATAGTCTTTTCAAACAGTAACAAACACACCTTTGATATACACATAACATATAAGATTAAGTGCAATATGATTACATAATTTCATCACAGAATTAAAAAAATAGACATCAGAAAGATAGTAAGGGGGTTAAAAAAAAAAAAAAAAAAGGAAAAACAGACACAAATCTCAAAATTAAAGGTTGTAATCCCTAGTCTTCAGGTGGTGTCTAGATAGGATTATCTCCTCATTAAGCCCTGGGAAACTTAAACCAGATTCCCTTTTGTCAGGTTAAAAGTCTACTGATTAGCAACATTGTACACATCTTTGAAACTTCACCACAATGCATCTCTATTTTTGTTTGAGTAACAGAAATGATGAATACATTACAAAAAAATGCCACAGACTTCTTTGCTTTTACCAACTTTGCTGAGAGAACATCTTTTAAAGACTTCTATAATGAGAATTGCATCATTAAGAACATCTTCAGACCAACCTTCAGCTTAGTTATATTGGCTAATCAAAGGCATCTCAAGGGCAAAATGCTTTTGTGTACTATTAGTGATTGGTTTTTTTTTCCTTAAATCAGATTTAGTATCCTGCTACTTAAAACTAACTCTCATTAATAATTGCATTGTAAATCAAGGTATGGGTGTAGTGATTCTTCTTCTACAAATGAACATTTCTGACATTTCTGGTCATTTCTGTGACTCTAATGCCTCAGTGTTCACTGTGTGCTGCATATGTCTTTTCTAAGACACACTAATTTATTTGTAAATCACACCTCTGAAAATAGAAATATTAGATTAAATTATACATTCATTTAAAAATATTATGAAATGTTCTTATTTCTCTTCTGAAAGGAAATCACAGCTCAGCTCCTCACCAAAAATCTAGATATTAATTGAGCCCAGATAATCTTCAAATACTCTTCTCATTACCTACTTTGCCCATCAAAAAGACCCTACTGTAGCCCAAGCAGAAATTATGTCTCCTAACCAGGAGGACGGCCAAAAATTACATTGTTGCCTTCTAAACTGATCATGTACTGTGTACAGGATGGTGTTTGCAAAGTAGGAGTTTCAATATACTGTAAAACTCTGGACAGTCACAGAAACCTGCAGTGGAGACAACACACTGAGGACAAAGCTAATCCTATAATAAGTATTGTTTGGTTTTTCTGCAAGTTGTTCATTAAAATGTATGTTTCCATCTCTACAATTTTTACACCCATCTGTGCCTTACATAATAACTTTAAGCTCCTTTAAGGAAAAATTATCTAGGGAATATTATAATTAGAGAAATGATTGCATAGCCAGTTCTGAATAAAGCTCAAATGGTAATTGTAAATGTTTGAATGGTTTTGACCTTAAAATGTGAAAGGTATAACAAACATGTGCTGGGGAGAAAGTATCTTCATACATAGTTGTGCCTTTCACTCTTTGTTAAATACCTGGACCTCTTACTGTTCTATCTTTAAGAGTTTTAACTTCTCAATATGAACTCAAGGCTGAACTAATGAGATGACCTCTGTTGAGTGAGTTACTAGGAAAGGTTATTAAAGACTTAAAAAATGCCAATTACCTTGAGGAGCTCATGTAGTGGCTTCAATGTTTTGAACTCAGAGATCTACAAGCTGTTTGAAAACCCAGGGAATAGAATGAGTATAAAACTGTCCACTTCAAACAAAAGCTGTCTGCAGCCTTTGTGCCCAGCTTGATCCTTTGGAATATCAAAGAAATCCTTTCCCCCATGTACAAAATAACTCCATATAAATCAATAAAAAAAAAAGACACAGGGAAGAGAATTTCTAAGAGTCAGATAAATAGAGCAGAAACATGAGAAAAAGTTGGAAAGAATTATATGGAGAGAATGAAAGAAGCATGGAGAGTGGAGAGGAAAATAAGAGTGTTGGACAGAGTCTATCTATGGCATACATAAAAACAATAATCACATAAATGGAAACTACTCTGATTTGGATATGTGACAGGAAAAAAAATGTAGAAGTGGGAGCATAACACACCATCCATCATACCATTTCATACAATTGTACTGAGAACTTATTTCCAGTAAAAGGCTGTAAGAACAAAACCTCCTTTAATGTTATGATCCAGGTATTTTCTCACCTTACCATTTGCCTTCTCTTGGTCTATAACCTACCCTGGTACTGATGCCAGCCATATAAACACAGTTCTGAATAGACATGGCTCCTGCTACAATTCATTTATACAGAATAGCAAGCAAAAGAAGCCCTTTTACAATACTGTAATATGAAATATGAAAGGATTCTGTGGTCATTTCCCTAGTTCTAGAGTGTATAATTGGAACTGATATACTTAGAAGTTGGTGGGATTCTCACATTGTTTCTCTGACTTGTGGAGTGAGGGCTATTATTGTCGGAAAAGCTAAATGAAAACCTTTAGAGTTGCTTCTGCCTAAGAAAATAATGAGTCAAAAACAGTATCATTTTCCTAGAGGAACTGCAAAAATTAGTACTGCAATCAACAACTTGAAAGATGCAGCGGTGATAGTTCCCACATCTCCCTTTAACTTTACTATCTGGCTAGTGCAGAAGACAGATGGATCATAGAGAATGACAGGTGACTATGGAAAACCAAATCAGGTAGTAACTTCAACTGCAGCTGCTATACCAGATGTACTTTCCTTGCTTTAGCAAATGGCCACATCTCCTGGTTCCTGGTAGCAGTATGCAACTATTAATCTTGCAAATACCTTCTTCTCAGTACTAGTTCATAAGGACCACCATGAGCGAATTATAAGTATACCTTTACAGTTTTGCCTCAAAGATATATTAACTCTCCTGTCCTGTCTTATACCTTAGATAGAAGGGATCTTGATCATCTGTTTTTTTCCACAAAATATCACATTGGTGCCCCATAATGATATTATGCTGCCTGGATCAAGTGAGCAGAGGGAACAACCACTTTGGACTCATTGATAACACATATGTGTACAAGAGAATGAAAAATAAATCCAACCAAACTTTAAGGACTATCTACTCAGTGAAATTCTAAGGAGTCATGTGGTGTGAGGCATACAAATATATTCCTTTTAAGGTGAAGGGTAAGTTATTGCACCTAGTTCCCCAGACCCCCAGGAACAGCAGCAGCACTGGAGTAGAGTCAATCAGGGTCTAGAGTGCTACAGAGGGCAGAACTGTAGAAATGACCGAAGCAAAGCACTTTGGGGGAGCCCTGAATGTCATGTGTGTATTTTAGACATTGGAACACAAAACTGTAATGTTGAAGTTGCCTTTGATTCCCCCAAGATGTTAGAGATGCCAGAGTTGTGGGAGACCTGCCGAGGAAAGTTTCTAACAAGGAGTGAAAAAAGTTTGCTGCAATTAACAAAGATGAAAAAGGAGTTGGAGATCTGAAGACTGCAGTAAGATCAGATATGGAGATTCAGAGTTTGGAGTTTTACCTATCTTGCTTTGGTATAATATTTCCTGTGGGGAGCCAACTGAAGGCGGCTATCATCCTTGCAGCCATCTTGAGCCATATACCCTGACAAGAGATTTGATTACAGTAGCCTACAACAGCTGAGCACACTCTGATAACATCTTGCTTTAGATACCCAGGATTTTCCCTTGGGTGTGTGAGACTTAAAGGTGTGTGACTTAAGGGTATGGCTTAGAAGTGAGACATATAAAAGGCAAGAAGCAGACAGAAGAGTTCAGTACAACTTGGAACTAGGAATTAGGTTAGAGAGTACAACTTGGAGTACAACTTGAGGTAGGAATTAGGCATTTAGGAAGAAGACACTTGGACTAGAGAACTCAGAGGAAGAAGAAGTATTAGGCACTAGGGAATAGGAACTAGGGACTAGGAACTCAAGACTTGGGACTTGGACTAGGAAGAGAGACTGAAGAATAAACGGGATTGAATCACACTCTGTCTCATCTCCATTCTTCACGTCCATCCTCACTCTCTCTCTTGCTGAACCCTGACCCGCGGACCTAAGCAGCTTGGGGCAGTGCAGGCTCTAACAACTTAGCCCCCAAGGCTTTTGGCAGTGTGGGTTTCAACATTGACAGAGCTGTCCGAGACATTTTGGCCCCCAAACTTGGGGCAGCTTGGGCCACAACAATTTCCTTGCTACGAAATTTTGGAATGGTATTATATATCCTGTGATAGTGAAGGTATGTGATCTGCTGTTTGATTTTTATTTTTATAGGGGATTACAGTTAAGTGATTGAGACTCAGAAAAGACATTCCACTTTGGACTTTTAATATGGTTGAGACTGCTATAGAGTATGGGGGCTTTGAAGTTGGACTACATTTATTTTGCATTATGCTATGTTTAGATATGGCACCCAAAGACTCATGTGCCTAAACAAGCTTTATGGGGGCCATGGAATGGAATGTGGTGGTTTGATTATACTTGACCCAGGGAGTAGCACTGTTAGGAGGAATGCCCTGTTAGAGTGTATGTGACCTTGGTGAGAAGTGTGTTTCTTGTGGAGAAAGTGTGTCACTGTGGGAATGGGCTTTGATACCCTCCTCCTAGCCACATGGAAGACATCTTCTCTTATTTGCCTTCGGTACAAGATGTAGAACTATCAGCTCCTCCAGTTCCATGCCTACCTGGATGCTGATATGCTTCCCACCATGATGATAATGAACTGAACTTCAGAATCAGACAGTATCAATTACATGTTGTCCTTTATAAGAGGTGCCTTGGTTATGGTGTCTACTCACAACAGTAAAGCCCTAAGAGTCATTCAGAGTGCAATCGAAACTAAAACAACAGGCTCTTTGCCTCATTCAAGAGGAACTGAGAATTGACAGAAACTTGAGAAATGAGGACTTGGAAGAAGTATTGTATTATATGGAGATGCTGAAAATTATTGGCTCAATATAGGAATGCTATTTATTTATTTAATTATGCATTAACTTGCCATTCTGGGGAATGAACCAAATACCTTACAAACCTTAGGCAGGTGTGTTACCTTTATTATAAACTCTCTACCTAGCTAATGGTGATTTTTAAGGCATTGTG
Organism: Arvicanthis niloticus; assembly: GCF_011762505.2. Lineage (NCBI taxonomy): Eukaryota > Metazoa > Chordata > Mammalia > Rodentia > Muridae > Arvicanthis > Arvicanthis niloticus. The sequence continues at coordinate 79,345,936 of NC_047662.1, read as the reverse complement.
TTTAATTAAGTCTTTCATAACCCATGTTCTTTAAAGGTTATCCTATATCAACAAAATGTACTATATTTATTATTGATCTATCTTGCAAATGAGTAAATCATACTGAAGGTTTAGTAAATGCTTCAAAAATTTGCATAAGAAGACTTGAAAGAGTTAAAAAATTTTAAACCTTTCATAGATGGAGTCAAGAATGCAGATCAGCTTGTTCTGCGCTCTGGGTCCTAGGAAACTAGCTATCCACAAGACAAAACAAATAAGAGTTCAGAGCTGGGAGTTCAGGACAGCATGACCAAGCACTATGGGTAACAGGAACTAAAAACTGACCATAAGATAGATTGAATAGGGTTTGAGCTGGGAGTTCAAGTTAGTGTTCCTGTGCACCCTGGATACCAGGAACTTGGCTGACATATAGCCTCTTAAAGAATAGCCTGTTCCTTGTACCCTGTCACAAACTGAATAATGGGCTGGGACTTTCCACAGGTGCTCTCCAATAGCCCTCCTTTACTCCCCCTGGGTTGTGGTTCCCCCCTGAGTTGTGGTTTTGGGCTTTAAATTCTCTCTGTCTCCGAAGCCCAGGGGTCAGACCCCATTGCCCCTGCGTGGGCTACAGGTCTTGACCTCAGTATACTGATTAAAATATGCCTCTTGCTGATTACATCAAGTTCGATGTCTTGTAGTTAATTGGTGACCTCGAATTCCCGAGGCTTGGGTGAGGTCCTCCATTCATGGGGACCTTACAAACTCACTTTCAAGGATATGTCTGTCAAAGAATAGAGAGGATGTCTGTCAAATAATAGAGAGGATTGAAGGAAAGAATGATGAAATCATAACAGGTACTAAATGAGAAGTCGATGGGAGAGGAGTAAATGGAGAGCAAAGAGAAAACTGAAGTTAAGAAGCGAACTCTTTAGAAGAGGATAGGTCTTTATACTCAACCTAGATATATCAACTATCTTTGACTGGTGGAGACACGTGAACATCTGCCTCCATTCCCTCCCTTTCTTTCTCTCTCTTTCTCTTTCTCATCTTGGGAAAGGGGATGGAATCTGAAATGTAAATAAAATATCCAAACCAAAGAAATAAAAAAAATTAAATTTCCCTCTAAGCAATTTGAAAAAAAATTATCAGTTGAAAAAAAAAAAAGAAGAAGAAGAAGAAGAGGAGGATAGGTCAAGAAAGCCAAGAAGCAAAAGTCCCAACAATGTCTAGGGAAAATGAAGGTGATTCTTGGAAGGTCTTGGTGAGGTGACAAAAGCATAGGACACTTGGGATCACAGCATTCAGTAGTGGAGAGGGATACTATTCAATACTATTCTAGGCTACAAACAAATTTTGAGGACAACCTAAATTACAGAAGAGGGGGCAGGAAGAAGTAGATCAGTGAGAAGACTAGATATTAGTATCAGTGTGATTGTGAATAAGAAAGCTGTGGGTGGTATAACAGTCTAAATATTTGATGTAGAAGAAATTGACAGAAAGTGAGAGAGAGTAAGAAGAAGCGTTGACACCAACAAGAGTCTTATGGTCAAAAAATATTTAAAGTAGAATAAACACAAAAAGATATGTTAAAAGTCGTGATCATTGTTACAAAACTGTCCACTTATATTCCTTTGGTTCAGACCCTTCCAAGGAAGCCAGGGTTACCTTTACCTCAGGTCCTCTGGGCAGAAAATTAATATGGAGGCAAGAATTGGGACACTGATGCTGCTGTTACTCTGGTCAACAAAGTGCTGCATTTTCTGAAATGAAGGTCTTTTTAGAAATATGCAAGCGACCCATATGAAACACGAAGGAAAGAGAGAATGTGGCCAGTGAGGAGGCATGTAGAAAATTAATAAAGAGTACTGATTGTCCAGACTAAGAGAAGTCCAGCATTTTCCCCCACACAAATTCTCAGATTGGGAAATGAAGCAACAGAGAAAATAAGTTTTGACATAGATCATATAGGTAATTGACAGCAAAGTCCATCCATGATCTGGACCTACAATGTGCACTTTGTTGCTCCATGTTTGAGGAGGAAGGAGAGCAGTGACATGGAGACCACAGAAAGGTGGGCATCTAAAAAAGATGCTAAAAGGCAGCATCGCTAAAAGGCAGCATCACTTTTCTGTAGTTTCCAGTGATAGGCATGTACATTGCCTCTGAGCACATCTCCTTCTGGAGATTCAAGTTGCAAGAAACTGCAGATTTAAACAGTTCTGACTTATACAGGTGCTGCTATTTTTGTCCTGCTCTGTATCTATTTTCAACCACAAGATACTGTGGGAAGGATTTGTAAAATGGCAGATCTGCCTCTCCATTCCTACCCCCAACCCACTGCTTTCTCTTCTGCAAACCATGCCTTTCACCCTGGCTTATTCCTGTAGATATAGGGTGCTATTTTCCTACTCACTACAGGCTTTGGCCTGGGACAGTCCTTTAGCAGTCTTAAATGAATCACCTTGATCCGCCCAAAAATCTGAAAGATTACCTTGCATGACCTCCCTGTGAAGCACCCACATAAGCAGACACAAATAAGCTGCCTGGTTCAGACTAGGGCCAATTATGTATACTCAGCAAATGAATAATAGAATGAATGAATGGTGGAACACATCTTGATTCAGAAGAGTGAAAACATAAAAATCAACATGTGAAGTAATTTTCTATTGTAAAGTAAGTGAATGACAGCATAGGAAATAGATAAAGGGCTTTTGAGCTCCAAGTACAAGGGTAGAGATTGGGGACCATCTATACAAGCTGTCCCATGGTAAGTCCTGAAGGCAGTGTTGGATCCCAGTTCTTTAGACTCCATTCATGCCAAGAAGTTTGGAAGTAAATCAAAAGGAATCTAGAAATGAGATGCCCCAGAGATAGGAAAAAGCATAGGGCATGGAGTAGTTGAATCAATCAAAAAAATGTCTGTGTTCACAAGGTGAGATAGGGCAAGGCAAGGAGTACAGTAGGAACTTTCAATCACACAGTGCAATGTAGGATAGTCTGGTATTTAAGACAATCTACCTGCAAAATCACCAAACTGAATTTCTAAAAAGATAAGACACATATCAAAGGCAAGAAATGGAACAGGAGGATGAAAGGGTGACAAAAATAGAAAAATGCCAACTTGCTCTAGAATCACGGAATCACACACACTCAAAGTGAATGCCAATTGGACTAAAAGCATGTACATGGGGAGACAATGGCAAAAGCCTTGGAAGGAAGGCATTCAGTAAGGGCTCTCCTAGAAGAAGTGCTATTGGAAGAGGGTATTCACCCATACCTTGTAAATGGAAGAAGTGAGAGCATTAAAGTGGGCTGTTCAACTTCCTGACCCAGCAGGAATAGACACAGTGGTTCTTTAACTGATTGATCTCTGACTAGGTGTGTCAATGAAATGATTTCTCTGACAAGAGGGATCTTCTTGCAAACTGATCTGGATAGAGAGGAGATGATGGAAAAGTACAAAATTGCAGAAGATCTTTGTTTGTTTCCCTAAAGCACTTGTGCAAGAAGGAACCCCACACATGAGAGGCCCCTTGATTACTGTTTCATAGGACACACAATCATGTGTAGAACAAACAAAACTAGAGAAGCATGTTCTACATCCAGACCCCAGTTCCACCAATGACTTCAGGAAAACATTTTTTTTCTGCCCCCCATACTCAATCTCCCCCTTTTTTGTGGCATAGCAGCAACACTCCAGAGTTCGCGTGGTCTTTATATTATCTTTTTCTTTTTGTGTGTGTGTGTATTTAGAGTGTTTTGTAAATATTTACAAAATTTATCTCTTCTTCCTGCTGTGAAAAATCATTGGCTATTAAAAAAAAAAGTCACTTGTCACTTAATTACCATGACCTAGGTAGAAAAAAGAGCTCCTTCCAACATAGAGCTAGGAGCCTCTGGGAGGAACTAGTTTCCAAATGTGTTTATAATTGCCTGGTAATCAGTCAGATTTCAAGATCCTTTGTAACTAAGCATTGTGATGTAGGAAAGATGCTGGGAGCATTTTCATCTCAGTTCCTTGCACATCCCTGTGCACATGCGTAGGTGGAATAGCTTCTTAAATCAAGGTCAGTTTAAGTGGACTATATGTGGAGAACTCCAGATTTGGCTACAAGCCACTTGGAGCTTAATCACATTACATTTTGCCTTCGAACTTTGTGGCTCAGGTCTGCGCCCCATTTTTTTGTAAGCGCTCTTTTTACAAACGCCTTTCTTTACAAAGAGTATTTCTAAGAGGTTGAATATAGTGATTAGTGACACATACACATTTAATCTTCTCTAGTCTTTTCCTGTCTGTGGCTTCCTTCCATGCTTCTAGTCCTTAGAGCTTTATGCCTGTATTAAGAAATGTTTTTATCTGTCTTGCTATTTTCTTTTCTGTCTTATAAATCCTTAAAGGAATGCAGTATGAGTGAGTTCAGTGAGAGGCTGGCTGGATGACTTGAGAGAGAATGAATTCTCTTCATCTGAAGAGTAGTCTCAATACACAGAGAAACAAATAATGTCTTCCAGTCTGTCAATGTGATTATTACGCATTTATAGAACTTTCCTCCCTTCTACTATAACAGCTACAAGCAGTTTAATTAGTTGTTTTTCACCCAGATTTGTAAAGATAGATGATTCTATTTATTCAGCCTTAGATTAAAAGCACATTTGAACCCAGACACTCTGATAGAAAGCAAAGAGTAAACAGTTTGAAATCAAGAGTCCTAGATGAACCTTTTCGGTCTGCAGTTGTTATTTCATGTGACCTGATAAAACCCACTTCATGATTCCAGGGTCATACCAACATAGCATGCATTACCAAGACAATGAAGCAATATACCTTATGAAAGTAAGTTCTTATAAATAAAAAAAAAAACTTATCAAGGATGCAACACCTGTTGGACACACACTGTATTTTATTTTTTCCCCATGCTTCCACATATGTTCCTCAATACAATCTTGTAATAAAACTGAGGTTTTGATCTTTATTAATATGGATCAAATAGAGAGGGAGGCATTAACATCACATCACAAAACACCTCACAAAGAAAATTTCTATACAAATATAAAGCATTGTTATTGGTATTTTCCTATCTTAAGCCACAGTTATTATTCATTGAAAAAATAAGGCAATGGAAATAGACAAAAAATGACATCTTTAATATGTTCACAATGCTTTTGGTCAGCAAAATAAGCTGGGCTTGGTATTGGGTGTGGTGCCTCTAGTGCATACTCACATAGTAAGCTACAAGTCTGAGAGGAATCTGTGTTTTCATACGTTGGTTATTGGTTGCTGTGATGTGGATGCCTTATATGTATTTGTGTCATCATTCAACAGATCAATGCTCCCTAATTTTTAACAAGGAAGCAGTAAGGTTGCCCAGTACCTCAAAAAAATAAAGCAGGCCCCTGGAGAGTAGGTAGGACTTACACTTGAACAGTCAGTTTAAGCCTGATATTTTTGTCCAGTGCAAATCCCAAGGCTCAAATAGCTGGTTGAAGAATGAACTGTATCTTCTGGTAGGAAAGGCTATAAAATCATATTAAGGATGGTATGGATAAAAAGACTGTTAGTGTTCTTTTGAGAAACCATCTTGCTCATCATACTAAAACAGGGACAATGTGAGTCTCCGTTTTCTGTTTTGTGACCACAAGCAAACCTTTGAAACTGCCTAACTATGATATGACTATTAATCATTGAATCTCTGGCTTTTAGTACTTAAAACCATATTTTGAATATGTAAAGGAGAGTTGACACAACACTCCTCTTAAATAAATAGCATGGGAGAGTGTTGAAAGAAGCCGTTCTTAAGTGATTTCTTGAGAGTTTGAAAGGGATAAAGCTCTCTGCCAAAGCTGATGTCAGACACCTTCCATTTGAGCAAGGCAGTCTAATGTACATGCTAACTAGTCATTTATCTCAAGTTTCTAAGTTATACTCAAGCATTAAGTGAAGGCATCAGAGAGCTGAGTACTTGGACACCATTATATCAGTTCTACACAAAATTGCCTGCCTTGAGTTATGATTTAATGTCACACCCTCTGCATTTAGAGAAGCCCAGTGTGTGAATTGCCCAAGAAAAGAGCATTTATGTTGAGTTTTGTTTTTTTTAAATTCGGGTTGTAAAATGCAGTGAATGCTGTAGTCCTTTTCCCCCTTAAATATGGGTGTTCATACATGGGTTAAAGTCCAGGAATAATTTTCTGTCTTAATGTATTTGTATGTTTTCTAATATTGTGCTATTCAAAGTGGCTCAGATGGCAGAAAATAAACTAATTGTCCCAGTACTATAATCTTCTCAACTCAAGTGCCCAGAAGTACCAATTCTGTATGCTTTTTTCCCACTAAATGCCTTTTTAAAATAACCCTCCATGATATTTCTTCTACTTGTTTTAACTGCCAAGTCACCTTAAGCCATTTCATAAAAAAAGTCAAAGGACATATTTTTTTAAATCACTTCTAAGTGAACTAATGTCCCAGAGAGATGTTTGCATAATTATAAGTTTGAATTTGAAAGATTAGCCCTTCTGATGCTATTTTTACCACTCTCTGTACAAAGCCTGTGCTAAACTGCCTCAATGCTGATGAGGGGCACTCAGGTTTGCTCTTTTGTCCTAATAATTTTGCATTCTTGAACTGTGGCTATCTACATTAAAGAGTCTTTCTACTCAGTGATATTTTGTTCCTGTAACAATGGAAAATGTTATTTTTTACATGAAGATATGATGTTTACTAAAGTTAATAATTATATTTAATAATACACAATTTAGATAGACATAACGAGCAGTTAAACTTACCCAGCTTTAAATTAGTTTTCCCTTCAGTAGTCTTCAGTTTGGTTCCAAATTATAAAATATTTTTTCTTTTTGTTTATAAAATGCCCAGTCATTTTTCTTGGGTTTCTGTGGGTTTAAATTTAGAATGATATGTACCAAAGAATGGAAATTTATGTGTAGGGCCTGATGTTTTGTTCACTGACTTTAAACTGTCCAAAGTGCATTTTTGAATGGTAGAAGCATTGGATTTGCATCTTTCCCACAGTCAGATAGTGGCAGCTGATTGGTCATTTGGTCAAATGACCTCAGCCAGGGTAATTGTATGAACTGCATGTTTTAAAAACTGGTTGTAAGCTGAAGTTTGAAAATGGCTATGAAAGAGACTGTAGATGATAAAATGTTTTAAAGACAAACCAATGTGAAAAAGAATCTGCCTCCTTTCCTTCTTCCTCCTAAACTTTGGCATTACCTTGTCCTCCAGCCTTGTGGTTGAACACTGAAAACATGCTTTATGTTGACCCTCTAGAATTGTTTGTGGACCAGAGGTAGTATCAACACTCTCCTAGTTCACTGAGCTGACAAGCAAACCTGTCCAGGGAGGTTGTCTCCACTCTTGGCTGGTTCCCAAAGTACTTTATATATGATTTTTCATTGTCAAATTTTAAATACTGCCTTCAGCTTTACAGCTATATTTAGTCTGTTTTGAGTTTTGGCTGAAATAAGCAGAAGGCATTTCACTTTTTTATCCTGTGTCATCATTTCTCTCCCATTTTGGTGCTATTTAAGCAGAAGAAAGAGTAATGAATGGAAGAAATACAAAGAGAGACAATAGCACCCAAATAAGGCATTCTTACTATACCACAAACTAATGGACACCAAACTGATGGAAACAGAAAACTCAACATGGTGATAATGATGGTGGTGATCATTATGGTGATGATGACAAGGACTATATCAATATACATGCATTTGCTACAGCTACCATGCACCACCAATAATAAAGTCATGACTAGAAAAATTATGGAAGATATAAGAGCTATACATTAGACCAGAATAAAAACAATAATTGGTAGGCCTTATTCATAATCTATACTCTTGTGTCATAGCCTTGGAAAACAACTTTTAATCCTGTGAACTTCATTTTCTTTCATTCAGATACTTAAAGTTTAATATAGAATGGTATTGATCATCAAATCTGAATACTTTGATTCTATCCATAAGTTTGCAAAAATAAAAACCATATATTTTGTGTAGCCTGGGTTCATAGATGCATGTACCATGGCACAGATTAGTCTGAAATTCATTCATTCTTTCTTTGTTAATTTTAATGTGACATTATTCATATTTTTCTAATGATTTAAACACCCCTATAAGACCCAACAGGAAAATCTTCAGAAATGCATTTTGGGAAAATCACTGTCAATTTGGGATTTAGTCACAGCATTTTTGTTTTAAAATTACAAATAACAGTGAATGATTTTTAGGATATTTAGTTATCAAATAAAGTACAGACTTCTATTAAAACATAAAAACAGAGCACATATCACATTATCCTGAAAAGTGTGCCTGTGTTTCTTCAGGTCTAGACTTTGTCCTGTGTCTCTGAGGCTGGAAACGATTATTTTTTAACATTTTATCTTTAGCCTGACTGATGCTGGATTCCCAATATTTGTGAAAATGAACTGAATCCCTCTTATCTGTTTCCTAAGTAAAAGCCTATTTGAAAAATAAGGCCACTCTGTTTCTGTGAAGCTGGGGATGAAGAGAGCAGAACAGATCCTTAATCCTGGGAAGTTCTTTATCTTGTTTTTTTTTTCTCTTCCTCTCACAAATGCCTTTAGAGAAGGATTTTTTTTCTTCAGCTATCAAGTTGAAAAGAAATCCTGTGAAATCATTTTTACAAATAATAATTTACACCTTCATCAGAGAAAGAGGGGGTAATGAAGAATTGTATAATAAATTAAGTATAAAATATATTTGGAAATAGAGAGACCCTGGGCATTAGGTACATGTCATGTTAGTGGAGATCCAAGCAGATGTAGTATTTGTCAAATAAATAGCTGCTATTGACAACAGAGTTTGACAGAGATTGACAACGAAGAAATGTCATTTTTCTATAATAGAAATGAAAAGCTACTTATTTTTCTTCTTTAATAATACATATAAGTTGTGGTTATTATTCACAAAGCAGGCACTTAATAAAACAAATATTTAGTGCAAAGATCACAAGCCACTCTTTAGACAGCCTCAAAACTGATCCAGGTGTGACAGCATTTATGTACAATCCCTAAAAGTGTGGATTCACAGAAATCTGAATGGAAAACTTAGTTTGAGGCAAGCCTGAACTACATAAAAAGTTTTAGACTAGCCTGGACTGCAGTATAATACCTTGTCTCAAACAAAAAGACAAACAGATACATGAGAAATAGAATTATATGGCTCAATCTAAAATTCTGTTTATCTTATTTTAATACTAGAAAACGCAGTGATCGAGGGGTATTTTGTTTGTAGTCATCTTTTTTTTTCTTTTTTATTTTGATTGGATATTTTTAATTTTCTTATAAGATCAAACAATGATGGTCTAAGAGAATATTCTGAAAAACATAAATGTAATGAAAGTGTTATTTGAGGTATATTCTCCTCAACGATCAGAGTGCCTGAGATACCAAAATAACTTCTAGAAATCAGAAAGTTACAAAGTGGAAGGCCACTGAGAGAAATAAAACATAGAAACAGCCAAGAAATTCAACACCCACTCTTTTCTGAAAGGATTGGAGAGAAGCCCCCAGATTGGGTCAAAATATGAGAATATTAGCATTTTACTGAGCTGTTTCAGAAGAAACATACATGGGAAAATATAAACACATAGAATGCTTAGTACAGATAGGAGAAAAGCTATCCTAAGTGTAACAAAACCAATGCATTTAGGTAATCGTTCAAAATAGGAAAAATTATTTCACATTTGCAGATTAAAAAAAAAAAAGCAAGAGGCCCTCAAATAGTTTGCCAAATGCTGCTCTACTAGTCAGGGTCAGATCTAGGTCCTAAAACTTTGACTTACCATCTATACTGTTCACAGTTTTTCCAGCCTATCTCCTACATATACTAAAAGAGCATTCAATGAGCTCATGGGGTATCCACTGTCACAAACAAGGTACACAAATGTAGGCAACACATGATTGCTGACTTCAGAAATCAGACATTCATACTACCAAATGAGTTGTCAGTAGGCCTGAGGGTATACACTCATAGTATATCAGGAGATGTAATCAACAAATAAATTCTTAAGCCAAATAGACTGAGACAGAGTTTGAATTAATGTAATGCATGATGGGGTGAAACTCCAGGATGTATTCTCAACCCCTTGGCCTCTTTGACCTCGGTCATATCAAAAGGATAATAGTTTTTGTCTCATCAAGTTTGTATGTAGATTAAGTGAGATAATGAGTGACAAAATTTGATCTTAATGTTTTGTCTGGCAGATAGTAGCTCACAACAAAGCACATCAGTTAAGTACAAAGCAGGAGTCAGTGATGACTTTTATGCAAAGCCAGATGCATGCACCTCCAAAGATCTATCACCCAAGACCTTAGCTTATTCTCTACAAGTTGGAAATAGAGCATTCAGGTTGATTTAGATTGAGAAGCAGCCATACTCTAATGCCTATCACTGAAGGTACTTAACAATGAGGTCTCATTTGTTATTTTAAAACAATTCCTCATCTTAAGTTGAAAAAATATAGTCTATAGCAGGTTGACCAGTTAAATTTTATAATTTAACTCAACACATCCAACTACAGAGAAATGGAATGCAGGCAAACAAATAAACAAATAACAAAATATGAATGTTTCTGGGGCCAAGTAATGCCTGAATTAGCTGGTGCCTCTTATTCTCTAAAATTCCCTGTGCTTCACATGTTTGACTTGCTAAAGTAGTCACCCAAAATTGGTAACAATTAGGGATGTCCTTTCTTTTCTTTTAGCAGAAAAAAAGTCCATATGTGTGAGTGTTTCCTCATATCTGAGAGAAACTTACATCCTGAAGTGACTTGGAAAATAAAGAAGAGAATGAACCAAAAAAAAAAAAATTGTAAAATTGTTGGCTGATCCTGTAATACTAATAGCTGTGAGACAAACAAAATTATGTTGAAAGTCTTCCTGAAATCATTGATTGTATTACAGAGAGAGAGAAAGAGAGAGAGAGAGAGAGAGAGAGAGAGAGAGAGAGAGAGAGAGACAGAGACAGAGACAGAGACAGAGACAGAGACAGAGACAGAGACAGAGAATCTGGAAACATCCTCTGGATAGATGGTTGAAAGGAGATGAAGAAAACCAAGGAGTTAAGATGAGAGAATGCAAAGAGCCCATGACTATGCATCCACTACATTTGACTTAGTGCTTGAATAAGATAACCAATATTTACATCTTCAAAATGTGGAACCTTGGCAAAGGAAAATCAATGATCTTCCAAAGTATCCTGATAAGAGCCAGAACTTGAATCCAAACCTACTCTTCATGCTACAGACCCAGCCACCAGATCTTAATGACCACAGTCACCACAGAATCTTCCCCAAATCAAATTCCCTCTATAGAAAATCTACACCAGATAGGAATATCATTCCAAAAAAATTCATGCAAGAAATTTATGTTGGAAAATAAACTAAAATGCATGAACATGAGTATATTTACATATATATATATATATATTCAGAATTTATTTGATAATTTTAATGGCATGCTAATTCATAAAATGAAGAGAAAATGAACCAGGTCTTGATTTTCTAACAGTAATTTTTTTCTGACAAAATTGTATGATCAAATGAAATGAAATCTTTCACTTCATATTTAACTTTCATATCATGATTAGAAGGAAAGGTAATTTTTGTAAAAATATTTGAGAGATTCATCATTTTCCCCCTGAGGCATCTCTTAATCCTTTGATATTCAAATATTTCTCTTTTGAAGTTTTTGATCATCTTCCATGTTGATTTTCCCCCTTTTCAATTGTTAATTGGTCTAACTCAGGCAACTTCTCATTTGCCAGTGGCATCAACCATAATGATTTCAGCAAACCACAGCATGACTTTCAACAACTTTGTAATATTAAACAGCTTTTACAGGACTGCAATTTCATTTTACAGGTGATATTCTTATTATATTCTTATTATGATGTGAGTGCTCAAAATATTTTATAACTTCAATGACAGCCAAAATAACAACAGAAAAGAATTATTTTGACAAGAGGAGAAGAACTGAGGTAGACACCTTGGCAGACTAATTTTATAACAATATTTTTATTGAATTTTTTGTGTAATGACATTTCTGCAAACAAAACTATCTGAACTCAAGTAATAAGACTCTCATAATAAGAATCCACAGTATACAAATAATACAAAATTCTCAGGGGCCCCAAAGCTGTCAAAGCAAGGACTAAGACATTTAGCTGCTCAGTTTCACTAGAAAAGGCAGCAAGCAAAAGCATTTTATGTAGAGATTTGTTATGTTATACGTTTATTCTATATTTGTGCTATGGCTCCTGGTAACATAGTATATCAGGTGTCATACTTGTCTTATTATTGCTATGATAAAAATATTATGACCAAAAGCAACTTGAGATGAAAGGATTTATTTTTTTTACATTTTTCATTCACAGTCTACCTTTGATGGAAATCACACAGAGACATGAGCACAGCATGAACCTTACACAGAAACTAGACATGGAGGAAGGGTGTTTACTGACTTGTTCTCATGGCTTGCTCCCTCTGAATTCTCAAATAACCAAGGACCAATTGTCAAGGGGCAGCATTAAGACAATTGGCTGGGCCCTCCAACATCAACCACTAATCATGAAAATTCTCCCACAGAGTTGCTTACTACTCAATTTGTTGGAGACACTGACTAAATTATGGTTCTTTCTTCATAGATGGCTCTTTTTATGCTATTCTGACATTAAAACTAACCAGAACCCTAGATTTATGTGCTGGGTTGTATTTGTTTTTCCTCAAAATTACAATGACTAATTTCAATGTTGTAAGCTTCCTGGAAATGGCGTTTTCCTGTTGAATATTATACCATAGATGCTTATGACTTAAATGAAGCGTCCATTGCCTAAAGTTAATAAAGCTTTTCTGAAATATATTACCTTGCAGGGAGATAAAAGATCTGTATTGAATCCTTAATCTGTAGTTTTCTAAGAAAGTAGGGAACTGATATTCTCATGAAGAAATTTTGAACCACAACATTGCTACAATGTGATTAGCCTGAGTACAGATAGACTGCTAACTATTCACTTAATTCCTGCTTGCTGGTGAAGAGAAGTAGCATGAGTTGGCTTTTTCATAGAAGGAGAATAACATTGCAGATGTGCAGTTTCCTTTCTTATGCCCAGTCCTGTTGTGCAAAGATAATTTGTGCACAAAGATCTTGCAATCTGTTGTCTACCAAGAGGCATTCCATATGTCTGTGTTAAAAAGTAACTGTTCAAATATGAGTTACAGAGATCCTGCATCTCAGGAGCTTCTTGAAGAAAATTACATCTTAGTTTGGAATCATAAAACCTCTCTACTCCCAAGTCATTACTCAACTCCAGTCAAGTCTACTTGTGTTTGTTAATGTTGTATTGGAGGTGCAGTGGTGGCTCTGATCTTGCAGAAGATCTGGATTCAGTTCCCAGCACCCATATTGTAGCTCATAACAAGCCTCTATAAATCTAGTTCCAGGATATCTAATGCCCCCTTCTGGCCTTCTTGGGCACAATATGGTACACTTGCATACATGCATGAAAAACATCCACAAACATAAAATTATAAGTAATTTGTTTTAAAAGAGAAATTGTTGCATACTTCTTAGAATCAAAAATGCACACATACACACAGGTACTCACCATGTCCCAGTAGCCATTTTCTGTGTTTGGTTTATATTCTTGGCACTGTAACAGAACGTTCTTGTGATTTAGTCTATTAACACTTAGAACAACTCTGGGAAGGAGATATTATTCATTCTCACGTTATACAAAAAATTAAGGCTAAGCTGATTTACAATTATATCTTAAGTTACAGGAAGAATCAATAATGGAGAACTGCAATTTGAAACCTGGTCTCCCCAGCTTCCAACTTTGTAAAGTTTAATTTGTCTGACAAGGCATGTTGAAATATTTGACAATATACAGAGTGTTTTTTATATTATTAAATATTTATATTATAAAAATTACTGCAATAAGGTGAAGAGAAAAGCTCATTAGGAATGTAATGGTGTAAGGATTCAGTGAAGTTTAACATCACAGTGTCTCAAAATCAGAAGGGACATCAGATGGCATTAAATTACACTGCACTTAATATCTACATTGGATGGTAATCAGAAATGGAGATTCCCAGGAGCCCTTTTCAACTCTAAGATGTTAATATGTTGGTTATTATAAGACATCAGTTCCTGAATCTCAGATAAGTACAACTATAACTCTAGAGTGTGCTAAGAATCAATGTTATGGGCTAAACACATTCCTAATCTGTATTTTAAAAAGGTACATGTTTCTGGAAATAGCGTAATGTTTTGATTTGATTTTAATATCAAACGCAAGACTTCAAATGAGTGATATACTTTTAGAATCTGTTTTGAGCTATACTTCCTCAAATTCCTATGAGTACATGCACATTCTCCTTTAGTCATAAAAATTTCCCGGGAGTCAGAAAGATGATGAGCAAGCTCTCAGCAACCATCTGACTCAGATCATTCCACTGCCCTTTCTGATTCACAGAAAGTGCTTCCGCATTTTCTGATGAGGTCTGCCTTTCCTTGGAGCTGTAAGTACTGAACTTTCTGTAGAAAGAGCCAATCTTTTAACTAAATATGGTTTTCTGAAGAGGCTATGATCTTCTCTTTGTCTATTCAAACTCTTGAAGTACATTATAGCTGCTCAGTCAATTGGCTCCTGCTCATATTTAGGGCACTTAAATGGAATAGCTCCCTGTCCAAACCTAACTATAACCCATACCACTGGCTTCCTGGCACAAATAAGTCTTCAACTAGAACTGTGGCTCAGAGAACATTTCTCCTTACTTGGGACCTTGGTCTCTTTTCTTGGCTGCAAGAAGTATTTTTGGCCACTCTGGTATGTGAATAGAAACCCTGAGCTAAAACATTCTTAAGCACTTACACTACCTTTGAAGTGAGTATCTTATAGTATTCCTATGCCAACTTTAGAATAACTAAATATTTCCTGGTACTTCTGAAATGAGTCAGATCTCTGATTCTGTAAAAAAACAAAACAAAAAAAAAAAAAAACAATGCCTAAGGTTTCTGCAATTTAATTCCTCTAAATAAATATCAGAAGTGATCAACTGTACGCAAACAGCAAGCCGGATACTCTCACACTGTCTTTGCTCCAATAGCAAAGTTGAACTGTGAGAGATGCTGGTGTTTGAACTTATTAGTGGTGACATCTTGAAAGGTGTCATGCTATAACTGAAAACTTTAATAAATGAGTGAAATTCATTTGCCAAAATTTTATACCCTCCACTAGAACTATCTTATCCATATACAAAATTTCAACAAAAACATTTGAAGGAAAATCTTTATCCTGTCGATCAAGAACCATTGTGATCTAGTTCTTTAATCCTTCCCATTCTTACTTCCTCCTAATTATTCAGTACCTCAAAATATTAGCAAAGATTGTTTTCTCTGCCTTAAACAATCTTTCTTAATTGTACAAATTTCTCATCTACTCCTCCTGGCCCAGATTAACTAAGAATCAGCTTTGGATACAAGAGGGGCTGGGTTTGAATAACTGTATTCTAATTGCTGTATACCTTACATAAACTATCTTTGAGTTTGTAAGTTGAACTCTGTAATAATTATGTTATATAAATGTTATGATTAACATATTAAATACAATTTTTTAAAAATTATTAGTACTATACTTATCACAAGGTTAATATGTGACTATTTCTGTTATTGTTGATATTGTTTTGACTGAGTTCTAAATTGCATCTGTCTCACTCAGGTTCTTTCTCTACCATTGTTGTCAAATAATAATCTTTCTGTTATTGTAAAGGAAATTCTGGCAACCATTTTTTTTCTGGAAAAGCCAAGTGTAGTCAGTATTATAGGCATTAGAGACACTACAATTTCTGCCATAACTCCTTAATTCTTCAATATAGCAGGAAGGCAGGCAGACATAACACAAAAATAACTTGGATGGAGTGTTCAGACTTTAATAGCAAATATTAGTTTTACTAAACTTACAGTGTTCAGTATATATCTCAGCACTGTGTCAATGGGATAAATCAGACTCTGCTTGCCTTTAAAAATAAAGTTTTACTGTAAAACATCTTTTCCCATTGAATAATGTGTTATCCATGGCTACTTTTGTACTACTATGGTATTCATAGACAATACAGAGCCTATGGCATTTATTTTCTGTCTCTATTATAAAAAGTTCACCAGTCTGACTCAATGTTTGGCACATATTTATTAGATAAATAAAACCTGACTAGAAATAATGAGTCACAAGGTCTTGGCCCTACAACATTGCAAGTTTTGGTGGAAGTAGATGGAAAGAAACAAGAGTCATAAATTCATGAAGAAATAGAGGTTAGAAACTCAGTAGGTACTCACTGAGGAAGGGCTGCTACTGGAGAAAGTTTGTGTTGATGCACTAAGGACATCTGTCTGTAGATTATGTTACATTGTTGCTTGACTGGAAGAGGTTCATATCATTGAAGATAAAATGTGCATCTAACAGAGAGGTAGGTGGCAATGCTAAGATGACCATTAGAATTTAATGGTCAGAGTAGAGCTTCAAAATACAATGCTTGACTTTTATTTGTCCATCTTTCTTTCTGGCCTATGGTTCAAGAAGATAAGCTTAATGGTCTGCTTGTTTTTGTAATGACTACTCATAAAAATTTAAAAACACATTACAACATTTCACAGATGAGCAAAGTCTATGACTGATGAGGCATAAAATTCCACTCATACTTGTTTGGCCAATATCAGGCCCCCAACTACTTTTTCTAAGTCTCATTACTCTAGGATAAAGTGCTCCTGATATTCCTTTTTTCAATCACTTTATTTTTGTATATACTTATGTTTCACCAGGATACTTGGGGACCAACTTAACTATGGTGCTAGTTACTGACTGCTTAATGAGTTCATGTGGAACTACTTTTAATCGAGCTCAAACAATTTTTTTTTCACTTTCTTTCTGTCCAGATGCTACCCTGACAATTCCCAACATCATCTATAAATAACTGTCTCTCAATGTCAAATAGAGATACCATGCATTGAAGATGCTCCCAAAATATAAAGCCTTGGTGATTTAATTTAACTTGGAATTGAAAATTCATTTTACAAAAATATACATGAAGTTATGTTAGCATAAATGTCAATGACAACTTTTTATTTTAAGGGCAAATAAAAATACCTATAGTATATGCCCCTAATCTGTGAGACTACTAGTTGAAGATGGTTTGGTCCACTTCTCCAAGCAAAATGTATTCTTATATTCATTAAATACTTCTAGCCACATTCAACATATCCTTTAACTTGGAATACTTACAATTGAGAGCCTCTGTTCATAAAAAAAAATTCTCCTTATGTGCATGATCTTTAATTCTTACTTGTGACCCTTTTCCTGACTTCAGACACTGAATGGAATTCCTTTCCTTTAGGATCTCACCTTCATAGTTTTGAGAATGATATTGGTCCCTAAAAATATTCTACTTTCATATTCAAGTCTCCAGTCTAGGTAGGCATCCATGTTGGATTGAAATTACTGTTCCTATCCTCTCTTCCTTATCCCAATCATTTAGGTTCAACAAAAATATCTAAATGTCTCAATTGGCAATAAGGATACCTGGTTGCACAACTGAAATGTACAATAATAACTGTCATATCTTTCATCGTTCTTAATTTGAATTTCTCTTAGTTTCATCGTCTGGAGTCTATAACTAGATGAATGGTAGTAGAATTCTATTTCCCCATTTTGTGCACTGGGAGCACTGAAGTTCTGGTTGCTTGATATTATTTTTCTTACCCCTTCAGCTCTTTCAGTTCTTTCTCTAACTCTTCCATTGGAGACCCCATTGGGGACCCTATGCTCAGTCCAATGTTTGGCTGTGAGCCTCTGCCTTTGTATTTGTCAGGATCTGGCAGAGCCTCTCAGGAGACAGTTATATCAGGATCCTGTCAGCATTCACTTCCTGGCATCCACGATAGTGTCTGGGTTTCGTGACTGTATATGGGATAGATCCGCAGGTGGGGCAGTCTTTAGATGGCCTTTCCTTCAGCCTCTGCTCCACACTTTGTCTCCAGATTTCCTCCCATGAGTATTTTGTTCCCCTTTCTAAGAAGGACCGAAGCACCCACACTTTGGTCTTTCTTCTTCTTGAGTTTCACGTGGTCTGTGCATTGTATCTTGGGTATTCAGAGCAAATGGGCTAATGTCCACTTATCAATATATACACCATACATACATACTATGTGTGTTCTTTTGTGATTGGGTTATCTCACTCAGGGTGATATTTTCTAGTTTCATCCTTTTGCCTAGGAATTTAATGAATTCGTTGTTTTTAATAGCCCAGTAGTATTCCATTGTTTAAATGTACCACTTTTTTTTTTTTTTTTTCTGTATCCATTCCTTTGTTGAAGGAATCTGGGAGAAGAAATTGAATAAAATGTGCAGCTTTTATTTTATCCAAGTAATTTTATCCAATCCAATACTCCTTTATTTCAATCCATTATAATAAAGTAGCCATGCCTAAAATAAATAAGATGGCAAAAGCCTGTGTTCATGCTATGAACTGATCCATCTTTATAATAATATAAAACTAAGAAAGTGGCTAGAGAGTGTCTCAGCAGGTAAAAGCCCTGACTGCTCTTCCAGAGGTTCTGAGGTCAATTCCCTGCAACCACATGGTGGCTCACAACCATCTCTAATGGGATCAGATGTCCTCTTCTGGTGTGTCTGAAGACAGCTACAGAGCTTTATGTGCACTCATTGTACATAAAGTAAATAAATCTTTAAAAAAACAACTAAGAAAGTGGCACTGATATATACCTGTGATATGTCAAGTACCTTGACCAAATTTTTGCAGCTAATCTTTATATCATCTCAGAAAACACAGATGTTTTCATTCCTCTTTAATAGATAGTGGAACTAAGGCTTTGGGAAAGGAAGAACTCATGGATTCTCAGTGGAGGAAGTTTGCCCAGATCTAAATGATTTTCCAGAAGACTACCATGCACTTTGATTCAAAGTCCTATTTAAATTATACCCCCTTCAAACTTAGGCCAGTGAGGTGTTTCTTTTTGAGAGTAATAATTCTTTATTTTGTTCCATAATTATAAAGTCATAGAGCAGGAAAAGGGTTTTCAAGTCAAACTTGATTATTAGAAGAAAAAACATGTACTAATACCAGCTTTCAGGGTTATTCAGTTTCTTTCTATGTTAACATCTAGCATAATGTATTAGCAAAATTAATACTTTAGTTTAAAAATGATTCTTTATCTTATTCATACAACGTGATGTTACCTATCATGGTTATTATAGAAGTGCCTATGAGTTGGGAACATGCAGATTTCAGTTACAAACAACAGCAATGAGTTAGCAAAGTAAGGCATCCTCAGATGCTGATGTGAACAGAAAAGGAAGCAACAAGAACAGAACAGGTGTGCGCCTTTTCCTGCCAACATTCCTTAGACCTGAGATGTAGTGGGAGTGAATGTGTGAATACTCCTTAAGGAACAAAAATAAGTTTCCTAATTACCCAACCAATAAAAAGTGAAGAGTAAGAGCAGGGCAGATGAGAGAGTCGATATATTCTAGTACATTCCAAAAGTCAGTGTGGAAAGTCTTTGACTCTTAAGCAGCTTTTTACTTTGGAACAGTACGCTATCTCTAAAAGGAACATAACATTAAATAAATAGGACTTTCTGCTTGTCTCTTATAAGCTTTCACATGGGAAAATTCCTACCCTCCTGAAGCTCAGTTATCTCATCAGTGAAAGGGGGTTACTACTTGCATTATGAGATTGACAGGGATCCATAGGGTGCAGATAAAGCAATTAACTCATTGAACTGTCTGTCTACCTTTTCCTTTCTCGTGGAAATGACTATTATTTTTGTGTACTAACGGTTGAATCTAATACCTCCTGCATGCTGAGCAAATGCTGTGGCACTGAGCTACATTCCCAAGTCTCCCTTCTCCTTTCTCTAGGCAGCTTAAACATAGAATTACAAAAGAAGTCTGCATATACATAGTTGACTCTAACAGAATACCCAAGATTGGGTGGTTTAGAAAGTATAAATTTATTTCTCACATTCTGGAAACTAGGAGTTTAATACTAAGGCACCAGCAGTTTCAAAATCTAATAAAGGACCTTCTAGCTGTATCCTCACCTGGTGAGAATTTAAGGAAGATCTCTGTTGTAATGCGAGCCCCCCAAATCCCTTTTCGCCCGCGAATAAGGACAGGAGGCGATAATCGGGTATACTGCAAATGAGGACTTTACTTCTCGACACAGTAAAGCGGAAAGACGGAAGAAACCGGAAGCGGCCTAGCTTAAATACATCCTCGAGTGATATATTCACTTCTGATTGGCTGTTCGCTCACCACCCAATATTACGCCTCGAGATAGGCCAGTGACTTGGCAGTCTTTCTGCCTAGCAACAGCGCAGATACTTGTTTACTGCTGGGAAAACACGAGACCAGCGCCATCTTGGAAATGCAAACGTATAGCCACTGCTAACAGCGGCTTCCTACACTCTGTGCCTTTTTTTTTTTTTTTTTTTTGTAAGGACATTAGTCCTACTCCCAAGAGCATATCCCTCCTGGTATGATCACCTTGTTAGGATTCCATGATTTTATACAGTCACCTTAGGATTTAAATAGATCAAATTTAGGTACCCAGAAAGATTAGATCATTGCAAAATATGTGGTATACAATTGTGGGAATGGAAATAGAATGTTTCACATAATTTCCTATATTTCAACTATTTTATAATTTCCAAAATTAAGAAAAATGTTATCTATTTAAAACACATATAAAATAGATGTTGGTTCCATGCAGTTTACTTTTTAAGTTGTGTCAAGTACTCTTTGTGCATTCTCTATGAATTACTACTGAAGGAGGGACTAAGGATATAGCTCAGTGGTAGAATGTGTACCTTGCACACAACATGTTCAAGGTTCAAGTCCAACTATAACTACTACTATTACTACTGCTACTGTTGCTGCTGCTGCTGCTGCTACTACTACTACTAGATAGAAAGATGATAGATAGATAGATAGATAGATAGATAGATAGATAGATAGATACAGACAGACAGACAGACACATAAGTAACACTTTAAAAAATTGAAGGAGGAAGAACTAGACATTCTGTTTCTGATTCCTTGCTAGTTATATTACATGTCAAACTTGTTTAGTGTTAAGCATGGTGTTTTATGCCTGTATATATATTCATCACTATAATCACAACTTAAAACTAGGTATTTGTTTTTATTTATCTTTATTTAATAGATTTTTTCATTAAATTTGGAGAGAGTACATGTGTGTGCCTGAGAAAGAGAGAGAGAGAGAGAGAGAGACAGAGACAGAGAGAGATTGCCTGTTTCTCTTACCTTTAATATCGTGACCCTTTATCTCAGTTTCAAATGGGATCAGCTTCCCTTCTCTCTCCCTTTCTGTCTCAGAATAGGTATGTCATTCTTTCTCTACGTCCCTCTCTCCTATATTAGTTCTCCTTTTTATTGCTCCCTAATGCATAGAAGATTTTTCTGAGGGACTTGGTTGCCAGCATAATTCTGTGTGAATTACATCCATTTTCAAAACCTTTTACTACATAAAGATGTTTTATTTAATTAGTAAAATTTTCCCCCATTTGGCCCTAGATAGAAAATCATAGATCACAAAGTCTGAAGAATGATTTGTTGTAAAATTAATCAGGGTTGGAAAAAAGCAGAATCAAAGTTCAGACCTCTGTGGAACTTGCCATGTCCTAGGCTAGCTGTACCTTCTCCCTGGGTTGCAGTCCTCAGAAGATTCCTTGCATCATTTCTTCTTCTGAAGCAATAATGTGAGGGACGCTGTTATTCATTCAGGTGCTGAGTGCATTACTGCTGCTGGGTGATCCAACAGGAGAACAGGGAACTTGGAAAGTTATATATCTTAAGTATAAAGTAAGCCACCTGGGAGCCTCAGTACTGGTTGAAAGGAAATTTTTTTCCTCTTTTATTTTAGGAAGAAGATGGTTGATAGTGATAAAAGCTAGTATTTTTCATGAAATCAATGTCCAGTATACAATGTTTGGGATTCTAATCAAAAACCATCCTGTAAGTATCCTGCATAATTTCATCAGACTTGGGAGATAAAGACAGGGCCATCACAACTTAAAGGACAGTCTATGTTATGTAAAGGAGCTTAAATCTGACTCGACTACATAGTGAGACTCTTCAATCAAACAAATACACAAACCAAACAAGAAGTTCAAAAAATTAAGCCTTAGAAATTGTATTATGCTGATATGAATGGGAAAAAAACCCATTGGGAATCAGAATGTGTTCAGAACAGTGAACAGAATGAAGCAATCGATGTCTAGATGCATGATGTCTACTAATAATGCTTTTTCTTACTGCTTTCCAGATCTCCATTTCCATTGCAGTAAAGTGGGGAAGGAGATGTGTCTTCATCTCCAGAGCCACTGTGGGAGATAAAGGCAGGAATAAAAGTAATTTTAACATATTAAAACTATCCTTTATGCTGATTCTATTTCTTAAGATTCTCAGAGGGAACTTTGTCAAATACCAAATCAAGCATCAAGATGAAAACAGAACATGCAATCATCAATCCCACATGCTCTATTTACTGTGCGGATGTGAGAGGCAGCTGTCAGGAAGCCAGATGAATATTGGTCATGCACATGTTGAGCAGCCGTAACCTGTGGAAATTCAAATGTTTCCGGAACTTCAGTGAGAACATTCAAGAAAAAGAAGGAAAATAGAAGTGATATATTAATGTTGCTGTAAGAAGAGAAAAAAATTCCTAAATATCTGTCTGAAGATATTAGGAACACATTCCTTTCTCAATTACCTTAGTATTTCTACATATCTGTTATTGGATGGCTATAGCCTAGGCTGCCTTTCTTCATTTATTATTCTGTGTCTTCCATCTTTGCGCCCATTTCTCTCTCTGGAATTCATCATCTGGGCAGTCCTTGGCAACTATCAGATGCTATGTAAAGTAGCTGGCACTCTAACTGACTTATATAAAATATCCTGCCAAAGTCAAACATTATCTCCAGGTCACCATGAAGGCTAAAGGATGAGCAGTAGAACAGTAGTTAAGCCCATCCTCTTTTTCCTTTTTAGCTAGAGCTCTTTTCCCATCAACTCACTGCCATATCATTCATTGTCTAGGCCATTTAGAAAGCTAGAAATTCTCCCTGTGATCCGAGATCAGTTTAAAATTCAGTTGTAAAGTAGGTAAGAACTGGGCAAGCTCTAGGCCAGGTGGATTTTCAAGCAGTAACTGGTATATTGGCTCTTCTGCCTTGTTCTTTTTCAAATACAACATAGTACAGGAGCCAGCAGGACTCATAATCTATACTACTGGTAAATTGTAATAATAATACTTGGCATCAATAGAGTACTAGTCATCTAAGACATTCTAGAAGTCAGTCCACATTAATTAAACTTCAAACATCAGAATCTTTAGGGTCAAGACTGTACCAATTTTGGAGGCAGATAAACGGAGAGGATAAGGACTCTCACAAAGAACAAAATCAAGAGAGATCATTTGTCATAATCACCTTTGAGGCAGATGATAGAAGCCTGAGCTGTGAGTTTACCCAAATAACCATTAGATAAAATTGTATTTGCAGAGAAAGTGCTGGCTGTGAAGTCAGGAGAGACTTAAGTTTCTGGGGTGACCTTTTCATTTGTTATTAGTGTGAATGGAACCAAGTCATCTTCCCTTTCTCACTCTCCATGTTCCCAGGGGCAAAACAAGAAATCTGCTGAGCTCTGCCTTACCAGGTTCCTCTGTTCCTTCTGATGGAACAATCAGAACATAGGTTTTCAGATAGTGCTTCATTGGCTTTGCACTACAGTGACCCAGAATCAAAGGGGTGGGAGGAAGAGAGTTCAGTTGTTCGTAGAAACATATAAATG
Organism: Arvicanthis niloticus; assembly: GCF_011762505.2. NCBI lineage: Eukaryota > Metazoa > Chordata > Mammalia > Rodentia > Muridae > Arvicanthis > Arvicanthis niloticus. The sequence goes on along the minus strand of NC_047662.1, from coordinate 79,322,030 downwards.
AATACAGATTCACAGTCCTAACCTAGTTATTCTAATTTACATCTGACATGAAACACAAATAGAAAACTTTTAAATAGTCCTCAGATGATTCCAATAAAACTGCTTCTCTTCTGATATTTGTATTTTTCTATGAATTAAAATATGACTTTCCTGCATCCATATTTGCCCTCCACCCATCCCTTCCAACCATCCCAGCTATTGCACCACTATGATGATTAATATTAACTTTAAATTTGACTGGATTTAGAATTGATTGAAGGACAAGCCTCTGGACATTTCTCTGAGTGATTATTTTGATTGTCTGAGCTCAAAAGCATGTGTTTGAGGAACCATCTAGTCTAGGATTTTTAAGATACAAAGAACTACTTTGAATGGAGCAAAAATCGATATGTGTTGGGTTCTTGGACTGTGAGAAAAGAAAAGTGAACTGAGCACAAGGATCTATTGCTCTTTGCTTTCTGACTGAAGTCACAGTCTGAACAACTACCATACAGTCTTATCCCTTCGCCTTTCCTGACCTGATAGACTTTTTATCAAACTGCCATACAAAGTAAGCCCCTTAAGTTGGTTTTGTTAGGATATTTTACAACATCAGTAAAATAGTAAGTAGTACATTAACATGTAGAAAAGTTTGTACCAACCATTTATCCTCATCCTCAACAACACCTGATGTTTATATCAGATAGAATGACAGGCAATCCACTTATAATAAACCATAACCACATTGAAAATCTGCAGCCTTCTTGCTTAAGTATTCAAGTAATACAGTTTTGAGACAAAGTTCTAACTTTATTCTATGAGGTGCTTAACAATGCAGAGAATTGTGAAGATCTAAAACACTGTAGAAGCCACTCCTAGATAGTTTCTTACACATGGGTAAACAATTTGGCACTTAATTTCAGGACTTCTCAAATATTCAGAAGTTCTTCTATGAAACTTGTTTTAAAATATGTTGGAAAAGACATGATTGAATGAAAAATTACATTTTCAGAAAGACATGAGTGATAGGAAATATGATCACTGTTTTTAGATATATGAAATACTGTCATTTAAAAAAAGACAATAGACTTGTCTCCGTGGCTCCTGAATTAAATCACAAAGGCAGAACATTATGATACACCCAAAGGTAGAAGTTTTTAAAGAGGTTTCAAAGATGAGTTCAGTCTCTATAAGGACATAGTGAGCTCCTTGTTGGAAGAGGTACTTAAACAAAAGATGGGAGGCATTGATGGAATAGTACCGACTTAATTGTCTATAACAGTGTGACTCTCTTCGTGTAAAATAAATTAAAAAAATCTACAAGTGAACATGTACTATGGAAAACTTTAATACTGCAATCTCTAAACTCTCCATAACATAATAGCAATAGCATTAAATAATACTATTGGGAGAAACCTAAAGAAATGGGAAAATGTGGCCCTCTAATCAGAACCACGACTGAGACAATCTGTATGTTAGGATTAAAAAATGTAAAGGTGCTTTCTAGCAGTTGTAACAAATATAGAAATGGACTCTAAAGGATGTGTAATCGTAATTATATTTGAATATATAATAAAAGCACAACAAAAATTACATTAAATAAAACACTGGTGTACCTCCTGAATGATTTCTCACAAAAATAAACAGATATCAGAAAATGAAACACCATTTGTGATGGTTAATCTTCATTTTCAAGTTGATTGACATTGGGATCACCTAGCAGAAACACCCTTCGAAGAATGTTCAGAGTGGATAGCACTGTTCAGTGTATTGGGATCCTAGACAAATCAGAAGAGAATAAAAGAGAAAGGAGTCAAGTAGTAAATTTCATCCATCTCCTTTCAAAATGGACACAATATGAGCAGCTGTTCAAACTCCTTCCTGACACGGCTAGAATTTGTCCAGCCACCATGCCTCGCCTACAGTAAACCATTTTTTTAAATGACAGTAGTATTTTCATACTCAGCAGACAATGACTGATACTTTATACTTAAAGAGAGGTGCATCATGCTCAACCTATATAATTCTATATAAAATAAAAATATAAATACAAAATGAAGGAAGCAGGCAGAAGTAGCCGGTAAGCCAGAGCCTAGCCTAGTCTGTCCTGTGTGGCAGAGGCTAGGGAGGAAGTCCAGCTTCGAAGGCTTGTTGAGAGCCCAGAAAGAAGGTCTAGCAGTAGGAGATTCAATGTCTAACCTTTGTAACTTATCAAGGCACGAGGATCCAGTGCAGTTTTGTGTTTCAAAAGAGCCCCCCACGGCTAGGCAGACCTGTCACGTCAGAAATGCTGGAGGAAACCTGGATTATTCCATTGAAGTTCTCTATCAAGTGGCAATGGTGTTTGGGCTATGTGCAGTCGCAATCTCAAACAAGAGCTAGGGAAGTTTTCAACTGAATTCATTCTCCTCTTGCACACATGAAAATTCAGAGAAGATTATCTTTGGTCTGATGAGGGATTGCTTCAAGAAGGTTTAAAAGAAGATTTCACTAAATGTTTAGAAATCATTGATTGTACAGTAAAAAAATGGATCCCTTCACTAAAGTATCAAGGGGGCTTGGATTTATCCTCTCCACTAATACAGCAAGTGTGGGGAAGGTCCCAAACTATGAATACAGGATAAATGGTCAGGTCATTCACTCTAAATTGGCCATGGCTACAAAAAAAAAAAAAAAAAGATTCTGTGAAGAGAATATGCCTGGAGGATGTGAAGTTTTATGTCATAGACAAAGGATATGATTAGAGAGCTCTTTGGTGGATTTGGAAAGGTTTGAGGAATTTGGCTCCCAATAGATCTCCGCTTAAACAGTATGATTTTGTTTTGTTTTGTTTTGTTTTGCTTTGCTTTAATGAATTTTAAAGAAGATACAGTGAAGAAGTTTTTGGAGAAAAGAGAGTCCAAACTCCTAGTAAGCACTAGTGTAAAACAAAGGTGGTCAAGCCCAAACAGTTATGTCATGCCTAGCAACATGACTCTGGGTGTTGTAAAATTCTGAATAGAAGAAACTGAAGGAAAGATGGGAGTGAGGTCAGAGCAATGGTTCACAAAGTGTGCCAGCCAAAAATGGTATCCACAATGCTTTCTTAGGATGGGGAGAAAACATACATATGGAGCAAATACAAGTGTCTCTGTCCTGTGTGCATTTCATGTAAATTTTTCATCCTGAAAATCCTGTTTAATTGTGTTTACTATTTATGGATCTCTAACTGTTTTAAGTAGCACTTTAGTACTTTAGAGTCCTAGAGACCAGAGCATGTTTGGGACTCACTAAGAAGCAGATTGCAGACTTAGCTTCCTGCTACCATTGCGGCCTAGTGTGTGAGTCCTTGTTGGGTTAGTTACATTTTATCTTGGGGAAAAGTGTTACACTTTTTATCCTTTTCTTTGTTTCTTGTTTCTTTGTTTCTTTCTTTCTTTCCTTTTCATTTATTCATTGTGAATTTCACATCCTATATCTGAATCCCACACATCTCTTCATTGTTTTTCTTCCCTATGCCCTTGAAATCTCCCCACCAAAATAAAAATAAAACTTAAAAGGGGAACAAACAAAAAATTAAAACCAATCAAATAAACAATCAACGAAACCAAAAACCCATCTGATCATGGAAGCTGCAGTGTGGCACAGTGTTTCACACAGTATACGCTTTTTAACCAAACATCTTTACTTACAAGTATTCATCTCACTGAGTCATTAGTTTGGTTCCAGGCCTCAGACTTCTTCTACACTCTCAATACTGGATCCTCACTGGGACTCCTCTGGGATATCCTGTTGTTGCCCTGTGTCATGGAGATACTACAGCTTTGGGAAAGCAATGTAATTCACTACAGTAGTTCATAGAAGAGGCTGATGTTGGAGGGGGCCAATGCAAAGCCCTTGATATGGGCCTAGATGGTAGCTGAGTAGGTCAGTCCTTCAGCTCTCCTCCAGACACATCACTAGGCCAACACTTCAGTATTGCTCCACCTAAATCACCCAAATACCACAGCCAGCAAGGGACAAGGCCAGCTTTCAGGCTATGATGCCCTCAGTCTGGCTCACTTATAATCCTGCCTCCAGAGTTAACTCTACTGTGCTGCCCTGGAGAGTTGCAGGGCCAGATCTCCCAAGATCTCGGGGCCAGCTCTACTGTCTGTCACAGATGTTGAGTGGTTCTTGGGGAGTGGGAATCTCTCCTTTGCCCATACCAACTTAGGTCAGATAAGGTACAGGGTCAGTTCTCCTCCACTCATGCCCTTGGGAACAGCATGATTGTCTGCTCCCCTCTCTCCTCGCCCTACCACCAGGGCCAGCTCTACTGCACTGCCCAGGCAAGGTGCACAGTTAGCTCTTCCGAGTGATGAAGCATTGAGGAGTAAGGCCAGCCCTGCACAGCCCTTGGACATCAACATGGGCTCAGGTAGCATCCCAGACTACAGACATCCGCATAGACTTTGTTATGGATAGCCACACAAACCCCAGCCTCTGTAAGGCTATAAATCCAGACAAGGCCATTAATTGGCAGCAGGAGCAGGGACTTGATCCATACTATAGTGAGCGCCAGTGGAGGGCAGGCCTTTGGATGTCTTCGGCCCAGCCACTCCACTCTGTGCTTTTAGTGGTGAGGAAGTATTCCAAATCTATTTTGCTCAGGAGCAGAGGCAGCCATCTTACTCGTGACTTGAAACTATTTGATAAATCAGTTCTTTCAGAGGTTTAGTCCATTATCATCATGGTGGGAATTATGGCAGTGTGCAGACAAACATACTGCTGGAGAAGGAGCTGAGAGTTCTACATCTCGATTCTCAAGCAGCAGGAAGCAACAGTGACACACTGGCCAGACTTCCGCACATGAGATCTCCTTTCTTTCCCCTTTAAATTGTATATTATTTGTGTCAATTATGGCCTATAAAGAAAACGATAAATTACTGTGGTTTGGGGCTTTTTAGTTTGTTTTGTTTTCTTGGTTGGTTTTTGTTTTGTTTTGACATTTTTTTGAGAATCTAATATCAGGTATTTCATACTGCCTTGCTATGGCCTGCATGTTTAAGCTATCCAGCTTTGGTGATAAATTGAAATATATTCCCCACAAAAAAAGTCAATTAAATTCAAATATCTATAGTTTTGAGAAAGTATAGTAATATGTCTCTCAAAGGCTGGAATTACAAAGATCACAGAGGTAGTTCGTTACCTGAAAATTATAGATATCTATAGGAAAGGAATGCTTATTATAAGAGTAAACTAACAGACTGTAATAATGTAAAGAAGCCAGTGGAATCCCTCAGCAATCATTTAAATAACAAGAAGAAAGCTATAGCTGAAAAATAAATAGAAGAATTAAAATGAATAACTCAAAAATATTTGATGAACCCAAATGAAGTTAGAAAATGATGAACAGCAAACTAATTTTCAAAACCACATCTAAATCCAACTGTATGAATAGTATTAAATCAAATTGAACTCAACATTACAATCAAGACACTGAAGTTGTCAAAGTAATTAAAAAAAAAAACAAAACAGTGCAATGTTACCAAGTGGTACTTTAAATGTGAGGTCAGGGAAACTGAAAAGAAAATTGTGGGACAAAGCTAGTATGTAAACAGTAAGATTAACATGGATATCTAATGAGACTCTCTTAGGGAATAGCGTACGCCAAGTTTTAACAAAATAAAACATGTATAAATGTTTGAGAAAGTTGCAAAAAGTTTTAGAAGAATCTATGTTCTTCACTCACATTCACAAAATATTAATATTTATCATGTGTTTTCATGTTTTTATTTCTCAGCATCTTGGTCAAGTTTTTCTTGTGCTGTGATAAAACACTAACCATAAGCAACTCAGTGCAGAAAGGGGTTTATTTCCTCTTAGAACTTCCATGTCACAGCTCATTGCTGGGGGGAGATGAGGGCAGAACTTCAGAAAGGGACCTGGGAGCTAGAATTGAAACAGAGATCATGAAGGTGACTCTACTCTCTTACTTGCTCTTCATGACTTACTCGTGTTGTTTTGGTTATATAGCATTCATCTACTCTCAGGAATTTTCTATTAGAGTTTTACTCTGAGTTTTCCATTTTCCCTTTTGTTATAATGTATCTTATTGGAAGAAGTTTTAAGACCATCAAAATGCATTATCATTCATTAAAAATTTACCTACGGTCATGAAGGAGCCATTGCTGGTATAGCCCTTATCAAGGGATGACAAGCAAGACAACAGTTTGTGCTGAAAAACGATCTCAAGTTATTGAAAAGAAATAGAACTCATGAATGTGCTTATGTCTAGTAATAGAGTTTAAAACACACAAAAAAGTAAGAAAACTTGAGGCACATTTAAGATTGATATTCTTCTGTAGTAATAATAATAATGACATTGTTTTTTCTGTTATGATAAAATCTTTGGCAAAAGCTTCTTATGAGGGAAAAGTTTTTTGGTTGTTATTATTGTTGTTATTGATTGGTTGGTTTATCTCACAGTTCAAGTTATAGTGTAGCATGGTATGAAAGTCTACAAAGAAAAAGATTCAAAAAAACATGTCTTTTAATGCCCATCTATATTTTCCCATTTATACAGGCTAAGATCCCATGAGCAAAACAATGTTCATCCATACTTACAATGGGCTTTTCCACATAAATGAATATAATCAAGATAATCTGTCATGGTAACTCAAAGACCCCTCAACCAGGTGGTCCCAGATCTTGTTATATAGACAATTTCTAAGAAGCATCTCTCTCATACACACACACACACACACACACACACACACACACACACACATATATATATATATATTTGTTAAGTCTAATAGTATAACTGACAATGATACCACACCAGACAACTGACTGTTGATATATGTTTTTCAAGTACACATAAAATGTGCTCTAAGACAAATCATATGCTAAATTATTAAATACCTCAATAATTTTATATGGTCACTATCTCACAAAATTTAGTCTTTAGCCAGTCAGGATTATAATAGAAGTCAATGTCATATATTAAAAATATATACTAAAAACCAACATGACTTTAATATATAACCATAAAAGCACTAATTATTTGTAACTTTAAATGCTACTAGAAACAGTGAATTCATTTAAGAGGTGACATTATAAATGATTCTAAACATAGATTCCACAGTGTGGTGCCCTTAGGGAATTTTGGGAGAGGAACACTATATTTATACATCTATGACAATTTGATATTTGCATATTCAGCAGAGAAATTTACAGGTGAAGAAAGACTGACAACTGAAGTTAAATATAAGTGGGGATGTTTAAGTTAAAGGTTTGGTTAAAGACTTTATCAATGAAGGAAGGAAAGCATGGCCAAATCACCTGTCACATTTTCTCCTGAGAGAGTATGACCTTCCAGAAGATCATAGGTAAAGTGGTAACCAGAATATGTCATAGAATTTGGTCATTCCAAGGTTGTGGTTGTATGACTTGGGAAAAAAGACTGTTGCAACCTAATTTTCCTGGATTCCAGCTTTTAGATTGATGACATTATGGTTGCTTCAGGGAACTGCAGAAATAAAGTAGCAGTAGTGGTAGCAGAATTACCTGGTGGCACATCCCACATAAATGCCATTGAATCTTTATTAGAGTGGGATCAAGATGCTTCTGAGCAGCTGACCTCAGGAGGCTTTTTTCCGCCAGCAGGCTGCAGCATAAAATTGCATATACAACTATATGCACATTTATATCATTTATATATTTTATTTTGTTTTGTTGTATCCCATAACTATTTTTTGATATGAGTGTTATTTAAATAAGATGAATGTCTGTGTGTGCATATATATTAAATTTATATATAGCAGTGCTCAGAGCAAGAAAGTTTCCTTTTACTATTATCCTTTTAGAGTGCTGCACTTTTCCCATTATTTAGAGAAAATAAATCAGCGTTTAAAAAATGATCAGGGAAATAGAGGTGGGGGAAAACTGCACTTGATTTGTTTCTGCCAGGTGATGAACTTCACACTTGCAGGAGAAAAAAAATGTATCTGAGAATACAGCTGTGTGTGTTAAGAAGCAGTGTGCTAGTCAAAATCAGAGTGCTAAGAAGAGAGAGGTGGAGGCAGAGGGCATTAGGAATTAAGAAAAGTGGTTCAGCTGAGTACCTCAAAAGGTCAGGCAGCTAAGAGTCCCTGCAGGTTGAGAATCAGAAATCACCCAATTCAGCCCACACAGGCCCACATGAGCGACCAGAATAATTGATGATATAAGAGCCAGAATCTGCGTAATTCTCAGCATCTTAAGCCTCCCACAGACATGCAGCCAACTGTCTCTGTGTAAACATAACAGAACTCCAGAGATGGAGGGAGCATGTGGACTTAAAATCATTGGGACATCTAAGGAGGATGCATGACTGGAAAGGGAGATATTACCCATCCTGATATCCTCCACTATATGTTTTGAAGATAAAGTGATGATGTCCTCTTGACCACCTAAATTCCCATTTGCCTGAATATATGTGTAGTGTAAACAGTTAAACTAGAAATGATACTCAGACTCAAGACCTAAATAAATGTACCCTCCTCTGAAATCTCAGTAGCAGAGTCTCACTTGCTTTCTACAGAGTGAAAAACATGGCTGTTCTCTGCAAATGTTGATGTAAGAGTATTGGAAAGGTCAGACATACGTAAAAACTATGCAAGCATCTGATACTTGCTTTCTGAATTTTAAAGCACAAAAAGATCAGCAAGTATTAATCAGAGCCAGTTAATGATTCAGGCTTGACCAATTGAATCCACAGTTTTTCTTGCTGTTAAAGAGAGTTTAGATGTAGGTGGAGAATAACATACTGCAATGAGAGAAGATGGGACTGTTCCTAATGGCTTTTATGAGGAGCCAAGTAGTTTCTCCCAGAACCAACACAATAGATTCTGGGTAATGGGTTCTAAACACTTTCTCAAACCAACATGGTCATCTGCTCCAACATCCTGTAGTTCTTGATAGAGTTTGGATCTTCATTGTCCCCCAATTACACCTGTACTAAAGGTTTATTACTTACTATGTAGTGTAAAGCCTTCAGGAGCTTGGGAGTGATCATTGCTGTCTTGTCTTTGAAGGGGGTATTGGGATCATAGTCTCTCTTCTTTTCTCCTCAACTTACCTGCAAAAATGGAGGGCACTGGAGAATCCTTTATGATGCTACATACACAGTTGTTCAGCTATGAATCTGAAACATTTTCTGCAATCTTGTCTTTTGAATGTTTGGTGCTGGATGGTGGTACAGTTTTGTGGAAGCTATGAAACCTTTCAGAGGAGTTGGTTATTAAGGGCAGGCCTTTGTCAATCATGTTTACCCCTGTTTCCTGTGACACTTTCAAATGTCTGCTTTACTCCCAGAGGGAGCCATGCAGGAGCTTTTGCACACAAGAATGCATGAACACCCATGCACACAACACACCCTCCCTGATTGATTTCCTTATAAGAAGATGGACAGAAGTTCTCTGAAACCATGAGTTAAAAATTTTTTTTTCTCCTACACGTTGTTTCTCTCAGGCACCTTCTTCACAGTGAAACAAAATAACTAATATCCCAGATATTTTTCCGGAAGAGTCTTAGTTTTCTCTCTGAATTCATCTATGCTTCCCTTAGCCCTCTTAACAGCAGAGCTTGCTGGTATGTAACTTGATGTGGGGCCATTGCACTTCCTCAGAGATGAGCTTAGTTTTGATTAAAGGGTGGAAATGGAAATAATGTAACCACCTGCTAGGTTATTGTTTTTACAAAGAAATTGTATATCCTTAACTGAAATCCTTCTGTCCATTATGTTCTGCTGGGCACAGGTGCTTGTGAGCCGCACTAATTGCCTCTGGGATATAGAAGCCATTCATGGGTAAAATACAGGGTCACCTGGGCTACTATGGTGTTCTTGTACAAATAAGATTTGTTCACTCACTGCCAGATTCATAGTACAGGAAGGTTCCTTTTTTATTTTATATGTAGATATTTGCTATCTAAATTATTTTATAGAGTCTTTCTGTAGTAGTCCTTATCCTATGTCCAAATTAAGACAGAGTATATGTGCAAGAGAAATTAACATTTTTCACAAAAGCTTGGATGGCAGATAGGAAAGGAAAACTAAGATAAACAGAAATTGGAAAATAGTCTCCAAAAAAAAATTAATAACATGTTGAAGGTCTAGTGAGATGAGGAAGTGGCCAGATTAGCCTGCAGTTAAGTCTGCACATCTGAGCTCAATCTTTAGAACGGATGTGGTAGGAGACTATTCACTTCAGTAGTGGGTCTTCTGTTCTCCATATATGTTCCATGGTATACATGTGCATATACACACACAAATAAATAAATAGTAACATTTTAAATTAAATCTAATTTGGAAATATTTAGGAAGGTGGAAATGAAGAACTCAAAATGATTCAAGTTTAACTGTTGTTGGGAGTACTGAACTCATGGAGATACTAGTGGCAGAAGGTGAGTGAAATGAGCTGCAATCAACTCACAAAATATTCCTTGCATTTCTAAGAACTTTAGAATGTACTCCAATGATATTTGGGAGACTAACAAAATGTGAAGATGCTAAAAAAAGCTAGGACCATATATGTTCTGCACATAATGCCCCATTTTGTAGATTACAGGAAATAAAACTAATAACAGGAATTTAGCACATCCCATTATTCAGTGTCCCTGGGGATCATTTATACAACTGTGAAAAAGCAAGATGACACTCTATCAGATATAAACTCTGGCGTATGAATCAAATTAGATCATTTTAATTTGTGTGTGTTAATGTATGAGTGTATATAAAAGTGTACATACAAACTTGCAAGTGTGTGTTAGTGTATTTGTGAATAATTATGTGTATATGCATAGATAGTACATATATGTGTTTGTGTGCTTATATACACATACGTTTGTATGTTTAGTGAGTTTGCATGTGTGTCTATATATCAGTGAAAGAGAAAAGAAGAGAGACAGAAAGGGGAGACAAAGAATTTATGTGAGAATACATATACATACACATACTCATACACATACACATATATGTATACATGTTGTGAGTGTACAAGTAAGCATATGAAAAAGTGTGCACTATGTGTTCATAGGTTACTATGTATGAGCATGTGTCTGCGTAGAGATGTGTACATATATGTACATAACATGAAAGTGTGTACGCATGTAAATTTTGTTTATGAGTGTTTTGTCACAAGTGAGCATGTGTCTGTGGGGGTTATGTGCATACATGTATTATATGAACATGTGAAAGTATGTAGATATGTTTATGTGCATGTGTAAATATACTTTTATGCATGTGTGTTTGCAAATGTGGGTTTTTGTTTTGTTTTGTTTCTTGTGTTCGTATAGGTCATCATTGCTACAGGGAAGCACCCAACCACTTTAATTACATCACCAGTTCTTCCCAAGGCCTTATTTGATGAAATATGTAATTTGCCCATACTGTTTGAATTTGCTCTATAGCCCAGGAATATCCTAAACTTATAATTCTAGTGTTTAACATTTCAGTAGCTATAATTACAGGTTTGAACCAGAAGATCTGGTCATTCTGTTTCTTCTAGTAAAAAATTACCTAAGTGAATTCCTACTCATATATATAGAAATTCTCCATTGCTGTGTTTGTGCTATTGTTGCAGAGTTGAAAACTTGCATAGAAATGTAAAAATATTTATGAGTACTGTTCATAGATCATCTATTTTGAGGCAAGAATGTTCCCATTATTACTGCAGATACCTCGTGAACAAACAACTCTTTCTACAGTCACAGAATGTCTAGAGTTAACATTTAGTATACTTGGCCACTATAGGAGATATTTTATTCTGGATTCTACTAGCACAAGACAGTTTAGTAACTACTACCCTGGGTCATACTCAAGATCTCTTTTCATGAAAAGCACGGATTTCTTTGCTCATTGAACAAACAGAGTTTGAGTCTCTACTACGTGCTTAGTGAGACACACCAAAGAAATGGGAGAGAATAATATCAAATCAGGTACATTGATGGATTCTCACATGGATCCACAAGACAATGAAAAACAGGATGAAATTTTGATACTACTGCCAACATTTTACATCTGCACTTTTACTGAAGATAGATGATTCATCATCTTGAACTTTTCTACTTGAGAGACTTGAACTACAACAATAGCCAAACCTCAGAGCAGACCAAGATGAGGATATCTGTGTACTTGGTGACTAGAAAGGTGATAAGTCATCAGAAAACATTGCAGAAAGAACCACTTTATATCACCAGTGACAGGCCAATAATGGGCAACACCACACCTTAGCAAGAGTTGTTTAATTCTGTGCACCTCTTGCCCTCTGTTTAAACAAAAATACCAGTACCCTAAATATAAACTTAGGATTATTAAGTCACATTTTTTCTTCTTCTTTCCATTCAGGCTAAATTGAATATTTCTCCTTTCTCTGCTTCTCACTGTTGATCAGCTCTCTGTTATTGTTTTCAAAGCAGATTTTAATTGGCATTATTGACATGGAAGGCCAGCTGGACTCAGCTTCTTGGTGCTGCCAGAACACTGGCTTTTATACTAAAATCTTCAGTGGCAGAATCTCCTTCAAAGCTTAAATTATAACTAGTATAAGAAGGTGATATTCTAGTCTAGTGGTTTGATTCTATTTAGTTACACACATGACTGTTTATATGTATACATACACGAAGCAGCCAGTATTGGTTTGCTCATGCTTCCAAAAATAAGTGCTGACTTCCAATGCCTGCAAATAGGTGGTAAGTTGTAGGCAAATATAGGATCTTTTGTTACCCCACTCCTTTTTTATTTGCAAGTGGATACCTTCTTTATGGTGCAGTCCTCTGCTGTTTGTTTAGTACATATACAAATCACTTTTTAGAATGACACAAGTCTTACTGAATAAGGATTCTTATTATTATCTCTTTTCACCTTAGTTATCCTTTTAAAGGTGTCCAGATATAAATGAGTTTCTGCTGTTAGGATTTCAATATAAAGATTTGGAGCAAACACAGAGACGTCATATATCATATATTAATGTCTGTATCTAAATCAATATCTGTACACACACACACATGCACATGTGCATACACGCGTGCGCACGTGCACATAAACACACAGACACACACAAGAAAACAGTCTCTATTTTTGAGATTTTTCTAAGTTAGTGATAGAGGCAAGATTTTATCTAAATATAGACCCTGCAAGGATACAGCACTCCAGGAGTTTAAATTTAAATTGAAGAAATAAAACATAGTCAAAAATAAATGCTATATAAGTGTTTGCAAAGCTTAGGGAGAACATTAGTACTTGAAAAAAATGAAGATGTGCTCTCCCTGTCATGAATATATAGCAGACCTCTGTAGAATCCTAATTATCCTAACCAACAGCAAAAGAAGAACAGGTGTTGTAGGGACCACCAAACAGAAGACACCTAGGCTAAGAAGCTGGACTCTGCAGCTTAAGCTATGTACTTGATAAATCCAAATTCACTTTTGCTATCAATTAGCATTGCAGAGTTTTGCCACTGAGCTTGACAATCCTCATCTGATAAAAATGTATCCCATGGATTCATGACAGTTGAAAACAAAAAGGGATCTGAAATTCTATGAAATCAAGAAAGGTATAAATGAGATTTAGGTAGGGGTTGGATCTCTGAAACAGTAATCAGTTATATGGTCATGAACATTTTTAATTTTTCATAAATTCCATAGCATTTATAGAAAACTTTCTGAAGGTTTGAAACACTGGTAAAGTCTGTTGTCACTACTGGGCCTTCCATATAGTGTCCCTTGTTTATTATTTTACCTGATTTTTTATATTTTCCATTTACTAATTGGTCTACAGTTATTTAACAATAATTGTTATTACAAACTATGACAGAATATTGCTCCATGAAATCAATGCTAGCTGTTGTTTATGCCTTACCCTCATAGCTGAACTTAGCTACTTCCTTCTGGTCTCCTAGTACAAAACTTCAAATACTTCTTTCTTCACACTCAAATTATTTTCCTTTCCAAGTGTTACTCAGCACATGACTGTCATTCTGTTTGGATTTCCAGATATCTCCTATCATGGTCTGAAGCTATCTTCTCCATATGTTGGTTTACTGAAATATTTCACTCTACCCCACCCTTATACAACCTAAACTCTCTGAGACAAAGTTTATATTCGTTGACGTGGTATGAGACTATGGTTGTTTTCAGGCACATGGTGGCTACTCTCTACATATTTGACAGTTTAGAACCTCAATGTGGTGTGAAATTCACTACTGTAACCTCATTATACAAACAAACAGTAAATGCCAAATACATATTTATAGCTAAGAAACTTTAATTGATTTAGTCAGATAATTTTTCAATATGGAAAATGAGTCTCAAGGGTCTCATCAGTCCTTCCTATGTCCCTATGGAATCCTGAGTTCCCTGCCTCCTGGGGACATGTCTGTGGCACTGACTGAGTCTTTTTTTTCTTCATTAATTCATTTATTTATTCAGTTTACATCCAAATCAAAGACTTCCCTGTCATCTCAGTCATCTCCTCTCATAGCCCTTCCACACACCCCTCCCCTCCTCTCCTGACAAGGGGGAGACCTCCTGAGTATCAACCTTCTCTGTCACATCAATTCACTGCAGGACTAGATATGTCCTCTTTCACTGACATCAGACAAGGAAGGTAAAAGAACAGGATTCACAGGCAGGCAATAGCTGACAGAGTCATCTTAGCACTTCCTAACTTGTAGTGCTAATAACTCCATGAACTGTGGAACTGGAGAAGCAAAGGCTCTGCTTGTTCTGAATTTCTTCAAAGCTGCATCTTGTATTCTCATCCTCCTTGTTGCCTCACCATGTTCCTCGTCTCCTACAGTTCTTTTGGATGGGGTTGCCTATTTCCTGTTATTACTTATTACCAGTCCAAACAAACACTTTAGTTTTTTCCAACTCTAGAAGGAGGTGTTTTTAGAAAGGCCATCTTAATTATACATAAGCAAGGGAGAATCACAGAGGAGCCATTAACATAATAAACACAAATCTGTTCTCAGCATCCCACAAGCAAGGTAATATAAAAACAACCATTATTTGCTCCTCAGCAGTTGACAGGTTTCTATTCTGAGGGCTTCATCTGGTTTGCTGAGTTTGGGGACTACTTACACCAGGCCTTGCTCACTGGGAAATGTTGGCTTTCAGAAAGAAGGCAACTCTTTTTGTCCTGGTAGCAGTCTTATTATTTTAGCTATTGATAATATAGCATGGCAGCAGGATTATATGAATAATGTAATATAATACAATCTTTTAAATTGAAGCCTTATACCTTACTATGTTTTAGGGTATTTGGAGTTTCTGTTCCTTTCATGCTATAAAATACAGCTGTGAGGCCTTTATTGACTCTCCCAATTAAAAAAAAAATATTGCATGACATTAAATTATAACTTACGAAGTCTTACTGTCATCTTCTTCTATCCTCCTGGTTTTCAAATTAGTGTTAAGCAAGAGCTTTCCTAGATTCAGGAAATATTATAATTTTCATCACTGTTAGCTAGAAAGGCAACTCTTGAACTCTGCCTAGAGATAGATGGAGAAATGAGAGAAGTAATACTTTGCTCAAAAAAATTTTTTAAGCAAAGCAAATGATAAGCATGAGTCTAAGTGGAAATGTGGTAATCACATAGCTTTTGCACCAGCAAAAGTCTGTGAATCTCTAGTTCTGTGACCTTGAACAAGTAGGCTAACTTCTCTGGATCCATTTCTTCTTCTGCACAGTGTTATTATCTTTCAACCCACTGTATTATAAGGAAACGTTTAACACACTAGTGTTTTAATATGATGGCTAATACCTCTTTTATAATGTTCCTGTCTTCATGTGGCACTGTGTTAAGCCCTTCTTGTTCTTCACCAAGTTATTCGCTCACCATGAGAAGCTGATCTAACTGGATTTTCCCTGGGCCTCAGTGCTGGTCTATAAGCCTGCAGGCTTTGAGTAGTAAGTGTTTGCCAGTTGGCAGGGAGGGATTTAGTGCTAGAGTGGGGATTGAACTGTTGCCATTGGAGATGGTAACAGATGCTTCCTGGTTGAGGCTGAGTTGGCTAATTCAGGGCTCTGTGATTTGAGACAGAATCTCAATTATTCCCAATTATGAGAGCACAGTGACAGCTGTTCTTAACCCAACCACTGCTGATTGCTGATGACCTGGCCTCATTCAGTTAACCTGGGCTTGAGATGGCAAAAGCCTTCCCACTGTGCATGCCTTCAAATTCCTTAAATCTTCCTTCCTACTTATGATCCCATGCCCCTCAGCTTCAACTACTCCTGTGAGCCGCCAAAGGGCTTGACAGGGAGAACCAGGCTAAAATTTCAATTTTACCTCAAGCTAGTGATTTAACCTTGAACATTTATGATTCTCAAATGGTGATAACAGTTTGAGTCTTGTGATGGTGAAAGAGAGGCAGACAAGAGTGAAAGAGTTTTGTAAATGGAGAAGAACTACCTATTGTCCTTTATGTCACAAGGACCCCTTCACAGTGAGATGAAGTTCCTTAAAGCCAAGTGGAGAGAATGCTGCAGTGAAGGAAGAGTGTCTAGAATATGCAAGTGTGCTATAATAAAATGTCCTTATGGTCACCTCTCAGAACTGCCTTTGTTTTGCTCAAACTAAAATGATATTATCAGTAGACTTCTAAACACACAGTTTGCAGATTCCATGAGTGTAACAAGGGGCCTTTGGTAAACTGTAAAGTGATGTGTACACATGAGCAATTATTATTATGTGCTTAGGGCTCTTTTTGGTTTGGCACCAGTCGAGTCAGCTGAATGCTCTGAGCAAGAACAATCTGGTTCTTTCTCTTTGGCAAAGAATACAAAAAAAAAAAAAAAAAAAAAAAAAGAGCAGTTCATAGAAACTGGGGCAAGAGAGAAAACTCTCTCTCTGAAATATATACATGTGTGTGTGTGTGTGAAGGTACACACACATGCAAACATACAGAGACAAGCAAATATGCATGCACACACACATACATATAACTTCTCCACAGATTACTGCAAGTCCAGCATACAAACTATCATAGTAAATCTCAAAAAGTGTCCTCATTACATAACCAGTCTCTGGGATGTCTAGCCATGACACTCACTGCCCAGATATTGTTAAGTTCTAAATTAAGAACAATATATATATATATATATATATATATATATATATATATATATATATATATTACGAATAACTAACTTTTGATCTTGAAGTACGTACTAACTGACTGAATCTGTATGGTAGTTATAAACACATTAGCTGCTTGTTGTATAAGCGCCTTTATGGATCTGGCCAGTGTAAAAAATTGTCTATTGTCAATTCTGTAAAAAAAAAAAAAAAATTACTTCTTAGGTACTTCTTAAATGATTGGTAATATTTAGTAATACTCATAACCTGAGTTTTTTCATCTTTTTATTAGTCATCTCTAGTATAATTAGAAACAATAGAAAAAATTGGTTCCACACAATTACAAGTGAACTAGTCGGGAAATTTATGATTTCCTATGTGACTGAAAGCCTCCATTCCGTCAACTAAGGCAACATATAGAGAGAAAAAATTGGAAGGAAATAACACTTAAAAATATAAGACACTTCCCCTGGATTAGGAGACCATCAGTACAAATCCAAGATCTATGTTTAACTGTGTGGCTTTGGGTTTGCTAGTTAATATCCTAAGCATAATTTACTGATCTTCAAAAGGGTGGGGTGATGGTGACATATTTTGCATGAGCTGTCAACTTGACAAATAGGTATGGGAGCTTCAAGCTATAGCTGACTCATAGCAAATAAATATCAGCTATTATTATGGGCACATCTACACCTTCATCTCAGTAGGAAAAAAATCTCAGTTCTTATATTCATTTAGACATTATTTATTGAGCCAAATGTAACTCAGATATGGGGATCATTTCCTAAATAATTTGAAGACATTTTCTTTTCAAGATACTTTCCACTTGATCTACATGTCCATTAGTAAGGCATTCTGCTGTCGTGTTTATATATTTTTACATATTATTGCTCAAAATTTGAGAAAGTTATTAGGTGCAGAATAATTTGATAAAGAAGTCCTTTTTACAGCATATCTGAACATTCGGCATTACCAAGCATTCTTTGAGAAGAAACTATTCAACTAGTTAACAAAAAAAATTGAAATTGAAAATTACTATCACTGTATTTGTTTCCCAAGAAAAATGTGTATGTATGTGTGTATATATGTATGTATGTATGTATGTATGTATGTATGTATGGGTGTGTATGTATGTACATATGTAAAGCATTGTATTAGAGTCTCAGAGGCTCTAAAAGTGTTCACTTAGTCTTCACCATCTGTCACAGTTCTACCATTTCTTCAACTCCAACTTGAAAATCATCATGTAAAATTATGTTGATTATGCTATGTCTAAATTGAACATATCCCTCTCTGTGGATATTCTGATCATTGGTCAGAAATATTTCTTACGTAATCAGAATTTAATGTGCAACTGAATGACTATACAGTCCTTATCTCGGTGACAGAATGAAAAGAAACTAGAGTTAATGAAAGTATGTGTGTTAAACATGCATGAATTAGAATATCTATTTCTGGAAATTAAATAAATGAGGCCTGAGTTCTGAATTCTTAGTTATTTTATTGAATTCCCTTTAACCTCAATATTGGAATCAAATCCAAATTATTGAGAACTAATTTATCTCATTTCTGAAATGTGCTATCTATTCTAAAATCTAATCTGAATAGATCATCTCTTTAAGCTTTGGCTTATTTACTTGAAAAGAAAAATAATAATACTTCCCTTGGAATTTGTGTGGAAAAACGTTTAGATCAACAGTCCCTAAGAATGTTCTATAACGTGCTAATTACAGACTATATAAATAGATACTCTAGGACAAAATAACATCATCAAATGTATTTGCAAATTGTTACATATATTAAGCAAAATAACACATATTTATTTAAGCTAGAACTTTATATAGTAATGTGAATTTTAAATTTATATGCATATATATGTATATAAACTTAGTGACTGCTAAATATATTATCCATAAAATTTATGATATCCAAAAGTTTTACAATAAAACTCAAACGGGAGAGATGGATGGAAGTAGTATAAAATAGAAAGAGAAAGAGAGAGAGAGAATGTAGTTTCTTTATAACTTTTTTTTTTAAATCATAATTTTTACTTTTTAATGCAGGGGTTAAGGTTATAAACATTTTTAACTGAAAACATTCAGTAAACATCTGCATTCTGTTGGTCAAATACACTCACCAAATCTGAGTTCCTATTTATTCCCTATAGTGGGTTATTATTCAGTGACTGTATCCTCTGAATTCAGAATTAGGTCCTTCACATATCTCTGAACTAGCCATTGATCACTATAATCTGACACATGTGGTGCTCTTGGTAAGTATGTTCACTCCGGGAGCCTAAGGTCACCTCTATATTAGCACATAAAGAGTAGATAAATAATTTTCTTCTTATTTTTGAATGGTTCTAAATTAAGAAATATGGAATTCATATATAGAGTCATACTTTTTCCTTTATGGTGTAAAATCAAGATGAGGATAAATTATTTTAAAAGATGATTTAAATGACCATATAAAAGTCCAGGTCACTGCAGTACCCCCCTGAGAGGCCATTCTTTCCTCTGTCACTACTCATATAATACATCATTGTAGTAAACTACTTAGGAAATCTTTTTACTACCTAATGATTAGCCCAGGAACTCTGTCTTAGAACCTAAATCAAACTTCTGATCACTTGAAAAGTTTGCTAAATTCTTGTCATGAAATCAGTGCTGTAGGAAACTTGAATAAATTCTACTGAGTATTCTCTAATTGAATACACCAAAAATAGATATATTTCCATATACTATACATCATGTAGCCCCTAAGAGTTATACATATTTATTAGTTTAAATGCCACTGGAAAGACTTTCACAACTTTTTCTCCAATCGATTACTATTATTTTTTTTATTTTCTCTGAAGACATTAATTTATACTTCAAGGTGTCCTTGTCCTGTTTCTTTACTCATATCATCCCTAGCTCCTCGGCATGCTCTCTTTCTCCTTGTCACCTTCCCTAATTCTTCTTGGTGTGGCGCCCCATCTTGGTAGTCAGTTTCTCTTTTGTATCAGGGCAGCATCTATCTTCATCCACATGTGCATCTCCCTCTTTATACTTCCTGTCTCACTGTGAGTCCCTGCTATAAAATTGCATTCTCAAATATTGTCTCACTCAGTTGTTACCCATGTGCCTTTTCATTGGCAGAAAACATATCCATATTCATAAGCTGATAAGAATATTCCATACCATAAATCAAAATTCATTGTGAAGTGCATTAACAGTAACCCATAATGCTACTCAGCTCATGGGTAGAGGAAGCCACAGGGTCTTGCAGTTTTGTTCTAAGAAAAAAAAAAAGATGAGGTGGGAAATGAAAGGGCATTTCAACTTCTGCTACTAGAAATATACTGATAAGTGACATTCCTACTAACTTGCTAGAGTGTCTGTCTCATTAGCAGTCTCTCTCAGTGCAAGGAAACAGTAAATAATTTTTTCCCCTAGAGGTTTTCCTTATTGTAGCAAAACACCTTGGTTTCTGAATTATTGTCATTCTATTCTGTTACCCCAAACCAAGGTCATTAAGTCAACAAAGAACAACAGCTAAAGTATTGATTTTTATAGTAAAAGAAAAAGGGAATCTGGGAAATGATATTTATTGAATGTCTCCATCATGTCAGCACTGCATCAGATTTTGATTTTGGTCTGAGCCTCAAAATCCTAATGTACACGTTAATCTGTTACCATTATTTATATAATGCTAATACTATAGTATTATATACAGCAAGCTGAATTGCCATAATAAAAGGTCTGGGACCTCAACAATTGAAATGTATTAAAATTACTGCTATAAATACAACCCTTAAAAGAAAATATATATAATTGGAAAGCAGGACAAAATTCAAGTTACCACTAACTAATGTCTGGGAGTAATATAGTCCAATCATCCAACTATGGATAGAGGGTGACTAAACAAACGATCAGCTATTGGGATTTGAACTGGGATTTGTGGATCCTGGAAATCTCAGTGTTGTTAAAGGACTCCACTAATTAGCACACCCTGCACTGAGACTTTGTGCTTCACTGGCCTTATGTCTTGTTTTTAAGTCTGTACATGCCACACTTATACTGCTAATATTGTGCACTCTAGTAAGTCTGCTCATGTTCATTTCCCAGGCTGCTTTATAAACAGCAATTAATTAGTCTTCCTAACCCCCTGATGAGATTATTATGTATAAACACAGCCCTGACATGCATGGCCCAGGGAATTTTGACATCAGAAGTTTGAGGTTCAATTCACACCTCTACCATGGACCTCAGGCTACCTCCACCAAAGCACGGAGAAAAGAGAGTTGACAGAGGTGATATTATGATTCAGATCAAGAAACTTCTACTACTGAAAAAACAGAAATAAATTTCCACATAGAAAAATATATATGGTAGGATAATACTAAGGAGTTCTGAGTTTGGTACAAAAGATATAGGTCTTCAGCTGGGCTTTAACACAGTGTGCTCTGCAATGCTAGTGTCAGTAGATCCTTAGACAAACTGGAAGAATACCCCCATTAGACTCCAGTTTTTCTTCTGGAAGTGAAATGAACATAAAATTCTATTTTGTATATTAAACAAGATGCTTACCTAATTATGTCAGCCTAGGTAGCATAGAGCATTTGGGGAATTGTAATTGTTATGCAAACACGTTTTTAAGGTCACCTGTTGAACTCAAAAGATGAAGCATTGTATAATATGAGGTAGCATTGTACTGATACAACACAAATAAGTCTCTTATATATAGTTGCAATATAAGCAGACTCCTGCTTCAAAACAGATTGCCTGTTTACTCACTATAATCCATTTCTATAAAACTTGTGATACATTAAAGGGCACATTGCAGCAGCCAAAGCTTACATTTAAAACCTATATAACATCTAAAGTTTTACTAGTTACAAAATTAATTTATTATTGTGGCCTGAATGTTTTATATTCTGCCTACCTAGTTTCAGACTTTTAGCATCCAGACTAGAAAACATAAACCTGTGCTACATAGAGATCCCACAGTCTATTGTATCATATAATAGCAGTCTGAACTAACACAATTCTAAATCTGATGCCTACAATGACCTGTTTTATTACACCATTAAGAAAACTGAAATGATTTCTCAGAAAGTTACTGTGCAGAAAATTAAAGCCTCATCATTCCTTTATTCATTATTAATAAAGAATTTAATTAAGAAATAATTTATTAATTTAGCAAATATGTATGAACATCCCAGGTAAGAGTGCAAAACAGCAGCAGCCTTTTGAAAAACAGCTCAGCAGACTCTTAAAAATGACCCAACATTCTTCAAGCAAAAATGAAACATCTCTTTACATAAGAAAAATGAAAAACAGTGATCACACAAAGACCCATTTAAAAATGTTCATGTAACATTTTAGATAGTCAAACATTAAAAAAAAATGTTCATCTCCCAGTGACTAGGAGAACAAAATACAATGCTTAAGTAGTATAATGGTTAACTTTTGTTGTCAATGTAACTGAGCATGTCTAAGAGTTTGGTTTTCTGGCAGTCTCTATAAGGGAATTTCTAGAGATGATTGGTGGGCATAGAAGCAGTAAAGGAGGATGACCCATTCTGAACCTGTGTAACAGCACATCATAGGCTAAAGGCCCCATTAAAATAAAAATAAAAAAACAGGGATGTTGGGAAAGCCCATGTAAATGTGCTTTAAATAAATGGTTTTTATCAGAGTACAGATTCCATAGCCTTTGAGTGCAGAATTGTACAAACTTTTTCCCTCCAGAGTCATCCATGCCTTCTGTTTCTGGTTGGGATGTATTGTTTTTATGCAGCTTCTTCAGAAGCTTCCAGGATATTGAATCTTAAACTAAGGGCTAAGAACCTGTCAGCATCTCCCATACTTCTCCAGCCTAGCAATAGCCATTATGGGCATAGTAAGCTTCAGATTATGTGTGTGTGTGTGTGTGTATTTAGTATCTATTATATCTAATCAATAGCATATGCTCTAGGAAACACAATATGTTCAATATTTAGCACTACAGAGTAGCATAGAGAAACAATATGTATAGCACTTCTATGACTCTCAGAGATGTCATACTGAGAAATATATGTGAATGTATTCTAAAGAATTCTGTTGGATAAATCTAAAATGAGAAAGCTGAGGCTGAGGAGAAAATGCAGTTGTTAAAGTACTTGATGTGCAAACAGTAGAAGCTGGTTTCAATCCCTATGAGAAACTTAAAACCCAACACTGAATTCTCATCAGCATAGCTTACTAAACCAAGGTGGGAGCAAAGATGACACAAACAGTACATGCAAACATGGCAGGCAGGAAGTTTGCAAGGCTGCAACCCTAGATAAAGTGCTATGGGCTACTAGGAAACACTGAGAATGGGAAAAAAAGTCTGTCATAGCTACTGTTTCTCTTAGAGCTGTGAAGACACTATGACCAAGGCAACTTACAAATGGAGGAACTTAATTGAGAACGTGTATACAGTTTCAGCTGCTTAACCAGTGGCCACAGTGGTCAGGAGTGTGGCATCAGACAGACTGCATGGTGTTGAAGTAGGAGCTAAGCTTAGATCTTATCAACAAACTGAAGGCAGAGCAAGAGTTGGGGGGATGGGTCTGCTGTGAACTTCTGGAGCCTTAAAGCCTATTCTTTTGACATCTTTCCTTACCCCCAAAAGGCCACACATCCTAATTTTCCTAAACAATTCACTCACTAATTGGGAATAAAAGCACACACACACACACACACACACACACACACACACATATATATATATATACACATACATACATATATGTGTGTGCATGCATTTATTCCATATATATATATATATATATATATATATATATATATACACATGCTTAGGGAGAAGGGATGCATTCTTTTTCAAATCACTACCAGGTCTTTTCCAGAAAAAAAAAAAACTTTCAGTGTTTTTTTTTATCAAATCTTAAGAGATAAGCCCTGAGATCATATACACATAGATAGCATTCATTATACTTCTTGTTCAACACTCAGCTCACAACAGACCACACTAGGCAAAACAGTTTCACATGAGGTTTATTTTAGGAGATAAGGGCAAAGGTGGTAGCAAGAAGATGGAGGGAGGAGAGAAAAAGAGAGGTCAGGGGGCTCTGCCTCATTTTAGGGGATAGTGATATAGCCTCTCACACGTAAAGGTAAAAGGTGAGCCAAATGGATTCTGGGAATATGTGGCAGTTGCCTTGGCAACGGATATGGGGGATCGCCTAGATGTGATGTGATGTCACTGAGTTCCGAGCCAATCCTGATACCAACAAAATCAGTTAAGGAGGTTCCCAACTTAGCTAAAAGATTTCTTTCCAATAATCGGACAGGACATGTAGGCACTGCCAAAAGGGAGTGGGTGGGGGGTACACTCCCAAAAATGCAACTAAGTCAGGGGGTCTGGTGAAGAAGGTAAGGTTGTCTTCTTACCCTGACAATAGGAAAATATGCAGGTGAAGTGGGTCCCCAAAACTCCCTGAGGACTGAGTAAGTGGCCCCAGTGTCCAAGAGGGAGGAAATTGGCTGCCCACATACCATGATAACTACTCAGGGCTCCCTGCTAGTGATAGGACTGGTTGGGTCAAGAGAGCTTAGGCCCCATCAGTTGTCCATGGCCAAGCCTAGGAGGTCAGCTGGAGAGTTACCTAGGAGCCATGTCCCTCTCTTCTGTGTGATGTGAGGGCAATCGACAGCCCAATGTCCCTCCTGATGGCACCTAGGAAATGGTCCCCGTGGCTTGCTGGGGATGGGGCAAGCCCTCTCCCAGTGACCTTGTTGACTACATCTATAGGAAGGGCCTGGTTGTCTCTGAGCCTTAGAAGACCAGGTGTCCAAAGTAGTAGCTGAGGCTGGTTGGACAGCCTTTGCCAGCCTGTGGTATTTTTGTTTGGAGGCTTTCTCATCATGGTACACCTTGAAGGCCAGTACCAAGACTTCTGCCTGTGGTGTTAGAGGCCCTTTCTCCAACTGCCTAAGTTTAGCTTTTATGTAGGGGTAGCTCTGGGGAAAAAAGTAGGTCATCAGAATTTGCTTACCTTCTGGGTTTTCAGGGTCCAGATTAGTGTATTTCAAAGCCTTTGTGAGGTGTTCTAAAAACTGAGACGGGTTTTCCCGATTGTCCTGGACAACCTCTTGTAGTTTAAAAATTTACTGGCTTTAAGGCTGCCTTTCTTAGGCTGGCCAGAAGGCATGTTATAAATCTATCTCTGGCTAAGATATCACCTGCAGAGTTATAATTCTATTGAGGATCCTGATCAGGCACTGCCTCAGATCTGACTGGATATGTTGTCTATTTGACGAATCCCGTCTGCATGCATTTTTCCCTCTTCCCAAATTCGCCTGCTTTAATCAGGAAGTAATTTATTAGTAAGAATCATATTTACATCATGGAAAGTCAAGCTATAAGAGTGAGTAATGTACTGGAACTCTTTAATAAAGCTGAAGGAGTTAAAGGTATAGGAACCCAGTCTGCTGTAGGCTCTGGGATATCCTGCTGAGAAGAAACTAAGGTGGCAGTTTGGGTTTTCAGCAGTGTGGAAGCAGGTCTCAAGTGAAAGGGAGGCAGTTTGTTAGGGGGATCCAGGGTTGTAATGTCATCTAGTGGTGGTTGAATAGGTTTCATGCCTAAGAGAAGTTGTGATGGGGAACAAACAGAGCACATAGAGGGGAGAGAGCGAAGATAAATGAACGCTTGGATATATGAGACCTCTTTCCATTTACCAGACTCCTGGCAGTATGTATGGAGATCTCTTAAAATGATAGGGTCTAACATACCGCGAGTTGGCCATTTTGAACCATTATCTAAAGGGTATTGAATCCAGACCTTATTGCAGAGGTGTATCAGTTTTGAGGGCCTCAAACTGGGTGTTAAGTTCAGAGATTTGAGATTTTCTATAAAACATCCCAGTGGATGATGGGGATATTCCTGAACTATTACATCCTGAAAAATGTTCAGTAATGGGTCAGTGTACAGCCAAGCTAGAAATTCAGGTCATCACATGAATAACTATGGGGTACTGAGGCGGATTTCCCAGAAATCCCCAGAAAGCAGTTCAACCTAGTACCAGGAATTTAGACCAGCTGTGAGAGCTTGAGGAATATATGAACTGCTTTTGAGAAGGGAAGTCACCTAAGGGTCTAAGTCTTAACTTGTAGGTCAGCCAGGAGGCTGGTCACAAGGATGGGGAATCGAAATGACAACCCATCAGCCCAGAAAAGGCTGGCCAGGCACTTAGGGTCCCTCCCTCTGATTAAAGAAACTGGTTACCAATCAATATGTTGGTGTGTGTTTATGGGCTTCTGCAGTCTGGTAGCAGGAAATGTGCAACCATTTGGTTGGTGTGGGCCAGTCCGACTGCCAAACTTATGTGGCAGAGGCTAGCTCCACATGGGTCGCCGCAGCAGCACAGATCACATGGTAGAAGTCCATGAGTCTCGTGATTCCCACAGAGGCCTGTGGTGATGATCTGCAGCGGCGGTGGGTGACAGCAAATGGAAGAGGATGAAGATTACCAGTGGCTGCAGGCAGTGGTGGAGGTCCTTCACCAACACACCAACCAGCAGCAGCAGCTTTACAGTGGCCCCAGGCAGCAATGGACACCTGGGGTCCACAGCTCCTCTGAGTAGCACTTCTCAAAGTCTTGTGCACCGATGTTGTTCAACAGACCAGACCAGGCCAAACGGATCCACGTGAGATTTATTTTAGGAGATAAGGGCAAAGAAGAGGGGGGAAAGAAAGAGGCGGGGAGAGAGAGAGAGAGAGAGAGAGAGAGAGAGAGAGAGAGAGAGAGACAGAGAGACAGAGAGACAGAGAGAGACAGAGAGAGACAGAGAGACAGATCAGGGGGTTCTGCCTATTTATATGGACAGTTTCCATGAGTTCATAGGTGAAACAGTACCATGATGTCTACTACCTCTGACTCTTTCAATCCTCAATCTCATTCGCTGCAATCTTACAGGATGATCCTTGAACCTCAAACAAAGGAGATGTTATACCCAGTGATTAATGCAGCTCTTACCATATAACAAAGAAGGTTCTTTTTGCAGTAGATGACATTACAGAGACTTACCAGTGGTCAATATGCAGAGAAACAGAGACCATGGGAATTTCAGCTCGAAAGGAGACATGTATATTACACCATCATTTATCAGAAAAATAGTACTAAGTTCTCTCCTAGAGTCTTTGACCTAGCCAGCCATAAGATTTTAACCCATTTTTTTATTACTTTTATTTTTGTTATAGTCCAGCCAGTCCTTTTCCTGGTGCCCTCTCTACAGTATCTCATCCCATTCCTCCTCCCCCACCATCTCCAAAAGGATGACCTGCACCCCGCCCCCATACCCAGTGATGCCAGTTATCCCCACTCCCTGGAGCCTCAAGTCTCTAAAGGGTTGTGCATATCCCCTTCCACTGAGGCCAGACTGGGCAGTCCTCAGCTATATATGTGTTGGGGGCCTCAGACCAGCTCCTGTATGCTGCCTGGTTGGTCACTCAGTTTCTGAGCAACCTCGGGGAGCCTGATAAGTGGAGACTGCTGGTCTTCCTATGGGGTCACCCTCCTCAGCTTCTTCCAACCTTTCCATAATTCAACCACAGTGATCCCTGACTTCAGTCCAATGGTTTTGTGTAAGTATCTGCATCTGTCTCAGTCAGCATGGTATGTACTCACTAATAAGTAGATACTAGCCAAAAAAAGTACAGAACAGCTAGGATACAATCCACAGAACTCAAGAAGGTTAATGAACAGAAGGGCTTAAACAAGGATGCTTCAATCCCACTTGGGAGGGAGAAAAATATAATCATGGGAAGCAGGGGGGATGGGAAAGGACTTGGGTCAGAGATGTTAAAGGGAGAGGAAAAGGGGAACATTATCAGGTATGGAGGAGGGAGACCTGAAGGCAAGCAGAATGAATGGAAATATGCAACTGGGGGTGGGTGTAGTCAGGGGGGTGCTCTAGAATGTTCCAGAGGTCTGGGTGAGGGCTAAGAGGTGAGAGACTCTCAGGACTCAAAGAGAGCAACCTTAGACAAAATGCTTTTAACCCAATTAACAGAGCCAGGCTTGACTTCTGTCTTATGGAATGCTAGAAACTCTCCCAGAGCATGGTAGTTGCTCCCTCAACATTCTTGTACCATTACACCAGTGAACATATTATGTCAGGCCAATTGTCGTCATTGCTCATGTACTGCACAGCTAGATAGAGCTGCTAATTGTTTTTCTCTAATATAGCATGCATAAAACCTATTGCAGCCCTGTGAAACCCAGTCAGTGGGGATCATTTTCCATATTGTCAATAGCTTTATTTCTTCATGTCTTACTACTCAACTATGTGAGATTTTTCCACAGTAAAATCTTACTGTAGAGTTCTAGAGAGAACATAGAGTCATGGAAATAGGCCATAATGTTTCTTGATGTTTGTGCCACCTCCCCCTTATCAAAAGCTTCTGGCATTAGATAATGGTATTTTTACTTACATGCAGTATTTCTACATATTATGTGCTGCATTATGATATTTTAATATATGTAGAAAATGTTTACTGATCAAGTGAGGAAACAACATTTTCAAACAATTTCTTCATCTATGGAGAGTTTGAGCTTCTATTTTTTCTGGTTGTTCAGAAAATATGTAATAGCTTACTGTGAACTATGTAGTAATACTTTCTACAAGTGAGCAAAATAATCTATACTTTGAGCAAAGTAATAACATAAATATATGTGTCTGTTAAATCCAGACAATATTATGTGTGAAATTGGCAAATTTCATTTGTCTCGTATAAATCATGCCTCAAACAAGTATATTTTAAAGTATTTACAAATACTTTATCATATTAAAATGTACCAACTATATTGTTTCTTCTCCTACAATCTAAACAATTTATTATTACTTGTTCATGAGGAGGGGAAATTGTATTTTTTAGTTTTTTATGTATTTAATAGTCTATTTAAAACTCAAAATCATTCAGTGCCATTTGGTGACATTGAGCTTTTGTACTGACAAGTTTTAGCAGACAACTCCTGCCCTGATGTGTCAAATTACAGTGTTTCCTCATAAGACTTTGGAAATTCAACCAAGTTTTTATTCAGGCTCTACCTGTTCATGCCTTCTGTTCAGGCATGCTTAAGCCTTAGGAACAGAAGATTAAATCATACGGATTTTAAGCTTTACCAACAGAATGTCAACCTTCATCATTTTCTCCCTCTCCCTCATGTCCTGTAATACAGATTTTTCACACTCATAAAAGTTTGTAAGCCTCATATCTCCATAACAAGCTAAAGAAGAGTCTTGACTCAATTAGGCGTATCACTCAGGCAATGATATAGGCAATGTCTAATTTACTCCTCTGCATAGCCAAAGGAAGAGAGTTCTTTGCTGATGGGTAAAGTGGCTAACTAAAGGACACACAAGTGATAGTTAGCACATACCTGGAATTCCATCCCAAGATCAATGGTTACATGTTCATTAGTCTTTGAGTGTTGTGACTTCCTTTATGGTAATATTGAACAGAAGGTTTTTTTCTGACTTCTAACAGGAAATAGTGTATAACTTTAACCACTGGAGAAGTAAAAACATCCAAATTGAGTTTCTTCCTGACATTACTGACAGAAGTGAAATGTCTGTGATTCTGTGTGAACGTTTTGTCCTCTCAGTTATAGGAGGTCAAGGCTAGGAATCTCATCTATAAGCATGTTTGTATGTTCTGTGGTCTATTTTATGACCACCTCATGGTAGGAAGTATAGTCTGCTATTTAACTTGTTTGGACTCAAACAAATATATTGGTTATGTCTTGGTCAGGAGTGTTAAGACCAAGGACCCGCAGGTCTATTTCTTCAACCCTTGGCACACAAAAAACACTCCCAGGTATTATTGCCTACGAGTAAACATCAGATGTTGTGGACCTAAACCAGGGGTAGTAAGAAGCATCTGCTTCTTATAAGTCCAAAATCATTGTGATGCTGGGCCAGGATCATCATGATAAGATCCAAAATATAATAAATCTCTATACCACATAATAATGTCAAAAAGGCCTCAACTAAAAAACATAGTGATAGTGAAATTCAGTTGCCACTATATTGTAGCTATATGTTTGACACTCAGATAGAGAATGAGAATATCTATGTTGTAGAGCAGCGAGCAAGAGGCAAAGAGGGAACTAGGGAGCAACCAGAAGAGCCTGAGTAAAAAAAGAAATAACACATCAAGAGGTGGAGGCAGATCTTCATGTAAAGTCTGGCTCTATGTTCTCAACACGTAGGTCATTGTCACATCAAACTAATTTACAAAACTGGACTTTAAAGATAAAATTAAGAATTTCAGAGACTCATAACAGTTCGAAGTACAACAAATAAATGAGTGTCCAGTGTTCTTCCTCAGATGGGAAATCTACAATGTATCTCTTCCAGAAAGACTCTGGAAATATCATGGAAGACAGTATAGAAAGATTTTAAAAGCGAAATATCTAAGGGTATTGTTGTAAGATAGCTTCTTCTAGATATGGGAGGATGTTATACTGATGAATTTTCAATGGTCTTGGTTGTGTGTACAAGTTCAAACCAGTTCATATTGAAACCAACATGACAGAGTAAACAGACAATGTTTTAAACTCCTCATGGAGGAGCTAAAGGCTATTAGTTACCAGTACAGGAGTTTTAGTTTCTTCATGTATAAGGTGTCACAGGTATTGCAGGACAAGGGTTGGTGCCTGTTGGGGGCCGACTTTTAGCAGAAAGCGGCTATCAGCTTTGCAGCCATCTTGAGCCATATACCCTGACATGAGACTTGAATTACAATAGCCTTCAACAGCTGAGAACACTCCGATAATCTTGGTTTAGATACCTTGAGATTAAAGGTGCATGAGATTAAAGGTGTGTGACTTAGAAGTATAGAGATCAGAGTTAGAGACAAGACCTAAGGGCATGATTAAAGGTGTAACTTAGAGGCGTGGCTTAGAAGTAAGACATATAAAATGCAGAGGCAGACGGTAGGATTCAGACATTAGGGAGACTATAGAAGACAGAACCAGACATTAGGGAGACTATAGAGGGAGAATCAGACAGGAGACACTTAGAGGAAGAGAGACTGAAGAATAAACGGGGTTGAATCACACCCTGTCTGGTCTCCATTCTTTGAGTCTACCCTCACCCTCGCTCTTGCTGAACCCCGACCCTCAGACCGGAGCGGCAGCTTGGGCCGGGATACAGTGGCTGCCCAAACGTGGGTTGTCCTGGGCCTCAACATTTTGCCTGGGCTGCAACATTTATTTTGGCCGCCCCAATGTGGGGCTAGTGTGGACCCCAACATTATTTTGGCGCCCAAACAGGGACTCAAGCTTGGGCCTCAACATTATTTTGGCGCCCAACGTGGGGCTAGTGTGGACCCCAACAGGTGCCCATGCTGAAGTGGTCATCCCTACATGCACGTGCATATGGGCAACACTAAATTGAGCATATTACATAGTTTTAAAATAGAGTACATAAATTTGAAGTTTTGTGGGAATAACATCTGAGAAATTGGCAGGTAGAGAGTTGGGTACTAAGTGGTAGTTATGATATGTCGGGTTGATGTCTTAAATTGAGTTTTAGAAATGCTATTGTAATGTTGTAATATTAAATGACATATGCTGCACTCTTATAAATTCAAAACATGTAAAGGTTTTGTGGGAAAGATTGTTTGTACTAATTAGGTGCGAGAGTTGTGGGTGTCCAAAACTAAAAATTCTGTTAGCTGTGTTCAGCCAAGTACTTAACCGTACTGCATCATAAATTGATCAAAAATATAGTTGTATATAATAATGTCAATGTATTAAGTAACATACCCACTCTGGTGAGTACTAAACCCATACTGCAAGTCTTATAATTATTACCTATTCACTTATTATTTTTAAATATTGGCCAAACAAATATCCCAAAGCTCTTATATGCAAGCCTCTAAGCAAATTTGTTTTTATCACCAATTCACTGATATGAGTTTTAGTAAGGATTTCTTCTCTGTGCTCTTATTAGTGAACAGATAATCTTAAAACAATAATAGGGAACAAATTATAAGGAGAGAAATTTTAAATGCATACTTATACATAATTATATCATTTTTGCTCATAAGATGCCATTATGAGCCATATATATGCATGATTTCATAAAACTATGAGAGCACTAGATATTCCATTTTTGTTTTACCTAACATTATATTGTAAGCATTTGTTCAGAAGCTACACTGACATAATTATTGCTGTAATGGTTGCATAATATTCTATTATGTTGATATATCATAATTTCCTATAAATTATTCCCCTATTGATGGACATTTAAGTTGTTCCCTTTTTTCACTTGTAGCTAATGGTATAGTGATCATCACTGAGCTTTCAGCTTTATTTTTGCTGAATTATTTTCTTGGGATCCATTGCCAGAAAGAAGATTCCTGAGGCAAAGGGAATAAATACAAATTGGGTTCTTGCTAAATCTTAAGCTGTGGTTTTTCCAGAGGGTCAATAATAGTAAATAGCAACAATAATAGCTACAACTGACACTTACTCTGAAGAGATGGTGTGCTGAACTTTCAGTACATATTGTTTCAATTCTTTCTCTCTATGGTCACAGGAACTATAATTCTCGTGTTACACATGAAGGAACCGAGACAGAGGGAAATTAAAATCACTGGTCAAGGGCCATATATTTAGTAAGTCACAAAACTGGAAAAAGAACCAAACTCTTGTGTAATACTTAATGAAGACAGCTCGTTACACTAGATATTTAAATACTTTGCTTACTTCCTTTGTTGATTGAGCTGAGACTGTCCACATTTCAAAATATTGTTTTTCATTTCTCCATAGAGACTCCACCACCAGCAGCTTACTATGGATACATTCTCCTTTGAAATTCTTCCTCATCCTTAAATAGAAAGTGCGCACAAGCTTTTCCATCTCCTGGTTAGTCTGTTCTTCTGCCTTCCCTTCCCTGGCCCCCTTTCTCCTTATTTTCTTGAGTCCTCTACCTTCTCAGCATTTCTTCTCCCAGAAATTTTACCTTATTCCTTACCACACATTGTCTCTATCTTGCAATGCTTAGTTTGGATATTTGCTGAAATGGTAATGCTTCTGATGATTTTCTTTCATCCTGCATTTTCCTTATTCCACATGTTTAAGCTATTGTACCAAATGATAACAAAAATTCTGGCACTTTGTGTTTGTATTTTTCCAACTTATTTTTAGTGCTATTAAAATTAAATTATTGAATTAACATGTTCCTTAAACACTGTGAGCTATTTAAAATAATTTATGGAAGTCTTTGCTGTATATTTCGTCCAATTTCGGAATAATTATTTTAAAAGAATTCTTTCATAATATATGAGAGATTCAGACGAGGCCTTGTAGATGTTACTCATATATTTTCTAAAGCAAGCATGTAGAATAAAATGAAACATGCTTTGTTCTAAAACATTAATATAGTGTCTGAAGTTTTTCTAGTTGGGGAGATTGATCAGGTTTATTTGTTTTAAATGTAATTTTTGTGATAGGAAGGGAATGTTCCAATGGTTACAGGAAAATATTTACTGAGGTTTACACTGTATTTTGAAAATAACCGTGAAAAACATGATGGAGAACTAAATAGGTAGGGCCTTAAAAAAAAAGAAACAGAAGGAAATTGAATGGCTTCCAGTAAGTCTTGAAGTGGAAGAATCATTCTACACAGGGAACATTTTATTATAGATGTTGCAATTGCACCAGGGGTAACTCTACAAACATCCCTCACATAATTTAGTGGTGAACTTTAGAACTAAGCCTAGCTGAGAAACAACATTCTAGATTACAATATCTATCTCCTGAGGCTTATGTTTCTTCTAGCTTTCCTATTCCTCTCGCCACACCTGTTTTCTCCCTAAGCTCTTTTCAATCAAAATGAAACATTCAAATACATTATTCCGTCTAGAAAGAAATGTCAAGGTTTTTTGTCCCCCTTCTCATTTATTGTTTTCTTTGGTGTTCTCATCGTCACTTCTGCAAACCCAAGTCTCCATGGGTATATTTTGTGATATGTTGAAACAGAAGATTTTCACAGAAATACTACCATAAGAACAGGAATGCTGAGAAGCTAAGAAGAAAATCAGAAGCTTCTGATAGTACCTTATGGTTACTGTTATAATGGAGAGTTAAACAACAGATCACATGAGGAAGAGATATACTTAACCCTTTTCTCATAAGGATGAAGGTATCATTAATCCCCAGTGGGTTTTAAGGCCAAATTATCCTTTTCAGAATGTCTTAAAAGCATCCAAAACATGATAAATATTTATAAAGAAGTAACATACATTCTAACAAAATTCTATTAATGTTGGAAGACAAATTTGTTTATTTGGGTTGTGTTTAATATCTTAATATCTCTACAATGTCTCCTCTCATTTCTCCATGCCAGAACTGTGCTTTGGCTTATCTTTGAAACATAGAGGGCAACCAGATTAATATTTGCTGAATGAAATGCCTTGGGAGCTCAGTCAGGAAAATTCCAATCAAATGGCCTGCTGGGAATCTTCCCTGCAACTTTTCAAAGAGTATCATGCAACCCAGCAGGCCTCCATACAACAAACAGACTGCTTAAGTGATAGAATTCAGCAGGCTTTCAAATGTCTGAGTTATGACATTTACTCAAACATTGCTGACAAAAAAACCTAAACCACAGAAGATACTCTTCAATTATCACCAGTTATGAAATGAGAAAAATACAGTCAGGAAATGGACTAAATATTTGAAGCCACGTCTCATGCATATAGGCATCAATAGAAACCTGCATGATATTTAAGTGCTGGTAAATAATTTCTAGATGCAATTGTATCTACAGGGATACAGCTAAGTTATGAATACTGAGTGTTCTCACTGAGCATCTGCTATCTGACTGATATTTCTTATTAAATCTCAGAACTTGATGAGAAGCAAGATATTAGGTAAAGTTTTGGTGTTTTTTGTTTGTGTGTTTTGTGGTTTTGGGTGGGTTGCTTGTTTTTGTTGTTACTGTATTTTGTATTTTCACTTAAGAGAACAAAACATTTAAATGAGTTGAGTTTGTTGACTAAAGTCATAGAAATGGGAAAAGATAAAGTTGGTCATTGAGTTCTCTTTGCAGTTCATCTGAATATGCCATCATTGCTCTGTCACCTTTTCTTGCAATAGACTCTTGTTGCAATTCTGATTGTAAGTGTACACAAAGTCACATATGTTAAAGACTTGGTCCACAGCTTATGTCACTATTGAGGATGGGGAAAAACCATTTGGAAGTGGGGTCCTATGAGTTCTCCAAGGCATGTCCTTGAAAGAGCTGAGACCAGATATTCACTCTCTCTTTGATGCACACCTCTCTCTGCCTTTGCTCTTCCTGATTATTATGGTCAAGATTTGCCAATGCTTTTAAAATGACCCACAAAATCTTCTGCTCATCTTTAGAATACACTACAATCTTATCAATTTCCACAGCTTTTAAGCAAGAAATACTCTCCTCTCCTCAAATGAACTATCTTACCTTCCAATGACTCAATACCCCACACTGCAGCGTGAAAGAGAAATGTTTGTTTGGAGAATATAAGTTCTAAGTCTTATAATGTTAACATTATTTAATAATGTACTACCTCTCCCTTTTCTTTCTTTTTCCATCTGCATCTTGTTCTCCTTTCGCCTCTTCATCGTTTTCTATTCTCTTTAATTCTCTCCGAGTTGCTTTTTTTTTTTTTTTTTTCCTATCTGCATCATGCTCTGCTAGTGACTCAAGTTCAAACAAACTATGAATCAGATTCAGGTGTTTCCCTGCATGGATCACAAATACAAGGCTTCTTTTTTGCAAGAATAAGTTCCCCTTTTCCTGACTGAAATGGTTCTTCCTGCATCCCCCCTCCAACTCTATGGCTTTCCATTTATTTTTAGATAGACAGTCTGAACAGTCTTAATATATCGATGACATTTATAACACATGTTAATATCTAAAGCGTCAATGCTCTATTTGTAGAAATGACTGCTGATGTGATGAGATGCTTTTGTTATGTCAGTGACTTTTATTATAAATAGGATGAAACTGTGAATTCCTTTTGGAAAATTAAAGAATAATAATAAAGCACTCTATGCCCTAGTTTGTTCAAACATCAACTTCAAGTAGGAGGTTTGATTTTATTACGTTTTGGGGTGCACATTTTATAAATTGCTCTTTACAAGTTCAGAGTGAATATCTGTCTCTTAGAATAGATGACAGCAGGCTCTTCTGGAAGATCCATTAGAGCAGTAAGTGTGGACACCTGGGGATCCATTTTATAATCTTTGTAATTTCTCAGGCTCCCTATGGTTCCTAGCACCTCAGAACTCTGAAGGTAGCCACAGCTAGGGTTTTATATAAAACATATAATGCTGATCTCTGTCTTTGCACATTTTACTCATCATTAAAGTGCATTTCAAAATTACAGAAGTTACAGACTAAAAGCATCTGTGTTGGGTGAATATAGGCAGGGGCAGAAACTGCTCCTGGGTGATCTGGAAAACCCACTCTACCTCTCTGACTTTCATCGTCTTTTATACAATTCTGGATATAAGTGGATCTACAATGAGGAAGATAACCCTATATTAGGAAGACACCTATGGTATGTACTCAACTTGTAAGTGGGTATTAGCCATAATGTACAAGATAACCATGCTATAATCCACATAGCCAGATAACATAAAGGAAGGCACAAAGGAGGATGATTGACTATCACTAAGAAAGGAAAATGAAATAGACATCTAAGTTGATTGATGGAGGGAACTGGATGGTAGAGGGGTTGAGGAGGGGGAAAGGGTAGAGAACAGGTCTAGGAAGGGAGGAGAGGGGGAGAGAGAGAACAGAAATCAGTGAGAGGCAGCTCTGTGACTGGGACATTCTTAGGAGTCTTTGGAGGTGACTCTATCTGAGACACCTAGCAGCAAAAGAAATAAAGCCTGAAGGGGCCACCTTCTATAGCCATGCAGAACTTTCAGTGGAGGGATGGGAGCAACAACCCTACCACAAAACCTTCTACCCGAAATTGTTCCTGCCTACAAGGAATTCAGGGATAAAGATGGAGCAGAGATTGAGGTAATGGCCAAACTAATGACTGGCCCATCCCATGGGAGAAGGCCAACCCTTGACACTATTAATGGTACTCTGCTATGTTTGTAGTTAGGAGCCTAGCATTACCGTCTTCTGAGAGGTTTCATCCAGAAGCTAATTGAAAGATTGAGAGCTCAGAGAATTTTGTTATAAACTGGTGAGAAGGATTGAGGGAACTGGAAGGGTCAAGGTCATCATGAGAAGACCTACAGAGTAAACTAACCAGTACATGTGAGGGCTCATAGAAACTGAACCACCAAACCAAGAGCATACACGTGCTAGACATAGGCTACTACACATATGTATCAGATGTGCAGATAGTTCTTCATCTGAGTTGCCTAATGATTGGAGCTGGGGGTTGTCTTGGCCTCTATTGTAGACCTTTGGATCCCTTTACCATAGCTAGGCATCCTTGTCTGGTCTCAATGTGAGAGGATATGCTTTGTCCTGCTGTGACTGATGTATCATGGTGTGTGGGTACCCATAAGGAGGTGAGGGCTCTGCACTTCTCTAAGGAGAAGAGTAATGGGAAGGGGGTGTAAGGGTAGGAATGGGAGGAGAGAGGGGTCTAAGATCAGGTGGTAAAGTGAATAAATAAATGAAATAGTAAATATTTCCTATTTTGTTTCGATAATATTTTTTTTCTGTCTGATTTGTAATGGATGTTTTGCTGTGAAAATCTGGCTGAGCTGCTATTTATCTTAATCAAGGTTAGGAGGTGCAACTTTCTAACTGTTATCATGCTCTTTGCTAGGCGCAATACCCAATATACTTACAAAAAAATGTATGCTCTTATCATACAGAATTTTTTGTTTAGGATTTTTATACATTCTTATAATATATTTTGAACAAATCTGTCTCTCATTCCCTTCCCTCTAATTCCTACCCTATCCTACACTCTTCTTACATTTTCATGTGCTACTTCTTGTTTGTTTGTTTGTTTTTATAACTCACTGTTTCTACCATATTGCCAGTATGAGACTGTCGGCTGGTTCCTGAATAACTTCCCAAGGTCCTTGTCACTGTAGGAAAATTATTCTTTGTCTTCTACCAGTCATGGATTACCAATGTCTTCTTAAGTAGGGAGCCCCTCCATAGTTTGTTCTGATCTTTTCACTGTTGATCCTATGCAAGTTTTGGGCATAACATTACAGGTTCTGTGAGTTTATGTGTACAACTCCTTTTTCAAGTCTAGAAAGCACTGATTGTAGCCATTTACTAACTATAATTTTTATACTCTTTCTACCAATTCTTCTGTGATGACTGTTTTTGGAAGAAAGGTCATGATATAAATGCCATATTTAAAACTATTCATTCTGATGGCCCTTATTATTTTCATATTGACCAGTTGTTGTCTCCTTGTTAATTACTATCTGATGTTAAAAGAAACTTCTCTGATGAAAGTTGTAAAATTCATTAGCCTACAGAAATAAAGATGAAAACACAGAGGATAGTTTTGTATCTGCCCTATTAACAACAAAAATAGGAGGATCTTTGCTATGGACTACAACCAATATAGGTTCCTGTCTCTGAAAGTCATACCAGGCACGTGTCCTGTTTTAAAAAGCAGGTTCCATTCCCATTGGTCCAATAGTGGCACAGTTGCTCTTGGAGAAACATAACAAAAATAATTCCCTCATTACTGAGACTAGTAGCCTCCCTTGCCACCCCCCCCCAAAATGATACAAGGGAGCTTATGATTTACTACTTCTGCTATATGAAATTGTTAAGTAGAGTCTTCTTGATTTTCAGGAAAACATCTTTCCTGAACTATGCATCTGCTGGTACTAAAACTTTTGACCTCCTATTTTTCCGAATTGTAGAAACAATGTTCACCAATCAATACATAACTCTATCTAAGGAATTTTTCTATAAAGGAGCAAGTGAAATAGGACAAGCATTATTTTATCATACTATTTGTCCTGCCTGTCTGTTATTTTAACTCATTCAACAAACCCAGTATGGATATCACCTCCTTGAGAATTGATTTTCGCAGTGTGGGCTTTATGTATTTCTCTTTCATGTCATAGATTTATATATTAGGTCTGTGATTGATTTTGCTATACTTGCTGTACTATCATTTCCCAGATTATGCATTAATTGAAGGTAGAAACTCCTGTCTTGTTGTTCTTTATGTCACCAAGTCACAGAAAACTAAATAGAAAAAAATCTGTGTCAGTTAACTAAGCTGTGATCACTTTTGTTGTCTTTTGACACATTGTTCTCTCAGTGTGTGAATCAGGCATTAGTTTCTGCTGGCTTTCTTTGCATCAAGCACAGCTTTACTTGTTGACCACACCTTGAAGTGTCCTTTAAAGCTACAGTTGACAATAAGTTTTAGTTACATATAATACAGATGCAGCAGTAGTATGTCCTGTGAAACACTCAAGCCATAGATGGAAAAAGAGTCTAAATTCACCAGAGGTCAAGAATGGCCTTTCTAAAACTTGAGATCCCCAAATCCTGATGCACTTACTCAGAAAAAGAGTAAGCTACTCTACATTTTCATGTCTTTATTTTTGTTTTTTAATAGTCGTTTTATCACTCAGAGCTTAGAGAGACTAAACAACCAGCCAAATGGTAAACATGGAGGGATCCATTCTCATGTCTTAAATGTTAAAAAAAAATCACATATTTAAAGATGTGTTTGGTATAGGAATGTTTGTAATAGAAGTAAATATTCTGTGTAAAATGAAAACCAAAGCTGTAAATACCAAACCAAAATTTCCTGGTTTTATTGCTATGTTGTAGTTATTGCTTGAAAAATAATAAACAAATTTTCACCTAATATTCTATATCTATTGAGTAATTACTTGGATGTCATAGAAATGAAGGTGATAGGTACATCTGACTACTGTATTTAGAAACTTAATATCATCTGATACTCCCAAATCATTAATCTTGATTCACTTTTAATTGAGTGAATTAAACATAGGGTTTGTACATAGTAGGCAAGTGCTTTATACCTGAATCACATCCCCAGCTTTTATCCCTCATCTTTATGAAGTAAACCTAAGCTGTGAATATCAATTAATCAATTTACTAGTTATAGGAATACTCTTACACACACACACACACACACACACACACACACACACTTACACAACCATAAAATTATAAATTTATAAAAAGTGAGAAGATCCAACCACCATGAACCTGATCAGCCCAGCTATGTTAATGACCTGAAGGCCAGTCTCTAACTTCCCAACCCCAATTCTTACTTCAGTGTCTGCATTTCAGAATCTTACTAGATCCAACTATGTGTTCCTCAGTCTTAAGGAAAGTTCATATATTCCCCTTAAAGGCTATATTCCAACCAGTTTCACATTTCCAATTTCTGCCCTTTGAAATTTTTACAAGTTCGCAATGATAATATTATGGAGCTCAGCGACTATACCCAAAATAGCACACTGTGTATTTTAAAATAACAAGAGTGAAGAGAATTTCAAATGCCTTTCCTTTTAAAAAATGATAGATAAGAGAGAGAATGTTAATTACTTTGATTTAATAATGTCATATTGCATGCATATTTTAAAATACCACATTATATTCTATGATAGAATATAGTTATCATTTATCAATCATTTTTATCTCAAATGCATAATGGATACGTCCCATTTTCCTTCAAAGTTCCCAACTTTGGAAACAACCATATATAAACTGAGAGAAGGAGTATATATGCAACATGGTAAAGATGATTCACACTGTATTAAGTATTGGAATCATATTCAAGTATCAAAGCACTGCTCTGAATCTGTCTATGCCTGACCACAACCAGTATCCTCCTTTTCTCACTATTGCTGACATGCTTGACTATCATGGGTCTACTTCAACCTTCATGTCCAGTTGGTCTGTTCTTAGGATGTAAGTGTGAGTCTGGTCTGTTCCCTATGTTTCCCCATCTGCTTGACTTGGCATGACCAGGCATTCTATTTACATTAATAAAAAAAACACAAAAATCATCAATGCAAGGGAACAGACAATCTGTGTAAGCACATATTTACCTCTTCTCATATCATGGCTGCCAGCTGCTCAGGAAGAAAACTCATTAGAATCATGGTGGGTATAAGGACAGCATAGGTTACATAAGTGAGTTTGAAACTTAAGAGTGTAGAGTAATACCTCATCTTCAAAATGCAAAAAGAAGTGTTATGGAGATTGATCAATCAGTATCGTGCTTATCATGCTAACATGAAGCCTTGTGTTTGAATTCTGAGAACCCACATATAAAGCTCCATGAAGTAGCCCATGACAGTGAAACCAATGTTGGGGATGCACAAGGCTATTTTGGACTTGCTGTCTGAACAGTCTGGCTATGACAGTGAGTTTCAGATTTAAAGAACAATTTTCCCAAAGCATAATGTGAAGACCAATTAGAAGAAAGACTCAGTGTTGACCTCTGGCTTCTAAATGACTGTGTAGTGTTTGCATGCACACAGATGCATGCATATGCACACACACACACACACACACACACACACACACACACACACACACTAAAGGATACTATTAACAAAGGGCTTAATTCGAAGCAAAGAATCGATGTATTGTGGCTCCCAGCAACACCATCTGTAAAGTGGAAGTGGTACCAGAACCTATTCAGTGAAGCATTTGTCAACACAGCACACAAATGATGTAAAAGAACACATTTGAAAATCTGAGAAGGATTCAAAATGGATAAATCATGATAGATGATGGTAAAAGAACAAAGATTGAAGCAGGGCTTAAATAATATTAAAATATTTAGCCCTTATACACAATGAGATATCCACCAGTACAAAATTTTGAGTAAGACAACAGTGTAAATCCTAGGGGGTCTACACAACATTGAGAGAGAAGTGTGAATCCATAAAATTATATATGCAAAGAACAAACTTCAAAACTACATTTTTTTTTTGTTTTGTTTTTAGTCGTGAGATAGAATTGGAGCAGGGCAGAGTAGAGAGAATACAGAGAGGAGTTATGGCACTCTAAGTTCAGCTACTTAAAGATAATTTGCCAGAGGCCTAAAACCCAGTGTGCACAAGCCCCAGGGCCCCTAGCAGCACACT
This sequence comes from Arvicanthis niloticus, assembly GCF_011762505.2. NCBI lineage: Eukaryota > Metazoa > Chordata > Mammalia > Rodentia > Muridae > Arvicanthis > Arvicanthis niloticus. The sequence goes on along the minus strand of NC_047662.1, from coordinate 79,279,832 downwards.
GCTACTTTCCCAAACAGGCTGCCTTCTAAGGACAGCAAAGAAGAAGAAATTTGGGAAGGGAAATTTTTCTTGCTTCCAGTTGCTTTTCACCACTTGAAAGTGTATTGAGATTTTGGGATAAACCACGATTTCTGTGCTCACACCTGCCAAGATGCAAAAGCAACAGCCAGGTTTATAGAGGTGTTATTTTGGTGCCTTACTGGCATCTTTAGAATAATTCCCCAGGGAGTTTGGATTGAAATAGAGCAGTCACAGTGCTAACACTAACACATCCTTCTTGTGGAGTGAGTTACAGAAGCACTTTCTCTTATTTTAGACAGTAATCTGAGTGGCTCTTAAAAATACTACAGTTTGCTTGTTTACATCACATACTGGGATTAGGTATACCTTGTACGTGCTGTTATCAATGCCCTACAGAATATGCTCACACCTCTTTTATACCACCTCTCTTTATTACTTAAAGAAAAACAATATATTAATGATCCCCTTCACACACACACACACACACACACACACACACACATACACACACACATACAAAACAGGGGCATGTGCATGTGTGTGTGTGTCTCTGTGTGTATGTGTGTGTGTGTATGTGTTTTTGAGTCTGTATCTGTCACTTTATATAGGCCTGAGTGTGTCTGTGTCTTTATCAGTGTCTGTGTGCTTGCCCTTGATCACAAAAGCTGGTATGTCTTCCTGCACATTTTTTCTTCTTACACTACAAGAGGACAAGTGTGTTGTCCCATTCCTGAGTGGATATGTCAGCATGTAGCAGTTTGCTTCCTTGATGGAGTTTAATAATATTTTTCTTGATGATCTGAGGATTTGCATGCATTGTAAAGGGTATCAGAGAAATATATTTGGGTTTGGAAACTGTAAGTGCTAATGATTGAAACACCACCAATAATTTTTTTTTGGATAATTCATTTAATTACATTTCAAGTTATCCCCTTTCCCCATTCCCCACCCCCAAAACCCCTATCCCTTTCTTCCTCCTTCTTTTTGATTTTATACCATTTTAATTACATGCAAGTATTAAGATGAGTACTAGGTTGAAAAACTAGTAATACAATATATGGAAATAGTCAAGAAACAAGCAATATAATGAACTCAAATAGTCAAAGAATAAGCAAGGCAATAAACAAAGTCATGTGATCACTCCCGTGATCACTGTTTCTAAGAACTTATTAGGATGACCAAAGTATCTGAGCCTACTTCTCTGTCCTAGCCCAAAGCCATTTTCACATCTGAAGCCTACTTCCTTGTTCTAGCCTAAGATTTCGTTTCCTGACTGAAATTACTTTTTTGTTCTAGCCTAATATTTAAATTCTTGCTGAAATTACTTTTTTATTTTAGCTTAACTTCAAATTCCTGCCTGAAGCACACTTCCTTGTCCTTGGCCAATGTCATATTCCTGCCAAGGAGCCCTTTTCTTATCCTTGGCCCACGTCAGATTCTTGCCAAGCAGCCCCCAAATCTCTATACCTCTACCCACACCCCCTTTTTTTATTTCATAAACAAGATTGAGCCTGTCTTAGGTCATTCTGACAAGAATGCCTTCCTTACCCATCCTGGAATATGCATTATCAAACACAAATGCACTTTTCTCTTAGGTGGGTAAGGCTCTGTGTAGAATCTTACCATCCTTGGCTTGCAAGCCTGTTAATTTAATAACTCTATCTGGGGGTCCATTTTCAGTTTCAAGTCATGTATTTTGGGTGCCAATATGTTGATGTTGTTAAAGACAAGCTTTAACATGATGGACAGGAATAAAAGTATTTCTAGGAAAAAAGGGGCTGGCACAATCAAGCTATATATGCCATTCTTGAAACTTGACCAAAATAGAAATACTGACCTCAAGCCAAGGGCAACTTTATCAGTAGTATCTGTCACACCAACTCTCAACAGAGCAGCATTCTTTAAGTTCATAAGCTCACTATGCAAAGTTAAAACATACAGAGGTATATTATAATTATGCCAAATACACTGCAAGTGTCTTTAAAGTTTTTCCTAATTATAATGACTACCACTGTAAATTGTAGAACTAAAACAAATCTAATGGTATTTTGCATGACACTCAAGATGGCTCCTTACTCCTTACTCTTAAACTCCTTCAAATAATTTGAATAGGATAAAGAGCATCAATCCATTGTTCCAAATGCCTATCTAAATCCTCTTATATAATCAACACATTAGTAATATTTTTTGATAAATGATTAACATAAATAGCTATCTTAACTTATGTCAAAGTATTTGCAGAAGCAATGATGCTAGTGATTAATGTAATTAAAGATGTTATGCCAGCATTAATCAAGCCCACTACCCTCTTGTTTCTGCTTAAAACCTCTCTTCTTCCAGTACTTGCAAACTTTTCTCAGAAAACCAAGTTTCTGTAATACTCAGGGCAGTAGCTCAAGCTGGTTGATAGAACCCCATAACAGACATGCCAGGTTTCAACACACTTACACAATAAGAATGTGTACAATCAAGGAAACTTACAATAAATACTGTAGAAGGAACAAAAGTAATTTTAACTTGACAATTAAAAGAGCCTTAACACATATACTAAGACTTGTTTGGAATCCAGAACCTGTCCCAACTTTATCTCTTGCTAACATAACATCATAGAGAATTGTAGCTTACTTCCAAATATGTTTCTGAAAATGTCAAGAACCAACCTTCCAAATGAAGACTATTATTTCTAATATTGGATTTATTTCTAGACTAGTACATGATTGAGTTCAAATACCTGGTCACATTTAAAATATATATATAAGAGTCATTATAACTTCTCTTTTTGATTCTCTGTCCCACAAGATCTAAAAACTTGAGGCAAGGCAACTTGTTCCATCTGGGATATAGGAAAGCAAAGATGGGTCAGGAACACATGTGGACAGCTTCCCAGTCACCATTGTCAGGGCACTCCACAAGGTCACAGGTCAGCATCTTTCTTTGTCCCAGCATCAGTGTGTTTCACCAATCACTGTGGTATCCACTGTGCTCCTTCAGCATCATGCAGAAAAACCCACAAACATTCCCTCTTCCGCATATTAGATACATGATTGGTTTCATGCCATATGCCAGTAAGTGGATCCTTCCTTATCACCTAGGTGTAAGTATGCCTAATTATAGGGTGCCATAGACGCTCAGCAAAAATTTCCTCAGCATCCATTTTTTTTTAAATACTTAAAATAAAAAGAACATGATTTAATAAATTTGTGGCGTACAGAGATATACCTCCATCTTTTTTATTTTATGAAGATATTGTTTTAAAGTTCCATGGGTCCTTTCCACAATACCTTGTCCTTGAGGATTATTAGAAATTCCAGTAATATGGAGACTGCCTGACCTGGGGATCCATCCCTTGTGCAGTCATCAAATACAGACACTGTTGGGGAGGCCAGGAAGTGCATGCTGACAGGAGCCTGATATACCTGTCTTCTGAGAGGCTTTGCCAGAGCCTGACATATACAGAGATGGGTGCTTGAAGCTAAACATTGAACTGATCACCACCGGGTCCCCAGTGGAGGAAGTAGAAGATTGAAGTAGCTGAAGAGGCTTGTGGCCCCATGGAGAGAATGACAATACCAACCAACCAGAGCTCCCAGGGTCTAATTTGCCAGCCTGGGAACACATATAGAGGGAACCACAGTTCCAGCTGTAAATGTAGTGGGGGATGTCCTTGTAGGGCATCCGTGGGAGAGGAGGGCCTTGGTCTTAGGAAGACTGGATGTCCCAGTGTGGGGAGAATTTATGGGAGGGGAGGTGGGAATGGTTGAATGGGTGGAGGCACACCCTCATAGAAGTAGGAGGGGGAATGGGAAAAGGGGTTCTTGGGATGGAGACTGGGGAAAAGAGATAACATCTGAAATGTAAATAAATAAAATATCCAATAATAATAATAATAATAATAATAATAATAATAATAATAATGGAACTGGCTATTGCAGTCGAGCACTTGAGACTTTTGTCAACAATTTAATATTACCCATATTACTGGGATTTCTTTTAATCCTCAAGGACAATTTAATTGAGGTCATACTGTAGACTAAAATTGAATCCAAGTGTTAAGATGATGTATATAGTTTGTTCATTCATTCATTCATTCATTCATTTAATCAATAAGGTTGATAATACAGCTCATGCTGGAAACAGTTTCATTTACTAGGAGACAAAAGGGAGAATAGCTGCATAGATATAATAGATGGCCCATAAAGATAAATTAGAAATGTATATAAAATTTTGGATTAGTTAGTCCTAGGCCAGAGCATAGATGGTATCCATTTGAATGAAAAACTAATTCATTGAACTTTGTGAAAATCTAATATAATGAGTGTTATAAAGTTATAAAATTAGTCATTAATAATTGTCTATCAATAGAGTGTAGAGGAAGTATTATTTACCTTGACTTTGATGGACATGAGGGGAATTTGGAAAAGAAAAGGCCAGCCAATATGAGGGGAGTAATGTGATAAGAGGTGAACTGAATGAGAACAGATAATCAAGCAAACCATGTAACCCAGAGATGGAAAAATGAGAGCAAAAATCAGGCAACATAGTCTCTTGACAAGATCGATTCCAATGAGTGAAAGCACACCAATTGTGACACCAAAAAACAGGAAAACCTAGATAGTTTTGAAGGAAACCAAATAAATTATCTTTAAACAAAGATTATTCAATTTATTCCACAAATGATTAAAGACTCTTCCACACTGTCCTTTATGACACATTGTACCCTATCTATAGTTCAACTTCTTTACACTATTTCAGAAGATTGACAAAATATCTCACGACCATCTTCTGAGTAAAACTCACAGTAATTGTCAAAATAACTACTGTGTTTTAAGTCACAATGTTATACCCTGGTATAATGTTATAAGATTTTTTTTCCTGCTGCTATTAAAATGAAAATAGGTAAAATTTTTACTTGTATATTTATTGTTCTTTGAGAAGTCTTGTGGCCATGTATAACAGACTGAGGGGCTTTGAAAGAAAAATATATGTGATGAAAAATGTCAAGTAAGTTCGGTGATTACCTAAAGGTTTAAAATAGTAAATATTGATTATTTAAAGTAAAATGAATTGAACATATATCTCAAAGTTTTAAGGAACAGACCACCAATTCCACTTGCTGGGAGCCCTGGAGAAATAATCATTAAAAAATGCACATATCATAGGAAGATGATGCAGTACTTGCCTTTTGTGCATTTTATTAATTAATGCAAGACTGTTAATGATAAAGGGCCAATGAGATTGCTAAGTGTGTAAAAGTACCTGCATTATAATCTTACAATTTGTCTTATATAAAGACAAATCTTTGGAGTTTGCCTGATGGAACTGAACCAGTTCCCAAAAGTTGTCTTCTAATCTTTTCAGGTACACTGTGGCATATATGTACCCACACTTACATACAAGTCATAAATACACACAATAGTAATAAAAAATAATATGTATTTATTTAATGGAAAGATAAAAGTATGTTCAACAGCTATATAATATTTGTGTAGATTTTATTGCCTTCCCTTCTCTGTTTTTACAGTGCATTAAAACGTATTTTTAGTTTGTCATTTATAATGGTTTATAAATAAGTATGTTCTTATAGATTTTCACAGGTATTATTATTTGTTGTTCACAGCTCTCTGTAGAATACAAAGGAAAAAGGAGAGAATGAAGAAGGGATGATACACTTGAGCCTGTTATCTTCATTCAGTCCCAGGGTGATTCACTTCATAAGAGTAATCTGTTAATTGTTGGTCTAATTTTGAGTCCTTATTCTGGGTCAAAAGGGTAGTACATAGGGTAAGACTAGAGCTAAAACCACATTTACAGGTAAACAATGCATTTCTATGGGAAACTCATGCTCAGTGAATTAGAGACTTGAACATAGTCTGTTTATGACTCTCTGGATCTCACCTAGAAATTATCCTTGGTATTGGTTTCTCACTCAATTACAACCCTTTGTCCAGAAATTGATTGCTACTTCTCCCCTGATTCTAGTTATGTATTTGTGAAATGAAGATGTTAATTTTTTGGTATAAAAATTAAATTAGTTAATAGGAAAGAACTCTCAAAATTGGATATTGTAGGTAATAAGTTTTCAATAAATGTTACCGATGATCATCATCATTATAATTATTTTAACATTAAGCACAATGGTTTTTGGTACTCATTTAAAAAGAAACAAAAAGAAAAAAACTAAAACTATAAACAAAACAAAACAAATAACAAATAAAATATGAAAACAGTTGTCCCTAACCTCTACCATTGCTTATTCTCAAAGCAAGTTAGCAAATTATGAAATTATAACATTCATATAATTCCATTTGCATTTTTCATTGTTATTTTAAAAATTAATCAAAGTACTGAATGCTTGTGTGTGTATCATGTGTTACATGAGTGGCATGGTTTGTGTATGACAGTCAGAGGGCAACCTTGTGAGTTTTTTACTCCCATAACTTTACATGGCTTCTGTCATAAAACTCAAGATCACCATGCTTTTGCAGCAAATATTTTAACTTGTTGAGACACCTCACTGGCCAAATCAAAGGTCACACTTTGATGATTTTGCACAGAAAATCACCACAACAATGTTATTGATATAGCAGCTATATCTAGGGATTTAATCTGAAGGATCAATGGCTATGAGACTCAGGAGGACAGCAGTGCCTCACAGGAGTAAGATCCAGATAGGGAAGGCTGATTAACAGGTAAGATAAATGAGGACCCTGACAATGTAAAGATGTTCTACTTCTTCTGGTTTAACAGACTAAAGGAGCAAAGAGGATTCTCTGAAGAGAATCTTTCTGAATCGAAGCTGACATCTGCTCTGCTACTTCATCCAGTTTACCAGAGAGAAATTGAGCTACTGTACTGTACCTGTGAGTTCAGCACCATAAAAAATGTATTTTAAAATAGATGATGAACAACTCAAACATTTAAAACTGGAGAATATCATTGTAGAAGTGTGTGTGTGTGTGTGTGTGTGTGTGTGTGTGTGTGTGTGTTGTATGTGAGAGAGGGGGGAAGTTGGGAGTAGATGGTGTCTCCTCTATGAGAACTGATTTTCTCTTTGACAGTTAAAGATCATAATATTTATCTCATGGGACTTCTATAAAGATAAGATCTATGTGATCAACATCTCACATAGGGGCAGTTGATAGATAATAGCTATTAGCATTGTTACTGTGAGTGATGAAATAGTAAGAAATAAAAATCTATTCTGGTAAAAAGGGAAGAAAATGGACTTACGTTGAATTAATGAAAACTCTATGGCATACAAACATATACATGCGCAGGCATTCATCAATTTTTGTTGTTAATTCTTATTCTTTTTTAACTTAGTATAATATGCAACAGCTTTTTGTGGTATCTTAGCTTTGATGATCGTTTCTCAAATTAGGCTGATGAAAATTAAAAATAAAACCATCCAACACATGTGTTTTAAATATGATCAAGTTGTTTAATAATTATTTTTAGTGGGTCTTACATCCAGACTAGTCATAATTAAGGAATGTTTAATTGTCTTATGGGTAGATTGATACTGAGGTAAATTACATTTGTAAAACAATAAGAATAGAAGTAAAATACAATTAATCAGCCTAAAGTTCTCATTCTTTAAAATATTAATGGCTTGTTAACCTCTAAACGCTGAATACAATGTTCATGTATTTGCACGTTCCATACAAATTAATTCTGTTGGGCATCCTAAGAACAAATTGTCAAAATTAAATGGTGAGAGGAAGGTGTATTGAAGTAAGTTTGTTAAATAAAGCTCAATAATGCTCTGGCTACTGCTGGGTTTCCTTTATATCCTTACCCACTCTCATGTGAGCAGTTTCTACCACAAAAACTGTGATGCTCCTCCTTCCTCTATGACTTCCAAGCAATGATGAAATGCCCTTTAAAGCATGTAGCAACTCTTTTTCCTGTGAGATACATTTTTTCATGGACTTGGTCAAAACATTGAGAAAAGAAGCAATAAAAAAGACAATCTAGCAAAAAGCTTATCCTTTAAAAGTAAAAATGTGATTGATTACCAATGTGATTCAATAGAAATAAAAACTGAAACAGTAAAGTATATATAAATCTAAAGAAAAAGTTATAGGTCTTAATTGTGTAAATTTACCATGGATTGAAAAATGAAGAAGAATTTAAGAATATTTATGAAAAATTACAACCTACCAATTTCTGAATCCAAGCTAAAGATATATCTATGTTCTTACCCAAATCAAGTTACTAACAAAGGAATTAACCAACTCTACACATAAATCTTACAACTGTGAAGAAATGCAAACCACAAACCTCAACTCACTCTACATGGAACAGATAATTTGAATAGCCCAAGAACTATTAAAAAGAAAATGAATTCACTGAATTCACCATGTAAAAATTTCCTCAAAAGAAATCTCTAGACACAGATTGCTTTACTGAAAATCTTACCAAATATTTAAATAAAAATTACTATCAATTCTGCATAAATGTATTAAGAAAACAGAAAAAAAAGGAGCACATTGACTTGTTTTAGAAAGTTAGTTTTCATACAAAAATCAGACAAGGACAGTATTAAAAATAAAAAGAAACAGAACTGAAGATCACCATCTCTAATGAATAAAGATATAATTTAGGTCTTTAACATTGTTAGAAAAGTAAATTCAGCCATATATAAGACTAATTTCTATGCCACGACTAAGTAGAGTTTACTGTAGGTATCAAAAGTAATTTGATATTTGGCAATTAATCCTTGTGATTAATGAATAATATATTGTCTAGTCATTGTAATAAGTTTGTTATAAAGTTATTCATCATTCATGAGCTCCTTGGAACATTAGGCTGTCAATGTTGAATAATATCAGATACATATTACTACAAAAATATAGATACATAAGCCATAAGTAACCTCAGGGTGAGGACTAGCTAACAGATAGGCCAAACACATGTTAAGAAGCTTAATCCTTGATCCAGGCTGATGCCCAAGGAAGAGGTAGAAATTTAAGAGTTAGTCATCTAAATCGTGCATGTAGAATGAAACCCAAATAAAAATTAATGTGTGTGTATGAGTATCTTGACCTTTTCTACTTTGAGCAAAACCAGTTATATTATAGTCAGGGAAAAGACCCTGAAAATTAACATTTGGAATGTCTCTCTCTTTCTCTCTCTCTCTCTCTTTCTCTCTCTCTCTCCCCCCCCCCCGTGTGTGTGTGTGTGTGTGTGTATGTGTGTGTGTGTATTAGTATTAGTGACCATCTGAAATATGGGTGTCCACTTCAAGACAGACTGTCTTGCTTAAAATCATGTCATTTAAAGAGTGTACCTTGAGGTAAGAATTGACCCTGTAGGGTACAGTTAGTGTGAGAGCTCTTGGTGAGAACATTGATTCAGAATGTATGCTCCTTGAGTAGTAATCTGTTATTCAGAAAAAGAAGAAAACATATTTTTCATGTCAGTAATTTTCATCAATTGACATAGAAAACATTTCATGAACTTAAAATTCATAAAAAATATTCTCAGAGAATTAGAACAGAGGATAACTTATTCAGTTTGATGTATATCAGTTATTTATAGAATAGCAATGCTACTATTTTGCTCCATCTAAAAAACAATATGTTGACTATAAGATTAATAACAAGTCAATGGTATTATGACTCTACAAGTTAGCAACAAGCTTTTATGTCACTTTTTCTGAATAATAGTGGAAGTTCTGTCTAGTACAATAGGGCAAGGGGGATAAAATTTTAAAAAATAGAGGATAGAAAATAGAAAAATTAAATGCAATATTGGTAGATGATACAAACACAAAACTCCAAGAAACATGAAAACAAAATAAAACAAAACCTTCCTGGAAGTCAAAAGTGAGTTCATTATGATCACATAATACTAGGAAACATAAAAAATAGATTTCCTGTTATTAACAGTGAACACAAAGACACTGTATTAACAATTAAATCAAATTTAAAATAACTAAAAATCGAGTATGTAAATATAAACAATAAAATATAAGTCTTACTTCCTCAAATTTACCACGTACTGGAAAATGAAATTAAATATCTAACGACATCAAGAAATACATACTCTTCAAACAGTAAGGACGTCAGTTCTTTTCAAATTGATGTGCAGTTTAGCTCAATCCCCATCAAAATCTCAGCAGGGTAGTTTCACAGAGAAAGACATAAGATTATTCTAAACTTCTAAGAAAAAGAATAAAGTGGAAGGAATCAAGACTACCTCATCTTGAGATGGATTTTAATAAGCTATATTAATTAAAGTGGCATGCTACTAAAAGAAGGGCAGACACATAGATCAATATAATAGAAAATAAACCTGAGAAGCAAACTGCTAAAATATGCCCAATGGATTTTTGACAGTGTTGTCATTTTAAACTACTGAGTTTGTGAAAAACTTGTTAAAAGAATAGTCAACTATTGCAGAATTAAACATAATTTGAGAAATATAAGACTGAGAATTAAAATCAAATATATTACAACCTACACTATTTGGATATCTGACAAATCTTTTCATTGTTTACTAGCCTAGATGTTTATGTGGTAACAAATTTATCAATGTAATAGAGGTGTTTTGAGTGTGAAGTGAATTAAGCTGTTTACTTAAAGTATGTGACATACTCTTCCACATTGGTTTAGTGTAAAGAGAACTATAGTTAGTTATATCTCAGTTACAGAGAGAAGGATAAAGAAAAGTACTAAAAAAATAACAAACACAAAAGAATGACACAGAAAAAAAAGACATTTTAAACCTTTCTGACTTGGATGAACAGGATTGGGTAGCAATAAAAAGATAATGTGGACAGCGTGGGGCTCACCAGGCCTCAGACCTTCATAAAGAACTACAGACGAGTAAAGAAGGCTGCTAATGGGAGAAAGAGGCTTCCACAGGAGCGTGCATCAACGGGATATTTGGTGCCAAATGGCCAGCTCTGAAAATATAATACAAATAACATTATATAGACTTGGCAGGTTTATTTTTTAGGAATTATGAATACACATTTACACACAAAGATATACATGATCTATGTGAGAACAACTGAAAAAAGAAAGAGCACAAATTTGAAAGAGAGAAAGGAGGATAGGAGGGCTTGAAGGAAGAAAAAGGAAGGTGGAATCATGTCACTATATTATAATCTCAAAAAATAATTACACCCTGGTGACCCTCCTGCTCAATCACTTTGGATTGCCATAGCAGCCTTATTTATAATAGCCAGAAGCTGGAAAGAACCCAGATGCCCTTCAACAGAGGAATGGATACAAAAAATGTGGTACATATACACAATGGAATATTACTCAGCTATTAAAAATAATGAATTCGAGAAATTCTTAGGTAAATGGATGGAACTAGAAAATATCATCCTGAGTGAGGTAACCCAATCACAAAAGAACACACAGGGTATTTACTCACTGATAAGCGGAGATTAGCCCAAAAATTTGAAACAACAATGATTCAACTACCAGACGACATGGAGCTCATGAAGAAGAAAGAACAAGTGAGGATGCCTAGGTCTTTCTTAGAAGGAGTAACTAAATACCCAAGGGAGCAAATATGGAGACAAAGTGTGTGACAGAATCTGAAGGGGGGGTTGTAGGGAGACCATTCCATCTGGGTATTCATTCCATGGGCAGTCACCAAAGATAGACGCTGATAGGGATGTCAGGATGGGAAAGCTGACAGCAGCCTGATAAGGCTGTCTCCTTAGAGGTCCCCCAGAGTCGGACATACCCAGAGACAGATACCCACAGCTATCCATTAATCTGATCAAAGGTTCCCAATGGAGGAGTTAGAGAGTAAATTGAAGGAACCTTAAGTGCTGGTGGCCCCATGAGGAGAGCAATAATACCAACCAGCCAGAGCTCCCCAGGGTCTAAACCCCCAGCCTAGGAGCACATATAGAAAGACACATGACTCCAGCAGTATATGTAGGGGAGGATGGCCTTGTTGGGCATAGGTGGGAGACAAGGTCATTGGTACCCTGAAGGCTGAGCACTGAGGGGAGGGGAATGTGAGGGTGGGGAGGGGGGCTGGGGGTAGGTCGGTAAACACCTTCATAGAAGCAGGAGGAGGGGGGATGGGATAAGGGGTTCCAGGGTGGTGGGGGAAATATGGTAAGGGGATAAAATTTGAAATGTAAATATTATATCCAATAAAAGAGGGGAAAAAATAGAAAAGCAGTTAGAACCAACATTCTTAATAAAATGTCAGCCCTCTTTAAAAAAAAACTATCTTGATACTAAAATTTGTTTTGAGAATTGTATATTGCAGAATGATCAGCCTTGGTGAATCTACTCAACAAGCAAGCTGGGCAGACCTGCTCAAACCTCTGAGGTATGGGAATTCCATCTGGAGGCATGGAAGACACAGCATCAGAGGATTGTCAATTTGCTCTCCCCCCTACTCCTCTTCTAATATCTCAACGCCCATAATCAGCTTGAAGAAGCTAATGATGAGTCAGCGCCCCTATTCCCTGGGCTTGGGGACTAAGGTGGTAAATGTTGGGCTGTCTCTCTAGGGAAAGTAGTGGTTTTGTCGGAATAGAGAGGATTAGCTAGGGTTTATTGCATAGCCATAACCTATTAGTAGAAATCTGTATAATTAATATCAAGATGAAGATATAAATTCTTAAATGGCACCAATTTACTTTGTTTACAAATTTTAAGGTTTTCATTGGCATGAGCTTCTTAGTGATATAAGAGTGAGATGAATATTGTTACTCTCATAGGCATTGTAGCAGTATAACACATTTAGGAATACAAAGCTTAGACCCAGTCCTTCTTTACCTTTTTTTTTTAACTGATTTGAGATGGTCAGCCTGTGAGTTAAGGGACTCATAGCAAATTCATGACTTGGAGTTTATTATAAGGGTGTTCTCTATGTTTTATTTAGAAATAGCTGAGTGGAGTTAACAGGCAACAGTCCAGATTACCTTACATGGATAGTTGGTTTTCAAAACATCAGAAATTCTTAGAATTGACATGACAAACATTTCAGTATTAATGTTCATTTTCATTAGAGATCTGTCTGCTCTGGACAGCTTTCTATATTGAATTCTAAGAAGAAATTGAGCATCCTTGGAGTTACTCCAGTTGTGGTGAGACAGCCACTAGGCAAGAATTGCCATTTTCCTTCTACAGACAAATTACTGTCCAGAAAAGGACACACTTGCAGAATAGTCGACTGATTATATCTGCCTAGACAGAGTAATCAGCCCTTAATAATTCTGCAGCACTAAGGTCTGTCAGATGATCCTGGGCCAGAAGGCAGAAGAACAGATGCTCCAAAGTTTTGAAGTAGAGGGAGTGTCCAGGTGTTCAGAGGTCTCTATAAATTGGCTAAGTTTTAGAAGCTATGATTTGTGCTTCCCACAATTATAGTTAACTCAGTCATTCTGGATTTCTGATGGGGTTGAAAACATATAGCTATTGACCTTAAGAGAAAAGATTTGAGTGGATGGTCGTCAGCTGACATTCATCCTAAAGCCAGGTTCAGAACTAAATGTTTTACTTAGAATAGATGACAGAGGAGCTGGTCAGTCAACAAAAGGATGGACTGGGTATTAGGACTATCTTGTACCTCACTGGTACAAATTGGCATAATTATGCTCTAACTGTATTTTGAGAGAAAAGTTTCATTTTAACAGGAAGGGTGATGTGTAGGAGGAGCTAAGGTAGGAGGAGTACTGAGAGGAAGAAAAGGAGTAAGAAGAGGATAAGAGGAAGGAGAGGAGAAGCTAGGTGATGAAAGAGAAAGAAGGGGGAGACAGGGAGGCCGATATTCATGTATCTCCAACAGTCAAAGATAGTTGTTATATCTAGGTTGGTCAGTGGGTTACACCTCTGATTGAACAATACCAAACTTATAAAGCCTATGATTAACATTATTTAAAAAAAATGTATAAATGCAAAACGGGAAAGGGGGCATGGGATAGGGGTTTCCTAAGGGGGGTGGGGGGGAATGGGGAAAGGGGATGCCATCTGAAGTGTAAATAAAATATCTAATAAAAAAAAAGAAAAAAAAAGAACAAAGATCAATTGGGTCATACATGGCCATAGTTTTATAAAATGTAAAGCTTCTAATCAAAAAGAAGCAGAAACAGCAAAGCAAAAGTCACACTAGCTCTTACTGATTTGAAATATCCTGACTACAGAAGTGATGTTTCTAACTATATTTCATGCCTGCATATCTTGCAAAATTGCTAGTGGGAGAAAGGCCTGGTGTTCTCAGACATTAGTTCAGTTAAATACTGAACATATACTGGAGCAAAGGTTTTTTTTGTTTGTTTGTTTGTTTGTTTGTTTGTTTCCGGGAGCCTTATTATGTCTTAGGGAAAATGAGCATAAAATTCCTGATTTCCATGAACAATATGGTAGATCCATCTTTAAAAGTCCAGTATCTATTGAGATCATTCCCTCATTCTCTCACTTAAAGACATCAAGATGGGCCTTAAGAATCTGGAAACAAAACTCACAAACAAAAAGAAACCAATAAAAAACCCACAAACAAAAAGAAACCAACAAGTGAAGTAAAATAAGGCAGAAAAGACCAATAAGTATATACTGATTTATTGATTTATACAGTCAAGCATAGCCTACAATATAAGTGAGTTCAAGGCTATCCTGGGTAACTTAGTGAGATGCTCTCTCAAATTTTTAAGTAGAAGACATGTTGGTGATAAAGCTTTGGAAAAAGGAATATACAAGATCTCATGTTTGCTCTATAGTACCAATAAAAGGAGAGATGAAGAGGAAGGGGGAGCAAGAAGGAGGAGAGAGAGAGAAAGAGAGAGAGGGGGGAGGGAGGGAGGGAGGGAGGGAGGGATAGAGAGAGAGAGAGAGAGAGAGAGAGAGAGAGAGAGAGAGAGAGAGAGAGAGAGAGAGAATGGAGGGCGGGAGACAAAAAGAGAGGGAGTAGCATGCTAAAGAGAGATTAGTTAATCTTGGAGATCTAGCAGAAGCAAGAAAATATTAATAAATTCAGTTTTTGCCTCTATACAGATGGGGAATTGTTCCTAATTAAAAGAAGTGAAACCAGTATTGGCAGGGAGGAGTTGAAGATGAAGTTGGTATGCTTCTGAATTCTTTCTTGGCCCATGCCTTTTTAAGATGAGTGGGCATGAGATTCCATACAGTGTTGAGTGCTATTAGTGAGGATATCCTGCTGCCATTTTAAATCTAATAGGACTCAGGAAACTTTGTCTTCTACTAGGTGACTCTGTTGCTGATAATTTACCTGAAGATGTGCCCAAGATGGTGAGCTACATGTGTTACAGTAAAGACAGTGATACAAACCAACAAATTTGTAGACTTCAAAATCGGGTTTCAATTTCAAAAGACTGAATGACAGTGTGCATTATTCTCACAGGACAGATAAGGGAATTCAGGTCCTTTTACTTCATTGTTCTGGGATTATCACCATCATGTTTTAAAATCTCAGAGATCCAAACTAGACTTTGGCAACATTGTCAGGCTTTACTATTTGGATTGTTGGACTGGGGTGTCGCTTCATGAGCCTGAATAGTCATGGATTTCTGTCTTGCTTCTCCATATACACCACTCTTTTGTCGAAAACGGTCTTTGCATGGCTTGGCCTCCTAAAGCATGTAAAACTGACCATTAAATAGAATTTCCAGGAGAATCAGTTCAAAGATAAAATTAGGTTTTGCATCATCTAGATTGCAAAGCTAAGTGAAAATGTCTTCATTATATCATTATTATGACTCATTACGGGTTAATCTTGAAGCTTATTAGCATATATTATTAATTACACATAATAATGAATTTCATTGTTATATTTTAATATATGCATTAATGAATGTTAACAACCTGTTGCCTTCTCCTTTCCTCCTGCTGCTTAGCTGATCCCTTTCCTCTTCCCAGATAGCCTGCTTCCACTTTCATCTTTTCTTCCATGGAACAGTGAGTTTCATTAGCATTTTACATAGAAGAGTGCCTGAAGGGTTATTTATAGGTGGGCAACTTCCTAGTTACTAGTCCACCAAAGAAAATGACTCTACCTCTTCCAGAAACTATTCTACAAGTAGAGACTTAAGAAGGAGTCATTGAGCTTTTAACACACTGAAAATTTACTGTACAAATGACATGCAGCTTATTTAACCATTGAGCTTCTAAGGAAGTCTAGACATAGTAGAGGTTCCACTATGCCTTTATCTTTGTATGTAGTGTGTGTGTGTGTTTGTGTGTGTGTGTGCATGTGTGTGTGTGTGTGCGTGCATCATGCACACACACACACACAAAACACACGAGGGCACACATGTGGGTGTGCTCTCAGATGTGGACTTCTGCAGAGAAAAACCTTAACTGTTTGTTCTTCCATATTGTTTGAGACAGTCTATGCTGCTCTCCTGTATATGATAGGCTGACTCATCCATGATCTTGTAGCGATTCTCTTGGAAATACCTACAACCTCATGATGGGAGTAATGAGATTAAAGACCAGTATTACTACACCTGTCTTCATGGTGGTTCTAGGGATGCAAACTCATGTCCTCATGCTGGCATAGCAAATGTTTTACCCACTGACACATCCTGCCAGATCTGTAGTTACAGCCTCACTAGAAAGCCTCCCACCTCTCTCTCTCTCTCTCTCTCTCTCTCTCTCTCTCACACACACACACACACACACACACACACACACACACACACACACACACAAACATAGCCTCTGGTGACCTGCACAGGAATTACAACTATCTGGAGGAACAAATGACAGGAAGTTCTATTAGTTTGACCCTTCCCACTTATTTAATATGAAAGGACAGGAGATCAATGATTTTTCAAGAGGGACAGAAGTAAGAAGCAAAAGGTTTAGAGGCCCTGAATAAAATTGGCTAGAGGTAAACATAGACAAAGATCACACTGTCCAACTCTCCTTGTAATCTGGGCTCCCTTTTGGTATTCTTTCAGCTATGTGAATAAGAAATTAACTAAGGAGACTTACAGAGAAGAAAGATATTTTCTATTGTGTGTAGTTTTCCAAGCTACATTGCACTACTCTGCCTCTCTCACACCCCCAATCTAACTTGTAGCCTGCAAACAAAAGCCTGGCAAATATTTTGTTTGGTTGTTTTTTGTTTTTAAATTGATTTATTCATTTCTTTTTTACATTCCAAATGCTGCTCCCCCTCCAGGCAGGTCTTTCACTTAGCCCCTCTCCAAATACCTTACCCCCTTCAAACACCTCAGATGCTGAGGCAGTGAGGGTACGCAACTTGGTTTGCTACCTGCCTGCTTCCAACTGTTAACTACAGGATCTGTGGTCCTGTGTTCTCTTTTGCTGATTAATATTTAACTTAAAAAGCACCAAGGTGGAAAATTCATGAGTGACTTTAATGCTCACACAATGCAGCCTTTGTGACATCAAAGAACAGAACAAAATCGAGATTGAAGGCAGCTTCATTCTCAGCAAACAATGTAAGCACCAGACCTCTCAAGGCCTTGAATCTGACAGGCCCCATTCATTTCTAAACCCTGTTTGTTCTGAACTCATAAATGGCCAAGAAGATAGTTACTAGGAACTAATCAAAGAGTTGCATACAGAATCAAGGATGAAATATTAAATTAGGTGGATAATCCCCAGGTTGTGTGTGTGTATGTGTGTGATGGTATGAGATTATCAAAGACTCTGTCCCATAGTCTCCTCTATCTTAAATAGAGATGTATCTCAGGTTTCTGATTGGCAGATCAGCAGACTGTACCATTCTCCACTGTCTGCCTGCTCCTGGCTAGAGGCCTTAGCTTCTCTGATTGAGCTAACCTGGCAATCTCTTCACACAGTTATTCCTTCTACTAGTTTCCATTTTGTTTTGAATTTGATACAGAAGATTAAAACAATATGTTTTTCAGATTTTTATGTGTATAGGGGAATACAATAGGATCAAGAAGTTATCCTATTTTTTTCCTTTATAAAATTCCATCTGTACTCAGAAGTAAGATTCAAGAAATTCATCAGTTTCAGGGCAGCAGGACACAGGCTTTAATCACAACACATGTAGGCAGAGGCAGATGGATCTTTGTGAATTTGAGGACAGAGATCCTGGTTTATAGATCTAGAGAGTGAGTTCAAGAATAGCCAGGGCTATACCTCTTTCTGAAGAAGAAGAAGAAGAAGAAGAAGAAGAAGAAGAAGAAGAAGAAGAAGAAGAAGAAGAAGAAGAAGAAGGAGGAGGAGGAGGAGGAGGAGGAGGAGGAGGAGGAGGAGGACGAGGAGGAGGAGGAGGAGGAGGAGGAGAAGGGAGAAAAGGGAGAAAAGGGAGAAAAGGGAGAAAAGGGAGAAAAGGGAGAAAAGGGAGAAAAGGGAGAAAAGGGAGAAAAGGGAGAAGGGAGAAGGGAGAAGGGAGAAGGGAGAAGGGAGAAGGGAGAAGGGAGAAGGGAGAAGGGAGAAGGGAGAAGGGAGAAGGGAGAAGGGAGAAGGGAGAAGGGAGAAAAGGGAGAAGGGAGAAGAAGAAGAAGACAAGGAGGAAGAGGAGGAGGAGGAGGAGGAGGAGGAGGAAGAAGTAGAAAAAGAAACAAAGAAATAAAGAAAAATACATCAATGAATACCAAATAACGCACATTTATTATAAACAGAAGCATATTTGGAGATAAGCTCAGGTAAGCTTTCATTCAGTATCTCTTTGCCTGGATCTTGAAATTTAGCCATTACTGACAGCATCGGGCCTTTTCACACATTACATAATATCACTACCAGATTGACACATATTACCCCTATGATCCAATTGATAAGAGGAATGTGGTGTACAAGTGTTATACAGGAGGTATTGCTGAAATACACAGGAGCTGAGAAAAGTTTGCTAAATATCCTACAAAATCATAAAGTGGGACTGGAAGATGTAGCTGAACAGTAGAGACCTCCCTTGGAATATGTAAGGCCTTGAGGAGTTATATCTCCAGCAATATAAGGTGATTAAAATCAAGAGGAAAAATAATTGTTATCTAACAAAAGGGGGGTAAACAAACCAAAGAATTAAATAGACATCCTGTAAAGAAGGGAGGGGAGAAATTCACAAGAAATAGATTATTTCCTCACTATGGGAATGAAATGGGATGATTGATTTGTGGGGAAAATGTTCTCCCAATTCTCTATTTAATTATTGAAGTCCCACCCACTTATGTTTATTAAGTAGTATCCCTGGTCTAGTGTCCCTGTGATTCTACTATAGCACCAATGCTTTTTACTTAGGAATCTAAGAAAAGATAAAAGTATAGTGATTTATAACAGAGAAGAGTTCAGTTGAGGAAACAGAGCTCCAGAGTGGTGAAACGACCTCAACATCACACTCCTAATGGCCACATCCATGTCTCCTACCCCACAGAGTCTCTTTTCCTCAGCTCTACTGGATGCCTTGCTAGCCCCCCAGGTAAGAACCATTAGCATGGTTAGCTGCTATACCAATATCATCTGTTAAATGGAATAATGATCCTGAGATTCTGGTAACCTAAACCAGATGAAAGCAAGCAGCCCCTGGGAGAGACAGCATTTGACTCAGCACAGTCCCTTAATCCATACTGCCTGCTTTCTCCCAGTATGCAAGGCATGGGGAGAGTTATAATGTGTACCTTTGCCTTAGCAAGTAAGCATGTGTTGAAAGCAAGCAGAGAACAGCAACACGGAAAACTTTTATTTTTAAAGGAAGCTTGTGATCAAAGAGGAGTGTGGGGAGAGAACAAAAGAATAAAGGAGAAACAAAATGGATTTTTTTTTTTAAAAAAAAAAAAAAAAAGGTCTTTGTTCCTCGGGCTGAGGAAGAGACAAAAGTAAAGCAATATATAGTCAGCATTCATTAAAGGAATCACACACCTTTCACTCCCTTGGTGGGTGACAACCACAGAGATCCTGCTCAATTGGCCTGGTTTTGCAGCCAATTGGAAGCATGGCAGTAAATGCGATCTATTTTAAATGTATTGCAGTTGAATTATTTAATTTGAAATTTAGCTGGTGCCACAGGCAGTGGAGCGGGTGTAAGAAGAATGAGTGAAATTATTTCATTGGAAAACGGTTTAATTTTTAATTATAAGAAGGGGCACTTTGGAAGAACAAAGCAATTGGCCCAGGAGAGCTTCATGTTGTGGCTTCCTAGTGGAAAACACTCAGGGGTGTTGAAGGACAGTAGTGCCCCATTGTCTGTCTGTTAGTGCCACAAAGTGATAGGAAATAGGGGCACCAACTCCGTCACTTCTGCAATCACAGTGACAACAATAAACTTGTATTTGTATAATGGACATTTCCACTAATTTTCCCTTGCTACAGATGCCAAAAGAAAACCTTAAACTCATCTTTTTCTTTTGGGGTCAGAGGAAGAAATAAGAATAGAAAAAGAGATTTGGACCTAGAACAAGGGACCCAGGGCTCTAGTTTCATTGCTACAATGTAACTAATAAATGGCCACAGAAAAGTCACTTTATCTTCTTACATCTTAAATTATGTAATAATACCCTTCTGAACTGGTGACTTTTATGATTTATTTTACTTGTAAAATTTGTTTTTCTGGTTTTAGTTCTAATCCAAATTCTCCTATCTACCTCGCTGTTCTGTGTAGATAAGACTCTCTGGAAAGAGTTTCCAAAATAGTTACAAAGAAGTTTTCTACTGAGGTATGCTTCAATAGCTCACTATTGAGCACTACAGTCTGCTGGAGTCCCTTAGGGTGCCTCAAAGACTGATAGACCTGGATTAAAATTCTTTTTTTGCAAGTCATTTTAGAGTGGTAAGAATAGTATTATATAGCAAGACTTATGAAATCTAAGTAAAATTATCCACGCAAATGTAGTTGAAAGTGATGTTATAAAATGACGTTACAAAAAAATGTTTGTGCAGTCCTCACTTGCATCATCATCTCCAATGACCGTAATCACTGTCATCATTATCACCTCACCATCTCTACCACCATGATTATTATTACCACTGTCATAATATGTTAGACAATTTCTTAGTCTTTAAGAATATGACACTTAATATGAAAGGAAAATTAAAATTCTAAAAATAAGAGTGAGGGAGTAACTTGTAAGTATTGTCATCTAGATGAGACAGAAGCAGAAAAAAAAAAAAAAAAACCAGAAACTCAAGCCTTTTGATGTCATACCACATTGGTAAGAACATATGAATACTATCTGTAATGCTGACATCAAACAGCTAATGTTCTGTGTGCCAGAACACATTTTTTTAACATAAGGTATTTCAAGAAATGACATGAAGTTCTCTACATACATCCAAACCCTATACAAAATCCAATTTCTTTGATTCCCTCACACATCAGGAATCTGTAATGAAGACAACTGCTGTTTCTTTTTCACAGCTAAGCCTTGAATACTCTAGAGGAGGGAGGCATGTGCATTTATTGTGTGCTAATATGGGTGTGCAAGCACAGATGTTCAAAAACGCGTTGATAAAATATGTAGGTTATAAACTATGTATCAAGGCGTGCATTATATGCTAAGCACAGGAGCATACACATGCCACGTGCACATCCATATGTGGCCATGCATATATTTATACTCAGGCACAAGTGTGTCCAAACACATCCGCACTGACACATATGCACAGAGGGTATTTTGACAACACTGTGAACAGCTCCAGCAGAAGAGGGTGGCGGTTTCTGTAATGCAGTCCAACAATTGTCACCAAACTTCAGCTCTGCTTCAGGAGCTTCTGGGATTTCAACAACACTAAGGCTTTAACTCTTAGTCTTCCAAAGTCTAGTAAAACAGTGTTTTAAAACATGCTTGTTCTATTATTTGCAGACTGACCACACCATAACGTAAATTCAGTCTCAGAGAATGCAACATGGAGAACTGAACTTTACAATGGTTCTGAAACCTCGGGCCCATAAGAGCACTGTGCCTCTCAATCCAGAGATTAGTGCTTAGTCTCAGTGGGGCAGAGATTTGCATTTACCAAGCCCCAGTGTAAGTCATACACTGGAGAATTATGGGATACCTTTTGATGAAAATTGAATCAGAAATTATCAAATCATTCTCACTTTGCACAGAAGGCAAAGGACAAGCCTAAAGTACGTTCTTGTTAATGGCGTATGTGAGTCCCTTCACCTGACCATAGGGCTTTCAGTATCTTCACTTTTCACCCATCCTTGTCCTGTCACCTACTCCTCAGTATTTGAATATACATGAAAAATAAACAAAGATGGCTTAGCAAGAAAACAAACCTAAGTTTAAATAGCTTAACTCCTATTTTAAAAGCCAGGCATGGCTATACCTACATGCTACCCTAGCATTCTCAGATGGAGATAAGGGGATCCCAAGAGCCAGCCCATTTAGCTGAAAGAATTAGCTTCCAGTTCAATGAGAGATGCTTTCTCAAGACAATAACAGAGAGTGACAGAAGAGACCACCCAAATTCATGCTTTGATTTCCATAGGTGCCAAAGGGACATGTGGCTTTGTTCACTGCATAAATAGATGTGCATCACACCCCCCCCGCACACATTCTTACACACAAATTAGTTCATTAATTAAAAATAAGAAACAAAAAAGTAAACAGTAAATAGTACACAAAAACTATATTTCTGCTTTAAAAAGTAGATGAATTAAGGAAAATTATTATAAAAAGCCTGATTAGAGTGACTAAAACTATTAGATTATTTATTAATTTTGTGAAATAAATTGTTAGGATAAATTTTAGCAAACCAATGTCCAGATTAATGCCTGCTTATCAATAGTTCTTTGTTTTTTCTTAATGTTTGTTTAAATCGTCATCATAAGATGACTACTACATCTTTGGTCAGTGTATTTGCACTAAAAGAAAGAGAAAAAAACTAGTTGTGAATATAAGGTATCTTCATTTATAAGATAAGCTAGCTTCATTTATCCCTTTTATAAGAAAATAAAAAGAAATTTAGGGGAGTTTAGAAGGATAATGTTTATATCTTGCTGGGGAATTTGAATCTAGAAATTTCCTTTCTGAAATAAAATTAATAACATCAGAAATATATAGAGAGAGATGGCTTTGGAATATTGTCTTGACATCTCTATCAAAAAGAGAAAAGGAAGAAATAATCCATATAATATAAAGATATAAGAGCAGAATTTTTTCTGTTGACTGTGTTAGTGATAGTAGGCAAGATAGTTTTCTTTAAAGTAGGGGCAATTCAAGAGTTCTTTATATGCCAAGAACTGAAGCAGATTTTTTTAAGCAAGAAGTAGAAGTATAAATGGTTGCACTTCTTATTTTTATCAGTTAAGGCTACTAGAGAGCAATGCTTCAGATCAATAGACTGTGATGGAGACAGTATGTTCTATTTGATGCATGCCATTGTCATATTCTTTGAATGGTCTATTTGAACTCTGAACATCTTAGGAAAAATACTAAAACTCACAAATTTTAGAAAGATCAAAACTGAATCCACCTCGGCCGACCCTGTCTTAACCAGATTCTCTTGCTCTGCACGTTTCTATAGCAACCTTCCTTCAGTTATAATGGATCCAGCTATTTCCACTCACAGGCCCTTTGCACTTGCCAGTCCCTCCTTAACATTTATATAAGTTCGTTATTATTTCTAAGTCAATTCACATGTGGCACATAATCCACCTAATGGCCTCACATCTGTTCTTGTCACCTCACAATATGCACAAAAGCTACCATATCTTATTGGTATGTAATTTTATGACTAACTTTTCTTTGTTGTTCATTTTATGCTTTTGTCCATGAGATAAAGATCCAGGTGTGTTTGCACAACTTTTATCATCACCCCACAACTGAAGAGTAAGAATTAAGCAAATACTTATTCTCATAATTACCTGAATGGCAAAAAAGTAATGTTGCAGACTTTCCTAGTGTACCTGAGCTTCATGTAAGACACACAATGTGATGTCTCTAAGATCCAATTTACATATTGTGGGCTTGTATAAAATGTACAATAAGGTTCTTCCCAGCTGTACTTTTCATTGAGACTCTCTTAATGAAACAACTCTTATCTGTGTTTCTGTCTTTTCTGTATGGATCTACATATCTGGCTTAGCATTCATGAGCCTCAGTCCCCTCTGTAAAACACATATAGATGATCTGCAGGGCCAATTCCCTGCCTGAGGCATCAGTGAGCCTTTGAAAGCCAGGAGGAACACAAGAACCACAGGGTGAGAGCTGAAGGGATTCTGCTGAGTGATGGTTTTTGCAGGTGATCTCAGCAGGTTCCCCTGAGCCATTCTCAGAGGGACCCAGCATGTTACCTGGCCTTATTTATAAAGGAAATGAAAAGCAAATGGACTCCTTATAATGAACACCATTAATTCACCACTCCAGACTCCACCATTTGAACAGCAAGTTTCAAGAGATTCAATTGTCATTTGTCAATTGCATTCTGTTATTTTGCCTGTTGGAAATGACCAGCCAACACAACAGCGTGCAGACAACGGCACGACTACTAATTAGCATATATATTGTTTGTCCTGCTGTAAATTTATGGCAAACAGCAATATTTTACACTCCAGTAAAGTTAATAAATGAAGCTTTGGGCTATAAAAATTTCATGTTCCTTTGTGCAAAGGTCAATTATAAATAGTTAAGCACATATTCATTCAAAAGCTTGAGGCCTCACAGCCAGGAGAATGAAATATATTCTGGTCAATTTACAGTCTGGCTGGACTTGCCTTTCATTTTATAGCTACGATGACATCCCTTTTCACTTGTCGACACAGTCTGGGATACTGGAGAACTCCTCTGCCTGGAGAGACTGAATGAAATGAGTATGTAAACATTCCTGGTCCTGTGGCTTGACACCCAGAATGCCTTCAATAAATGTCAGTTTAATCTAAAAGGGACAGCCCCTGTGGAAGAAAGAAGAACAGAGATTTGAAGCAAGGCAGAAGATTCTATGCCTGTTTAAAGCACTACAGATTAAAGTGAAAAGATGTCATCTCTAATTCTAGTCTGTGTGTAAGCAAGTACCTTTTGGGCATCCTATATAAATGCTGCTTCTTCTACTGGGGAAAAGGAAACCAGTGCATCTCTACTGTGTCCAGTTACCTATTGCTGCATATAAAATGCCCCAAATACAGATTGGCTTAAGTTGTTTTAAAGATGTAATCAAGCTATACCAGGCAGAGTTATAGACATGGAGAACCTGTGGCTAGATAGCACATAAGCTCTATGGTAGATCCTATCGCTATTACTCAGTTAAATGGACATAGTAGGAAATCAAATCCTAAAAGCTTATCATACCAAGATTCATACATTTCCCAACCCTTTTCTTGGAAGTTTTATTTGCAATGATGGCAATTAACACAGAGATTCACAACTTTTCAATGTTCAGAGAATAAGACACTGTTGATATATAATGTTCCACACTAAATATGATGAAGATATATTACACCCACTTCCCAAGGATTAGAAACCATTGAAGAACTAGTGGAGGAAAGATTTTTTTAAGAGTTATAGGCTCACTAGAGGACAACACTGTCTTTTAGACACAGCAGGACAGAGAGATAGCATTCACAAGACTTTTTCAGGATCAGGATATACAATATTAACATGGAAAGTGGTAGTTGGAATGAAGCATTATCCCCAGATAAGGAGCAGTTGATGGTTGATAGAAGCAAGAAATGAAAGTCAGTTTTCTTTTTTATATTTGCTTTCTCTTTTTTCTTTTCGAGATCATAATATATTTATATTTCCTCTCTTTACTCTGTCCAAACCCTCCTATATAGGTTCCCTATAGACTCCTTTTATACCAATTGTTATTGAATGCATATATATTATACATATGTATAACTCTATATTAAACATATATTTCTAAATATAAGCTCTTCAGTCCATATATTGTTACTTTTTGCACGCTTGCAAAGCTGACTGTTTGGCATTGGGAAAAGCAACTAATATGCTCTTTCCTGGGGAATGACACCTCTACATTTTGATTGGTTTTAGTTTTCTGTAGCAGCTTTTATCAGAAGCAAAGAAAAGTTTCCTTGAGGAGGGATGGAAACTACATTTATCTTTGAATATGAGAACAAATGTGTATAGATTGTTGTTATTAGATATTATGTTGGTTTAGTAAGTTAGAGTTTATAAATTCATCTCCAATAACTATGATTTCACTAACAGTGAGTAGTTTTCTAGGTTTCCAGTGACAAGCATGTTCTCTTTGTTGTTGAGTATGTCTTAAGTTAAACTGAAAAGCTCTTGATTACTGTTAAGGTATCTATGAATGCCATAACTACGCCCTTAGGCTTATTGCACCATGCTCATTACTGATGTGGTTCATCACAGTTGGGTAAAAAGGTTGGTTGTGCCCCTCTTTAGAAGTTTGCATGTTCATGAAAACCAGGCAACTTGGTGAGGTCATTCTGCTATTGGCAGTTGACAGCTGCTGGAAGAGAAGAGTAAATTTTCTTTAAAGGTTTCCCTTCAAAAATTGATCATACTCTGGTGAAAGGCCAACAATATATGAGCAACATGGACAGCATTCGCTGGCTTTAAAAAGAAAAAGAGCATATGGGATTGCAAATTGGTAGAACCACTGTGCAAATCAATTTGGAGGTTCCTCAGAAAATTGGAAACAGATATACCTGAAGACACAGCTATACCACTACTGGGCATATACCCAATAGATGCCCCACCATACCACAGGGGCACATGCTCCACTATGTTCATAGCAGCCTTATTTGTGATAGCCAAAAGCTGGAAACAACCCAGATTTTCCTCAATGGAAGAATAGACACAGAAAATGTGGTTCATTTACACAATGGAATACAACTCAGCTATTAAGAATGAGGCAATCATGAGTTTTGCAGGCAAATAGATGGAACTAGAAAATATCATCCTAAATGAAATAACTCAGACCCAAAACAACATACATGGTAATCACTAATATGTGGATATTAGCTTTAAAAAGTAAAGAATCCCCAGGGTACAGTCCAAGGTCTCAAGAAGGTTAATAAGCTGAAGAGCCCAAGTAAGGATGCTTAAATCCCACTTGGGAGGGAGAATGAAGCAATTACAGGAGGCAGAGAGAGGGAGTGACCTGGGGTAGGAAAAATAGAAACATGATTAGGTTTTGGGGATAGGAAAGAAGCCCTGAGGGCAAGCAGAAAGAATGGAAATATGCAGCCTCTGGCAGTGGGAAGTGTGATTTTCTTCTAGAATGCACCAGGGACCTGGGAAGTGAGATACTCACAAGTCTCAAAGGGAGGGATCTTAGATGAAATGCCCAACAATGGTGAGAGGGTACTTGCAGAGTCCACCTCCAGTAGAAAGACAGGGCATCAAGTGGAAAGATGGGGTTGCTATCGCACCATCAAAAACTCTGAGCCAGAATTGTTTCTGTATAAAAGAACTGCAGGACAAAAATGAAGAAGAGACTGAGAGAAAGGAGATTCAGTGACAGGTCCAACTTGGAATCCATCTAGAGGAAAACCTTCAAGGCCTGACACTATTACTGATACAACAGTGTACTTACAGACAGACTCTTAGTATGGCTATCCTCCAAGAGGCCCTGGGCTGTAGTCAGAGACCCCTGAGGTTGAATTAGGAAAAGGCTGAAAGAAGCTGAGGAGAAGGACGAACCCATAAGAAGACCAGTAGTCTCAACTAACCAGGACCCCTGAATTCTCTCAGATACTGTGCCACCAACCAGGCAGCACACACTAGCTGGTATGAGCCCTCCACCCCCAACACATATACTGCGGAGAACTGCCTAGTCTGGCCTCAGTAAGAGAAGATGTGCTGAACCCTAACCCTGGAGAGCGGTGGGGCCTCAGAGAGTGGGGAGGCCTGGTAGGTGGGGTGGGGACATCCTTTTGGAAAAAGGAGGAGGAGCAATGGGATCTGGAATTATGGAAGGGCAGACAGGATGTTGGTTAATGTCTGGACTGTTTTATAAAAAAGGGAATAATAATAGAAAAATAAAAAAGGACTTAAGTTGGGGGCAGGGCGGATGGAAATAGACAGATCTGGGAGAACTAGGGTAAGTATGGAATATGATCACAATGCACACAATGTGCTATATGAGATTCACAAATAACTAATAATTATCAGGGTAACCGTACAATCACCACATTACATTATGTGTTTTCCATTGTGGGCAGGGATTGACAGGAACCAGCAGGGCTCCATGACAGATTCTACTGTTTTCTGCTGTGTTGAAAAAAGTCAACCAAGAGTATAAATATGGTGGCTTGGGTGTTACAGAAATTCTAAGATACCTTTATTCAGTTGCCAGTGTCTTTGGGGCATGGGCAGCAGGTGGAAACTACAGAATAGAAGACATGTGTGTACTATTTACAGCAGGACATTTTCAGGACAGTCATTTCTTTAAGGCAGCTCAGAATGCTCAAGGAGAAGTAGGTGTTGTCTTAGCCATAATACCTGGAGCCTGATGCTGATGTGGTACCATATGGTGGTTTGCCTAGGGATGGCCTCAAAGAATTCTGTGTCTGAATGCTTGGCCCATAGGGAGTAGCACTATTATTAGGAGTTGTGGCCTTGCTGAAGTAAGTGCAGCCCTATGGGAAAAAAAGGGGGGGCACCACAGTGTGGGTAGGCTTTGAGTTCTCATATATGCTCAAGCTTGGCCTAATATGGCATTCACTTCTGCTGCCTGAAGAGCAAAATGTAGAACTCTCTCTCCACAGCTTTGCCAACATCTGTTGTCACCTGAGTTTTTTTTAAATTGGATATTTTATTTACATTTTAGATGTTATCCTGTACCCCATTCTCTGCCCCCCACCCAGAAACCTCTTATTGTATACCCCCTCTTTCTGCTTCTACAAGGATGTCCCCCCCCCCCCCCCCGCATCTTAGCCATTCTGTTTGTTGTAAGATGGAATCTCAGTGTCTTTGAGATTTGCATTTTCCTGATGACTAAGGATGTTGACCTTTTCTTTAAGTGCTTCTCAGCCATTTGTATATTTTGGATATTATCTTTCTCCTGGATGTAGGATTGGTAAAGATCTTTTCCCAATCTGTGAGCTGCTATTTTGTCCTATTGACAGTGTACTTTACCTTACAGAAGCTTTTTAATTTTATGAGGTTCCATTTCTCTATAGTTGTTTTTTGAGCCTGGGCCATTGGTGTTCTGTTCAAGATATTTTCCCCTGTGCCCGTGTGTTCAAGGCTCTTCCCCATTTTCTCTTCTATTCAATTCAGCTTATTTGGTTTTATGTGGTGGTCTTTAATCCACTCGAACTTGAGCTTTGTATAAGGAGATAAGAATGGATCAATTTACATTCTCCTACATGCTGAATACAGTTAAACCAGTACCATTTGTTGAAAATGCTGTTCTTTTTCCCTGAATGGTTTTAGCTTCTTTACCAAAGATCAAGTGACATAGGTGTATGGGTTCATTTCTGGGTATTCAATTCTATTCCATTGATCTACCCGCCTATTTCCGTAGCAATACTATGCAGTTTTTATTACTATTGCTCGATAGTATAGCTTGAAGTCAGGGATGGTGATTGCTCCAGAAGTTCTTTTATTGTTGAGAATAGTTTTTGCTATCCTGTGTTTTTGTTATTCCAAATGAATGTGAGAATTACTCTTTCTAACTCTATGAAGAATTGAGTTGGAATTTTGATAGGGATTGCATTGGATGTGGAAAAAGAAATACTTTTTTTATTGTTCATTGATCTGCAAGGTGGTAAAACCACTCTGGAAATCAATTTGCTAGTTCCTGAGAAAACTGGAAATAGTTCTACCTGAAGACCCAGCTATACCACTACTGGGCATATGTCTAAAAGATGCTCCAACATATAACAAAGACACATGCTCCACTATCTTTATAGCAACCTTATTTATACTAGCCAGAAGAATCTGGAAACAACCCATATATCCCTCAACAGAAGAATGGATATAGAAAATGTGATACATTTATACAATGAATTACTACTCAGCTATGTAAAACAATGACTTCACGAAATTCACAGGCAAATTGATGGGACTAGAAAAATATCATCCTGAGTGAGGTAACCCAGACACAAAAGAACACAATAATATGTACTCACTGATAAGTGGATATTAGTCCAAAGTTTGCAATGCTTATGATACAACACACAGACCATATGGAACTTAGGAGGAAGAAAGACCAGGGTGGGAATGTTTCAGTCCTGCATTGAGGGGGGGATGGGATGATCTAGGAGGTTGAGGGAGGGGTCCAGAGGAGGAGGAGAAAATAAAGGTACTGTTTCAGGTACTGGAGGGTACAGGAGAGAGTGACAGAGGGTCAGGAAATTGAATAAAAATATGTAGCAGTGATTGATGAACTGGAGATAGCCACTGGAGAGTTCCAGATACCAGGGAAGCAATAGGCTACCAAGACTGAACAGGAATGACTTTAGCCACAATGCTAAGAGAAGCGGAGATAGAATCTGCAGAGACCACCTCCTGTAGATAGGCATGGCTCCCTGTGGGGGAATGGGGCTACCCACACATCTCAGTTTTTAACCAGAAATGTTCCTGTCCAATGGAAAGATAGGAACACAACTTGGAGCAAAGACTGAAGAAGGGCCATCTGGGAACCACCCCACCTGTGTATCCATCCTGTCTGCAGACACCAAACCTCAACATTGTTGTTGTTGCCAAGAGATGCTTGCAGACAGGAACCTGGTGTGGCTGTTACTTAGGAGGTTAGGCCAGCAACTGACTACTGTAGATGTGGATGCTTGGAGCTAACCATCAGACTGAGCTTGGGGACCCCAGTGGAAGAGCTGGCAGGACTGGAGGGACTGAGGAGGATTGCAACCCCATAAGAAGAACAATGTTGACTGGCTGGACCACCCAGTGCTCCCAGGGACTAAAGCACCAACGACAGAGAATACAGAAAGTGATCCATGGCTCCAGATGACCTTGTAGTAGAAGACCTTGTCTGACATCAATGGGAGTGGAGGCCCTTGGTCTTGTAGAGGTTTAATGACACAGTGTATGGGAATGCTGGAGCAGTGGGGCAGGAGAGGGTGAGCAGGTGGGGGAGCACCCTCATAGAAGCAAAGGAGAGGGAGGATAGAGGTGATAGGGGATAGGAGGTTTGTGGACGGGTAACTGGAAAGTGGGTTATCGTTTCAGATGTAAATGAATGGAAAGAATAATAAAATTTAAAGCAGAAAAAAAGGTAGAACTCTTGGCCTCTTCTCCATCATCATGTCTGCCTGTGTGCTGTGATGCTTCATGCCATGATGATAATGGACTAAACTTCTGAATCTGTAAGCCAGCACCGATTAAAGACTTTTCCTTATAAGAGTCGCTGTGCTTGTGGTGTCTCTTTCCAGCAATACAATCTCACCTAAGACACATCATTTGGATCATGCCTATTGTACAAAATAGCCACAGATGATTACTGGATTCAAGTGGATTTGGGTGGACAGAGGACACAGGACCAGAGATTTTAGAAATGACATTTCACCTATCCTGCCAGCAATTTCTTTCTGAAAGATCAAAAGCATATTCACAGACATTGAGTGGGGAAAAAACTAGGTAACTCAAAATTAGAAAAATTAATTAGAAATCTAAGTGAATTTTCTGTTGCTGTTGTTGTAACAAGATTTTGTAGAATTTTTTTTCATTTATTGTCTCATTTTCTCAATACATATTGAGTGCTTACTTCACAGCAGGATCTTGTCAGGCTACAGAAATATAGTGATCAACTAAATAGCACTTAGTAATGAAAGAAATTTGTAACCACAGGTCCTGGTGTGTATTAGGAGAAAAAGAAAGTTAAAAAGAGGAACCAAGAAAGTAGAAATTGAAAAGCTATTACAATACTGAAAGTAAGAAATGGGGATAATAGTTGGGCCCTGGGAAGTTTCATCTGAAGATGGCTCTAAACTTTGGATATACCATTAAAGGTAAGCCAATAGGAGATGTCCACTCTGAAAATGGCCTCAAAGCAGAATTTCCTTCTTTTCCATGATGCAATATGTTAATTATGTTCTATCCTCTCAATGTTCTGTTGTCTCCTTCCCAAAAGCAGCAGCCTGGGGAAAGTAGGGTACTAGAAAAATCAAAAACGGTGTGACAAAACTGAATATCAGAACCAAAATCAAAACCCAAAAGAACCACCAGAGGAAAAAAAAAAAGACAATAGCTGATCCTTCTGCTTGAGAATAGCAAAAAGTCACTGAGATTAAATTCATAAACAAGAGACAAAAAAAAACCAGCCATACATGGGCCAGATGCACTTGAGGTTTCAGAATATGGAATTACAAGTAAATCTTAACATATTCTAGAAAACTAATATTAAAATTAATTCTGCACACAATATTAAAATCAAGCAATCTGTGGCTTTCAAATATTTACCTTAGGTGTTGTTTATTAGATAGATAGATAGATAGATAGATAGATAGATAGATAGATAGATAGATAATTAGAATTTTAAAATTTTTATTTCTAGCATATATTACATTTTATTTTGCTATTTAAATTTATCTCTTTTAATTAATACATAATATCATTCTGAGCTTTGCATATTTAGGGGGAATTGTGATATTTCCATACATTGGGTTATGTTTGAAATTAAGCTAGACATGTTTATCTCCGTTAGCACTTAATTATTAACATTTATTTATGGTGAAAGTATTCCTAGTTCTCTCGATTTCAAACATTTTGTACTGTGCTAATATGTGTGCTTGCCTAATGTGTGGCAACAACAGACTGAAACTTCCTATTCCCACAGAATTACACATCAGCACCCGTCAATCATCCTCTCCCATCATGTCTCCATCCTCCCCACTTTCTCTAGCCTCTGATGACCAAGATTCTATTTGCAAATGATGATTCCTTTAATTTACAAAGTACAAAAACAAAATTTTCTGTGAGGCTACTAAGACGATAAGCTTCCAAACTTCTAATTATAAATACCATCATGAAGTCCACATGCCTCTAAAATTATAGGGCTTATCATAGCATGTGTTGAACACTAAGAGCCAAGTAAATTTTAGCCTAACACTTTGAAATGAGCATGAAGTTTGTTGAAAAATAGCTATTCTATAGGTATATACAGAGTCTAAGTCATTAGAAATATAGAGAAATAAAAAAAAAAAAAACCCAGCCCTAGTCAACTAGAGGAAAACAAAGCAGAAAGGAACTGGGGTGGAGGGAGACAGAGGCCCAAGGAGTGCATTGCAGACCTTTCAGTGTGCAAAGATGAGCTCAGTAAACACACATTCAAAAGGTATTACCAGTATTAGACCAGTAACTGGGCAACAAAAAGACTTGTAAAGAAATCACAACATCACATGAAATGCAAGGAAGTGTTTTAAGAAGACAAGGCAGGGATTAGCAGCTCTGTGATTCATGGAAACAACAGTTTGTCAGAGGTGCTGGCTGTCTCCGATAGGAGACAAAACATAGTAAAAAGATGTTGCAGAAGAGCTCTGACAGTGAGCAGATGATAAACATGGAAGTGGGCCCAGGGCATCTTCACTTCTATTATTTTGGTCCTAATGTCCTCTTAGCAAATCTGGACATTAATCTCTCATTTCCTTCTGCTTTGCTTGGGTTTAGTTCCTACATACTGAAACCAACCTCTCTAGAATATTTGCTTAGACAAAGAGAAGCCTCTTTTTTAAAAAAATTGAATATTTTATTTATTTACATTTCAAATGTTATCCCCTTTCCCAGTTTCCCCTCTGCAAACCTGCTATTTTATTCCCCCTTACCCTGCTTCTATGAGGGTGCTCTCCAGGATCTTCTTCATCAAAAATCTACTAGCTGTCAGCCCTTACTGTCTTATACTACTCAATAGCACAGTATATAATATAATTCTCAATTCAGCCACAGATGTATGAACATTTAGTAGGGGTGATGTAATTTATTTAACCAGGTCACATATTAGTAGTTTTTCAATACTTCTGTAGAACCCAGTCTATACAGCATTACATGCATCCACCCACTCCCACATCACCAATCAAATTAAGACTACATAGAATTATTTCCTCCAGCTGGGTTCACAGAATCTTCAAAAGCAGCTGCTCAGATTTAAGGTATAAGAAATTATTGCAAAAGGGTCCATGGCCTTTAGTGTTGAGTCTTGTTTTTTCAGGCAGTGTTCTGATGTGACAAGTTCACATGCTTCTCAGCATTCAATTTTCTCGCAAAATGGAAAAGGCAATTACAGAAGTCAGCAAAATATTGTTGTGGGCTCAAAAATAATTAAGCATTGTATTAAACCTCTATTTTCCCATGTAGGAAGCAGTGAATATTCAGATCCTGTCGAAATAATATCAGTGGTTACTCAAAAATGGTGACAAAGAGGAAACTGGGGAGAGACAGGATCTTCAGGGAGAACTGTTAATAACTTGAATTCTTAGAAGAAAGGGCTGCGAGGTGACTCCGTTATGGGGTGGATTCTTATTAAGAGTTTAATGCTAAAGTTGACTGAAGCTAACTCTTTCCATTACAATAGCTTTGGAATTTATTTCCTCAAGATTCATATTCATCGTTTGACATTAAGGGAGTTGGCTGCAGGGAGAAATATCTAGTAGGTGCAAGACCAGTTTGGGAAAACCTGAAAGGAATGAGCATTTATTTCATATCTACTGTGCTCCGGGCACCAAATTAGGTATGCACTGCTAGAGAGAGAAAGAGAGAGAGAGAGAGAGAGAGAGAGAGAGAGAGAGAAGGGAATATTAATGCTAATGACAAATTTACCATTTTTAAGGGTCTGTTTTCTTCTGGACACTATGGAAAGACACAGTGCCTGCAGTTTCTTTGCAATTACTATACCAGCCTGAATAGTCATTTAGAAGATAAGAAACTGTCAGCACAAAGATTAATAAAGAGGTTAAGACACCGAGCTAGAACCAATGGAGGATGCTGTTAGTTTTAGAACTACCTCTGACTGTAAGTTAAGTATTTCACTGACAGCTGAGATAACCCCAGCTCAGACTCTAAGGAATTTATTCTATTTGGAAAATAACCTTATGCAATATCAAGTGTTTAGGGAACAACAAACCTCATTTCAACACCTGCTTCAGGTCTCGAAATATGGGCAATTTAATTTGCCTCTATGTGGCTCAATTTTACCACTGATCACAGAAACCAAAGTTAATCAGAATCACAGAGAGGCCTTTTTAACACAAAGATTTGGGACCAGCCCGCAGAATTTCTGATTTGAGTGTCTTGGATGTAGTCCATTTTTTATTCTCTACCTCTGATCTTCTCTTTCCTTTTCCCCCTTCATCACCCACCTTCTGCTGCACCTGTCTCTCTGTAAATGTGTATGTGTGTACATGGAGAGTGGAAGTCATTGTCAGACATCTTTTTTGTTGGTTTTTACATTATTTTTTGATGTTTCCTGCTGGTCTTGGAGCTTGCTGATTTATCAAGGCTGCCTAGCCAGCAAGTTCCACAGGACACTTTTTTTTTTCCTACTTCTCACGTTCTTCAATCACAGGCACCATATCCTTACCTTGGATTTTATGTAGTTTATGGGTATTGAACTCATCTTTGTTTTTACATAGCAAGCATGCCAATTGAGCTGTTTTCCAAATCTGTGGGTCAGTGATTCTGAAGATGGAGATTCTGGACCCCACCTGGACAAACTTCACTATACAGAAACTCTAAACAGAAACTCTGACATTTCCTGGGGAAAAGAGGCATGTAGTGTAGTACAAGAGCATTAGCTTAGGTCAGTTGTCTGATCTTTGCTTCTACATTTCCTCTCTGAATGATCTTAGGCAAACTATCTAATCCTTTTGATCCTCAATATCCTCATGAATAAAATGAAGCTATTCCTCCCCTTCTCCATGTAGGGATTATATGAAATGAATTGTAGGGATTATGTGAAATGAGTTATAGAAAACATCTGGCCTATTGCCTGGGCAAAAATCATCAATCAGTGTTGATTCTCAACACTGGCAAATTGTTAAGATTATTTCCATAAAGATTACCCATACCTCCTTACACGTCCATTTTTATCCAATAAATATGTCAAACACTGTGACCCTTTTTGGCTTTATTGTCATTTCTTATGTCAAAAAAAATCCTTATATTTTTTAAGAAAACTATGCTAGACATCTACTTTCAACACACAATTCTGAGCAATATATTCTGTCTAAATTACACCTGTAGTGCTTGTGTGGAAAAATATTTCCTCTACAGTCCTAGCTCAAATGTAAAACTTCACCAAATCATCTTACAGAGGTGGTTCTGAATGATTTGAGATTTCATGCTCTGTAACCATCAAGAACAAGAATTCATTGTGAAAGACATTCAGAAACAAAATGACCAAGATAAGGATGGGTTAAACCTTGTTGCCAACACAGGGATATTCTCTCACACTGAGAAATCCCCTACTCTGCCTCTCGAAACACCAGTATTAACACCAGTCAAGCAAGTAGTTAGAAATGCCTTTTACGATATTTTAAATAAAACTTCTATTCTCCTACTCTCTCAAAGTCTAAGTAAAGAGGTCCTTGAATAGTATTTGTCTTCCCTTTTATCTTTGTTCAAGTTGAAAAGCAATGCCTCTGGCTCACCTTGAATCTCTAACCACATATTTTTAGCAGCAGAAAATCCTGACTTACCAGCATTATTGAGCAAAAGAAGATAACCCCATAGCATCATCCAGCCAAGGAAGAGGGCAGAAGGTTTAGAGGAAAGAGTGCCTCTGCCAGGATGATTCACAGCCCTGATTTGTAAACAAGGTATATAAGCTCATGACCCAGACCAACGGAGCACCTGTCAGGGGGTAGAATTTTCTGACAGTATCCTTGATCTCAGGCCACTGTGTCCTTTCATAACTGAGATGAGCATGGGAATGCAATTCAAAGCAGAGAAATGAGATCCCATGCATTATTACAATTGTTATTAATAATCCAAAGTCTGTGTCTGAAGAAGTAGATGCACTCTGCTCCAGTAATTAGTATGGTTACCGTGCTTCTGTATTTACTTGATGCCATTCACTTTGCGTGTTTTACTTTTGTTGAACCTCTCTCTGAACAATAAAATGAAGTTCATTAGCTTCTGGGAAGTTAATGAACTTGTTGAAGTCTTCCCAGTGAGCAAGTGGTGGAATCCATCCAAATATACACCTTCTGGCTGCAAGCCTGCAGACTTCCTTGCTGTGCAGACTTCTTTTAGCTTTCCAAGGAATGCCTTCTACATACAGATGTCACATGAGCCTTCCCACATCCCTGCAGAGAAGAGGAAGAATTTGTAATTCCTATAAAGATGCCAGAGAAACTAAGGTTTAGATTTAATAAACATTTATGGAGCAACTATGCCAAACCTCATATTTCTTTCTCTCATTAATTACAATACAGAAGCAAGACAAAGCTGCTCTTAAAACACTAATTTGGCAGGTGAAAAAGATAAAGCTTTCTTAGCTGAGGATAAGGTTGGGACGATAGAGAAAACCGCACTGAAAAGTACATCTTGTTAAGACACAGGAAGCTGAAGTTCTCACACTTCTTCTGAAGGTGTAATACACACACACACACACACACACACACACACACACACACCCATATATATATTTAACCGTGGGTATATAATATACTCAAGGTTATCAGAAAGGTCAAACATTAAAATGTATAAAACTAAAAGATGATTTATAGCATAGTGTCCCAGTTCTACTGCTAAACTTAGGATATTTTTTCCCCTAATGTACACACATGGTAAATTCTGACTCATTCTTCTGAGGTCAGGTCCAGGCTGACCTACCTAAAAAGTTATCTTTTCTTCTACCTTCTCTTCTGAGAGTGTCTTTTCTCATATTTCTGCATTTTAACTCCATCTGAAGTTGATTATGAGAAGACCTGTATTCTTCTCCAAAATAAGGAGAGCAGAACCTTGTTTTATTCAAATTCTCTGAATGTTAATTAGTGCACAGCACCCACATTGTCAACACTCTGTTTAATTAATTATGTGAATGACCTTTTCTGGATGCCTACATCCTCTTCTCTTTACACACAAACCAATATCACTAATTCTGCAAATCCTTATTGCTATACTCTGAGTAGGACACTATGGTAAATACATGGTCACATCTAAAAAAGAAGGCAATGAAGAGAGAGAGAGAGACAGAGACACAGAGAGACAGAGACAAAGATAGAGAGGGAGAGACAGGGAGAGAGACAGAGGGAGACAGAGACAAAGAGACAGAGACAGATTGTGTGAGACAGAGACAGAGAGAGAGGGTGTGTTTAAGTGTGTGTGTGTGTGGGCGTGCACACACACGTGCATGTAAGCGAAAGAATAAAGCAAAATGTACAGTTTTTGCTTAACATAAATCAATCATTCAGCAAAAAAAACCCATATGTACAATGTACTCACAATCGTATCAGCTGTTAAGATTCCATATTAAACAAGATTTTGCCTATTATGAATGCATAATATAAATATATTTGCCAAATACCAATCTATAATTGGAGAATACAACACTGGTGTACAAGATCTATAAATTGATACAAATGATCTTCTGTATTAAAACTGTAGCCCGGCTTGCAAGAATATCACATATCTTCCTGTTTCCTTCTGGAAAGGGGAAGTGTAGTTTGGGAGACAGTTCAGGAAGTGACTCCATTTATTCTGGATCTTATCTACAGCCTTACTGGTGACTGGAAAGTAACACTATGGGGACAGAAGAATGGAGGATGTTTTGGCTGCTATTTACTCTATCTTCCAGATAAAATCTCTGCTCTCAATTACCTTTCTTCTCTTTATCAACCCATTTTCCCACTACAAGAGTGAATTTTCAAAGCCCTTTAGAGACAAACTGGCTTTTCTTTTCTTTGGTGGATACTCTTCCTGCAGTCTTGGATGGTCATATGGCCAAAAAGATAGAAGTTACAGTTGAAAGAGAGATAAATAAGCAAAGTAGGAAAAGGAAGACTACAGGATAATGAAATGAAAGACTCATCAAAACAACCAGGCATCATATAGCTGTCTCCTGACAGGCTCTGTCAGAGCCTGGCAAATACAGAGGCAGATGCTCGCAGCCAGCCATTGGATTGAGCACAGGGTATCCAATGGAGGAGTTAGAGAGAGGACTGGAGGAGCTGAAGGAGTTTGCAACACCATAGGAAGAACAATAATATCAGCCAACCAGAACCCCCAGAGCTCCCAGGGACTAAACCACTAACCAAAGAGCACACATAGAGAGACTCATGGCTCCAGCTGCATATGTAGCAAAACATGACCCTGTCTGGCATCAATGAGAGGAGAGGCCTTTGGTACTGTGAAGACTAAATGTCCCAGTGTAGGGGAATGCCAGGGCAGGAGGCAGGAGTGGGTGTGTGGGGAATCACCCTTATAGTAGCAGAGAGAGGAGAATGGGATACAGTGTTTGCATAGGGGAAATCAGGAAAGGGGATAACCTTAGAAATGTAAATAAATAAAATATCCAGTAAAAAAAAAGACTGAAATGTATAGAATAGCATCAAAGGCCAGCTCTGACCAAGTTGTATTATAGGAGCAAACATCTTTTAAATTGCAATATTTTTTACATCAGCACTGATGTTTCTCCCTTAAGCTTCAAGTGTACTTGGAGTCTAACTTGTTCAGCCTACTGTAATATCTCAGCCTCATCAACAATGTATGTCACCATGCCAAAGAGAAACAATTTGGAAGTGTCTCATGCTAGTAATTAAATTGTCTAAACCTATTTTTTCTAAATTCTGAAACTAAAAATATAGCCCCACTCCCTAACAAGGGAATGCGGATTGTACCTCCTGATTAAAGAGCACTAATATCTATTAAAAAGGGCCAAGCTAGGAACACCAACATTCTCAAGGAATGTCTGCACAAATGGAATGCCTTGATTGGGTCTCCAGATTCTTGCTTATGAAAACTGACTCAGAGTAACTCAGTGTTTCTTTAAAATTAAAGAAAAAGGCATAGCAAAATCTGATGATAAAATATTTCATAAATTGATATTATATTTTATATTTTTCTTTATTTCTCCTTTTGCCATAATTTTGAATTCTGGTTCCATCTTTTACTAAAGCTCTAACTTGTAGCAAGTGACATTACAATTCTTTGTTATCTTTATACTTCTTAAAAATGATTAAGTACACAATTACCAAGTTATTTTGTGCATATTAAATGAAATAATACTGCTTATAAAGCTTAGTGAGACATACCTATGTCAATTAATAAGTGTGCTGAGTTAGCCACTCTTCTTATCATCTCAAAGTAATTATATCTATAATTTGTATTAATGGTGTATACATGGTACCTGGAGATGCTATGTACCGTCACAATCAGAGATGGAAAAATGCTGGGGCTAGAGTTGACTGCCAGGCACTTTGATACACAAAGTTAAGATTTATATTTTACATAAAACTTATCATCTAACTTGACACTCTCTGTAGTGTGTGGAAATGATCACCAATATTTTCTCCATCCCCAACCCTCTGTAACCCTCACTTCAACCTGCATATGTGACTAGGACAGTACATGTATTTCACGGTATATTAGTCAGAGTTTTCTAGAGGAACAAGATTTTTTATTCTGGCTTCTATGATATGAACAGAATAGTTCAACCATGGTTGTGACTCACTGAAAAGGCTGAAAACTCATCAGTTGACCAGTTAATGAGGTTGGTTGCCAAGATAGTCTCAATATGGCATAGGAGGCTTTGTGGATGAGCCACCTTATTACACCTTATTACACCTTATTACACCTTATTACACATTAGAAGCCTCATCAAGCAGAAAGCTTTTCTTCTTCTCCTGTTTCTTCATTCTGGTTCTAATATCAGTGAGAGCAGCAGCCCCATCAGCAATAGCTGCAACAGCATCGATGACCTCAACAGCAAGAATGAAGTCTCATCAAGCAAAAAGCTTTTCTTCTTTCCCTGTTTCTTTATCTGTGTTACTACCGCAAGGGATTTCACACATTTATGCTGGGGACTTCTACATCAAGTAGTGCAATCTGAACAATTCCCTACAGACATGCCCCAGGCCAACATGATGTAAACAATCCCTCTCTGCAGCAGCCCCCTACACCTTTCTCTCTTATAATTACAGGTTGTGCTATGTTTATAAATAAAACTGACGATCACACATATTTCTCAAAACAAACTTAAGTCAAGTACCGGATTCATTTACTTATGTTGTCATAAAATATCAGTACAGACAGATGACTGAGTCATCAGAAATTTAGTTTTGATGGTTTTAGGGGGTAAAAATCTGGTTGCTAGTCATTGACAAGGATGATTTCAGTCTAATGTCTTCTTTTTTTATGCTTGTAATCTTTGCATAATATCTCCCCAGGCTGTGTATCCTAATACTTCTTGTGTGGAAGCCCATGCCTAGGTCCTTTTTAAAAACATAATTAGCAATTTGAATTTAATACATTCAACTACCATCATATTCTGAAAGAACAATGAATATGGGATGTGAAAAGACATAAAAATCAATACATTGCTGGTAGCTGAAACCCAGATAAAGACACAATTAAATATAGAATTGAAATATGAATCTTTGTCATTGTTCTACCCATGAACCATTAGCAAAACATGGTTATGTACTAAAGAAATGTTTCTGGCAACCGGCTTCCCCCATTGCCTATTTTTTCTGCAGAAAAGTAGACTTTTGGATAGCTAAGAAAACCAAAAACCTATTGTTGGCCTCCATGGAAGAATTCTGACATTCCCACTTTACATAAAGAAGATTTTACTTCATATCTTGTACCTTTAAAGTGATTGTAGCCTTTTAGTATGGATGTCATAAAATTTACATTGTCATCAGTTGACTTTTTATGTGTCAGCTACATAGAAATATGAGTTAAGATATAATGCTAAGTTTCAGAGCAATGTAATCTGAATAAAAGTCAAAGGTTCGCAGTATAACCTGAGCATCACTTGATGACTTGATGGGTAACAGAAAATGTTATTCACCACTGTAAAGATAACAGAGGAAAAATGACCATGGCAGGCTGCTTGTTCAGAGATGTCTAACCAGAGATTGAGAGCATTCATTATTTAGAATGCCAGAAAAGTGAAAAGCACCAGTCCTCAAAGCATAGTTAGGGAGCAATTTCTGTTCAAATTCTTACAAATGGCTTAACTTTCCTCAAGTCTGAATCTAAGGTTCTTAGTTCGCTTGGTCCATTTGAACTACCTTCATCTTCAACATCATTTTTACATGTTTATTTAACTTTTTATTTATTCTTTGTGAATTTTACATCATGCACCATATCTCATTCATCCCCCTGTCCCTTCATACCCATCCTCCACACTTTCAACCTCCCCCATCACAAAAGAAAAAAAAATCTTGTGTAACAGTGTTCTCATTGTTCCCTTTTTCATTGTTCTCAGAGTTCCCTTTTGTCCAGACTTCTTTACCTGCAGATGTTCATTGCAATGAGTCAATGGTTTGAGGCCTCTGGTTTCTGCTATACTATCAATACTGGATCTTTACATTGACTCCTCTCAGATACCTTGTTGTTGCTCTGCTTCATGGAGATTGTGTAGCTTTGGATATGTAGAACCAGCCTCTTCATGTTCTCCAGCAGTTTATAGATGTCAGGAAGATTGGGCCAACACAAGGCCTTTATCTGGGCCTGGGTGGTAACAGACCTGGTCAGACCATCGTGTGTGATATGGTTTTCTGGAAACTGTCTTGTGACTGAATGTTTTTTTCTGAAACAGACACACGGGAGGACATTTTGCTGAGAACATACACATGGTGATTTTATGTACGCTGCCTGGAAAAAGACATGTGATGTTTAGCTAGAGTAGACACTTGAGAGAACATGAAATGTTTGGAAAGGGTATAAATATAACCCAACAAACAGTGGGAGGGGCCGCGAGTCATTGGTTCATGTTTCTATTGTGTGCTAAGCTTTGTTGGGCTTTGCTGAAGCTACTCTTCACTGATTATGCTGTGGTAACAGTTTACCTTGCCAGTTCTGCTCTCATGCCTTTTGGGACAGCTCTACCATGATGCCCAAGCAAGGAGTGGGTCCAGCTCTGCACAGTCCTCAGACATCACCATATCCCCAGGTGGCAGCCCAGACCAGGACCTCACTATTGCCTTGGGTGGCATTGTTGGCTGCTCCCATCAGGTTGTTCTGCATTACCCTCAACTCCGCAGTTCTGCCTGTCTTGTGTATACCTCATTGTATTTCTCTTTCTCTTCCATCTTTCTACCATTTAATTATTCATCTTAATGGCACTTGGGGGCCTCTGAGTGTCTGTGGTCATGTCAGAAATGCTATGCCCACATTTTCTCTGTGGTATATGACAGAGATGATCTCAGGAGCACTCTGCCTGCCTTGGCTGTGTGATGTTCAGCAGGGCACCCACTCAGGTGTGGTCTATGCATGTAGGCTATGTGGTGCCATCGTGCCTCATTTCTATTAAATACCATTTTCCCTATTGTGTCACACTGAACTATGAGACAGTCATTTTACACTCTGGCCATTCACCTATAGACAGGAACTGTGGCACGTAGGAAAATAGCCCAGGCCTCAGAGTCAGACAGGTCTGAATTCTGCCTCTTCTACTTATTAACTAGTCAGACATTTGACACATTATTAACCTCCCAGCTTCTTCACCCATAAAATCAGAGTAATAACAAGCACTTGGCAAGGGAAGGAAAAACGACTTAATAGAATGAAGTATATAAAGCATCTAAATTATTGCTTATATATAGACTCGGGAAATTGTTATTATCATTATAATAATGGTCCTTTTTTCATGCCAGTCATTTGTTTCTACTGCTTCTTAGCCCATCATTCTTTTCATATTTTAACATGGTATGTAACTGCAGCATATAAATCATATACAGAGACAAGATAATATGGTAGTTAGGAGCTTAGTCCTATAACCAGCCAGCTTTTTTGATCTCCGTTTATGATCTCCACCATTAGTTATACCAAGGTAGGGAAAGTTAACTGGGCCTCTCTAGGTCTCTGTATGTTTTGGATCAAATAAGATGAGGTGCTGGACAGTTCTCAACCTGTTGGTCATGCCCCTTTTGCAATAAAAAACTTTTTTACAAAGGTTGTTTAAGACCATCACAAAATACAGTATTTACATTATGATTTATAACAATAGCAAAATTATTGTTATGAAGTAGCAACTAGACTAAGTCTATGGTTGAAGGAAGTCATGACAACATGAGGAACTGTATTAAAGGGTTACAGTGTTAGGAGAGTTGAGAAGCGGTGTTGGCTCTCTTATATAGACAATCTATGCTTAACCTTAGTGATTCTGTCAAAAAGGGAAAACATATATGATAAATGACAATTTTTCTTTCCTATATAGGAAAAGAAGTTAAAATTCTAACAACTAAAGTGAAATGGTAATTATGCCAAGAATATTCAGCATCAGATGTTAATTGTGTATAATTTACCTATTTTGGCTGTAGAAATTTACAAACTATATAGTATACAAATATTTTCTCCTATTTATAAATTACAATTTTAAGTTCACTGAATATTCTTTTTGACATATGAAAAAATTTCTGTTTAATATAGTACAATTATATTTTTGGTTTTATTGATTGTATGTTTTATGTAAAATTTAAATTATTGTATTTAAATCTGTTAATGATGTCTTTAAAAAATCTAGTAAAATAAAGGGCTTTTAAATTATATGATGCCCTAGCCCATTCTCTTAATCACCAGGTATTTGACTAAAGCCCTGTAAAAAAAACATTTCCACTCTCTAATCCTTCTTCAATGGTATTATCAGACACATATACTCAGTTGGCAGTTTCTCTAGGCCTGACAACTCTTGGGATTCCATAGGATACTCGGTCTTTTACATGTATGCTCTCTATAAATGGCCAATATCTGGATTACTTCTTTTCCTTCCCTCATCTTC
Organism: Arvicanthis niloticus; assembly: GCF_011762505.2. Lineage (NCBI taxonomy): Eukaryota > Metazoa > Chordata > Mammalia > Rodentia > Muridae > Arvicanthis > Arvicanthis niloticus. Next base: position 79,235,097 of record NC_047662.1, on the reverse strand, counting down.
AATCAACACATTAAATATTGGCATCAAAACCAAAACCAACCAACCAAACAAACAAACTAACTAACTAACAAAAACACTCAACTGATAATACAACTTGTGCAGGGTCACAGATTTAGGAGGTATATGGTTAAAGCCAAAGTCTAGGCCACATGGAAATGACAGCCAGATACATTATCCCTACTACTGGTCATGACCCACATTGGTCACTGTGGTAGGACACAGGAAAATGTACATTGGTCACTGTTGTGGGACACAGAAAAATGCACAATCTCTTATGTTAAGAATTTGGATCATGCTTGTCTAAAAGGAAGTCATAGGACATTTGTTGAATGAATGGGTTCACTGGGTCATCTATTCATTTCTCTTGGTAAACTAGATGTTATAATTTGGAAATAAAATGTTCCCCACATATTCATGTGCTTAAAATCTTTATTTCCTGTTGGTAGATATTGTGAAGGGAATTGAGTAGTGAGGGGCTAGAGATCAGTCCTTCCACCTATACTTCAAACTCCTTCCTTAACTCTGCTTCCACAGTGTACACCTGAGCAATTTCCTACGGCTACACTGTGGCTCTGCTTCAATGCTTCCCTGTCAGGAGCCAAGTCAGATATAGGGTTTCTTCCTGTCAAGAATTTGTTAAAGCAACAAAATATTTATTTAATACATCATTATCCCTGTCTATCTATCTATCTATCTATCTATCTATCTATCTATCTATCTATCGATCATCTATGTATGTTTTTACCTATCAGTTGTTCATATATTTATTATCCATCTACTATCTATATAACAATCATTTATATCTACTGAGCTACACACACACACACACACACACACACACACACACACACACACATTACGGTTAGTTTCAATTATCAACTTGAAACAGTCTACAAACAATAGGCAAAGGGATACTTATTGAGAAACCATTTAGATGAAAATTGACCTGTGGGCATGGTTATAGAGATGATCTCAATTAGATGAATTGACATGGGAAGACTTAACCCATGGTGGGTGGCACCATTCTCCAGGCAAAATATTCTGGCTTGTATGAGTAGAGACAGCAAGGTGAGCACTAACATGAATGCTTTAACTAATTGCTCTCTGTTCATGACATAACATAATATATAACATATATTATATAATATATAATATATAATATATAATATATAATATAATAAAGTGGATATAACATAATGAAGTGCAACAGATTTCTGCCACCTTAACTTCCCTGAGATGATAGTCTGTAATTTGAAATTGAGAGACAAATAAGCCATTTACCCTTTAAGTTGCTCTTGTTGGGATATTTTATTAAAGTTAGAGGACATGGAATTAAAACACTATATTACCTAACATCTCCTTTTCTATTAACTATTATAGACTATCTCTAATATAGCTATCTGTACCAACCTATATTTTATCATTTCTACTTTTTACCATCTATCTAGAAGCATATGCTAGCAACTATTATAATTTATCTATCTGCCTTCCTAGCAAAGCCCCAACACAATGCATGTATAAATAGAGGACAAAATGAGGCAAGTGCCTATTTACTGTGAACTGCATAAGAACTGTGATGAGTGGGTGCTGTAGGCACCAAGAAAAGCTCTCATGACTAGCAGAATTGTACATTCTGCTCTACCAAGGTGCTTTCCTGCCCACACCTATTTCTTCTAGACAAACACAAAATGTCACGATTACAGTGAGCATTTATATAATGCTATAGCTGTGCTCTTAGCAAACAGCAAGTCATGAAAAGAATTTTAACTACAAATAGAGCAAAGAAATCAGAAAACAAACTTGAATTTTCTGATATATATTTTGTTTCAGGCAAAAATTCCATGTCATGTATTTATTTTTTAGGTAAAATCTATAGAACACGATAGAAGAAGACTGCTTGCCCTTTCTCAATGATCTGAATCATATATTTGCCTATATTGTTCTGATGGACAAAAACAAAGGCTTTATCTAGTAGCAAAATAAGACTGACCAATTTTCTATTTTCTATTTTCCTTATTGTGTATTTTCTTTTCTTAGTTGTTATATCTATTGACCTGTTTGTGTCTCATTTTTACTTCCTTGAGAATTATATATTACATATCTTTTGCTTACTTATTTTTTATTTTATTAGATGACATCATTCTAAAACCACTATTGCTAATTGAAATGTTATTTCCTTCCCCTTCTTCCTCAACCTCTATTTCCTGTTTTATTTGTTATTCCCTCACCTTTGTCCTTCTGGGACAAACAAATCTCCTTTGTGCTGAGAACTTGGCTTTGGGGTTACTGAGCTCATACCATCCCTCACAGACATTCTTTCATCTCTCTTTTTAAATTTGATTTTTGGGGTTTGGTAGGCTTAAATTTAAAAATATGCTGTAATATCTTTAAATCTTTGAATGTGGTTTTGTATATACACATGTATGTATTATGATGTGTATTTGGTCACTCAGCAAAACAAGGCAAAAAATGTGTTCCTTCTTATATCTTTAATTACCATCCTTTGGAATCACTGTGGGAATTCCTTGATGTTTATCTTATTCTGTGTCACAGTAACTGCTAACCCCCTTTAATTTTATTCCGTAGATTTATTTCTAGCTCTACTCTTATTGATCTTTGTCCTTCTTATTGAAAGCCATTGCTTAGGTATGCACACAGCAACAGGATTTTGAATATCTCATTCTCTTTACATTACACCAGTAACTTTCTTCCCCAAATATGCTATTAAAAAAAAAACTCTTTACAATGGAGAGATGATTATTCTTCCTGCAAGTTCCACATTTTGAAGAATTAAAACTGAGCTCCTTAATGATGCCATAGGATAACCCTGTGTCATCTGAATTACTTCACATATAACTCATAACTATTAAATTATAGTTATGTAGTAATCCTAGACATTTAATTACTGTCTATTATCTGGAAAATGGTGTCTGCTTCCTTGCCCTTGTTATATACTGTTTCCCATTCTGCTAAAACGGTTTCCACAATAGTCTTTCTTTTTTAACTCTCAAACTGGTTTATTTGAAAAGATAATCTTTATCTTTTACAGAGAATATTTATTACTCCATTCTTACTATTCATGATCCAAATGGGTATAGCTACCATTACATGGATTGCATAGACATATTATAACTTTCTTTTCATTGTAAAGTAATATCTTCACCTTGTAAAACCTTCAGCAAATATAGATAAGCAGAATAGAAAAAAATTAAATCATCCGTAATTTTGTCACTCAGTTGCAACTATTTTTAACATTTGGCAGACTCTACTGCTAGCCTTTGCTCTGAATATACCTGTTTATTTTTCAAAAAGTATAATAATACTATTAGTATTGTTTTGTAATGGGAATTTTTGAAGTGGAAAGGCACATTGTAAAAAATTATCTTGTGGATTTAAAATTATTTCTTAATATTATTGTCAATGTTGAAAAGCATTTCCATAGAAGAATGGAACAATTTCCTATTATTTGAAATACATTTATATCCAAAATTTCACATTACAAATGGGAAGGCAATTATTCTATTTATAGCCAAATGCTCAGGTGTGATCATGGTTACTTCTCGCTGATAAATCTTGACAGAAGTAATTTCTGGATCAATGAGCATTTACCTGTTTATAACTTCCAATGAGTATTTCCAAATGTTCTTCTAGAAAAATCCTACTATTTACATACTTACAATGAAAAGTATCTGACTATCTTTTAGATTTTAAAAACTGTGTATGAGTGTTTTATTTGAATATATATGCACCATGTACATGCCTGGTGTCCAGGAATCTCAGAAGAGAGTATTGGATCCAGTAGAACTTGAATTACAGATAGTTATGACCCACTACATGAGTTTGGTAACTGAATCCATGTCTTCTGCAGAGGCAACAAGTGATCTTAATCATTAATCCATCTTTCTAGCTCCCTAATATTCTGCCTTTTATGGTAAAATTCATATATAGATAAACATACAAACACATATACATATATATTCATAAACACATACAGTTATTTGAACTTAAGCTTAATAATAAAATAAGTTCTATCAATTCACTATAAAATAGGCATACATTTCATGAGACTTTCCCAGTCTTGTTAAAATTTGGGTTGATATCCAACCAAAGAGAAAAATTATCCAGGCCTAAATATCACTTTTCATTTATTCTGGTTATTGGTGTTATTTTATTTGTTGGTGGTGTTTGGTTCTTTATTTCTGTCATGTTTCTTTGAGTAGATCATTGGAACGTGAGCTTCTCTCTACATATACTGAAGGCATCTACAACTGAAGAGATGAATTAGGCAAAAACTAGATAATCTTTGAAAGACTTAAAGTTCATACAGCAGAGAAAGCTGGCTGAAAATAAAGAATAACTCAGAGAGATATACCTCTAACAGATATCTATGAATTATAAATAGGTAGGTATGTAACTCTCATACAGCCTGTTCCTAGCATGCGTGAGATCCTGAGTTCAACAACCAGCATCTAAATAAATAAATATGAATACATAAATAAATAAATGGTGTCTGACAAAGCTTGTAATTTCTGACAAAGTTAATATAAATAGATGGTATTTGTTAGATTATTTAATAAGTCTATCTTATGACCTAGTTTAATTTCTCTGTATAATATAAAATACTTTTATTTAAATAATCAACCTATATGTATTGTTGTATACAGAAATGTGCATGTATATACAAATTTCTTCTATGAATTTTATGACTGAGCTGTTTGATTTTTAGTATTTATGAATAAGTTTACTGATTTTAATAAATTTCAAATAAGACATACTTTGATATCATTCTTTTTTTCTATATACCACAGCAAAATTTTATCTTCTCTTTCATGTTTGCCCTTGGATCTAAAAATGATTTATGAGAACAGTATATCTAAACCCCCTTTATTTGAAATGCTACTAGTGATGTTATTGATTGGTAATCTCCTAAGATCATTTTATGAAGATTTAAAGTAACAAATCAGGCTTTTCTTTGACCACTATTAAAAATGTGAGTCTATATCAATATTTTTCTTAATACTACTAAAACTTTAATAGTACTATTTATTCATTGTAGGCAATTTACATATGTTTCAATACTGAGTGTTTAATATTCTTGCAAAAATGTGTTGTTTATTCTTCCAAATGTAAGTATGAAGACACAATTGTCATAGAATTGTTTTCATTTAGCAAAGTAACTGAGGGAGACATTCCTTATTATATAAAATGGTTCTCAACTTTCATAATGCATGCCATGTAATACAGTTCCTCATGTTGTGGTGGCACCCAACCATAAAATTATTTTTGTTGCTTTTTCATTACTGAAATTTTACTACTATTATGAATCATAATTTAAATAACTGATATTCATGATATCTGCTATGTGATCCCTGTGAAAGAGTCGGTCATTCAACCTTCAAAGGGTCACGACCAAGAAGTTGAGAAGTGCTGATCTAGAAGAACTGTGATTAAAACTCAAATCAGCCTGAAACCAAAACTGACATACCACGTTCATATAAATATTTTCTCTGTATTCACTATCAAACTATCAAACTGGTTAGCACCTATTTTATTTTTAGCCCTGAATTTTATAATATTTCTTATTTTATAAATAAAACCAGCTTTAGAGATTAACTTTTTATTCAGGTCTAGCACACTATATGTGAAGAGTATATTACTTAAACCCTCATGTAGCTTACACTTAGAACAAGAAATTTACCAGTGTGTTGTGAATGTCAATAAGCCTTCGAATTACAATGTTCCCACAGGTCGTCTCTAAAAAGCAGTACATAGATTTACAGTTACATTTTTTAATACTTTATCAATGTATCTTTTCAATATTTATAGCATTCTTAAATTCAGAAATATCTATTCAAACCCTTTACAATGTTTTTGTCTGTTTTATATTTCCTGTAGTATTGGGTTTAAACTTAGGGTCCCATGCACTCTAAGCAATTGTTCTATCACTGAATTACACACCAATACTTGGTGATTTTAAATTGGAAGGATATTGCTAAGAATTCATTACAGAGTTTTAATAATAGCTCTTGCAGGCACCATGCATGAGTATGTATAGAGACTATTACTCTGTATCTCGGATTTTTAAAAAATCATTTTATTCGTTTACATTTCAAATGATCTCCCCTTTCCTGGTTACCCCTTCACTAACCCTCAATCCCTTACCCCCTCACTCCCTTCCCTTTGCCTCTATGAGGGTGCTCCTCCACTCATCCAACCACTCTGGCCTCACCCCTCTAGCATCCCCCTATGCTGGCGCATCAAGACTTCCTCCCCTTCCGTTGATGTCAGATAAGGCCATCCTCTGCTACATGTGTATCTAGAGTCTTGGCTCCCTTCATGTAAACTCTTCCATTGGTGATTTAGTCCCTGGGAGCTCTGGGTGGTCTAATTAGTTGATACTGCTCTTCTTATGGGGTTGCAATCCCCTTCAGCTCCTTCAGCCTGTCCCTTAGCACTTCCATTGGTGTCCCTGGCTCTGTCTGATGGCTGTATGTATCTGTATCTGAGTTGGTCAGGTGCTGGTAGAACCTGGCAGGGAACAGCCATATCAGGCTGCTGTCAGCAAGCATTTATTCGCATCATCAATAATGTGAGAGTTTTGTGCCTGCAAATGGGATGGATCCTGAGATGGAGTGGTCTATAGGTGGCCTTTCCTTTAGTATTTGTTCCATTTTTTTGTCCCTATCTTTCCTTTGGACAGGAACCTTTCTGGGTTTAAAATTTTGAGATGCATGAGTAGCCCAATCCCACAACTGGGACCCCTGCCTATCAACTGAAGGTGGTCGGTCTCTACAGTTTATATCTCCCCTTTTGGGGTATATTGGCTATAGTTATCACCATTGGAATCTGGGACTATCTTGTGGATACTCCAGTTCCCCAGACCCCTCTGCTACATGTTTCTATTCAATTTCTTGATCCTCTGTACTTCTCTCAGTTCCTTCCAATACCTGTTCCTCACCCTTTTTATTGCCTCCCCACTCTTCTCTCCCTCCCAGGTCTAGCTCATGTGATTATTTTGTTCCCTGCTCTATGTAGGATTGGAGTATCTAGACTTTCGTCTTCCTTCTTAAGCTGTGGATCATATAGTACTGGTTACTGAACATGGAAGTCAAGGACTTGAGTTTGTGAGACAAGTGCTCTGCTACTAAAATAAAAGCCCTAGCCTTTTTTCTTATACTATAATTAATTATGTTTTAAATTAACATACAAGGTTGTAGATGTCACTGTGCCATATTCAAAGAGTTTTCTGTTAGTTTCTTTTTCCTAAGACTGACTAGGCTGTCAAGTCTAGGTTGAAACC